>NC_133325.1:262270337-263470337 GCF_042186555.1 Aquarana catesbeiana | reverse complement strand
AACATTTTCTTGCCCCCCACAATTCTGAGATAAACATTAAATAGCAGCTAGACTCAAAATTAGTTTACTGCAGCAGATCAGGCAGCGATTGTGATTGGTTGCCAGAGGTTGCAGCATATCTTTGCTGCTCACTGGCTGGTTGCTAGAAGTTAAGGCACATTATTTCTGCTTGCTGATTGGCTGCTAGAGGCTACTGCACATCATTACTGCTAACTGATTGGTTGCTAGAGGTTACTGCACAAAGAAATGCAGGGTTAAAAGGTGTGCTATGTGCAAAGTGCAGGGTTGAGGGGTTTGCTATGTAGGGAATACAGGTTTGAAGAGTATGCTATGTGCACAGGGTGGGCTTGAGGGTGCGCTATGCATGAAATATAGGGTTGAGGGGTACGCTACATAAGGAATGCAGGGTTGAGGAGTGGGCTTACTTATTGAATGCAGGGTTGAGGGGTGCACTACGTAGAGAATGCAGGTTTGAGGGGTGCGCTACGTATGGAATGCAGGGTTGAGGGGTGCACTACATAAGGAATGCAGGGTTGAAGGGTGCGCTATGTGCAAAGTGCTGGGTTGAGGGGTGAATTTTGCATGGAGTGCAGGGTTGAGGGCTGTGTACATCCAAGTTCTCCATCCACTAAGTACAAAGCTTTCTCCCCAGATTCCAGTTCAGAGTTCACCCACCCCAGTGTACAGCTTTTCTTCCTCCCAAAATCCTCTCCCAGCATCTAGAAAACCTCACAGAGTGCAGCTTCAGAAGAGCAATTAAACTTACAGTATGTCCATGCAGCTGGTGCCTCCACGAGGAGCTTGTACCTGTGTACATTCCCCGCCTCCCTCCCTCCTTGGCTCTCACTCCTCAGCTCTCATATAGAGATGTGTAGAGCAGAGAGGGATCTGCATGCCCGCCGACAGAGGAATGATGTGACCACTGTCACTTTTAAATACAGAAGCAGCGCTTTGTATTTAAAACTGACAGTAGTGAGCAGTCAACAAGTGGCGGCGCTCCAGCAGGCAGCAGCACAGGCTCAATTGGCAGCTGCTTTGGGCCCTCCAACAATGATTGGGCCCTGGGCAGCTGCACTACTTGCCCTGCGTTAAAGACGGCCCTGCCCCCACCAGCCGCACACTTACACCATCCAGGTCCTGGCTTCGGCAGTACCCCCCTGCGTCTCCTCCTAAGTCCTGGCGGTCACGTCTCCTCCCTAGCCAATCAGGACTTAGGACTCACGGCCAATCGGGTCTCAGTATCCATTTCCTGACTGGCTGGGAGGAGAAACAGGAAGACTTTAGCGAATATTAATTTGCTAATGTCACACAACTGGGTGGGTTCTGGGAAGCAGCACAGGCTCAATTGGCAGCTGTTTTAGGCCCCCCAACAATGATTGGGCCCTGGGCAGCTTCCCTATAGCCCTGCGTTAAAGACGGCCCTGCAACCACCAGCCCCGCACTTACCCCATCCAGGTCATGGCTTTGGCAGTTTTCCCCCTGTGTCTCCTCCCAAGTCCCAGCGATCACTTTTCCTCCCGGCCAATCAGAACTTAGGACTTGGGGCCATTTGGGTCTCAGGACCCGTTTCCTGATTGGCCAGTATAGAAACAGGAAGACATTAGCGAATACTCATTCGCTAATGTTACATAACTGGAGCCCACCCTTTTTGAAGCCAATTAGAGCCTCAGGCTCTAATCATGTGTCTCTAAAAAAAAAAAACCTTTGGAATCCATACATCCGGCACCCTACATGCAGATTAGGGGCCTGGCGCATGGATTAGGGGCCTGCATGAGCGGCCGCCACTGACCCAGAATAAATTCCTACAGACAGGCACATGTTTTGTATTTTCAGTGTAGCGAGCCCCAACAAAACACACTCCCCTCACCAATGACCACTTTTCCTACTACAACCCCCCTTTTGATGCAGGACTGGAATCTCTACTATCTTGCCTTAGTCCATTACTGTTGGTCACCAGGTTGCACCTTGCATTTTACCCATACTGATAGGCTGATCCTATGGATCTTGGAGTTTTGAGCTGTTATGCACTTTAGAACTCTTCCCAGCTAAAGCATGCAAAGCTAATACCTAAGCACAACAAGAAGCAAAGCCGCTCTTGGGTAAAAAGGAGAGCGAACTAAAGAACTTCAAGTCTCGGGGGGAGCAAAAAGTTGCCCACAGTAGGAATTTTCCCTTCAGGAAACACCTGAATACAGCTTCCATGAGGGAGGAAGAGAGAGCACCCTCTCTGAGGCATCACATTTTTTATCTTCTGGTGTAGAGTGACCAAAAAGAGTGTGGAGGTAAAGAAGAAGAAGCTGGAGTATGAGCTCCAGTGCCTGATATGATTATTGGGGTTAACTGGAAGTTAGGAAATACTGGAAAGATGTAGCTATGCCACAACAGAGACATCTATCTATCTGTCTTGGCCAATATCATACTTATTGCACTCTCTTACACATATTGTCCATGGTTATACAATTGCACTGTCATGCTTATCGTCCTCTAAAACAGTTCTTCTTCAGTATTGTTTGTAAAATTCTTAACCTTACCCATTCTGAAAAGTCCACCTTTTTTTTTAGTATGTAGAAATAGATTTCTGCTATGAAATAAAATCGATAATATTGTACTGTACCTTTTACATCAGATTATCACAATAATGTCCTGAAATATTCTGCTCTTCATTGAACAGACTAATGTTCTGTTTGGCTACAGGTTATTCCGTTTCTGCTTACTCTGAGGACTCCTGATCATGTAGGGGATAAAGAGTAATAAGGACAATAGGTATTTTGACCTTTTTCAATACCCTTAAGGCTGCAGCTTCATTACTTGTAGAGCTACAGTGACAGATCTGGCCTATATTCATCCAGCTAGTAAATGTGCTAAGTGCAGGCTTCCTTTTCCCAGTGGGTTTTTAGTATTAAAAAATGCAAGCAATGATGCTTATGTCACTTAACTAGACACTTTAGGATGCAAGAGAAATCAGTTCAGTGAGTAGATACATAACCTAGGTTGAATACTGTCAGTCAATGTGAAAATGTTGTCCTTAAGATTTTTTTCTGAAAGATTTCAGTTTATAAGCCTATTTAGTGTTATCTTTTTTACTTTGGTAACTATGTATGTTAAATGGGTATATTGCTTTTTTTATTTAATTTTTTTTTTAGAAATATCATTATTGACACTTTTGGCTACTTTCTGGGAGATTATTCATTCAAGTTTTGGCAAATGTAAAATAATTCATATAATTTTCATCAGTCTATTGGGACTGCCCCTTTTTTTGGGCATGTAAAATGTGACATTATTCACATTCTCCTTTCTTCATTTGGACAGGGATTTGCATATGTTTTTTTAAGAAATCCTTGCATGAAATTCTCCTTGTTGGTGCCTGAACCCTAGTGAAGTCAATGTTAAAGCGGAGTTCCACCCACTTTTGAGAGGTGGTCGCAAACGAAAGACCACCCCTCGTTTTTGGATATTAAATTTTATTTTTAATTTTTTATTCTATAGTACCTTTTATTGAAGTACAGCCTGTACTTCCGATTCATCCGGTCTGCGGCACCTGTGTGTGTCCCAGAAGACAGCTGGCCATTCACAAAGCGCTGCATGACTCGCGCATGCGTAGTAGGAAACGGGCAGTGAAGCCGCAAGGCTCCACTGCCGGTTTCCCTTAGCTAGAATGGTGGCACCTGCACCAGATCCGATGGACGGATTGGCCTTGGGGGGCCGACATCATGGTCTCCCTGGACAGGTAATTGTCCTTATTAAAAGTCAGCAGCTACAGTGTTTGTAGCTGCTGACTTTAAAAAATAAATACATTTGGGGGTGGAACACTGCTTTAAGGTATGTCACATGCTGAGCATAAACACAGACCTGTGATCAAAGAGGCCATTAAACTAAAACACTAATGTTTATGGGTTGGTAGTTTGGATTAGCAAAGACTGTAATTAAAGATGTAATTGTTATTTGTTTCATGTAAACGTTTCTGATAATTTACATCTCCCCATCCTAGTGTAATACATGAAGGAGAAGGGACTTTCCTTTAAAACTCCATACACACTGCCAGAATAGAACTAGAAACCAGCCAACATTTGGCCCCTGTGTACGGCAGCTGGTCTGACAGTGGCCGGCTGTTTGGCTGGATTTGTCGAAGCGGCATGACCGAAAAAGGTCTGCCGATCGACATCCGATCAGCACTTTCAGCCAATGGCTGAGAGCGCTGACTGGTGTGCTCTGGTTGGAGGGGGGGGCCAATAGCTCAGCAGGGGAGATCGCTGCACAAACACTGGATAGTTAGTACAGCAGCTCCTTCCGAGCTCTTCAGGTTTTTTTCGTTCAGCCCACTGGGTTGATCGAGAAATAACTAATAGTGTGTACCAGGCTGTTGACAATTTAAAAAACTGCAGGTGAAAACAGAAAAGATAAGCTTTTTAACTGCTTACTTGCAGTTTTGTGTTCTCCTTTCCCTTTTTTATTCATTCGCAATGTGTCTTGCAGAAAATTTGACTACCCTAGGAAAAATTTCCTAACGGTCACCTCCCTCCTTCCAGGTAATAGACCATTTTCTCTTCTGTCTAGTTACTGTTTGTGCTGGCCAAGCTCTCCTGCCCTTCACTTAATCTCCCTACATAACCTTCTATGTAACTGGTGGGGAAGGGGGAAGGAGAAAAGCAGAATACAGTCACTTAGGTCTGTTTAGGGTGCTTAGGCTACGGATATCACATCCAAGATGGCAGTGACCAGCAGCAGACTCAGCTTTTTGCTGACTACACAAGGAAGGCTATAATAGGTAAATGCGCATATAGATCCTTTTAGAATCTTTGGATCTGCCTTGATCAAAGTAGGAAGTCATTTAATTGAAGCAGAATGTTTTGCTCATTCCTCCAGTTTGTAGGATGTCAACCAGAAGGTGGTCAACAGATTATGCAACAACACGAGCCACTGATATTGATTTTGAAGTCGCTTGTACACAAGGGGGCCTGGAGAAATCCTTTTAACATAGTGACCAGCAAAGTCTCCTGACAACTGAGGTGTCCTGCCTTTAAACTCCTTTACTCCCTTTCCTCAATTGGGTGACTACCACATAATGGGCCAGGCTGAGAATTTGTTGATTTCCCCACTGGCTGCTTGAAGTGATCTCCCCCGGCAGAGCTGTCTTAATGAGTGGGCACACCTGCGCACTGCCCAGGGGACCCAGCTGCATAGGGGGCCCCTGCACTTTCCCCAAAGCAACTAGTCCTTGAGCCCATGCTGCCTGAAAATTGGGGGCCCAATTGGCAGCAGTGCGCTGTGCAGAACAATACCTATTTTACAGCCATCAGGGAGGGGCAGGGCCGGAGTGCCAGTGATGCTCTGACCCCGCCCCATGCAGCTTGAATGCTCGGGACTTGAAGGGTGCGGGGTAGGAGCTGGAGTGGGAGCTGCTGAGTCGGCAGCACTGACAGCCCACTTGTGGAAGTAGCATTGTGGATGGTGTCATGGTAAGCCCAGCTGTCCAGCACTATTTGCACCGAAGGGCTTGGAATGCCCGGAGGGATGCTTCCTCCTCCGCCCCTCCTTCTGCCTACTTGATTGGTATAGGAGAGTCCAGTGCTGGAGGTGGGCACATAGCCAAAAGTTTACATGCACTGTATCTCCACTGGAAAAGGGGGTACTACATGGATGGAATAATGGTGCTGGGGGATATCAAGTGTATATGGGGGAAAACAATGCTGAAGGGGGATCTGGGGTGTATAGGGGGTAGCAATGCTTGAGGTAGCTTGGGTGGCTATAGTGCTAATGGTATCAGGGATGTAGAGAGGCCACAGTGTAGGGGGTATCATGGAGGTAGTGGGGTCACAATACAAGGGGTATCTTATGGTATATGGTAAAAGAGCTAGGGGTAATATCTAGGGTGTAGAAGGGTCAGAGTGCTGGGGGATATCTAGGGTGTAGAGGGGTCAGAGTGCTGGGGGGATATCTGGAGTGTAGAGGGATCAGAGTGCTGGTTGGGTATCTGGGGTGTAAAGGGGTCAGAGTGCTGGGGGATATCTGGGATGTAGAGGTGTCAGAGTGCTGGGGGGATACCGAGGGTGTAGAGAGGTCAGAGTGCTGGGAGGATATCTGGGGTGTAGAGGGGTCAGAGTGCTGGGGGATATCTGGGATGTAGAGGGGTCAGAGTGCTGGGGGGATATCTGGGGTGTAGAGGGGTCAGAGTGCTGGGGGGATATCTGGGGTGTAGAGAGGTCAGAGTGCTGGGGGATATCTGGGGTGTAGAGGGGTCAGAGTGCTGGGGGAATATCTGGGATGTAGAGGGGTCAGAGTGCTGGGGGATATCTGGGGTGTAAAGGGGTCCAAGTGCTGCCATATCTGGGGTGTAGAGGGGTCCAAGTGCTGGGGGGATATCTGGGATGTAGAGGGGTCACAGTGCTGGGGGGATATCTGGGGTGTAGAGGGGTCAGAATGCTGGGGGGATATCTGGGATGTATAGGGGTCAGAGTGCTAGGGGGATATCTGAGGTGTAGACGGGTCAGAGTCTTGGGGCATATATGGGGTGTAGAGGGGTCAGAGTGCTGGAGGGATATCTAGGATATAGAGGGGTCAGAGTGCTGGGGGGGATATCTGGGGTGTAGACGGGTCAGAGTCTTGGGGCATATATGGGGTGTAGAGGGATCAGAGTGCTGGGGGGATATCTAGGGTATAGAGGGGTCAGAGTGCTGGGGGGATATCTGGGGTGTAGAGGGGTCAGAGTGCTGGGGGGATATCTGGGGTGTAAAGGGGCCATAGTGCTGGGGAGGCATCAATTTAGCAGATATATTATATGCACATGGCAGCTTTGTTACTTTATGTATGCAGTATTTTCCCACTGTTTCTTTGCTGTACAGAATGATTGTTCATGTAGTTAATGCGGAGCTCCACCCAAAAGGGGAAGCTCCGCTTGTCTGCCTCCTACCTACTTGATGTCTGTTTACCTGCGCTGTCTCCATTGTAGGGGCCCCAGAGCATTACTTTGCCCAGGGGCCCATGATGCTATTAAGACGGCCCTGTCCCCAGTGCAGGAGAATCTGAAATACAAGAGCCTTCTTTGACCTCCCTTAATAGGTGGTCAACGCTCTCTAGTAATAGCACATCCTTAGAATGGTGGTGGTTTAATCACAAGGTGGAGGATTCTGTTGTTAATTCAACAGTCAAGATACTTGTTCACTTATCTGTTGTCACGCTGGTGACTCATGGACTTACTGTTTATGTTCAACATTATATGAATATTTTTAATTTAATCTTTTTCATTTTTTTATTGTTTTTAGCGCAACACAAAGTTTATGTATAATAGGTAAAAAGCAAGCATAAAATTTTAAAAAGCATGCATAAAAATCATATGGGAAGGTTTTTGTTGAAATGTAGGTAGTCACAACTAGTCAGGTTAACCTTTTATACATTGGATGGAACACTTAGCAAAAAACAATAGTGCATAGAACAGTAAAATAAATAACAAATATTTCACTGATCTGTATAATTAGGCCTACAATTCTGAATCCACCACACCCTGTCACATTTTTCTGTAGGGTGAAGTCCCTTTAAGGGTAAACAAGAAAACATTGCTCCAGCTCTGGCACCCCCACACACTGCCATGATAGCACTGAACAGGTACTGTCACAGCTGATGACGAAGGAAAAAGGAAGTCCAGACAGCCACACTATTGTAGAAATCACCTTTATTTAGAAAATCGCCAAACAGGGTAAAAGCATCAAGTAGCAGTGGAGGAGTAGACTGACCCCCTGACATGTATAAAATTGGAGGCATAACTTTCCCATGGCTGTACCAAAGGCCTTTCTTTTAGGAAATGGTCTTTTGAAAATGATGTCCTGATCATGTTTTAATAAAGGAGTGTTGACAAGTGCTAGTTTATTTTGTTTAGTGTGATAATGCCTTAAAGTGGTTGAAAAAGTAGATTTTTTTTTTTGCATTAATGCAAAAATGCATTCTATGGATTAATGCATTCTATGGATTAAAGTGAAAAACTTTCTGTTTGCAGCTCTTCCACCCCAGCCCTCCAGCCCCCCTTATACTTACCTGAGCCCATTCTCGATCCAGTGTTGTGCATGAGCGCAGGGGCTCTTTCTGCTCTCTCTCTCTCTCTCTCTCTCCTCACAGGGCCGATTGATAGCAGCAGGAGCCATTGGCACCTGCTGCTGTCAATCAAATCCTGTGACGAGGGAGCAGGCTGGGTTGGGGTGGGTTGCTGTGATGAGGGAAAGGAAAAGCCATCGCAGCACAGGGGACCTGAGAAGAGAAGGATCAGGGCAGCTCTGTGCAAAACCTTTACACAGAGCAGGTAAGTATACCATGTTTGTTATTAATAAAATAGGAATTACGATCACTTTAACCCCTTCACGATGGAAGGTAAAACAAATCCTAATGCCTAAATCCACTTTTGCAACTTTAGCATGCCAGTAAAACTGTACATATTGCAGCTACTTAGTGTATCTGGGTGAATTATACCTTGTTTGCTTTACCACAAATTAGGCCTTTATTTAGTGATGAATGGTAATAGATGTCTCATTTTTTTATTATCATAGGGAAACTGTCCCAAAATAGTGGAATAAAACTTAGCTGTATATCTTTTGCCATTACCATGACCCAACACCAAATAAAACCTCAGAATACATTCTCCTACTCCTGATGTTTATGGTAATATCACATATTTGTACATTATTTGTTACTTGTACCCATAGTAGGGCCAAGAAACAATAAGGTGTATTTTGCTTTTTAATCCTATCCTATCCTATTGTACTGTCCATACTGGCACTAACATTGACCATAAATACAACACCTTTTTTAATTCTACATAAAACACACTGACCCTGACCTTTGACTCTAATCTTTAACCCTGGCCATGACCTTCAATGCAATTAAATGTCACCAGCACACAAAGAATTCCTCAAACGGGGTCCAAAGCTTTATTTTGTGGTCACATGGTACATATAAAGTCATGGAGGATTCAGTAAAGTGAACTGCCTCAAACAGTCCCCATGGAGGTCCCTCACAAGAGAAGCCACTGGTATCCAGACACCAAAGGGTCAGTTTATTCTGTAAAGTCATAGGATGTACAGTGCCTTGAAAAAGTATTCATACCCCTTGACATTTCCCACATTTTTTCATGTTATAACCAAAAACGTAAATGTGTTTTATTGGGATTTTTTGTGATAGACAAACACAAAGTGGCACATAATTGTGACATGGAAGGAAAATGATAAATGGTTTTCCAATTTTTTTACAAATACATATCTGAAAAGTGTGGCGTGCATTTGTATTCAGCCTCACTGAGTCAATACTTCGTAGAACCACCTTACATAGTTACATTAAAATACATAGTAGGTGAGGTTGAAAAAAAGACACAAGTCCATCAAGTCCAACCTATGTGTGATTATATGTCAGTATTACATTGTATATCCCTGTATGTTTTGGTCGTTCAGGTGCTTAGCTAATAGTTTTTTTGAAACTATCGATGCCCCCACGCTGAAACTACTGCCTGTGGAAGGAAATTCCACATCCTTGCCACTCTTATGCCCCGTACACACGATCGGACTTTGTTCGGACATTCCGACAACAAAATCCTAGGATTTTTTCCCGACGGATGTTGGCTCAAACTTGTCTTGCATATACATGGTCACACAAAGTTGTCGGAAAATCCGATCGTTCTAAACGCGGTGAAGTAAAACACGTACGTCGGGACTATAAACGGGGCAGTGGCCAATAGCTTTCATCTCTTTATTTATTCTGAGCATGCGTGGCACTTTGTCCGTCGGATTTGTGTACACACGATCGGAATTTCCGACAACGGATTTTGTTGTCGGAAAATTTTATATCCTGCTCTCAAACTTTGTGTGTCGGAAAATCCGATGGAAAATGTGTGATGGAGCCTACACACGGTCGGAATTTCCGACAACAAGGTCCTATCACACATTTTCCGTTGGAAAATCCGACCATGTGTACGGGGCATTTCAGTAAAGAACCCTCTACGCAGTTTAAGGTTAAACCTCTTTTCTTCTAATTTTAGTGAGTGGCCACGTGTCTTATTAAACTCTCTTCCGCTAAAAAGTTTTATCCCTATTGTGGGGTCACCAGCATGGTATTTGTAAATTTAAATCATATCCCCTCTCAAGCATCTCTTCTCCAGATAGAGCTTTGCACATCTAGAGTGACATTTTTGCCAATTCTTTGCAAAATAGCTCAAGCTCTGTCAGATCGGATGGAGAGTGTCTGTGAACAGCAATTTTCAAGTCTTGCCACAGATTCTCTATTGAATTTAGGTCTGGACTTTGACTAGGCCATTCTAACACATTACAATGCTTTGATCTAAACCATTCCATTGTAGCTCTGGCTATATGTTTATGGTCGTTGTCCTGCTGGAAGGTGAACCTCCGCCCCAGTCTCAAGTCTTTTGCAGACTCAAACAGGTTTTCTTCTAAGATTGCACTGTATTTGGCTCCATCCATCTTCCCATCAACTCTGACCAGCTTCCCTGTCCCTGCTGAAGAAAAGCATCCCACAACATGATGCTGCTACCACCATGTTTCACACTGAGCATAGTGTGTTCAGGGTGATATGCAGTGTTAGTTTTCCACCACACATAACGTTTTGCTTTTAGGCCAAAATGTTCAATTTTGGTCTCATCTGACCAGAGCACCTTCTTCCACATGTTTGCTGTGTTCCCCACATGATTTTTCGCAAACTGCAAACAAGACTTCTTATGGCTTTCCTTCAACAATGGCTTTCTTCTTGCCACTCTTCCATAAAGGCCAGATTTGTGGAGTGCACAGCTAATAGTTGTCCTGTGGACTGATTCTCCCACCTGAGCTGTGGATCTCTGCAGCTCCTCCAGAGTTATCATGGGCCTCTTGGCTGCTTCTCTGATTAATGCTCTCCTTGCCCGGCTTGTCAGTTTAGGTGGACAGCCATGTCTTCGTAGGTTTGCAGTTGTGCCATACTCTTTCCATTTTGATGATGGGTTGAACAGTGCTCCGTGAGATGTTCAAAGCTTGGGATATTTTTTTATAACCTAACCCTGCTTTAAACTTTTCCAAAACTTTATCCCTGAACTGTCTGGTGTGTTCCTTTGCCTTCGTGATGCTGTTTGTTCACTAAGATTCTCTAACAAACCTCTGAGGGCTTTACAGAACAGCTGTATTTATACTGAAATAAAATTACACACAGATGGACTCTATTTACTAATTAGGTGACTTCTGAAGGCAATTGGTTCCCCTAGATTTT
The DNA here is from genome assembly GCF_042186555.1 of Aquarana catesbeiana. Classification (NCBI taxonomy): domain Eukaryota; kingdom Metazoa; phylum Chordata; class Amphibia; order Anura; family Ranidae; genus Aquarana; species Aquarana catesbeiana. Next base: position 263,459,111 of record NC_133325.1, on the reverse strand, counting down.
AGTTAGGGGTATCAGAGTAAAGGGGGCTGAATACAAATGCACACCACACTTTTCAAATATTTATTTGTAAAAAATGTTAAAAACCATTTACCATTTTCCTTCTACTTCACTTGTGTTGTCAATATGGGACTGAACTTGCCAAGGTAGATGATCAAGTTGGGAAATGGCATAGTGAGCATGTCTCTCTTACTGCCCTTCCCTCCTTTATTCATAAGGAGCGTCAACTGAGAGAGCATGTAGAACAATATACTATTGATATCTTCAATAATAAAGAAACCAAGTATTCACAAGACAAATCAGCACATGATATGAGTTTTGCATATATAGTGAATCAACAGACACAATCTAGACTTTTCCAAAACAAAATAATCAAACACAACAAAATCACATTGTTCCTATATCTGATGCATCTTCTGTTTCTTTCGTATCCTCTAGTCAATCCACTATTTATCACGACATCAAAGATGAAAGATCCTCCAAAAAACAAAAAAGGGAATCGAATACCTCACTATCCGATAGTTTGAAAAGCTCACTTGCACTGACGCATGAACAGAAATCACCAGTGGTTCATCCTAAAAATTCACAACAATTGAACACTCCCCATCACCTGTCTTTCAAATCTTCATGTGGTACTCAAGGTTGTAAATTCAATCGTGTGGTGGGTTCTTTATCTGCCTCTTTTTCTTTTCCTTCTACGCTCACACCAACATTAATGCCCATTAAGGAAAGCGACTCCAATACACCAATATCTACCAAAGTGGAAACTAAATTGGCCTGTATTTTTTTACCACAAACCCCGGAGCCACGAGTGACTCCGTAAATTCCAATCATAGAACACCTAATTGAGAAACAAAACTCCAAATCCTGAATTTGTCATCTTATCCATTAACTGCTGAGGAAATTGAGGTTTTACAGTTGGGTTTAACATCTTGTCCCAATGCAAATGCAGATAGATTCAACATTATTAAAGACATTCATCTTTTTGCTGATGGCTTATGTTTAAGGTCTTATAACATAGACCACAAAACATTGACCATCTGGTTTCGTCTACTGGTGACAGTAATCTCACTATTAGAGAAATTCAGGCTATTCAAGAACTTATGGATTTATGAGAGGAGAACAGTGCGTCTACTGACTCACCTTTTTCCATCCATTATTGCAATATCCAACTGTATTGGACAAATGCTTTCCCCCTCTCCAACTATTCAAATCGAGTCAAAAAGCTTTCCCACACTGGGTAATAATCCAAATATTTGGGCCTTTGTACAACAAATTACCAAAGATGTGGAGGAGATGGTTTGGTCCGTGACTTGTCCCGACAACCTTCCCCCACCTCTTAGGATGGCCTTATCATCACTACAAAACAATTTCAACATTAATTATATTAAACCAGCCGATAAAGGCGGAAATCTTGTAGTCATGGATCGTATAAATTACAAATACATGTGTTTACAAATCCTGAAAAATCGGGAATGGTACAGACCCATTTCTCGAACAGTTATTGATCGGGGTTACCGCTAATGGTACTGAAATTTAACCCCGAGCCACACTCAGGAATACCGCCAGGAGGGTTAACCATTTTTTAACCTATGTTAAAATAAAGTGTTTCTCTTTTAAACATATCTCTTTGGATCTACCTACTAGTATATGCACCTTAAAAATCTCATAATACTGCAATACTTTTCCACTTCACAATTATGTGCCACTTTATGTTGGTCTATCACATAAAATCCCAATAAAATACATTTAAGTTTTTGGTTGTAACATGGCAAAATGTGAAAAATTATAAGGGGTATGAATATTTATTCAAGGCACTGTAGATAAACTGCCATCATTGCCCTAAAAGAACGGTATGGTCACAGGCTCCCAATAAGCCACCAAGGAGATCCATCCCTTTTTGTGGTAAGAGTGGGTATCTGTGTGTATCCTAGCGGGCATAGCACTTTGGTGCCAGCCAATGTCATTAATATAGTGTACAGTATTATCGCTGTATTAGTGTCACTAGCAAAATCAGTGTGAGTTAGTTGGTTGAAAAGATTGTATGTGATTCCGCGCAGAGGAATGTACAAAGCAGATGAAAAATATAAAATATAAGAGAGAACTGCTGCCCCTACAAAATACTACCACCTGAGTGGAGTACAAATAAATTAATTGGGAAGGGTGTAGGTGTGGTGCTATTTCTCTTAGGGAGACTTATATATATATAATATTGAAGTGCTTAAAATAAATAAAGTGACAAGTGCAAACAATAACCAGAAGGTATGTATGGTATACTAAACGTGTGACGCTTTTTGCAAGTAAATAACTTGTGCTTGTGTGTTACACCCTCTGCAGAGTGCAACACTCAAAGGTTAGAATAAAGTGACAAGTGCAAAAAATAACCAAAAGGTATTTATGGTATACTAAATGTGTGACGCTTCTTACAAGTAATTTAACTTGTGCTTGTATGTTACACCCTCTGCAGAGTGCAACACTCAAAGGTTAAAATGCCTTCAGGGTTAATGGTAACCTGTGCTGATGGCTTGTGTGGAAATTACACCCCTATGTGCTTTTACTTCTGCTTTCCGTTTCAGAGATATTAGTGAGATGTGAGGGGGTTTGACCCCCTGCTAATTGGTACAACAGAAGCTGGTTGCATAAGTTGGTGTTTCCACCATACAATGACTATAGTCAATAGGTGACAAATAAAGTGTATTAAGGAAGAACTAGGTGAAGAAAATATGCACCCAACAAAAAATTATAATAAAAATAATAAAACTTAAATATGTAAACAGTCCTTTTCACATTAGATACAGTGATAAACAGAACAAACAAAGTGACTTGTGCTCTTTAAAAGTGTCCAGTGCTCTTGCAAAGAGTAATGCTTCTTCTTGCCCTCTTAATTAAGTGATAATGGTGTTGGTGATCTTATTCATGCTCCTATTATGAATGCACTCACTGGATTGCCTTGCCCCCCAGGGGTACTGCGCAGCCACAGTATATGCCACTGTATAGCACTCTGGAAATGATCGACCTGAGATTTATTAATAGCGTTCCACCAGTTTTAGCATATAAGGAAGAGAAGGGTGCCCATAGTGTAATACTGCTTTACAAACTTTAAATTTATTTAAAAAATGGAGATATACTCACATTTGCTATAAAAGTTACAGACATGTAATGGAAACACAGGCGCCGAGAGAAAAAAATCTACAGCCCTGACCAGAAGTGACGCAAAGACGTTCTGTAACTGCGCCCTAAGCATTTCGTCACTCAAGACGTCATCTGAGGCATTGCATCATTGCTCTAAAAGAACGGAATGGTTTTGTGGTGTCTGTATGTTGTCCTCCTGGGCATAGCACTTTGATGCCAGCCAATGTAATTAATATATAGTGTACAGTATTATCGCTGTATTAGTGTCACTAGCAACATCAGTGTGAGTTAGTCGGTTAGTGACTCTCCCAGCCAGTGTCTGTTAGCGCCAGATTGCCTGCCACACAATCACAGTCCTACAATATGTCGCTGATCACCGCCATTACCAGTATAGTGTTTATAGCTGCATACATTCCAGTATATATGCCATAGTTTGTAGATGCTATAACTTTCACACAAACCAATTAATATACACTTATCGGGAATTGTTTTTTACCAAAGACATGTAGCAGAATACATTTTGATCTAAATTTATGAAGCAATTCGATTTTATTAGAAATGTTTTTTAACAGAAAGTAGAAAACATTGTTTTTTTTTCAACATTTTCAGTAATTTTTCATTTATATAATAAAAAATAAAAAAACCCAGTGGTGATCAAATACCACCAAAGGAAAGTGTAGAAAAAAAAAATAAAAGATGTAAATTTCAACTGCCTACAGTGTTGCATGGTTGTGCAATTGTCAGTTAAAATAGCACACTGCTGGATAGAAAACAAAAAAGGTCAGGTCACGAAGGGGGTAAAACCTTCAGGTGGTCCAGTGGTTAGTTATTATATTAGATAATCAAAATGTCTGTAAACAATTTCCTGGTAGTCATGTAAATATGTATATGTCATACTTACCATCTGCAGCTAGTAACTGACATATTGGATGTTACTAGCTCAAAGCTTTATAGAGATTTACTATGGATCTTTGAACAACCTACAAAAACTCTTAATTCTTGTTATTCAGGTCTATGTAAAACACACACAGGTAAATGAGTCCTAGGCGGGATATGCCCCTTTGTCTACTAGCTCTAATGGAACTTTATGGATTTCTAGTTAGAGAGTGGCAGTCAAGTAAAAAGGTAGTGCTGGGCTTTATAATTAAAAAAGCCCAGCATGCACTGCAACCTGCTATAAAGTTACAATGTTTAAAATGTTTGTATAAATACGTTTTTTATTATAAGTAATAAAAATGTATTATAAAAGATCAGCCTTTACATTTGCAATTTAAAACATTGACCAAACTGATTACACTTGCTATTTAATCCCACAAAACAAGTAAAAGCTGTATAGTTTAATGCATATTTTTATTAAAAATGTAATGTGTTTTTCAAATAAAGTAAATTAACTTTTCATTGAGTAAGTGAGTTCTTTATACACATCACATGGAGTAAGTCAAAGCCAATTAGAAGTTGGCAGGGCAAGCTATGGAGCTGCTATTGAATAAGGAAGTTTCCTTCTAATTATTTGCTTCAAACATCTGAAAAGCACAGTTGCCAGCCACTGATGATTTCCAAAGAAAGTTACAGTAGATAATACGTTTAAATTTAAAATACATTAAAAAGACAACAGATATTGAGCATATCAATAAAAATTCAGGTACATACACAAAGCTATGAGAAATGGTATGTAAACCTGTAGACATTATCTTAATGTATCCATAAATGTTATCTGTAGTTTCATTTTTAATAATTATTAGGTAATAATAAGACGCATTGACATTGTTATTTTACAAACAACACAAACACACACCATTTTTTATTTCTATATCTTTTATAAATTCAAGTTTTTCTATAGCAAAATAATTGACAGAACCGCTATATAAAGTACATTTCTAGCATAGTGATATTTTTACGCAAAAGTAAATGGAGTATGTCAGTGCAGGAAATTAGTCAGTTGTTCTGCTTAATTCAGGAATCAGTTTAGAATACCCTTCCCTGTAATAAAACACCATTTTTTACCACCTCTTTACCACAGACTTATGTTAAAGTGCACTATGATCGGATCAAAGGTGTTTCTTAAGCTCATACGACTCTTGCTACCATCACACTGTCTGGGCATCTTAAAAACCTAAATGCAAAGGTATGCCTCACTCAAAAGTTGCTAAACAACCCTAAAGAGACAGCTAAAGCTCTATAAGTGCTTTGTGCATTTTATAGCAACTATATTAATCAGTCTACAAGTAAACCACTGAATAAAAATGATGTCCATGAGATGGTATCATGGGGGAAACAAAATTTCCCCCAAACAATAAAAACACCATCTGAATAATCTACAGCACTTCGTCTACGGGAACAATGATCTGTGGATACCTTAGACAGAAGCTGACTGTTTTTGATAAATATATTCATGATTTTACTTTGAAAAGAAGAATTGCATAGCTACACGAAAATCTCATTCCAACTGTTAAGCCTGTTAAGTGTAATATTGAGCAGGTCATTCCAGAAATATATATTATACATTATTATAACTGAATATTAGGTTAAGATCATAATGTAGTACACGGTGATATCAAGAAAAAGACCCAAAATAATCATCTACTGTATGTGACCCTTTTTGCTTCCCCTGGTTACAAATTAGAACAGAAACAGATTCATATATAGTATAATACATCAGAATACAGCTGCACATCTTCCAAAGGATGTTTCATTATCACTCAACCAAGAGTACAGATCTTTTCAAATTTCCTAAGGCAATTATGACCAAGATATGTAAGTTTGTATAACATAAAAAAGATCGGTAGATAGAGGCCATCTGATCTTTAACAGAGGCTACAACTAAAAATGATCTCATATCAGCCATAGAAGAAAGGAAGCATTAGAAATTTCTCATTTTTAGATGTGAGTGTTATTCATAGGCAAGAGTTGATTTAGAATGCAAATGAGTATAAGTTTAGAGTAGAACTTAAAGGAGAAGTCCAGCCTGAGCTTGTTTGGCTGCGCTTCTCCTATGGGTCACAGGAGTGCAACCCATTTTGCACTCCTATGACCCGTTTTCAGCAGAGAGCGGACTGAAGTCCACTCTCTGCTGACGTCATAGGAATCAGTCCAGGCACTGCGTCATCACGACCATGAAGTCTAGATCTGCCAGGTGGCTGGACTAATACCCATCTCAGGCTCTCAGCGCTCCAGTGAGCACGGGGGGCAGAGTCAGCAGCTCTGTTTTCGGGGAGCTGTGAGAACCGAGCCATTGGCAGTCTTCAATCTCCCGGTTCTCAGTGCAGAGGCGGCGGGGAACAGAACATACTTCTCTTTTAAGGCAAAACTGTTTTAATCTCATGTCGGACAGAGTAAGCAAACCCTGTCAGTTTGTTTGCCATCTGTGTTTCATTGGGGATATTTCTCTTCACTTATTATTGAATATTATAATATTTTAAGCAACAGACAGCATGGGTTCGTGAAAGACAGAAGTTGTCAAACAAATCTGATTTCTTTTTATGAAGAGGTAAGTAAAACCTTGGAGAGAGGGGTGGCTGTGGATGTGGTATACTTGGACTTTGCAAAAGCATTTGACACAGTTCCCGACACATGGCTGTGTAAGGTAAAGTCTACAGGCTTGGAAAGATAAGTTTGTAAATGGATAGAAAACTGGCCAAAAGATATAATTCAGAGAGTAGTGGTTAATGATTCTTACTCTGAATGGTCTAAGGTTATCAGTGGTGTACCCCAAGTTTTAGTGTTACAGTGCTCAGTCTTTGCAGATGACACGAAGCTATGCAGTGGAATAAGATCCTTGCAGGATGTCTCCAACTTACAAGCCAACCTCAATGCACTGTTTAATTGGGCGACTATGTGGCAAATAAGGTTTAATGTTGATAAATGTACAATTATGCACTGGGAGCTAAGAATATGCATGCATAATATATACTAGGGGGAGTACAGCTGGGGGAGTAAACAGTGGAGAAGGCTCTTGGGGTTTTGATCATAAGCTTAAAAATAGCTTGCAATGTCAAGCTGCGATTTCCAAAGCGAGCAAATTCCTTTCTTGTATTAGGAGAGGTATGGACTCCAGAGAGAGAGATATAATTTTGCCCCTGTACAAATCATTAGTAAGACCTCATCTTGAAGATGCAGTTCAGTTTTAGGCACCAGTTCTCAAAAAGGATATCAGGGAACTGGAGAAAGTGCAGAGAAGGGCAACCAAACTGATAAGAGGTATGGAGGAGCTCAGCTATGAGGAAAGATTAGAGGAACTGAATTTATTCACTCTTTAGAAGAGGAGATTAAGGGGGATATGATCAACATGTACAAATACATAAGGGGTCCATATAGTGAACTTGGTGTTGTGTTAATCACTTTAAGGTCATCACCAAGGACAAGGGGGCACTCTTTATGTCTAAACATACAGGTATGTGATCCTGCCCAGGAGAGCCACCTTACCGCCAAATATATATACAGTATACGGTCGGCAAGCAGTTAAATAGTGTGTCAGGGCAATTTAAAAAAAAAAACAACAACATATGTAGTACATGTCTGCAATACAGTCCCCTGTTTTATCCTATTATTTAACCCAGCAATTACAAAATATCTGCTGATCTTCCAGAAATGCAGCTTCTATTTCTGTTGTGGGATGTTTCTGCACAGCATTTTTGTGGACTAAATGGTGTAAGCCCTGCCAAGTTTTCTTTTTCCAAATTACTCAATTCCTCCACTGATCTCTACAGCAGAGGGGAGAATTGTTCTTTAGTCCCAGATAATATCAGGAACTCATAAGACTCACTGCGATAACACAATAAGTGTACACAGGACAGCACTGACATGATTAAGGCCTCATGTGCATGAGCAGAAAAAATGCCACTGTAAAGGGTGTCTGTTTTTTTTTTTTTATGCCCATGAACACAGCTGCATGTTATTTAATGTGGCCTTTGCACATGCAGATGTTTATGCAAATATTTATGCACAGTGTTCAGGGTTACAAAAGACAAACAAAAAATGTCCCTAAGCTGTGTTTGGAGAGGAGTATATTTTATTTTAGGCCCATAAATGTATTGTAATGGCTAGAATAAATTAATATTCTAGTCAAAAGAATGACTTGACACCCATACGCCTATATATGCCATACACACATTAATGTGCATAAATACTTCATACATAATAATTACATTTTAGTCTCATCTGACCACCTTAAATGCAACTTGAAGTTTCTGAGGTCACATTAAAAAAGGTGTTATAGTCAGATGAGACTAAAATTGAATTATTTGGCATCAACACCAAACAGTATGTTTGGCGAAAAGTCATTCAAATAACACTATTCCTACAGTAAAGCATGGAGGTGGTAATATCTTGTTATGGGGGTGTTTCTCTGAAACAGCAGGGACAGAAGATCTTGTCAGGACAGAAGAAAAATGGATGGGGCAAAATACCATCAAATTCTTGAGAAAAATCTGCTGCCCTCTGCCAGAAAGTTGTCAATGGGAAGAAGTTTTACCTTCCAACATGACAATGACCCAAAGAACACAGCCAAAAATGACCACACAGTGGTTGAAGGAGAAAAATGGTGAATGTCCTTGCATGACCTAGTGAGACCCCGGACATAAACTCCATTGAAAATCTGTGGAATGACTTGAAGACTGCAATCCACAAATGGTCACCATAAAATTTAACTGAACTTGAGCAGTTCTGCAAAGAAGAGTGGGCAAATATGGCAAAGTCTAGATGTGCAAAGTTAGTAGAGACATATCCCAACAGACTAAGGCTGTAATTAAAGCAAAAGGGGGTTCAAAAAATACAGACATAAGGGGGGGGGTGATCCTTTTTCCAACTTAGTAATTCTGTTTTTGGCTTGTTTTATTTTTTCTGACATGTTGGTGTTAAATCTTTCTTTACTAAATACAGCTGGATAAAACAAAAACTGTGTCTGTCTTCATTCCAGGCTGCAAAGCAAAAAAAAAAAATGATTATTTTAAAGGGGGGATTCTTTTCTATACCCACTGTATGTGCATAAATACACACATAAATGGGCAGCATCAGAGGCATTTACTTCTGCCAAGTTCTGACAGAAAAAAAGCAGCATAAATTCATATGCCTGTGTGCATGAGGCCTAACAGTTGTTTTTGCATTAATTGAGCATGTATTGAGCAGCTATAAGAAAACTCATTTAACTGTACATATAACAGGCCAAAAAAGAGCAAATGAGCTCATTGTTAGGGTTTACCCACACTTTAGGCCGGGTTCACACTAATGCGAATTGGATGCATCCAATTCGCATAGCAGGAGATTGTGAACGGCTCTCTATGGAGCTGGTTCACACATCTCCGCGGTGGCTCCAGTGCAAATTGCACTGTGCGTCTTTTTTGCCCATTTCAGGTCTGAATTCAGCCAAAAATTTGTGGTGAAATCACACCTGAAACAGTGAATGGAGACGCACCGGACTCCTGCTGTGAGCCGCTGCATTCTATAGTGTGAACCCAGCCTTAAGGTAAATTGTCTGCCCCACTCCAGCAACAACTTATACCATCATTAAGAAACCATACACGCAAAATCATAGGTCAATCATGCCATCTGAACTAGCAAACCAAATGATTGCCATCCTTTGCCTATGGTGCATTTAGATAAAGTCATATTTTAAGAACTCCAGAAGTTTATTTTCAATGAAGTCAGAACGGCTATAGTTGAGAGACCTACTCAAAAGGTACAGTCATGTTAAATATTCTTATTGATGTATCCTGATATTTTTATTCTCTTGGTGAAAAATTTAGACAGAAGACATTTGAAAAAAACTGACACCAAATATTTTCACTTCATTCCGTTGTTTTAAGAAATTATTTTTTTGTTCCATCGAGATTATCCATAAGCGTACAAAACTGTGTGTAATATGTAGAAAGTAACCATGCACTTTGCATCAAAGTTCTCTTTGTGGAAACAGTCTATGCATTGAAAGAGATTGGGAAACATTTTTAGCATCTATAAAAAAAAACAGCAAAATATAGAGGTAAAGACGAGTTCATATCTAGCAGCAAATACTTCACAGAAAGACACTTCTGTGTTCTCAGCTGAAATATCTAGCTTTCTACTGAGGTCGAATGACATTCAATTGACACCTTTTAACTTTTTCCGCTATGTTCAGAATCCTGATATTTTAAGATTTTCATGAAAACTAAAACAGCAAAGTTTATAGAAAAGGGATTTGGGACAATGCTCTGCGCTTTTGGAATGAAAGTTTTATTTTACTATATTTTAATGCATATTCCAGACAGAAACTCTCGGAATGTCATGAAAATACATTTCTTGTATCATTGTTTCCCAGTAGAGAAGGACAGGTGAAACATATGATCGGAGTTTATAATTGCTCCTCATCCTTCACAGTCAGTCGAGGTCTCCCTACTGAATCAATGTCCTTTCACGTATGCCCCAACTCCTTCCATGTTTAGCTCCACAGTCTGATCTTTAAATCTAAGCTAATGACAACTATTCTTGCTTACGTTATTGTAGCATGCCCTCCTTCTCACTTTCTTAGCAGCTGCTATATAATCAGTGATGGATCTACAGTTTATGCCAATTTTAATGGCTGAGTTAGACAGTGTTCACAGAAATGTCACTGAAACTTCCATCTGAACAACAAGTATGAAGGTCACAGATCTACGATGAACTAGTTCGGCCTTGTCCCTGTCTTTCAAAACCTTTTGCCAAGTAATCAGAGATTGACAGGGGAATAAAGTGCAAGATATTGAATTAAAATGGCCCCTTGCCTATTGAATGTTCCAAACAGGCTTAAAAAAGAATTCAGTCTAAAGTGCACTACAACACAGTGTTAGTATTATAACTCAAGTGGAACTCAAAATCTCTCAGTCAACATTAACTATTTGAATCCATATGCTGCTAACTTTAGTAAATAGATAGGAATGTGTATTATTGTCATGGATATGCAGTAATGTTTGTCAGCTTACCTCTCCATGTGTTCAGCTTAAGAGGCTAGTCACTCTCACCTGACTACTTAAGTAATCTCTCCTCCAAAGCATGGCTCCACCCAAGCCCCTATCAGGGAACATTATATAGACCTGTGCAATGCAAGCCAGCCCTGCTGATCAATATTGTGTCTTTGGCTTCCATGTGATACTTGCTGTGTGTTTTACGTCTGATTCCAGTTACCGATCTTGGCTTGTTCTTGACTATCCTTACCTGCTTGTTGCCCCGACCTTTGGCTATCTCCTGACTATCCTTACCTGCTTGTTGCCCCGAACTTTAGCTATCTCCTGACTATCCTTTCCTGCTTGTTGCCCCGACCTTTGGCTATCTCCTGACTATCCTTACCTGCTTGTTGCCCCGACCTTTGGCTATCTCCTGACTATCCTTACTTGCTTGTTGCCCCGAACTTTAGCTATCTCCTGACTATCCTTTCCTGCTTGTTGCCCCGAACTTTGGCTATCCCCTGACTATCCTTACCTGCTTGTTGCCCCGACCTTTGGCTATCTCCTGACTATCCTTACCTGCTTGTTGCCCCAACCTTTGGCTATCTCCTGACTATACTTTATTGTTGCAGTCTGCTGCTTCCTCTCTACCTCCCTGTAGTCTACTGTGAGCGTGAGCTGGGAGGCCCTAGGGGTTGCAACCTGGAGCCAGACTACAGCTAAATCCATCCCCACCACTAGGGGCCTCTGGTGAACACGGGCTGGCTCTTAGATTCCGCATCCTGAGAAAACTCATGCTCTAGCTCCCAGTGTCATCTGTGTTGGTACTACAGAGTACCTGCTCTCCTGTATCACCTAGAGCTCCACCCGCAGCAGTCAGCTGTAGGGTCCACTACCTTGCAGTGCACTCCACACCCCAATGGGGTGCATCTGTCTCCTGGACTCAGGAGACCTGACAATTATATTCACTTTTTAAACTTTATTTTTACATTTCTTCAGTTGCTTCTTAGTGTCAAGCCTAGGCCAGAATGATGTCATACATCCCAGAAGTCTTCATGTGCATTTTTTTTCTTTCATCTGGAGGCAAGGAGGAGGGGGTTTCTCAGCTAAGTGCATTCTCCTGTCTGCATGCCTGAGCTCAGAGCAGATGGATTCCAGGAAATGAATGCTACATGAACCATCGCCCCTTACTCAAATGACCATTGCTAGAAATGCTAGGGGGTGTGTTTCAAAGTGATTTCTCAACAAAATAAAGCATGAAGACATGGATGGATGGGTGAGTTTGTTTTGAATATAAAAAATGAATTAAATAGCGTTTTAATTTTGTGGTGTTCAGATATAGTTTAGGTATGCTTGAACAAAAGGCTTAGGCATTACATCTTATTTGGTAAATAGTAGGGCTGCAACGATACCATTTTTTTATGAGTACCGATACCTTTTTTTTTTTAGTACTCGCCGATACCAATTACCGATATCTACTGCAACTGTTTTGTTTATACTTCAGCTGTCAGCATTGGTACAAAACATTGAAAAGTTATTTACAAATGAAATACTTCTGTTTTTAAATTTTGCGCTTTTTTCAATGTGAAACATGTAAATATATGCTAAAGGTGTAAAAATATTAACGGACAAAGCAAACAAAAAAAGGTTTATTTATTAATAGTTTATAAAATAGAAGTGAACAAAAAAAAAAAAATCAGCAGGAAAATAATAAGTAAATGGAGGAGAATAAGGAGGAGTTAATTAAGGCTGATTCAAGTAAATTAAGGGTTAATAAGACGTTAAACAGAGAAATATTAAAAAAAAAAAAAAAAATTTTTACTTGACAGGTTGCTTTATGCTGACCTCATCTGCAGATCGAAGCTCATCCCTTTGATCTATAGATGAAGAAAAACAATAAGATGCAATGGGGTTGATTTACTAAAGGCAAAAAGACTGTGCACTTTGGAAAGTGCAGTTGCACACGGCAAGAGCAGTTGCTCCAGAGTTTAGTAAATGAGCAAAAGCTCTTCTGACTTTAATCAACCAATCATGTGCAAGCAAAAATGCTTTTTTTTTTTTAATTTTCCTTGCATGTGATTGGGTATTCTTTGCAAAGTGAAGTTTTACCTAATTTACTAAGTTCTAGAGCAACTACACTTGCAGAGGGCAATTGCACTTTCCAAGGTGCACAGTCTATTGGCCTTTAGTAAATCAACCCCAATGTTTCTCTTTATCTTTTGGCTGAGCAACTGAGCAAACTGCTGCTAAACATTGCCTGGCTACTTTTTTTTTGACAGCTCCAATTGCCAGGTCTGCATTTACACTTCAGCAGGGGAACCCCACTGATAGCTGAATGAGTCATCAGTTGTTAACCGCTTGCCGACCAGCCGCCGCAGTTATACTGTGTCAGAATGGCACAGTCAGGCAAATCACCGTCATGTTACGTCAGCTCCAAAGGCAGCCACTAGGGGCGCGCACACGCACCCACTGCTCGCCCCCGGAGCCGATGCAAGTGCCCGGCGGTCTCGATGACCGCCGGGCTCCTGCGATCACTCGGAACACGGCAAGTTCTCTGAGGGGAGAAGTGACAGATCGTCTGCTCATACAAAGTATGAACAGCGATCTGTTATCTCCCCTAGTCAGTCCCCTCCCCCCTTCAGTTAGAACACACACTAGGGAACACATGAACCCTTTGTGGTTAACCTCTTCACTGCCAGTGACATTTTTACAGTAATCAATGCATTTTTATCGCACTGATTGCTGTATTAATGCCAATGGTCCCAAAAATGTGTCAAAATTGTCCAAGGTGTCCGCTATAATTTCACAGTCCCGATAAAAATCGCAGATCGCCGCCATTACTAGTAAAAAGAAAATTAATAATAAAAATGCCATAAAACCATCCCCTATTTTGTAGACGCTATAACTTCTGTGCAAACCAATCAATATATGCATATTTTTTTGCGATTTTTTTTTTAACCAAAAATATGTAGAAGAATACAAATCGGCCTAAACTGAGGAAAAAAATTGTTTTTTTTTATATATCTTTGGGGGATATTTATTATAGCAAAAAGTAAAAAATAATCTGGTTTTTTTCAAAATTGTCACTCTTTTTTGTTTATAGCTCAAAAAATAAAAAATGCAGAGGTGATCAAATACCACCAAAAGTAAGCTCTATTTGTGGGAAGAAAAGGACGTCAATTTTGCTTGGGTACAACGTTGCACGACCGCGCAATTGTCAGTTAAAGCGACGCAGTGCCGAATCGCAAAAAGTGCTCTGGTTAGGAAGGTGGTAGAATCTTCCGGGGCTGAAGTGGTTAAGGACGCGGCAGCCCCGCTCCTTAACAATTCATAATCGCTGTTTCTTTTTAATTTTTTACATTTTAGCTGTCAGTGGGGGAATCCAACTGTCAGCTGAAAGAACTGAGCCTGAAAGTATTGGTTTCAGGTATCGGAGCATTTGCACGAGTATTGATACTCATGCAAATGCTTAGTATCGGCACCGATTCCAACACCGGTATCAGTGCAACCCTAATAAATAATTCTATTCTGGTTTGGATTGGATATTTTCCTGCTTTATAATGGTAAGATTCTACTAGCTCTACTACCTTCTTTTTGTATTTTACAATCAAAATCACAGCTTACAGAAAAAAGCAAACCCATGATGGAAGCATTGATAAGCTATTAGTGATTCTTTATGGAAACAGCTTTTATGGAAACAACTGCCTACAAATAAATATATTTAAAAAAATACTCTGCTGGCAATATACCCAGTCTGTTAGGAAAATTTTGTTTGCTTATTTTGGAACTAATAACTTGATTTTTTTTTAAATTTCTTTGTCTGTTTGTGCCCCTACACCAAGAAACAGCCTGCTGCACCACAGGAAGTAGAGAGGCCATCGCTCCAATGTAAAGAATAGACATTTTACGCTATAAATATAATTGCCAACATCCCATTTCAAGAACACCCTAGACCTTTGGGTTATTGCTGGCAGTGCACTCCAAACTGGCAAAGGTGAGCGGTATGTGTGTGGTATGGACATATTTTCCAGCCTTCTTCACCAAGCACATGGCAAGCATTCACATAGTAAGAAAGACCCTTGAATGTTGTCACTGCCTGTTATGTCGTGTACACACGAGCGGACTTTTTGACCGGACTGGTCCGACGGATCCGACCGTGTGTGGGCTTCATCGGACCTTCAGCGGACCTTTTCTATTGAAGATCAAATGGACTTTAGATTTTGAACATGTTTCAAATCTTTCCGCCGGAACTCTGCCGGACCCAGATCCTATCGAGAAATCCGCTCATCTGTATGCTGGTCTGACGGACAAAAAAGGACGCAAGGGCAGCTATTGGCTACTGGCTATGAACTTCCTTATTCTAGTCCGGTCGTACTTCATCACGTTCAAAAGAACGGACTTTTGAACGGACTTTTGTCCGTCCGTGTGTGGCCAAGTCCGGTTGTTCGAAAGTTCGTCGTAACTCCGTCGAAAGTCCGTCGGAAAGACCGTCGGACCTTTGCTGCTGAAAAGTCCGCTCGTGTGTACACAGCATTAGGCTGTGTTTCAGGATAAATGCACTATGGATACAAGGAGGATATGTTCTGTGTACCTACCAAGTATACCGGCAGCTGTTTTTTTTCAAAAAAATGTAAAGTAAAGTAATTATCTCATCAGAGCATAGAAAAATAAAGGCCAGCTGTTTGCACATTTTCCCCCTCCTTCTTTCATAGAGGTTTAGCAAGAAGATTCTATAGCCTTTCAATATCATCAAAAGCAAAAAGAAAAATAGGGAAAACCCATCATTGGTTCAAATATGAAATCTTTTAAATCAGCGGTCACTCCCACTATGAGGTAATCCTATAACCATAACGTACTACAAAAAAAACTAATAATATCAGTCTAGATTTTACAGATTATTGCCCCATAGAGAACATTCCCACTATGTTGACTCTAGCACAGTGGCAGGTTGAGCTCCAGTAATTGCTCTGACAAGGAAAGCAACTGAATATATGATAACTTCATTTTAAAGAATAGATATGTAGATAGATATACAGATACACATACAGTATACCAAGGAATTCCAGTTTTATATTATCTATAATAACATATGTCAATTTAACATGCATTTTACTCTCATCCGAAGTGCCTGCCATCATCCTAGGTGACTTTAACATTCCAATCAATGTTAATAATGCTACCACTTCTAAACTACTCAACCTAACCTCCTCTTTTAACCTAACACAATGGACACAAACCACCACTCACTCCAACGGCAACATTCTCGACCTTGATTTCTCCCATCGCTGCACTCCCTGCAATCTCTCTAATGCACCCTTTCCTCTCTCTGATCACAACCTTATCTGTTTCACACTCTCCTTGTCTCCTACCTTCCATGCTGCCAACCCACAAACCACTACCCGCAGGAACCTTCGCAACCTCAAACCTTCCCTTCTTCACTCTGCTACTGATGGCCTTTATGACAAAATCGCACCCCTGTCCTGCCCAGACCTAACCACGTTGTCATCCTCCCTAGACGTACTTGCTCCTCTTTCTACACGCAGAACCAGGCCCCATCTGCCACAACCCTGGCAAACAGACAACACCAGAAGTCTCAAGAGACACAGCCGTGCTCTTGAGCGAGCATGGTGTAAATCTAAATCCCTGCAAGGTTTTACCCTCTACAAATCTGCCCTTCTCAAATACAACTCCTGCCTCCACACTGCTAAACAAACCTATTACAACACTCTCATCAAAACCCTCTCATCCAAACCTCGTCAACTCTTTTCTACCCTTAATTCCTTACTTCACCCCCCACTGCCCCCTCCCACCAACTTGCTACCGCTCAACATATTGCCATTCACTTCAATAGCAAAATCAACACAATTCACAAGGAGATATCCAGCATTCAAATTCCTCCCCTACCCAACATATCAGGTCCAACACCACACTCAATACTCTTCTCCTTTTGCCCAGTTACCACAGAAGAAGTTGATGAACTCATCTCCATGGCCCACCTCACTACCTGTCCCCTGGACCCTGTCCCCTCTCAATTACTGCGACCACCTTCCCACTCTATCCTCAACTCCCTAACCCACATCTTCAACCTTTCCCTCTCCTCCGGCACCTTTCCTTCCCCGCTCAAACATGCACTGGTTACCCCCATACTCAAAAAACCCTCACTAGACCCCACCTGTCTGAATAATTTAAGACCTATCTCTCTGCTCCCGTTTGCCTCCAAGCTCATCGAACGCCTTGTTCATGACCAAATGAGTCGCTACCTCATGGACAACAACCTTCTCGACCCCCTACAGTCTGGCTTCCATCCACAACATTCTACTGAAGCTGCCCTACTAAAACTCACCAATGACCTAATAACTGCCAAAACCAATAGCCACTACTCCATACTCATACTTTTAGACCTCTCTGCTGCCTTTGACACAGTTGACCACCTGCTCCTCCTCAGCAAATTACACTCCCTTGGCCTCCGTGATTCTGCATTATCCTGGTTCTCCTCCTACCTATCTCAGCGCACTTTCAGTGTCACTTACAACTCCATCTCCTCCGCTCCCCTTCCTCTTTCTGTTGGGGTACCCCAAGGCTCCGTCCTTGGGCCTCTCCTATTCTCACTCTATACCTCTTCCCTGGGCCAGTTGATAACCTCCCATGGCTTCCAATACCACCTCTATGCCGATGACACACAGATCTATCTCTCCACTCCTCAACTCACCCCCTCTATCTCCTCACGGATCTCAAACTTGCTGAATGACATATCGGTATGGATGTCACACCACATCCTCAAACTTAATCTATCTAAAACTGAGCTTGTTATATTTCCTCCTTCACGGTCCCCCTCCTGTGACTTCACCATTAATATCAACAACACAACCATTGGTCCCTCCACACATGCCAGGGTCCTGAGTGTAATTCTTGACTCTGACCTCTCCTTCAGCCCCCATATCCAATCACTGGCTAAATCCTGCTGCCTTAACCTCCGCAACATCTCCAGAATTCGACCCTTCCTGACTAATGACACCACAAAGCAACTAATTCACTCCTTGATTATTTCCTCGACTACTGCAACTCTCTCCTTACTGGTCTACCCTTAAGGAGGCTATCTCCCCTTCAGTCTATTATGAATGCTGCTGCTAGACTAATACACCTCACCAAACAATCCGTGACTGCTGCTCCTCTCTGCCAATCTCTTCACTGGCTTCCCCTACCCCACCATGTAAAATTCAAAATGCTAACCATAACATACAAGGCCATTCACAACATCGCCCCCATCTACATCACCAACCTCATCTGCAGATATCACCCAAATCGCCCCCTCCACTCCTCCCAAGACCTCCTGCTCTCTAGCTCCCTTATTACCTCCTCCCATGCTCGCCTTCAGGACTTCTCCAGAGCCTCTCCCATCCTCTGGAATTCCCTGCCCCAGTATGTCCGGGGCAGGGAAGCCTATCCCACACCCACATAACTGTCCCTGAGCCACCCTCATCAAATTATTCTTTGTATCTATTACCTTTTGTACCACCACCCCCTCCCTTTAGAATGTAAGCTCTATGAGCAGGGCCCTCCTGTACCTTTTGTATTGTACTGTAATTGTGTTGTCCCCCTTATACATTGCAAAGCGCTGCGTAAACTGTTGGCGCTATATAAATCTTGTATAATAATAATAATAATAATAATAACTTCATTTTAAAGAATAGATTTGTAGATAGATATACAGATACACATACAGTATACCAAGGAATTCCAGTTTTATATTATCTATAATAATATATGTCAATTTAACATGCATTTTGCTATAAACAAAGAAAAGGTTCATCTGCAAGCTACAAATATAGGTCTACCAGACTGACACAAATTGAGCTTTCCCAAAAATGTGGCTTGACATTAGAACATGAGGACAAATATGTGTGTGCCAGTTTGAGCGTAGATGGCTTAATCTCATTTCCCACAGGTAACAGCCTATGAAGTATAAATGTATTTATTTTGTTTAAGAATGGCTCATCTTCTCTGATCCGCAAGGTGTTATGGCTTGGTGACATTTCACATTTAGAAGCTAAAAGAGAAATGTCCTTGAGCACTTTAAAATAAACCGAGCATAATGCTTTGTTGAGATTTTTTTTTTAATCCAGTCTAAAACATTGCTATCCCAAAAATCTTTATTTCATAAACTTTACTCTGTCCAAAATAAATGTTATACTTGAGTGAAATGATATCTCTTGTAAGCTAGAGCAAAAGGTGAATGGTTTGTGTCAATAATTTCCATCTAAACCAGGTCAGGAATCCGTTAACTAGTTGACATCAGAGTGGAATTGGAGGCAGATATATATATATATATATATATATATATATATATATATATATATATATATACAAAAATAAAAAAACAATTTGTTAAAAATATTAAACATAAATTAAATAAAACTTTTGAAAAAACTCATTCTGCCTTAAACATTTTGTAATCCTCTGTACTCTGGAGAGGGTCTGCGCTAGAGGCCATTCAGGTTTGTTGAATAATAAAAAGGAGAATTCTGATGAAAGCTGAGAGCTTATCAGTCTACTGCTGTTCCTTTACTGTCCATTCACAAGCTGGGGGCAGAAAGGTGACCTAGCTATATTCATTAAAGTGGTTCTAAATGTAAACTTTTCTTTCCTTTAAAATAACAAATATATTATACTTACCTGCTCTGGCTCCCCCCCCCCAAGCTGCTTGCTATGGGGGCACTTGTATGGGCTCGCTCCCAAGCCTTGCTGTTGGCGTCTATTGACACAGACAGTGGGACTCTGCCCCGCCCCCTGCTCCCTCAACCTTATCTGTGACTGAGAGCAGCTGGAGCCAATGGCTCCTGCTGCTGTGTCCTGAGCTAATGAGAAGGGAGAGAGCAGACAGAGCCTCTGCTCTCATACACATCGCTGGATTGAGATCAGACTCAGGAAAGTATAAGGGTGGGCTGGGGGGAGATGCACCCAAAAGGTTTTCTACTTTAATGCACAGAAAACCTTCTGCCTTTAGAACCATTTTAAGTATGGAAACTAGTGTGTCTGTTTAGGTCTGAAGCCTTGCCAAACATCAAGGCTAACTTACTAAAGAAATTGAGAATCTTTACTCAAAAGAATGGTGAGAATATTTACTTCAAATTTCCAATCATGTGAAAAACAAATTCTGGTTCACTATGGATACCCAGTTATGTGCTGAAGCTTTTCACATGATTGCATAGTTGAAGTTAATATTCCTGCAGTTGTTTTAGTAATGATTCTCAACTTCTTTAGCAAATCAACATTTATTCTTCAGGATTGTGTATATAGGCAGGGAATAGGAATATTGTTAAACAAGAGTAAACATCAATGGGGCACGTATGCAGACATGCAGGCCAAACATTTTTTCATCAAGGGTAGGTTCCTCGGCCAGAAAGAGCTAGCGGCCATTTCATTGACCAAGTCTTTCCCATTTTGGGCTTATTTACAGCTCAAATACTACTTAGATAACTCAAAGTCTAGGGAAAAATTTTCAAAAACTACGACGGTTTTCAAGTCGCTCTGTTCAGGTTCCTCGCTGCAGCGGCATGTGATATCTATACTGTACGCCTCCATGTTCCAGGACTCAAGTACTATCTTGCAATCAGAACATGATTTCTGGGAGACACGCCTAAATATTGAAATTTCGGAAGCCAGTTGGGAGCGTATTCACTTATATATTCACAAGGGATCACTGAATGTCCATACCCAGGAAAATGGCTATAAGATCAAGACCCGGTGGTACAAAACACCGGACTTGCTTCATAAGTTCATACCCTTGGTCTCCGACCGTTGTTGGAGATGTGGTCAAGAAAGGGGTACCTTCATGCATATATGGTGGGATTGCCCTCGGATTCAATCATACTGGCGAAGGGTACACGAGGTAAAGACTACGGTCTCTTCACTCCCCCTGGAATTCAATCCAGCACAGTATCTTCTGCACCACTCCAAATTAAGCAAGAAAAGATATTATAAATCAGTGGCAATGCATATGATAAACGCGGCTAGGCTATGCCTACCAGTCCACTGGAAATCCACCACGATTTCCATCAATGAAAGAATGGGCTGCCCGAATCAACCACATTGCAGGGATAGAGGAGCTGATATATACCACCCAAGATAAGATCACCACATACACGGCGATCTGGGAACCATGGTTCACATTCCGCAAGTCCTCAGAATATCAAAGTCTAGTGAGCGATAGTGGCTAAGGCGCTGAATTTGATCTAGTTTTGTTAAGACTATAGCCAGAGGCGTTACCAAACTAAAAGTAAACTGAAAGGAGCAGATGGAAAGGGTAGTTGGTGGTTTTCCCACCCCCTCTCCTCAGTCTCCCTCACCTTTTCTATTCTCCCCCCCAGTCTTTCTCTGGCATTCAGACATACAGATAGTGAGTCACAGTTAGAATATATTGACTCCAACTTGTTGTGATATAGACGTGCGGATAGGTTGAGACCTTAACATATTAAACCATACAGTTTACGAATGCATTAAGGTGACCTATATATGTGGAGGACTTGAAAAAGTAGACGATATGTGAATGCTTGTATTGTGTAAACATTTTGTTTGGAGACGTACTCCCATGTACCGTTACTTCTGTTATGTCCTGCATTATCTTTAATAAAAAGAAAATCTTTATGGGAAAAAAAAACATCAATGGGGCAAAATACCGAAAAAAATTCTTTAGAAGACACCGTTTTAGACTGCTAAAAAATGAAGATTGTTCTCAGAATCATTTTTCAGAAAACCAAAGTGATTTTGGAATAGCCAAAGAACACAAATGTGAATGTCTTTAGCCTAGCCAGATCCCTGGTCCAATTTAGGTTGAGAATCTTTGGCACCAGTAACAAACATGATGCAAAAGCTTCATGTTTTTTAACCTGGAGTAATGTAATGCCGCGTACACACGATCGGAAATGCCACCAGTAAAACTCCGATGAGAGCTTTTTGTCGGAAAATGTGACCGAGTGTATGCTCCATCAGTCTTTTTCTGGCAAAATTCCAGCCAGTAAAAGATTGAGAGCATGTTCTATATTTTTCGGTCAGGAAAAGTTTCTATTCTAAAATGCGTTCGTCTGTATGCAATTCGGACGTGCAAAAAATCACGCATGCTCCGAAACAATTTTCTATTCTCCCCCCCAGTCTTTCTCTGTCTCTCTCCTTCTTCTCCCCCCCTTATCCTCCTTATCCTCGCTTCCCCTCCTCCCTCCTTTTTTTTTTTTCTTTTTTCCCTTTCCTAGATGAATTCCAACATGCGGGGAGTTTGGAATGGAGAGCCGACCGGATGGTTGACTCCCCGGTTCACCCCTCACTTAGGTTCAGACATACAGATAGTGAGTCACAGTTAGAATATATCGACTCCAACTTGTTGTGATATAGACGTGCGGATAGGTTGAGACCTTAACATATTAAACCATACAATTTACGAATGCATTAAGGTGACCTATATATGTGGAGGACTTGAAAAAGTAGACGATATGTGAATGCTTGTATTGTGTAAACATTTTGTTTGGAGACGTACTCCCATGTACCGTTACTTCTGTTATGTCCTGCATTATCTTTAATAAAAAGAAAATCTTTATGGGAAAAAAAAAACATCAATGGGGCAAAATACCGAAAAAATTCTTTAGAAGACACCGTTTTAGACTGCTAAAAAATGAAGATTGTTCTCAGAATCATTTTTCAGAAAACCAAAGTGATTTTGGAATAGCCAAAGAACACAAATGTGAATGTCTTTAGCCTAGCCAGATCCTTGGTCCAATTTAGGTTGAGAATCTTTGGCACCAGTAACAAACATGATGCAAAAGCTTCATGTTTTTTAACCTGGAGTAATGTAATGCCGCGTACACACGATCGGAAATGCCACCAGTAAAACTCCGATGAGAGCTTTTTGTCGGAAAATGTGACCGAGTGTATGCTCCATCAGTCTTTTTCTGGCAAAATTCCAGCCAGTAAAAGATTGAGAGCATGTTCTATATTTTTCGGTCAGGAAAAGTTCCTATTCTAAAATGCGTTCGTCTGTATGCAATTCGGACGTGCAAAAAATCACGCATGCTCCGAAACAATTTTCTATTCTCCCCCCAGTCTTTCTCTGTCTCTCTCCTTCTTCTCCCCCCTTATCCTCCTTATCCTCGCTTCCCCTCCTCCCTCCTTTTTTTTTTTTTCTTTTTTCCCTTTCCTAGATGAATTCCAACATGCGGGGAGCTTGGAATGGAGAGCCGACCGGATGGTTGACTCCCCGGTTCACCCCTCGCTTAGGTTCAGACATACAGATAGTGAGTCACAGTTAGAATATATCGACTCCAACTTGTTGTGATATAGACGTGCGGATAGGTTGAGACCTTAACATATTAAACCATACAATTTACGAATGCATTAAGGTGACCTATATATGTGGAGGACTTGAAAAAGTAGACGATATGTGAATGCTTGTATTGTGTAAACATTTTGTTTGGAGACGTACTCCCATGTACCGTTACTTCTGTTATGTCCTGCATTATCTTTAATAAAAAGAAAATCTTTATGGGAAAAAAAAAACATCAATGGGGCAAAATACCGAAAAAATTCTTTAGAAGACACCGTTTTAGACTGCTAAAAAATGAAGATTGTTCTCAGAATCATTTTTCAGAAAACCAAAGTGATTTTGGAATAGCCAAAGAACACAAATGTGAATGTCTTTAGCCTAGCCAGATCCCTGGTCCAATTTAGGTTTAGAATCTTTGGCACCAGTAACAAACATGATGCAAAAGCTTCATGTTTTTTAACCTGGAGTAATGTAATGCCGCGTACACACGATCGGAAATGCCACCAGTAAAACTCCGATGAGAGCTTTTTGTCGGAAAATGTGACCGAGTGTATGCTCCATCAGTCTTTTTCTGGCGAAATTCCAGCCAGCAGAAGATTGAGAGCATGTTCTATATTTTTCGGTCAGGAAAAGTTCCTATTCTAAAATGCGTTCGTCTGTATGCAATTCGGACGTGCAAAAAATCACGCATGCTCGGAAACAATTTGACGCATGCTCGGAAGTACTAAAATTCATTTTCTTGGCTTGTTGTAGTGTTGTACGTCACCGCGTTCTTGATGGTCGAAAGTTCAGAGAACCTTTGTGTGACCGTGTGTATGCAAGGCAAGCTTGAGCGGAATTCCGTCGGAAAAACCATCCAAGTTTTTCTGACAGAAATTCCGATCGTGTGTATGCGGCATTAGTTTTGTAACCTGGCGTAATGTTAGCGAGTCTTCCTGGAAGAATAAGTCACAATCACCGGTCACGGCACGCACTTCTGAAGAAACGGGCGTCCGTTCCTTCAGAGCGCATGCGCCGATGACATCATCGGCACAATATACAGTAAATATCTTCTAAACGATGCATGTTTAGGAGATATTTACAGTACCTATAGGTAAGCCTTATAGGTACCTATAGGTACAAAGTATAAAGTTAGGTTTACAACCTCTTTAGGCCAGCCATAGATGGATCAAAATTTAGCCGGTTCAGCAGGAACTGGCCAAATTTTGATCCATCTATGGGCAGGCTGGTTGTACTGAAGTTGATCCATTGATTGACTTCAGTACACCCAGCCTGTTGGGTTTGCTCGTCCAGTCGCTGCCTGCGGCTATAGCTGCCAGCAGTGATTATTGTATTGAACACAATAGCATTTCAGGAGGGATTCCCCCATGAACACTAACTGTGTTGATTGGGGAATTAAGTAATTTTCTTTTATTCAACTAGTGGTTTAAGGAAAGAAAATCGGTTAATGTGTGGCCAGTCTTAAGCTAAAGGTTTAATTGCTGCAAAAGCTGACTCTATAAAATATTAAAGTAAACATGTCATAAACCTAAGCATTTAAACTGACCATATAAGAGAAAATGTATAAACAGAAGGTAACTTCAGTAAAACATTGCATGTTCAAGCACCTAGTAATGCGTAGATGTAGGTATCTGAGGTTACATGTAATGCTGAGTACACACAGTAATGGCCCGCACACACGATCCGAAAATCAGACGAAAAATACCACTTTTGAAGTGATCATACGATAATTTGATCGTTAGTACAGAGCTTTCAAGAGCCAATCACGACAGTTTATACGATATTATCCGATCGGACAAACACGAAAATGTTTCTCATACGATACCAGATCGTACGATTTTCGTTTAATCAGTACAGTTGTCATCCGAAAATACAATAGAAATACACTACAACACATGATATCACTTCTGATTTTTTATTCTTTTTTTATTTTTACTAAAACTAAATGTTGAACTGGTTGAAACCCATTTGGAAGGCACTGCATATAAACTTGGTGATAATACATTATTAGGGGCCTGGTTTTAGGGTCAGATTGCAAACATAAGCAACAGAAAACAAAGTTTTTCTAACTGAACACAACACAAATTTCATTTTATATATACCCTTAGCGCTGTTATGAAATGATCTCATCGATGTTCACATTACTGTGTTGTGCTACCTAAATTAATCAGGGAAAATGTAGCTATAAGCAAACCCTTGAGTAACTTTTGTTCAGCTAATTAGTTCAAGAGACTCTCCAATCATCCAAAATCTAATTAATTTGGAACATGTTTAAAACACTACTTGTGATCACAACTTCACTGTGGCCAAGAAAGAAGTACATTTATTCAGTCACCTACAACTGATTTTCATATTATTATAATTATGTTTATTACCTGTAATTGATTGGTTGGCATCTCCCCTTTTGGCTAGTAAAGATACCAAATATTCTGTAATTTAATTTTGTGTTTCATTTACAGTTTACCTAGAGATGATTGTTGGTATCATTTGCATTTTTTACAAGTTAATTGCTTTGTGCATAATATATTATTACATACACATTTCTAGCCTTTACCAACTACATTTACTGTTGATATAGGGGGTTGATTTACTAAAGGCAAATACACTGTTTTCTTTGAAAGTGAAGTTGCACTCTGCAAGAGAACTTTCCCCAGAGCTTAGTTTATGTGGTGAAACTTTGCAAAGAATATGCATCATGTCTAAGGGAAATAAAAACAACATTTTTGCTTGCACATGATTAGTTGAAGGACGTCAGCAGAGCTTCACTTCATTTATTATGCTCTGGGAATAATTCCCTTGGAGTGCAAATGCATATGCAAAATGAACGGGCTATATGTATTTAGGAAATCAACCCCATAATCTCTAGTCAATAACTGCTGCAAAGACATCAAGAACAGCACAAGGCATAAAAGAGTCTAGTTTCAGAAAGTGTGTAACTAGAGCTAGGTTATCTTTTCTCTATGATGCCCCATGAAATGCCAACAGCTTTTAATGCAAACTTAAAATACTGAGTCATCCATTTGACAGGAGCTATCAAATGCAAACATTGTACTTTATTCCTTCCTAAAGGAAACACAACATGCAAAAATAAGGCATACCTGTACCACATTTATAAGGACCAGGCCTATTTCTGACATTTGTTGTTTACAAGTTAAAATCAGTATTTTTTGCTAGAAAATTACTTAGAACCCCCAGGCATTATATAATTTTTTTTAGCAGAGACCCTAGAGAATAAAATGGAGATCTCGGCAATATTTTATGTATGCGCAGTGGTCTTACAAACGCAATTTTTTGGGAAAAAATACACTTTTTTGAATAAAAAAAAGAAAACAGTAAAGTTAGCCCACTTTTTTTGTATAATGTCAAAGTTAATTTTACGCCGAGTAAATAGATACCTTACATGTCATGCTTTAAAGTTTCGCATGCTCGTGGAATGGCGACAAACTACAGTACTTGAAAATCTCCATAGGTTACCTGTTTAGAGTTACAGAGGAGTTTTAGTGCTGGAATTATTGCTCTCGCTCTAAGGATCGCAGGGACGAGACAGGCTACAGAGACTGCCAGAGGTTTACGAGCTCGCCGCTCGTTGGATTCAAAGCGCTGTTTTTAAATTTTGATGTGAGTACCCTATGTTCTATTACTAATAAAAGTGATTGATTTAAACGTTATCACACTATTGGGACCCTTCCTGCTCTTTTATATACTCCCCTCCCCTGCATCACACTTGAGGGATTACATCCCGGATCCAGGACCGTGAGGGACGCGCTGGAGCCCGTAGGTGGACACCCCAAAGGCTTACTGACCATATGCGCATGCCCTATTACCTTAAGGTAAGGGGCCATTACCCACCTGTGTGTTTGCACACGAAGACACTTATGATGTTACCCACGCTGAGCATGTTTATTACAACGGCTGCATGTTAAACCGTTGCTGTCACATATTTCATTTTTGAAGGACTTTCTGTGTTTAGCACGTTCTGCACCTTACTGTTTGGGACATTTATTATTTATTAATCCCCACCCACTTGGATGGGTGTTTCTTGCACATTTGTCACCTATTGATAAGGGGCGTAGACCCTTATGACTGTCATTACTTATTGCACGTTTTTTCACAGTGTCACTTTTTCCAGCGTCATTTACACTATTGTATACCATTCCTCTTGATTTATATATTTTTTACCTGATGGTTTTATCACTTTATTGTTAGGTGTATATTATTATGTAGAGTCTCCTATGACCTACATCCACTTATTATTCTAACTATTATTAGGTTTTGTATTTTGTCACCTGTTGTCACCCATTTTGGTTTTACCCATTTATATTTTTTTTTACGATATTTATTTTTGCTCCTGGGATTTTATGTTCACCTTTCTATATATGTAAAAAAGAGGGGAGGAGGGGAGAACCTCCAAAAGACAGTCCACTCAAGAACATACGGGTATTAACCTAAATATCTTTATTGATTATCCCAATTAAAACAGTATATCTATCCAAAAACCATTAATTAAAATTAAAACATAGGACAAGAATGCTACACAGCACTGGTGGCCACCGATGTTATCCACATACATAAATTACTCATGCATCCATACACACGTCAACTTCTAGGGAAGACCCGGGTCTGATCTATATTCCATCTACTTCCCAAATAAAGTTTTTAAATAGATTAGTTATTGCCACTTCGGTCTTCACTAGGTGAAGTGCAGGTGCTGGTGATTGAAAAGATATCCGTCCGGATATTAATGATGAGGAAAAACAAACTCCAATACATAGCAGGTTGATAAATAAAGTGTCCCCGTGTTACCGGCTGTATAGCAGCAGTTGAAGGGCAAGATTATATATTCGGTAAGGAAACAAACGGCAGATGGCAATAAATAGTGTGCCTGCGTGTATGTTGGAGAACTACATAGCTCACCGTTTGACGTCTTCAACCAGAGAGTTCCAGGTTTTTACATATGTTAATTTGGTCCCTAGAACAACCATTTTTGATTGTCGATCATTTACTGTCATTCCAATCAACAATGGATTAGTGGTATAAAGGGTACAATTATTCAGGTAGGCAACTATAGGCCGGTTAAATTAATCCTGATTATACCCCAAACCTACCTTGGATGAACATAAGGTGTTCCACCTCTTTTTCTCTTTACCTTTCTATATATGGTCGTTTAGTGTGGATTAGCGCTGCATCATTTATTTTTATGCTTTTTACTTTGAAGGTTAGGTGTGTACCTGAATCGGTGCTAGCAGCTTTTCCCGTTTTAGCCGTCCTCCATATATGATAGCGCGGGAATAATCTTTTTCTTTTTGATCGCAGTGATACCTCACATGTGTGGTTTGAACACCGTTTACATATGTGGGCGCATCTTACGTATGTGTTCGCTTCTGCGTGCGAGCTCTAAGAGACAGGGCGCTTTTAAAAAAAAAATTCTTATTTATTTTACTTTTTATTCTTTAATTTTATACTGTACCTTTAAATTTTTATTTTTTTTTATCACTTTTATTCCTATTATATTTTGAAGCCCGCTGTCTGCTGAAAATGGGTCACAGGTGTGCAGAACAAACTGCACTCTTGAGATCCACAGGAGAAGTACAGCCAAACAAGCTTTAGCTTTACTTCTCCTTTAAGGCTCCTTTCATACTAGGTGTGCTGGCATATGTCAATCAATACATGTCAGTGCATATACACTGTAAAAGAAATATATTTCAATAGGAGCAGTTCATATCTGTGCATTGTGCTGATGTGCACTACCCTGCAATGACACAAAGTAGAATCAGTGCTCCTTCCTTAGCACAATGTGACACAACACATATTAAATGCATGTCAGTGTACAGCAATGCGCATAAACACAAGAGTCAAAATAGTCAGTTGAAGTTTCCTTTACAAAAAAAGCTTATTAAAGTTAAAAAAAGGTTTACAGTGCAACACAGTCCATGTTAAAATGCAACAGTAAGTATCTGGTGTGACCACTATTTGCCTCACACAGTGCAGCACATCTCCTTCGCATAGAGTTGATCGGGTTGTTGATTGTGGCCTGTGGAATGTTGGTCCATTCCTTACAATGGCTGTGCAAAGTTGCTGGATATTGGCAGGAACTGGAACACGCTGTCGTATACCTCGCATCCCAAACATGCTCAATAGGTGACATGTCCGGTGAGTATGCTGGAAGAACAAGGATGTTTTCAGCTTCCAGGAATTGTGTACAGATCCTTGCAACATGGGGCCGTGCATTATCATGCTGCAACATGAGGTGATGGTCGTGGATGAATGGCACAACAATGGGCCTCAGGATCTCGTCACGGTATCTCTGTGCATTCCGAATGTCATCAATAAAATGCAGCTGTATTCTTTGTCCATAGCATACGCCTGCCCATACCATAACCCCACCGCCACCATTGGCCACTCAATCCACAACGATGACATCATCAAACTGCTCACCCACACAAAGCCATCCATGCTGTCTGCCATCTGCCCTGTACAGTGAAAACCGGAATTCATCCGTGAAGGGAACACCTCTCCAAAGTGCCAGACGCCATCGAATGTGAGCATTTGCCCACTCAAGTCGGTTACGACGATGAGACGGTTTCTGACAGTTTGTTCAGAAGTTCTTTGGTTATGCAAACCAATTGTTGCAGAAGCTGTCCGGGTGGCTGGTCTCAAACGATCTTGGAGGTGAAGATGCTGGATGTGGAGGTCCTGGGCTGGTGTAGTTACACGTGTTCTGCGGTTCTGAAGCCGGTTAGATGTACTGCCAAATTTTCTGAAACACCTTTGGAGATGGCTTATGGTGGAGAAATGAACATTCAATTCAAGGGCAACAGCTCTGGTGGACATTCCTGCAGTCAGCATGCCAATTGCACGCTTCCCCAAAACTTGCGACATCTGTGGCATTGTGCTGTGTGATAAAATTGCACATTTTAGAATGGCCTTTTATTGTGGCCAGCCTAATGCCGCGTACACACGAGCGTACTTTTCGACCGGACTGGTCCGACGGTCTATCTGACGGACTTCCGACGGACTTTCCTAACGAACGGACTTGCCTACACACGATCACACCAAAGTGCAAAGGATTCGTACGTGGTGACGTATGACCAAACTAAGGAAGTTGTTAGCCAGTAGCCAATAGCTGCTCTAGCGTCAGTTTTAGTCCGTCGGGCTAGCATACACACAAGCAGATTTTTCGACCGGACTCAAGTCCGTCGGAAAGATTTGAAACATGTTTTATTTCCAGGTCCGTCGGACTTTTGGGAAAAAAAGTCAGCTGAAGCCCACACATGATCGAATTGTCCGACGAAGTCTGGTCCGCCGGACCAAGTCTGCCGGAAAGTCCGCTCATGTGTACGCGGCATTAGGCACACCCGTGTAATAATCATGGTGTCTAATCAGCATCTTGACATGCCACAACTGTGAGGTGGATGGATTATCTCGGCAAAGAAGAAGTGCTCACTAACACAGATTTAGACAGATTTGTGAACAATATTTGAGAGAAATAGGCTTTTTGTGTACATAGAAAAAGTCATAGATCTTTCCGTTCAGCTCATTATAAATAGGGGCAAGCACAAAAGTGTTGTACCGTATTTATCGGCGTATAACACGCGCTGGCGTATAATGCCGCGTACACACGAGCGGACTTTTCGACCACACTGGTCCTACGGACCAAGTCCTGTGGACAATTCGACCATGTGTGGGCTTCATCGAACCTGCAGCGGACTTTTTCAGTCGAAAATCTGACGGACTTTAGATTTGGAACACAGACGAAAACCGACGCTAGGGCAGCTTTTGGCTACTGGCTATCAACTTCCTTATTTTAGTCTGGTCGTACGTCATCACGTACGAATCTGTCGGACTTTGGTGTGATCATGTGTAGGCAAGTCTGTTTGTTCGGAAAGTCCGTCAGAAGTCCACTGAAAGTCCGTCGGATAGACCATCGAACCAGTCCGGTTGAAAAGTCCGCTTGTGTGTACACGGCATAACACGCACCCCAATTTAAGAGGGATGTTTCAGGAGAAACTTTTTTTAAAATAAACTACTTTGAAGCAAAATAATGGTCAATGAGCATCAATGCAGCCTGATTAGTGCCCATCTGCAGACTCAATGCAGCCTAATCTGTGCCCATTTGCAGCTTCAGTGCAGCCTGATCTGTGCCCATCTGCAGCCTGATCTGTGCCCATCTGCAGCCTGATCTGCGCCCATCTGCAGCTTCAGTGCAGCCTGATCTGTGCCCATCTGCAGCCTGATCTGTGCCCATCTGCAGCCTGATCTGTGCCCATCTGCAGCCTGATCTGTGCCCATCTGCAGCCTGATCTGTGCCCATCTGCAGCTTCAGTGCAGCCTGATCTGTGCCCATCTGCAGCCTAATCTGTGCCCATCTGCAGCCTGATCTGTTCCCATCTCCCCCATCAATGCAGTTCACCATCTCTCCTTGCAGGAAATCACCGAGCCATCATCTGTTTACTCGGCTCTCATTCGCCAGTCACATACACAGTCCCGCCTCCACCATCGGCATTGGACCAGCTCCTGTGATAGACAGAACACTGGTCCAATGCTGGTGGCGGAGGCGGGACTGTGTGTGTGACGTGCGAGCTGAGTGAGAGCCGAGTTAGTGCCGAGCGGAGAGCCGAGTGGAGAGGAGATGATGGCTCTGTGATTTCCAGCGGCACTCGTCCCCCTCCTTCCCCTCCGAGGTAGGCTATCAGCATATAACACACACTCGCGATTTTCTCCCTATTTTCAGGGGAAAAAAGTGCGTGTTATACACCAATAAATACGGTCATTTTGCTCAGTGTAGATCCAAAATAATAATAATAATTTTCCCATTATGCTAATAAAATTTGCAGTGTTGAAATAATTAATTTTCCAGTCCACATACTAGTTTTAGTGGTGTCCTAAATAAAAAAGTTAGTGCACTTTGCATAGATGTATAGTTATATAATTATAATTGCTTTGTCTTTATTTATTGGTTGTGACCTTATATGAATAAAACTTACAGGGTGCACATAGTTGTAACTACCAATGCTGAAGGATATGCTGTAGGACAGATTTAATACTCCCAATGCAAATCCTTTAAAAGAAACCTGAAACCAATTTAGAAAGTGTTCTGTGGTTGTGATGTTTCCTTTTAAAAGAAGACAGTTATACAAAATACAAACCTTTGAGCAACAAAAATCACTTATCTCCAGCATGAGCAAAATTCACAGTGTGTAAATGTTAGATAACACACAATTAAAGTTCTTTTGCAAGTTAATGTTTCACTTCCCGCTTTTAGCATTGGCATATGTTGTTTAATAGTCTGGAACAAATGGGCTACCTGTAAGGATAAAGTGGGTGAATAATTGAGGTATAGGGTGTCGGACTGGTAACATTATACATTTGCGTGGTTTAACAGAGAGCCTTTTCTGGATCCCGGGTAAAACATAACACTAAATTGTACAAATGGTTTCACTGCTTTAATGTGCTATATAAAAAAAAAAAGGTGACCTAAGAAGCAAAGGAATAAACTATTAGTCTTGTCAAATGATCTTTGATATCATCATAATTATTGTGTGTCTATTGTAAAAAAACTATTGTGTGTCTATGGTAAAATAACTATTGTGTGTCTATGGTAAAATAACTATTGTGTGTCTATAATAAAATAATTATTGTGTGTCTATGGTAAAATAACTATTGTGTGTCTATGGTAAAATAACTATTGTGTGTCTATGACAAAATAACTATTGAATGTCTATGGTAAAATAATTATTGTGTGTCTATGGTAAAATAATTATTGTGCGTCTATGATAAAATAACTATTGTGTGTCTATGGTAAAATAATTATTGTGCGTCTATGGTAAAATAACTATTGTGTGTCTATGATAAAATAATTATTGTGTGTCTATGGTAAAATAACTATTGTGTGTCTATGGTAAAATAACTATTGTGTGTCTATGGTAAAATAATTATTGTGTGTCTATGGTAAAATAACTATTGTGTGTCTATAATAAAATAATTATTGTGTGTCTATGGTAAAAATAATTATTGTGTGTCTATGGTAAAATAATTATTGTGTGTCTATAATAAAATAATTATTGTGTGTCTATGATAAAATAATTATTGTGTGTCTATGGTAAAATAACTATTGTGTGTCTATGGTAAAATAATTATTGTGTGTCTATGGTAAAATAACTATTGTGTGTCTATAATAAAATAATTATTGTGTGTCTATGGTAAAATAATTATTGCGTGCCTATGGTAAAATAACTATTATGTGTCTATGATAAAATAATTGTTGTGTGTGAATGGTAAAATGGAAATATTATTATATTTACCTATAGTGAACAACCAGTGTTACACAACTGGAAATACAACGTTTTACACTATTAGTAAATTAGGAGATCTTAACATGGAGTGATTTCAAATAGTCCCCTCTAGTAACCTCTAGGTGAAATGTTCTCAGCATATCCTTGACTTGATGAATATATAAATCCATCAAACTGACTGATCCAGGACTCAACCTGCCCTTAGGTTAATGATTATTCATTAGCTGCTGCTGTATCTTTACACACAAGGGATGGCAATATGCTGCTTGTAAGGAATACAACAGTGGAACACCCACCCATGGAAAATGCTAAAACAACATATTCCTTAGACACCACATATGGTGCTTTATCAGGACTTTGCCAGTTGAAATAATTATTGTACCCTGTTATGGTGCAAAACACTGGTGTGATTAGACTTCGTGGAAGCAACCATTTCAGACTTATGTGTGGTATACTAGTATCAGGGATGTGACCCAATCAATATATTCATCTTGCCCACCTGAAAACTAACATATGGTTCTCCTGACCTAAGTTGAAGTTGTGACCTGCTATGGTCTATAATAAATGAGACATTTTCACATTTTTAAACATTGGAACACTTTTAATCCTTACGGACTATCCTTTTTTATGACCCTTAAAATGTAAAGTTGTTCTGTGCTGTGTGTGAATAAAATAATGAATGCGGCAGCTTGAAATAATTCCCATAAAGTTCAATGCATAGTGCGTTTAA
Source organism: Aquarana catesbeiana (assembly GCF_042186555.1). NCBI lineage: Eukaryota > Metazoa > Chordata > Amphibia > Anura > Ranidae > Aquarana > Aquarana catesbeiana. Next base: position 263,424,761 of record NC_133325.1, on the reverse strand, counting down.
GTTGAAACCCTGCACTGCCTCACCGCTATTGCTGAAAATGACCAAGACCTCTGTGGTACTTTATTTCCTTATTTTTTTGTCAGGACTAACAAAATGTAAAATATATTATCCTTTTTTTAACTAAAGTAAGTTTGATTAAATAATTATGCACCAATACATTTGAATATTTAGTATTCTCCTTTTCAGTTAGCAGGTGGTGCTTTACGGTGCTTTAAGCACCTTTTTACATGTTCCACAAAATCCTTATATACTTTGCTGAGAAAAGGCCTGTTTCTTTTACAGCTCAATATCCCAAGCTGACGTTTACAAACACAACTAACTTCATCCACTTGTTTTCCCCCTGGACTGACTATTAGGCTCGGTTTCCATTACTGCGACTTGTCATGCGACTTTGGACTGCAAAGTCGCATGACAAGTCATTCCCCGTGATTTCCAATGAGTATATCTGTGCGACTTCAAAGTAGTCCCTGCACTACTTTGGTCCCAGTTTGATGCGACTTAAGGTCCATAGACCTCAAGAATACACAGGCATTGTTTCCAGTCACATCAAAATCAAAGCAAAGAATTGCGGCAAAAAATCACGGCAAAAAATCGCGTGACTTTCAGGTCGCAATAGTGGAGACCTAGCCTTAAGATGGCTCAATCCAGTTTCAATCACAGGGTAAAATAAAGTTCTTTTGCCTTAGAAACTTCATAGCGCTTCTGTGTCAAGGGTCAACTCTGTACTAAACTTTTATTTGCAAAGATTTTATACAAATATCAAAAACAGCTGCAAAGCGATATTTTCTCTTTAAATATTAACCACTTCAGCCCCGGAAGGATTTGCCCCCTTCCTGACCAGGGCATTTTTTGCGACCCGGCACTGCATCGCTTTAACTGACAATTGCACGATCGTGCAATGTTGTACCCAAATAAAATGTATGTCCTTTTTTCCACACAAATAGAGCTTTCTTTTGGTGGTATTTTATCACCTCTGCGGTTTTTATTTTTTGCACTATAAACAAAAAAAGAGTGAAAATTTTGAAAAAAACACAATATTTTGTAGTTTTTGCTATAGTAAATATCCCAATTTAAAAAACAGTTTAGGCCAATATGTATGTACATATTTTTGGTAAAAAAAAATCGCAATAAGCGCATATTGATTGGTTTGCGCAAAAGTTATAGTGTCAACAAAATAGTGGATAGATTTATGTCATTTTTATCATTTTTTTTTTTTTTTTACTAGTAATGGCGGCGATCTGCAATTTTTATCAGGACTGCGATATTGCGGCGGACAGATCGGACACTTTTTTGGGACCATTGACATTTATACAGCGATCAGAGCTAAAAATAGCCATGGATTACTGTATAAATGTCACTGGCAGGGAAGGGGTTAACACTAGGGAGCGGTCAAGGGGTTAACTGTGTTATCCCAGTGTACATAATGCAATGGTCAGTAACATGTCATGTACAGCTCAGTGTACATAATGCAATGGTCAGTAACATGTCATGTACAGCTCAGTGTACACAGTGCAGTGGTCAGGCACTTGTCATTTATAGCGCAGTGCACAGAGCGCAGTAGTTGGTTATAGTAGCCTATTGGAACCATAGGCTAGCTGCATTCTCCCTCTGTACCCCCATCTGACCCTGACTGCGCACTGCAGGGTACAGAGTTCCATAGCAGTGCTTGAAGCTTTGTCTGTTTATAATAAACATGTTTAAAGCGAAGTTCCACTTTTGGGTGGAACTTCCGTTTACCTGATCCCCCCTTCGGTGCCACATTTGGCACCTTTCGGGGGTGGGGCGAGTGGGGAGTGGGTACCTCTTTTTTTACAGGTACCCTGTCCCCACTTCCGGGAGACCGGGACACGGCGAATTACGTGAGCAGCTCGGCCCCCTCCTCCTCCCTTCTCCTTCCCCTTCTACTGGGCCAGTGAGAGAACGCAGCGCGCTTCGCACATGCGCAGTAGGGACCTGGCCGTGTAGCCGAACGACTACACTGCCGGGTTCCCTTACCAGCAATGGTGGCGACAGCACCTGACCACATGATGTAAACATTGGCTGCGGTGCCAACATCGCTGGACTCCAGGACAGGTAAGCATCCTAATGTTAAAAGTCAGCAGCTACAGTATGTGTAGCTGCTGACTTTCATTTTTTAAAGGGGCGGGTGGAACACCACTTTAATCTCATATTCAATCAGATCTTCCATCTCATTCCTGCATTGAGGCAGCCTTCTTCAACATCTGTAAGCAGATCTGATGGCTGGGCTTTATGGCCTAGATACTGCGCAGGTTCCACCAATGGGTTCCTTAGAGCCCTTTCACACTGGGGCGGGGGCGGTGTCGGCGGTAAAACGCTGCTATTATTAGCGGCGTCTTACCGTCGGTATGCGGCCGCTAGCGGGGCGGTTTTACCCCCCGCTAGCGGCAGAGAAAGGGTTAAATACCACCGCAAAGCACCTCTGCAGAGGCGCTTTGCCGGCGGTATAGCCGCGCCGTCCCATTGATTTCAATGGGCAGGAGCGGTAAAGGAGCTCCTTCACCGCTCCGAAGATGCTGCTGGCAGGACTTTTTTTACCGTCCTGCCAGCGCATCGCTCCAGTGTGAAAGCCCTCGGGGCTTTCACACTGGAATGAAAGTAACGGCACTTTCGGGTCGGTTTGCAGGCGCTATTATTAGCGCAATAGCGCCTGCAAACCGCCCCAGTGTGAAAGGGCTCTTAGGGGTGTTTAAACATCCCTCCCCCCCTGCATTCTACAATGTATGCTCGCTTAGCTTAGTGAATAAAGTGAGGCCGTATTTACTTCAATCGTTCAAGACCGTGCATACAAAAATATATTTTTTTTCTAAATTTCTCTCAACATTAACGTAGTTTTCCTTTATTTTTTTGAGCTAAGGGAACATTCACTTTGTTAAAGCACATCTAAACTTGCAAACAAAACATGAATATATTGCAGGTTACAAATACTGTGTAGTTTACCTGCTGATCACCCCAGCTATTTTGTTATTTTTCAACTGCATTTAACCTCCCTGGCGGTATGATTATTTCAGATTTTTGATGCTGAAAGCGGTACAATTATTTTGCACGGAAATTTGTAGTTTTATATTATAGGCCTGTAATTCTTAGGAATAATTCACTTAAATCTGTCCAAACAAGAGTCTAGTAGACATCCCGGGTATGATAAAGTTTGAAAAACAAAATAAAAAATTATAATCTAATAAATAACTATAAATAATTATAACAAATATTAATATAATAATAATAATAATAATAATAATAATAATAATAATAATAATAATAATAATAATAATTATTATTATTATTATTATTCAATAATGTAATCAAATCAAAAACACTGAAATTTGCTCAGAATTGTCGCTTTCGTTACTTTCAGTGTTTGATGACGGATTTCCCCACAAATCACTATCGTTCAATTCTGCGAGTGATTCTAATTTATTATCACTGTTTTCTAGCTGGTCTAAAAGCACTTTTGATGTAAACGGACATTTTTTGGTTGCTATGGACAATCTCCAGTTTCCTGGCAGAAAGAACAGTTCTTATAATATAAAACTGCATGCAGGACACTGGACAGACCACTAGGGACAAAGGGGATGTGTAATTATTTCATACAGTACTGTAATATGTAAGAATGCAGTAAGATTACAGTATACTGTATCTATACTGTGCTTTTTATTTTTTGAATTTGGTGCCGAACTCCATCCCCGTGCGTCGCAACGCTCGCAGGGAACGGAGCTCAGCACTGTGAATCGAGCGAGACACGGCAGCTCACAAATCACAGCGGGGAGACATCGCAGTATCCAGGGGACAAGGTAAGTAACCTCTACATGGATCCCGCATTGCGATCCCGAGTCTGGCCCGGGGATACCGCTTTTGGTATTGAAAATCCACCCTGAGCCAGACTCGGGAATACCGCCAGGGGGGTTAACAGACCAAGCAGTCCAGCAAAAGTAGCAGTTAGAGAGTTGAGACAAACCATTTAACTGTGACAGGGGTGTTTACAATTATCATATTTTGTTCATTTAGTTAAAACAATTATATCAAAAGGAAAAACTGTTTCTGTTTAACCAGTTCACGATCGCTCCACGCAGATTTACTGTGGCAGGGCGGCCGCTCTGCGCAGGATCATGTACTAGGTATGCGATCCGGCACTTCCAGGTCTGGAGTGCACACGCACGCCGGTGGTGACCGGCTCCCACTGTAATTGGAAACAGCGGGAGCCAATCAGTGGGTCCGGCGGACCTGATGTTCACCAGGACCCGCCGATCGTTGACAAGAGAGGCAGGACGGTGGTCTGCCTTTGTAAACAAGGCAGATCGCCATTCTGCTAGTAGGGGAGACAGAGATCTTGTGTTTCTGCTAAGCAGGAACACAGATCTCTGTCTTCTCACAGACAAACCACCCCCCACACTGTTAGAAAGCACTCCCTAGGAGCACATTTAACCCTTTGATCGCTTCTGATGTTAACCACCTCCCTGCCAGTTTTATTAGTACAGTAACAGTGCATTTTTTTAGCACTGTATTGGTGTCAGTAGTCTCCAAAAAGTGTCACTTAGTGTCCGATTTGTCTGCCACAATGTCGCAATCCCACTAAAAATCACTGATCGCTGGCATTACTAGTAAAAAAAAAAAATCTATCCCATAGTTTGTAGACGCTATAGCTTTTGTGCAAACCAATCAATATACGCTTATTGGATTTTTTTTTTACCAAAAATATGTAGCAGAGTACATATTGGCCTAAATTTTTGAAGAAGTTTAATTTTTTACATTTTTTATTGAGTGTGTTTTATAGCAGAAAGTAAAAAATATTGTTTTTTTATAAAAATTGACAGTCTTTTTTTGTTTATAGCGCAAAAAATAAAAAACGCAGAGGTGATCAAATACCACCAAAAAAAGCTCTATTTGTGGGGAAAAAAAAGACATCAATTTTGTCTGTGTACAGGGTCACATGACTGCGCAATTGTCAGTTAAAATAACGCAGTGCCATATCTCAAAAAATGGCCTGGTCATGAAGTGTAGTAAACCTTCCGGAGCTGAAGTGGTTAAGAAGTGCTAGTTACCAGTCCATCTAACACTACCTTCCACATAGGTTCAGAGTGGAGGAGTGATCGAAGCCATCCCATGATAGTAAGTGTGTTACTGGCTGGATCACTGGGTGAAAAAAAAAAAAAGTAAAAAGTAAAAAGTATGTTAAGCTGCAATATTATACAATTTTGAGGTTTAGATACACTTTGCTTGTGTATGCAATGACGAGATCAACTATTTTTAGAACTTGTTTTGCTACGGGTATGCACAGATCTAAACTAAAAATAGAAGATTGTACTCCCTTTACCCTATGCACATATTGAGGGGGAATTTACTAAAACTGCAAAGTGCCAAAGGAGGTGCAGCTCTGCACAGAAACCAATCAGCTTTAAGTTTTATTGTCAAAGCTAAATTGAACAAGCTGATTGGTTACTATGCACAGCTGCACTAGATTTTAAGTGCATCAGTTTTAGTAAATCTCCTCCTATGTGTGCCTAATGGCTTATCATTAATTTTGCACTTAGCAGTCTTTAAAGATGGCAGATGGCAGCGGCAGAATATTTACTAGGAGAGTCCCAGCTCCTCTATACTCAGTGAGGATGTGATGGACACAGAAAGAAGCCATAGATGACTTTTCCTGTTTTCTTCCCCAAGCACCCATCAGATCATCCATTCTGTCTGTACTGGGTGCACTTTTGGGTGCAGTGATACTGAGTGCACAAATGGCAGCAGACAGTTCACTTAGATAGGAACCTTTAAAATGTTTGCAGGCACAGATAACATGCACTTACATTTAAGAAGACAAAACACTGGTGTTGTATGTAGTGTAACATCAACACTGAAATACTGATTTTTTAATGACTTTATCATGTTGAATACATTATGAAAAACACACTAATGGTATTCTAATGTGAACAATGTATGGTCACCTCTGTGACACTTTAGTCCTCAACCTACAATCTCACCCAGGCAGGATCACCTACATCTTTTCTTATGAGTATATAGCTACATGATTGGATTCTTATTGACTATATGTATTTTATGGTGCCTGCATACAATTGATTTTAATTCCCCTGTCGGTGTCTTGTGTGAGCTCAAGTCTAAGAACAGAAAGATAATTTGACAAAGAGGAGCTGCTTGGTATACTTAAAAATAATAAATGACCTTTTCCGCTTTGTTACTTGTAATAATGAAGACGTTAATATGCAGTTCAGGACTTGGACTTGGAAACGTGTGTATCTCTGCTTTGGTATGGGATTTCCTCAATGACTCCTTTACCCTTGCTTAGGGCTATCTATATACATAGCGGTCTTAAGATATACACAATCCTGAAACAATTATTATTTTGTCCTAGAAAAATTATGTTAATTTTTAAGAAAAGCGATATTTGCAATAGACTAGAATATTAATATGTGGAATTGGAACTTTTTCACAATTGTTTGGCATTAGCATGTGATAAGATATTAGTATTAAAAGGTTCATGGGCCTCTGGTAAGCTCTATGTGTTGTATCAAACATATTACCGTTACAAGTGGTTTAGCTTACACCCCTTTAGATTTCTTCCTTTACATTGTTGGCCTGTGTTGTATCACCTTTACACTGTAGCTGTAGCCAGCATTGGCAATAAAACTTGTTCCCCCTCCTAGGTCTCATGCTGTGTACCTATACAGTAAAACTAACATAGCCTCAGTTAAGAACTGCTGCTGTTGCCTCTGTGTTGGAATAGTGGTTGTGCGTACTGAACTTCTGCTTTGCATTAGCCAGAATAAGGCTGGCTTAGACAAGTGGAATAATGTGTGCGACTTCTCAGCCAGCATTGAAGAGCTCTTAACAGTTTGTTGGGAATTGAACGAAAAGAGAATAAAGTTGAGTTTTTTAACGCCTTTGTCAACCCTTACCCTCACCATTCTCAAGCCCGATACCAGCTAAGAATGCTATGATGTTACTTCTGCCCTTGTAGGTTTTTATACATCTATTTTTCAATTCTAAGATATCAAAAATGTATGCTCAGTATGCACATAGTTGTGACATGCCATTTCCTGTACCTTGGGGCATCGTATTGGTATTACCCAGCACTGTAGTCTGTGTAATTTGCAAATAATTTGTTTTCTCACTGTAATGTAGTTATTTTATCCAAAAGCCTATATGACTAAGGAAACTGCCCAAGGTTTTGTAATGCGTTGATTTGAAACCTTGTAGTCATCCATTTGCCAACTAGTCTCAGGAGAAGGACCAATTATCTGAAATGAAGTTTTCTGAAAAATCATTATTGTTCCTTCAAGACCAGGCTGGTGCCAGGAGTCAATAAGGAGAGAATAAGATTGCCTGCCAGCATGTGGGGATCCTCTCCACACCAGGTGTGCGATCATAGTACTCACAAAGTAACACAATTAGAGAAAGTAATAAGCATTTCCAGTGGAAACTTCATAATGATTGCCAACTTTAGTGAAACAACCAGTTATACAACAGGGAAAGCACCTATGAGTTTCACACTATGGGGTTTATTTACTAAGGGCAAATGCACTTTGCCCTTAGTAAATGATGTTTGTATGTACTATGTCAAAAAGCATCCACAGATTGATCATGCGGCAGTTAATTATTATAGCTGTCAGTCCATGCAACCTAAATTATGCATCAAGTTGAGGCTGTGGTGTTTTTAAACAATTATATTTTGGGGGGAGTAAGAGCAAAAATTCTAGGGTCATAATTCATGGGTAACTCTAAAATGATAACATGTAAAGGCTTTTAAACCATCACTTATGAAAAAAATGTTGGTATTGTAATTTTTCCCTTTGCCATGTTTGGTATCTATTTACGTGACGAAAGTACATATTTTATATTTTACCAAAAAGATGGGCATTGTATTCTGTTTGTGTGCGCTAAAATGTACTTTATTCTCCAAGGCTTTGGCTTTAAAAAAATAAAAAATAAAGTATGGGGATTTTAAAGCCCAACTCTAGGCCACTAAGAAATTATGCCTTACAGTGGGGCTGTGCCTGCATTGCAACAGTCAATATCTTGCTTTGTAAAGGAGAGATGAGAAACAGTTTTACTGACCAGATCCTCTGCACTCCTGGCAGATGACGATCCCCCACTCTACATCAGTGGATTGTCCCTCTGTGTCATCATGTCCAATGCACGACTATGGACCTTGCTTTGGTCTTGAAGATGTCAGGACCCTAGACTGCTGGAGTATGGGGGAGAAGAAGCTGCGGGGACTAGTCTAGCTGCGGGGAGGAGTAGAGGTTCAGGTAAGTACAGTTGATCTTTTTTTCTATGTCCTAGACCTAAATGAGCAAATATTCCTTGCAGTCGGGCTTGTCAGGAGTTGGGTTTTAAAGTGATATTAAACAGAGAAGTGTTAATTGACATAATTTATTCACATAAATTATATATATCATGCCACTAAATTTGTTTTTTGTTTTTTTATTAATCCTCTAAGTTCCTTATTTCTGCAGTGCCATTGCATGGTCAAATGATCTTTCCCTGTTCTTTGGTATCTGCAGGGAAAGATCCTTGGAAAGGGCTTATAATGCTCTGCTGATGTATGCTCTATACAGTGTGAGTCTGTGTCTGGCCAGCCCTGATTATTGCCAGTCACGTGACAGTTTCGGAAGAGGAATTCAAATTAGATAATAAATATCAAATAACTGTTTAACACAGCCCAATAATTCTTTATTGAACATCAATTGTGTATTTTTTGTACGTTAATATGGTGTAGGTGGAGTAAAAGATGACTGACTCTAACTTTCACTATGTTCAGATGCCATCTGCAGCTAATGCTCTTTTTTTTTACTTTGCATGTATTAGCAATTCAATTTGATATATACAGTTGTGCTCATAGGTTTACATTCCCTGGCAGAATTTATGATTTCTTTGTTTCTTTTCCTTCTTCATTTTTCAGAGAATATGAATGATAACACAAAAACTTTTCTTTCACTCATGGTTAGTGTTTGGCTGAAGCATTTATTATCAATCAACTGTGTTTACTCTTTTTAAATAATAATGGCAACAGAAATTACCCAAATGACCCTGATATAAAGTTTACATACCCCAATTCTTAATATCGTGAATTGCCCCCTTTAACATCAATAACAGCTTGAAGTCTTTTGTGGTATTTGTGGATGAGGCTCTTTATCTTCTCAGGTGGTAAAGCTGCCCATTCCTCTTGGCAAAAAGCCCCCAGTTCCTGTAAATTCTTGGGCTGTCTTGCATGAACTGCATGTTTGAGATCTCCCCAGAATGGCTCAATGATATTGAGGTCAGGAGACTGAGATGGTCACTCCAAAACCTTCACTTTATTCTGCTGAAGCCAATGACAGGCCGACTTGGCCTTGTGTTTTGGAACATTGTCATGTTGAAATGTCCAAGTACGTCCCATGCGCAGCTTCCTGGCTGATGAATGCAAATGTTCCTCCATTATTTTTAATACTAACATACTACATTCATCTTGCCATCAAATTTGACCAAATTACCTGTGCCTTTGTAGCTTACACATCCCCAAAACATCAGCGATCCACCTCCCTGTTTTACATTAGGAATGGTATACCTTTCATCATAGGCCTTGTTGACTCTTCTCCAAATGTAGCATTTATGGTTGTGGCCAAAAAGCTCAATTTTGGTCTCATCACTCCACATTACTTTGTGCCAGAAGGTTTGAGGCTTGTCTCTGTGCTGTTTGGTGTATTATAAGTGGGATACTTAGTGGCATTTGCGTAGTAATGTTTTTTTTCTGGTGACTCGACCATGCAGCCCATCTTTCTTCAAATGCCTCCTCATTGTGCATCTTGAAATAGCCACACCACATGTTTTCAGAGAGTCCTTTATTTCACTTGAAGTTATTTGAAGTTATTTGTGGGTTTTTCTTTGCATCCCAAACAATTTTCTTGGCAGTTGTGGCTGAAATTTTAGTTGGTCTACCTGACCGTGGTTTGGTTTCAACAGAACCCCTCATTTTAAATTTCTTGATTAGAGTTTGAACACTGCTGGTTGGCATTCTCAATTCTTTGGATATCTTTTTATATCCCCTTCCTGTTTTATACAGTTCAGCTACCTTTTCCCACAGATCATTTGACAATTCCTTTGCTTTCCCCATGACTCAGAATCCAGAAACGTCAGTGCAGAACTGGATGAAAGATGCAAGGTTCTGTCAGGAGTTCAGAAATGTAATGACCTTTTATACACACACACGAATTACAAGCAAACAGATCACTGGTGAGGATGGTTACCTTTAATAGCCATTCAAATCCCTTTGTGTCACTTGTGTGCATGTTATCAGGCCAAAATCACCAGGATATGTAAACTTTTGATCAGGGTCATTTGGATAGTTTCTGTTGCCATTATGATTTAAAAAGAGTAAACACAGTTGATTGATAATAAATGGCTTCAGCCAAACACTAACCATGAGTGAAAGACATGTTTTTATGTTATCCTTCATATTCTCTAAAAAATGGCCAAGAAATCATGAAATCTGACTTTGAGCTTATGAGCACAACTGTATATACAGTATATATAATACTGATTTATATTACAGATACGCGTTTTTGTGAATGTAATCAATCAGCATACTAAATCCCACCCCCATAGTGTTTAGCAATAGGAAGACATGGAGGAGAAGGGAGGGAAAGGAGTGCCATTTACCACTGTGTACATGTATACATAGTTTATAATCATGTGGGCTGCATGGATAAGTAAAGGGGCAAATGAAGAGCTTAGAAGGGAACTGAAATTTAAACATGCCCTGTAGAGGACACCAGCTAGTCTACACAATCTCAACATGCAGTGAGGACACATAGAAAATGGGAAGGACAGCTGAAGACAGGATCATTCGAGTATATTTTACTCTACACTCAATGACTGCTTTAGTGGATTTGTGATTAGAAACACTCTGATATATACAATGTAATGAGAGTTTTTCATAGTCTTGGTTTAATGACACTTTAAGTAATTTTCTAGTAAAAAATACTGTTAACTGTTCCCCCAAACATGAAATGGTTAAATGTTTTACTATTTGAGCCCCAAACCCAAACTTTATTCCCCCGGTATCCAGCCGGTGTGAGGACCACTGCTCTTTGTGTAAAATCTGCGGTCTCTCTGTATCATTTAACAGATTATTTTGTAGGTGGATTGTCTGTGAATCATTTTGTCAGTGCTAAGTCAAAGCTAATAACGTCAACGGGAAGTTCAAGAAAGCCACAATTTTTTTTGAAAGGGATACTTTCATGAAAGACTCTTTAAATGTCAACACTCTCACTATCAGGCTTTATATTTCCATGTAATTGTTCCAGGGCAACCTATGGAGTCATAGAGCATGAGCATTCCATATGTGATTGGTTTTATATCTTTACAAATATTGTGCTGACAGCATCCATGCATCAGTTCAACACTTCTAGCGCATGGAAATAAAACCTGCTTAATGGAAATGCAAATGTGACAATACGTTCTCCTCTTACTTTATTTACCAGTCAATTTCAAGCAAACATCTGGAGGAACTGATCTTAAATCTCATCATTAGGAACAAAGTAGCCGTGTTTCCAATAAATAAGACATTTATAGAGGGATGAGCTGGATGTGAGTTAGTAGCAGATGCTTATGCACTCATTAAAATCAGATGATTGTTTCCTGCACTTTACATTACTCAGGAGAAAGTCTGTTCTAAGGCAAAGCAATGTTACTGGAAATGAGAGATAAAAAGGAAACAATAGACAATAACAAAAAAAGCTATAAAATGAAAATGACAACAGGTAAAGAAACTTACACGATACTGCATCATCCTCCACACACTCCTCTGCAAAGCCATTGGGTGCGTTGAAAAGAGGAAAAGGAAAAGTGAATGTCACATATTTTCATACAAGGCTTGTAAAAATGAATATCACACACTTCTTAAAAGGCTTTTTAAAACAGCTAACCCAATATTATAAATGAGTAGAAAAGTTTAACACTTGGTCTTCAACTAGTACAATTATTAGTTAATTAGATAGCTAATTAGAAAAATATGTTTACTATTATAATTATGTTTTTATTTTAAATAATGCTGAAAAAAATAACCAACAAATACATTATAATAATGCTAACAATCCATGTAAATTACAAATATCAATAGATAACTCCAGTCCGATTTTGTTTTCTTTAGTTTTGCATGGGGTGTGGAAGGGTGAAGATTTCTGTCAGGTTTTTATTTCTGTCTGTGGCCCCTTTGGCAAGATTTTTCCTCTTTCCTTTCCTATGACATCTGTATGGCAAATGGGGGAACAGTTGACACAGGGACAGGAAGCCACAAACTAAAATAAATAATGTCAAAAGTTCTAACCCTTCCTCGCTGAAAATATATTTTTGTTTTGCCTGCATGCCCATTATAGTGATTTCCCATCAAATCCTGCCCTAGCATATAAGCATATACTGTATATGTATTTGTAACTATTTAGAAAACTGGTTGTATGTTGTAATTTTGGGTGGAGATGTTGGGGAGAAAAAATACATGAAATGGTTGTCTTTACTGTCCTCCTTTTGATTTGTCAGTCTTACTGAAGGTAGAGGACATAGTGGGGATGATTTACTAAAACTGTAGAGTGCTAAATCTGGTACATGACAGCCAATCAGCTTAGAACTTCAGCTTGTCCAATTAAGCTTTGCAAAAAAAAAAAGCCTGGAAGCTGATTCGTTTCTATGAAGAGCTGCATCAGATTTTGCACTCTACAGTTTTAGTAAATCACCCTCAGTTTGCAGTACATATTCCACCAATTGTAGTTACTTCACATAAACTAAGATTGAAAGATCAGCTTGACGTTCCTAAAACTTTTTCCTCTGTCCTGATGAAGATATGTCATCCCACTACAGATTGCTTTTACATCAAATCACCAAAATATGAATTTGTTTTTTTTATAGGTTATTCTTCTTTACACAATTCTTATTCTATCTTTTGATGATGAGAAGCCTTTCAGCATTTACGTTTGTTGCTGCAGGCAACAATAATTTATGGGGTAGTCAAAAAAATAAAAAAGCATTTTAAATGCTTTTGGAGGTTTAGTAATTTTAATTATACAGATCTATGCATTAGACCTAGAGAGGAATAAAAGTGGTAGAACTGAGCTTGAATGAATATTCCTTCTGAAGAATGGTGGTTACGAACTATGCTTTATAGTTCAAATCAGTCACTCAGTTTAACACACGCCAGGGCAAGAACCGAACAGCTCAGCCAGTCATCAGGGAAAGTTCACTGCATTGCAGCTGAAAAATTGTGACAGTTGAGAAAAGTGTCATTTGTTGCATAGAGCTGTCTTTTTCCACTTGTACAGACAGAAATATGTAGGCTGCTATAGCTGACCTTATTCTAAAATGCTAGCTGCCTGTTTCAATCATTTCTGAATCACTGACCTGGAACAACCATGCAGCAAGTGACACCAGAACTCCTGATCAAAATAGTTATTGAGGGTCAGTAAATTATGTTTTTTTGCTTAGGTAATTTTAACCAGTAAATCGGCCAGGCTCCTGACATATTTACAAGTAGAAAGCACGTCAGCAAACTGATCACACTTTACTTAAATGTTGCCTTCTGCAACAGCAACATCTCTCTGGGGACCTGGGGAAAAGATAAATCCACAAAGTCAGTAAATGACTTATTAAAATAGGAACGTCTTTAATTAGACTTCTTCATAAAAGGGGATGGATATGGCAGTAGTGGTAGCAGAGGGGTGCGAGTGAATCTGGTGACCAGGGGATGGGTCATTTGGGACTGCAGCATAAAGCAAGTGTAAACACCAATAAAGTCTAAACATGAAACTGATATCAAACAAGTACTGTAAGAGAAACATAAAAAGGAGGTTGGAGGTTTAGTGTAGGTGTAAAGCCATTAAGGATCAATGGGTGGGGTTTGTAAGGCCCATCCAGATGATTGAAAATGGTGGCCAGGTCCAGGCACTCTAGGTATCCCTACTTGGTCTCTACTTGGTCAAGCTACTGCTTGGTCTCCCTACTTTCCCAGATAGCATGCTGCTGCATACCCCTTTTTTTATGAACAAACCTTTTTTAGGACGTTATTGGTACCAGATCCATTTCAGATCAGTAAGAGAGCTCAGCAATGACAACCTGCATAATTTTCCAGTACAGATTAAGCATCAGGGTTGATTTACTAAAACTGGAAAGTGTAAAATTTGCTGTAGCTGTGCATGGTATCCAATAAGCTTCTAACTTCAGCTTGTTCAATTAAGCTTTGACAAAAAAACCTGGAAGCTGATGCAGAGCTATACCATATTTTGCACTCTCCAGCTTTAGTAAATCCACCCCATTGTCTTCACCAATAGCAATATCCTCCTGGCACCCGTGGAAAAGATAAATCCATAAAGTCTATAAAAAAACAGGATAATCTTTACTATAGAAGCAGATATAGCAACAGTGGTAAAACAGTAGGTGGATCGGTGAGTGAGTCTGGCTGCAAGAGATGGGTCATATGGCAAAGTGAGTGTTGACTTCTTATAAGGCTAAACACAGTCATGCGACTGATAACAGCCTACTACTATAAGGGAAACTTAAAGAGGAATTCAAAGGCGATAAAAAGTCAATTGGTGGGGTTTGTGAGATCCATCTAGGCGTTTCAACATGGTGGGCTAGAGTCAGCTGCTCTGGGCCACCCTACTACCCGTTATCCATACTTTCCCAGATACCCTGCTCTTGCACCCTTCTGGCTTTATTAAGAAGCTTATTCTAGGCAGTCCTTGGTGCCAGAACCTTTCCAGACTAGAGAGAGAGAGCACATCAATGACAGAGTACATATTTTTCTCAGTACTGATTTACTTTTACTGTTACTCAAACAATTTGTTTTAGAGTATATTAAGGTAAAACAATACGGTATGCAGTATGGCAACAAACCACCAAGTTGCCATGATCATTTTATTTTTAGGTAAAATCATCTTAAAGTAAATGTCTAAATGTCTATAGAAGTAAATAACCCAAATGCGAATCTAACACCATGGTTCTTTTTAGCATAACTTATTCAAAAGTTCAATCATGTGGTTAAAGATGATTTTCCTACAGCTGCTCATTTTTACTTTTAATATCCACCCTGGAGTCAATAAACCTAATACACAGCTGTTCATATTATTAATCTGCAGGTATGTGCCAGATATTTATGTTGCACCTTGCTGAATTTCTGTCCTTGTTTGCAAAGATTTATTTACAACAAACTTTGGCTAAATAAACAGTGTTTTTTTTTAATGATATAGGACCATGGTGATAATTACACTCAGTTAACTGCAGGAAGGTTCTCTGTGTTTTAAAGAAAGAGCACGGAATACACATCTGTTTACTGTTGTCAAAAGCCAAAACATTTGCATATGCAAAGTGTGCATTATTATTCAAAATGTCTAGAACTTGTGATGTAGATAATACTGCTGATTATGCACATGTGCATGCACACACACATGCAACCTAGTTGTTCTGTTGTTAGTAGTGATATTGTGTATTATATTTTTCATTGAGCTCAGCACTTCTCCCTAAAGATTTTGCTTTTTTACCTTAATGGGGGGTTATTGGCTCCTGCTACTGTCAATAAAATCCTGTGAGAAGGCAGGGGAGGTGGGGACAAGCTTTGCTGTGTATGTCTATTGAGGCACATAGCCTAGCTCAGGAGCAAGCGTGCACATGCACCCCATAGGAAGTGGCTTCCTACGGTGGTGCACGGAGAAGCCAAGAGCACCCACAGAAGAGGAGGTTCATGGCCACTCTGTGCTTTACCATTGCAAAGAGCAGGTAAGTATAACATGTTTGTTATTTAACATCAACAACCATAACAATCACTTTAAGCAGTTTATTCATAATAGTTGTTATACACTGTACACTGGGGGCTTGTAGTCCTGTGTGTAGAGGAACAGGAGCTTGTTGCAGAGTGGAAGGTGAAGTAAAAACATGACAGCACATGATATATTAAATTAGAAGACATGATGCATAGCCATTTAAACAATGTGTTGATTCAGTTTTAAAGAGTGAGCCCCCTTACCAAACATTGGTTTCAAGGTGTTAGTACCCACTTTTATGTAGCCACCAAAATCAGAACAAAATCATATTTTCTCATTTCATGATCTCCTCTGCCAGGGCTAAAAGATTCTGCTTCCAGCAACTCTGTTTTAATATGTGAATTACACATTGCCAGAAAGGACCCACACAAGCTGTCCCACATGCTGATCCTGGTTAAATCTGTTCAGAACAAATGCCACTGCCTTTAGCTTTAGCTTCCTTGAGTTGGAGGATGTTCTCCCTGCCCTGCCCTTCAACCAGAAACCCTGTGCCATCTTCTTGTGCATGTAGTTAATTTCAGAGTTACTGAAAAGGACCAGAGAATCCCCTTAGATGAGTATGCACTGTCCTATCACTAGTGCCAGTCCTTTTTTGGGTTGCTAGACACCCATCATAGGACAACCCACTTCCTGTGAGACCAAGGCATCAAGAACCCACACCTGGGGGCATGTCATCAAGTTGACCTGGATTCATAGGAGAATGTTATACAGAGCAGTGCCACATCATTAAAAATAAAGCAGTTTTTTAGCTGGTTTAATTGCAGAGATGGACCTCTCCACACGCACATCCGCACAGTTTCCAGTGATACACAGTGATATTCTAGCTTGGAGAGGAAGCTAAGGAGCCCCTCCTTGGTTTCGATTTGGATTTGGTGCACAGTGTAGGTTTTTCAGTTGACATTGAGTAAGTGTGGGCTTATGGTATGTCCCTGTACCTTTAAAGCTTATCTGAACCCAAGCACAAAAATCTACTATATTGCAGCTTACAAGTCCTTAGAAGTGGTGGCTAAATTTGTTTTCTTTTTTTATTTTCACCTGGTCACTTCCTGTCCTAGGTTGACAATGCTCACTCCCTCCAAACTTCTTATTAAGCACCATCAATGTCACTTTATGTAACCCCCTATTTTTGACTAGAAACACCTCTTCCTCGCATTCTTTCCATTACTAGAGAAAAGGGGTTGTGTAATTTACAGACAATATTTGACAAAGCTAATAAAAATGTTTGAGATGTTTATTAGGAAGTTACAAGAATACTGGATTACTGGGAGGATCAACAGGTATTTTCTGTGCTTACAGAAAATATTCTTAGCCTGAAAAAAACTAATATAAGCACCATCTTTAAAGACTTGTAATTTGCAATATAATACATTTTTGTTCTGCTTTAGATGTACTTTAACCACTTGAAGCCCTTGATCACGGCTTTTATACCATAAAACAGTAACAACATTTCTAGGGCATATTTCCTACATTCAGCTCCTCTCCCCTCCCGTTGCTCCCTCTCCACAAATATTGGCAATTACAAGCTGCCAAAATGACAGCCAGGAATTACTATGTATTACTTGGGAGGGATAACTGTCAAAATGCAGCCACCCTTGTGTAAAATGACACTTGCAGATTGTCTGCAAGTGTCATCTAGTAAAACTACAGTGCGCATTGCAGCCAAGTTCCCAGGTTTTTTAATGAATGGTGAACTTGTTATTAAAAAGACTGTCTCCTTGAAAAGGTTTATGCCCCCTTCAAAACATCAGGTTCTATTTGGACATTCTATGCCTTTTATATCGTGCATATGGAGCTGAGTGAATAGACCACACAGACACTAAATGTGAGGATTGGTGAGCATATTGCTAATATTAGAAAGAGCTTTAGGGAGCATAGCCTCTCTAAACATTTTCGGCAACGTCATAAGAAGGATCCCTTCTCTTTGCAAGTTATTGGGATTGAGAAGTATACTCCACATTGGCAAGGTAGTAATTTAAAAAGGCAAATTTCTCACCGGGAGACCCATTGTATCTTTGATCTAAAAACATTTAATCCATGGGTCTAAATGTGGAACGAGCCATCATTGCTATATAAAAATGGCAGTTAATTGTCATAGGTTCTCTCTATTTTCTGGTCTCAATTTTTTATTTTTTGTTTTTTTATTTATTTTCTTGATTTTTCAGATTTAAAATAAAGTTATTTTATGAACTGTTTAGCATTAGGTAATAATTTACAGTAGATGTGTTAGGTAATGTTTGACCTAGGATTAGTTGCAGTTCATATATGTGACCACTGGGGGGGTGGGAGTTGCCAGTATTTGGATCAATTTGAAGAAGTTTATTATTACACTTACCATTAAATGTAATTACTCAAACATATTTACCATTCTCATAGACTCCTGTTGAGCAATGTTTTTTTTCCAGTGTCATTTCTGTTATAAATGTTTGCCCATGGATGTCCCAGATCAGATTTTCTTAAATATTTTAGTGATTTACTGCACCATGAGGCTTCTCTTATTCTCTGCCATTATATGACACTTGTGCTGGATGGAGCTTGGAGGATGGTCAGAGCTGCTTTTTATAATCTCTTTGTGGGGACACCCATGCTGCAATTTACTGGCAGGGTCACAAATCCTTCTGAAGGCTTGATGGTAAGAGCATCAACTCTCCTCATTATAAAAGTGTGTCTGATCCCTTAGATTTGAAATCAACTCTGTCCGGTAAGAGGCTTAATTTTTGGGCACTCTGGTCATGGCAGCACCAAATGTCTATGTCCAGCACTGAGCGTGTTAAGTCACGGGGAAAAGATTTATGTGGATTTGGACTATTCACAATATATTCATGAACTCTTTTTGGATTATTGTTTATTTGTTTTGACACTTTAGATGTTATATATTATTTCAAATTCTTAAAAAAAGGTATTTACATATATGGTTTATTTAAAGGAACATATGCACTTTCATTTGTACATTGTAATTGAATTATTTGTATACCTTTATGTGGTTGGTTTGCATATCACTTTTATATTTAGCTAAATTAACACATAATAGTGGCAGGGACATGCGCAGTTTTGTTTTTTATTATTATAAGTCCAGTATTCAGGCTTTTCTTTGGTGCAGCAGTCGGTTGTCTTGTTAAATCAAGTGCTTTCTAATATTTAGGAATATTTTGAGTGAATAGGGTACCTAGGATCTGATGCCCAGTATGCCAAAATTCATCTGTACAGACCAATAATTAATGTACACAAGCTGCGTTACTGATTGAGTTTACTACAGGTTATACCATGGCACTATTTGAGTGCTCACGCAATTTTCTGGAAGAGCATAAAAGAGGGTGGACACATGGTGCACTAACCAACCCTGGGAGGGAGGTAGGTGATGCATGAAGTGGACTCCTTCACCTGACTAGTAGTCTCACACAAGGGAGCGCAGGATAGTAAATACTGGTATTATTTCTGTGGAATGTTTAAACCTAAAACACCAAAGGCTGTAAAAGTAACTATGAAAAACCTTAGGACAAAGATATATACAGTATGCTGTCTGTGGATACAATACTTATATGTAACATTAAGAGGATATATGCTTAATGCGTCAGGTATGAACACTAGCATGTTATAAATAATGATGAAAATGCAGGCTAACTACTATAGACTAAAAATCGATTACTTGTACTGTCATGGTGCACAGTTAAAAATAGATTTGCTATACACTAAGACCTCATGCACACTGCTGCTGTTAAACTCACGTTTTTGTGAGTTTAGGTGTTTTTTTTTTCTGCCCTTGAACTCCCCAAATGCACACATGGACGTTTTTAGCAGTTTAGTAGCAGGAGCGTTTCGATTATGTTTTCTAAACACCCTGAAATCACGTTCAGGAGAGGGGATTTTGACCACTAAAAACTCTGAACACTGCTAATAGTGCCTAAACTCTAGGCGCATTTAGCACTTCAGAGTTTATTTATTTCAATGTAAAAACATATATAAAACTGCGCAAAAGTGAAAACAAATAATAAACAGTAACAGCAGCTGTTCACAATGTCCAGACACAGAACAAATAAAAATGTAAAAAAAGTGCAAAAGTGCTAAAGTGCAGTGCTAATTAATAAATAAAAATTATTATTTGAACCCAGTACATTCCATATAAACACAATTCCATATATGCACTTCAGAGCAATCAAGATGAAAAGTCCCACAAATGCCGTAAAATTTGTGAAAACCAGCCATTGATTTCACACCGTGCTTAGCATAGGAAGTGTGACCCACTAATAGGAGTGGTCTAATACACTTTGTTTACAATACATGAAGCCAGAGACCCGGATCACTGGAATGTCCTCCCCTGTGTCAGGGTAAGTGGCACCATAGAAATGGATGGATGGATGAAGCCCTCCCTGCGTGATTACCCCACTGGGATGAACTCAAATCACCAGGCATGAAAATGAAAAGGTAACCAACATAGCGTAATACCGTTTAGGAGGATGTAAGCCGGTAACAAGTTAATCAAAGCAGGGTGGGGGGAGAATACCATCCATGGGACTGTAAGGGTCAGATGCAGGTCCTCTGAGCATCCTGTGGCAACCAGGAAGCAAACCAGCATGGAACGCAGGCAGAAATGACATCACCGGATGGACGAGACGGTCAGACAGGCAAGCAGGCTCGGAGCTCCAGCCCCTTCTACAGGCATGGCTTTGTGTATTGTAAACAAAGCGCATTGGACCGCGCTTATTAGGGGGACACACTTCATAGAGTAAGCGCGGTGTGAAATCACTGGCTGGTGACACCTCTGCTATTTATTTCAATGGCCTGAATAAATTTAAATTCTGGCCACTGAAATAAATAAACGTCAAACTCCAAACACTGCTAAACTCGCCTAAACTGGTTTTAAAAAATGCAGCTTAGGTGAGTTTATAATGCTGATTTCTTCTTGTCAGTATAAACAGCATTTACAAGAAACCAATGTGCATTAGGCCTAATATAATAAAACAGATGAATCCACTTGATTGGGAATGTGCTTTTAGATACGGTATTTTATATTATGTTTTAGTAAATGTTATTTTGTTTTTAATGCTGAGAACTTGGCTTTGTTGAATATGATCTATGATGCAATGCAAACTTCATGCTTACTTTATAACATAATGAATAGTTTGAAAGATGAAGTGGCACAAAGTGATTATTTTTGTATTGGACTTGTTGTTTCAATAATGCAAAACCACAGTCTGCAATATGAAAAGATTCCTTATTAGATATACAGATTTTCCTGATTCAGAGGAAAATATCTAAATTGTAATACTCTAAAACAATCTACTGTTATATTGTATTTACCATCTCATTCATATGTAGATCAAAGGGAAAACTTTTGATCTGCATATGACATCAGATAAAGAAACTGTTCAAGTAAAAACATATATTCCTATTTACTGCATTGCTAACCTTTAGTTAACCCTAATTAACATTCATCAACTCCTTTCATCCTTTAGATATTATTTTTATGCTGTTTTTTTTTATTTCTTTTTTACTTTTAAACGTTAAGCTTTTTTTTTTTTTCATTATTTTTGCTATTTTTTTTTAGTGTTGCATAAAAAATGTGCAAACTTGCATAATGGGCCTTAAAGTTCCAACCTGCCGACGGACCCTGTAATTGTACCTTTATGAGTGTGGAACTCTGTGGCCCTGTCGAAAACATACTGCAACAAGCTATTGGTCAGTACTTCCCTCTATCCTCCATTGCTCTACTCCTTGTAGATATAAATGCTAAGAATGGGGAAATGGCTGGTATAGCAATAATTTGATCTCCCAAAATGGCTGGAATCTCTCAAATGCATTCAAACAATTCTCCAAACTGAATTCTACCCTTGTAATCCCCATACAGGGGCTATTATAAATACCTGCAGCTATCCAATATTATTCACTGTATTGGAAGGGATGCAGATACATTGGCTCATTGCAACATATATGGTGCAGCTGTGGAAAACTTCCAATTTATATCTACAATCAACACATCTCTTCTACACCTGATCCAGTGCTTGCACTCCCAGATGTGGGGATTGAACGCTGGCCTTGCAACTACCACACCTTTTTCACTAATATATTACTAGTGGTCAGATATTTATTGCAAGATTTTGGGAAAAAAATATGGTAACCACTTGAGGCTCTGTGATAGAATCCATAATACCCATGCCCAATTTGAGTTCTTATTTTCGGGAGCCTATTGTAAAGGATCGGTTTTCCAGAAAACCTGTCCCTGCTTGCTACACACAACAAATGTACAGTTGTGACCTAATGACCCAGTCTTGCTTCCATTATGACCACCATATTTTTTCCCAATTGCTCTTGGTGTTCTTAATAATTGCTTTGACCTAACTAAACCCTGAAGCATGACACTATTCAACTCTACTTATTAGCATCCCTTAGCTAGCTCAATCACATATCATGTTACATGATCCTGATCTCAGATATACCTTTTTGCAATAGGTAGTAAATCACATTACCAATATTGTCTTTGTAGTGACTGTTTTTTCACCTTTCTCTTCTTGGTTCCCTCCAGCCTTCCTCCTTACTCCCCTACCTTCCTCCCTTTCATTCTCTACCCTACCCCTTGTGTTTTACAAATGCCACATCTCACACCAATCAGTGCTCACCATGCTTGAGTGTAACTATGGAACTCAGGTGCATATTATGAATATTGAATCTATCTTATGCTACTGTAAAGATCATTTTCTGTTTTGTACCATGGCACACGTAGTAACCACAGTGCCTTATGAGTTTGGAATTTAAAAAAATAAAAAAATAAAATTATAGTTAAAAAATTTGCAAAATTGGAAAAAAGGGTCTCCTTTCATTTGCAAAAAACTTTATCATGCTTTGTACCAGAAACAATTTTATTGTTATTTTAAATGAATTATAGAAAAAAAGTGTATACGTTTTATTTACAGGAAAACTACTAAAAAAATCTAAGACTGGTCAAAATTGAAAAAAACTAAAACTTTTGTACTTGCTGCCAGAAAATTATTTTCTTGGAGTTCATTAAGGGACATAGAATCAGTATTAATTCTAACACATACTGTTAAACTGATGCCTACAGGAGATCTGACACTAACAAACATAGCTGTTAGTCAGATAGAACCTTTCCCACACTGATTATGCTCCAGTTTTATGTAAGCAATGGGTGGGAGTAGATCATAAAGACAGAGGGGTGGGACTGTGGTAGCTTACAGCTCAACAGCTGCCTGAAGAACCTTTTGTGTGAAGCTGGTATCAGTAAAGCTCTGAACAACCATCTGGTAAAACTTTGTGAACATGTGAACAGAAGAACAGGTGGCAGGCTTTCAAATATGAAGAACAGATTCCGGATGTTGAAGCCCAGCAACACTAACTGATCTAGTGGTGTGCATCAGACAAAAAAAGGAGGATCCTTATCCTGAACCCATAGGTTTGAATGTTCGGTGGCCTAAACCACTCAACAACCGAGGGACATGAGACATCTCTTATGGGTGAAAATTCTGTCGTAGAGAATCAACAGCCTAGAGATAAACTCGAACAGCTCACGTCACATCCAAACAATGGAGAAATATCTCCTTGGAATGTAACAGCACAAGTCAGAGAGATAAAAGCACAATGTCCTGGTTATGGTAAGAGGGAGAACTACTATAGGAAGAAATGGGGCCTTAGGGCTCAAGACACTCTTTATTCTGTGTAGCACCAGAAAAGGTTCTGTACAAGATAAAGCTGCTAATTCAGAAGCTCGCCTTGCAGAGTTGATGGCAACAAGGAAGCTACCCTGTGAGTGAGAGTAGGTAGAGGAATCTCTGCTAGGTTTGAAAGGGCAGCTTTTAAATAGCTGACAGAACCAGGTCGAGATACCACAGAGATATGTGTGGATGTACAGGTGGAGCTATGTGAATGACACCCTGGTGTTGATTAAGGCCAGACTGAAGAAAAGCAAGGGTACATGCCGCAAAGTACCTCTTGAGATGGAAATTCCTTGCCTTGCACCATGTGAAGTAGACTTTCCAGGTGCAGTGAATTCCTAGCTTTTAGGGGTACCTGGACTCGAACAGCCATGCCATAGACGCCAAAGACAGTGAAGAACGGTGGTAAACTGTAGGGCTGCAACTAAAGATTATTTTCATAATTTATTAGTTGGCCGATTATTGTTTTGATTAATCAATTAATCTCATAAAATCCTAAAAAAAAATGAATATGCCATTTTTTTGTTTATTTCAAATAATAATGAAAAACTGAGTGTTACACTCAACATAACTACTGAAGAAAATTCCTCATTTATTACTGACAATGCAGTGAGGGGGCTGGCCCTGAATGGGAGAGGGTACCGTACTGGAGGGTGGTAGGGAGTTAGCTAGTTTGGAGACGAGGCAATAGAGGAAGTAGGTTGGGAGGGAGGGAGTTTGGAAGAGAGGCATGTAGGACAGGAACTGGACCAGAGGGGGTTGCGATTGAAAGGGAGTTTGTTTGGACAGGGGACCAGACCCAAAAGGGGGAGAGCGGGCTGGAGGAACTGGACCGGATTGTGGGAAGGAGAGGTGGCGTCTCCGGACCAGAGTGTGGGAGTGAGAGGTCTGTGTATTCCTCAAACTGACACCAATGATGGGACACTATCCCCCCCAGGAACACCAATGATGGAGCATTATCCCCCCACGAACACCAATGATGGAGCACTATTCCCCCCCAGGAACACCAATGATGTGGCACTATTCTCCCCCAGGAATACTAATGATGAGGAAATATTTCCCCCAGGAACACTAATGATGAGGAAATATTTCCCCCAGGAACACTAATGATGGAGCATGATTCCCCCCCCCAGGAACACCAATGATGGGGCACTATTCCCCCCCAGGAACACCAATGATGGGGCACTATTCCCCCCAGGAACACAGATGATGGGGAAATATTCCCCCAGGAACACCAATGATGGGGCTCTATTCCCTCCAGGAACACCAATGATGGGGCACTATTCCCCCAGGAACACTGATGATGGGGAAATATTCCCCCCCAGGAACACCAATGATGGGGCACTATTCCCCCCCAGGAACACCAATGACAGGGCACTATTCCCAGGAACACCGATGATGGGGAAATATTACCCCCAGGAACACCAATGATGGGGCACTATTCCCCACCAGGAACACCAAAGATGGGGCATTATTCCCCCCCAGGGCACTTGTCCTCCCAGAAATATCATTCATGTCACTGTTTTACTTTGAAAAGTAAGCCTCTGTATGTATACCTTATTGATATCGCAGCTTGGCGCCCACGTGACCGGCTGCTTCTCTCTTCTCTCTATCTCCTCTCACGAGGCAGCAGTGCGGGTGGGGGTGAGAATCTCCCTGCTGACGTCAGAAAAGAGGAGGAGAGAGGCACCTGGGCCCGGTCACATGAGTTATGTTATGTGAAAGGTATACAGCAGCGCCGCCAGCTTGTACAGAGGGGAATATAGAAAGAACACTCGGACGAAGGCAGAGCTGACAGGCAGGGATGAAGGTGCGCTCTGTGACCAAGTAATCGGAGCAACTAATCGATAATGGAAATCATTGAAAACAAATTTCATTATTGATTATTATCGATTTTATCGATTAGTTGTTTTAGCCCTAGTAAACTGACCTTTTGAACAGAAGATTTGGCAATATGGGGAAGCCCGCAGAGAGTCTGCCACAAGTCTGTTGAGGTCCAAGATTACCACATTAATCTGAGCACGTTTTTTGCAGCAAGTAGCACTCGAATGCCTTCATTTTTGATTCTTAGAAGCAGATGAGGAAGGAGCTTTACAGATGGTAAGGCATGGATCAAGTTGAACAGATTCCATGGAGTTATCAGGGAATCTGATCCTATGGCTAGAGGATCCCTGAACTCAGGGACAAACCTGACTAGTTTGTTGTTGGATCTGGAAACCAGGAGATCCATGTCTGGTGTTCTCCACCTGTGACAGAGGTCTAGAAATATCTATAGGTGAAGGGCCATTCTGCACAATCCAGACATTGACCAATTTTCCTCGCAAAGAATGTGCACAGTAGATAGGGCTGGAAGATGAAGTGAGGCTGTTGGTTCCTCCCTAATGGTTGATTTACACCACTGCTGTGGCCTTGTCCAGCTAAATCCAGGTTGGATGATTCTAAAGTTTATAGGCCCAGTGTTGAAAGGATAACCAAATTACTCTGAATTCCTATATGTGGATTTTAGGACAAAATGCTTACATTGAAAGGATGCCCAGGAATCCTACCCAGCCTGTTAGGCTGGTGTCTGTCATGAGAATCTTCCAAACCGAGGACAGGAAAGATTTTCCTGAATTCAGAGCTGCATTCATGAGCCACCAGGCCAAGAGTAGCCTGGTCCTGGGAGTTGGATGCTTTATCTGGAGAATGTTTCTTCTTGTTCCACAGAGCTTGGATGTTGAGTTGTAACAGTCTTAAATGAAATCTGGCACACATAATAGCCTCAAAGGAGGCCATCAAGCCCAAAACCCTCATGCAAAAAGCAAAGGGATGATCGGTTCCAGAACTGCAGAACCTAAGAACCGAGATGTTGTCTTTGTGGGAGAAAAACCCATGGATTGGGTCTTATCTAGAAGAAGGAAAGGGTCTGCTTCTCTTAGCAGAGAAATAACATCCAGTCTCCTAAGACGCAAGCAAAAACTGGAGAATGATGGAATGGGAAGGGGTTAAGCTGGACATAGATAGATCAAAATCTGTCTGGTTTAGCAGGGACTGGCAGAATTTTGATCTATTTATGGGCTGTTCTCGCTAAAGAGAAGTCGATCTAATATTTGGCTCTAATATTTGGCTTCTCTCGATCAGGAATGTTGTAAATGTTTCATTCAGTCAGCATATGCAGCCAATCAGCTGCAGAATTGATCAGTATATTCAGACAGCAGAGGAGTCCCACTGTCAGAATAAAATAACACAGTGAGATGGATTTCTCCATCCACCTTGAATGTGTGAATTTGTTTTGTTTTTTTTTTGATCAGATGCCTGGCTAATGAAAAAAAAAAAAGGTCCATCTATGGCCAATTTTAGATCTGGCTAACTAAGAGCTTTGTTTGCTTTTGTCCAATCTCCTGTAGACAGCAGTATAACCAACTTGTCTCAAAGTTAATACCGATTCTTAAGGGCTGAATAAAAAAAAACAAAAAACACACAAAACAAGATAGTTGGAGGAATTCCTTCACCTGGACGTTGTATTCTGACAGTGGCTCCCCCTGCTGTCAGAATACACTAATCATCAGCAACTGATCAACAAAAAATTTCCAGTGATGAGCAAGAAAGGGCCACACACAGATCGAAATTTGATCTGTCTATGCCCAGCCTTAGGTATCACACTTTGCAGAAAGGCCTTGGTGCGGCAATGTGTCTTCACATATATTTGTAAATGCATGCAACCAAAAAATGCATGTCTAATCCAAATAACAGTTTTAATTTGTCTAGTTGGCTAGCAGGTAAATATGTTGGGGAATTTGTTGTACTGTATTGTTCTGTAAAATGCCCTGCCCAACTTCTGGAGCCTACAGTATAAGAATTTACACAGCCTGGGAAGCAGATATACTCTATCCTGGGCCATCTGAGACCATTTGTGCCCTGCTCTTATGTAATGTGCCCTTTCTTTATCTAATGTGCCCACCAACCCCCTGTAATCTGTCCACCTAATCCCCTGTAATCTGCCCTGCTGACCCCCTGTACTCTGCCCTGCTGAATCCCTCTTCTCTGCCCTGCTGACCCCCTCTAGTCTGCCCTGCTGACCCTTACAGTTTGCCATGCTGACACCTATTTTTTGCCATGATGAGCCCATGTGATCTGCCCTGCTAAACCCCATGTTCTGCCCTGCTGACCCTCTGTATGCCATCTTCCTGGCCCCCTGTACACTGCTTATCTCAAGTTTGACCCAGAATTAAGCATTTGTGTAGAACAAAATCCACAAGTTTCACATTAAATAGTATGTTTTAATATTTATTCTATTTGTAAATGCTTTTTCTAAAAATATTTGTTGTTATATCAACAGCTTGCTGATCACACCAATGTTCCATAAGATGTAGATGTGAACATTATTTCATGGGTTCCCCGGAATCTCAAACTTTTTGTCAAGGGTTCCTCCTAGGTAGAAAAGTTGAGAAACCCTGATCTAGTGCTTCTCTACCCAATGCCTTGAGTAAAGTACCTCTTCATGCAATTATAAGTTGTTATTTTGTTTAATGATCATTTGTTGTAATTTGCTTTGTATTTGTGTTTTGTTTCATTTTAGCAGAACTTTCCTATTTGTTAAGTCAATGGTGAGAAAATGCCAAACTGGGAACGTGAAGGAATTTGTTTTTTATCGCGCAATTTTTGAAACTCCTAAATACAGAGTAATCAGTCTTTTCTTAGCCAAAGACAATTTATGTAGTGCAATATTAATTTAAGGATCACTTTTTGTGTCATTATGCACAGCTTGGGCCTGGAGGTCTAATTATTTGTTTGATATGCTCTTTTCCAACACCTAGTACCTACAGTAGCTTAAAGTATAAATAAAAGCAAAACATTTTTTTTGTTTTTGTTCGAGTAGAGATAGCTTAGAACACCTGTCAGGTTTAATTGCTGTCTGTTCCCTGTTAAGGAGATTTACTTTCTCTATTTGACCTGTTTACGATGATCATTGAACGTGAAAGTAAAAGAAAGTTCCAAATTTTGGTTTGTCCCCAGAAAAGTAATAAGGGTGAAAATCTTCCAATGGGGACACTAGTTCTGATGACCTGAGGGTCCCCAAGGAATTCCCTTAATTTGCAGGGATTTTCTATGACTTCCTGTTTGACTATAGGACAGGAAGTAAAGGTAAATCCCTGCAATGGGACACAGATGGTGAAAAAAAAAAACCTGACAAGGGTGATATCCTCTCTAATGCCCCATACACACGGCCTGATTTTCCGACGGAAAATGTGTGATAGGACCTTGTTGTCGGAAATTCCGACCGTATGTAGGCTCCATCACACATTTTCCATCGGATTTTCCGACACACAAAGTTTGAGAGCAGGATATAAAATTTTCCGACAACAAAATCCGTTGTCGGAAATTCCGATCGTGTGTACACAAATCCGATGGACAAAGTGCCACGCATGCTCAGAATAAATAAAGAGATGAAAGCTGTTGGCCACTGCCCCGTTTATAGTCCCGACGTACGTGTTTTACGCCACCGCGTTTAGAACGATCGGATTTTCCGACAACTTTGTGTGACCATGTGTATGCAAGACAAGTTTGAGCCAACATCCGTCTGAAAAAATCCTAGGATTTTGTTGTCGGAATGTCCGAACAAAGTCCGACCGTGTGTACGGGGCATTACTCTATCCAAATGTTTTGCCTATAGTTTTACTTTAAAGCCAACTTGGTAAAAATTAAACAATAAAAAAGTTTACAGTGTTAATAAAAATAAAAATCAAAACATAACAAAAGTAAAACGATGTACCATATCCAACACCAACACTGTACAGGATTGTTTTGGTATAGCACTCCAATCTTTATGGTAGACTATAATCCTGTATTAATTGTTGCTGTAAGAGAGGAAATATGAATATTGGGTTATAAAGTTTTTTTGTGGTAATAAAACAGCCATACATATACAATTAAAGTACCAAATCTCATTCTTGCCATTTTGATATATAGAATATATAACGTATAGTAAGGGCATACCAATCTATCCATACTGGTACCAACAGCAGTTGTTGGTTTTTCATGTAAACTGTAGGGTTTAAAGTGTATGTTATATCTTCCCGAAAGTGATCTCAGTGTCCTCGAAGAACGAAGAGATTTAGGTTGACCACATCCAAGAAAGACCTGATGAAGACAAAATATATGTATGATAAAGTGTAACATACATTATTTAAAAATAGAAGTAAATATTATTGCATATATATGAAGTAATGAGCATTGTAGCATTCTTAGACTGACAAAAATGACCTGACAAGAGCAAGGCTGATCTTGCTTTTCTAACCAATCACTGAGGCATAAAATGAATATCCTACTTAGCATCTTTTTAAAACATTTTTACAATTAGCATTTGTATATGATTCACTGTAGCTTAAGACATTCCTTTGGCTGCAAAAAACTAGGACAATATTGTGGCCTTTTGAGAGTTCACGGTGATTGCTGATTGCAGCATAGTTATGCATGTATATATGAGATTATTAGGTACCTTTACAGAGTGAGGTGCAACAACTGAGTGGCCCTTGAAGCAGCTGAGTGTGCTTGGTGCTTCTTTGTGTATTTGCTTATATCTACATACATTTGTTTATGTCCATATGGGCTGAGATGTATACAGGGCCATCTTTTCCATCAGTGCAATTTTGTTTTCCACCCAACATCCCAAAAAACAAATAAACACACACAGACTTATGTATTGTATTGTATTGTAACTGTACTCTCTGCCCTCATGTTGTAGAGTGCTGCACAAACTTTTGGCGCTATATAGATCTTGTATAATAATCTCAAAAAACGTTAAAAACATAAACATGAAGAACTGGTCCACGCTCACTGATTGGTTGCTAGGGACAGGGAGACAGCGGGCTGGCTTGTAGCCAGAGCTTTTTTTTTCTTGGAGAATAGGTGCAGGAACTTCCTTGCAGAGCGACATAGAACAGCTCCAAATAATCAGCGCATTGAAAAAGGAGAAAGAGGCACAGAGTACCGCACTCTGTCTTGCATAACACAGAGGGCTTAGGAGTGCATACTGTGCAGTGCTGACGTGTTTGTATCATCTATTGCTCACTTCTGCACACCTCTTTGCTTACCTCTGCACCCCATCTACATTTTATCTCTGTATCCCCCCGTCCACAGCTTACCTCTGTATCCCCCCATCCACAGCTTACCTCTGTATCCCCCCATCCACAGCTTACCTCTGTATCCCCCCATCCACAGCTTACCTGTGTATCCCCCCGTCCACAGCTCACCTGTGTATCCCCTGTCCACAGCTCACCTCTGTATGCCCCTTCCACAGCTCACTTCTGTATCCCCCCCATCCACAGCTCACCTCTCGACCCCCAGCCACAGCTCACCTCTGTATCCCTCCGTCCACAGCTCACCCCTGTATCTCTCCATCCACAGTTTACCTCTGTATAACCCCTATTCACAGCTCACCTCTGGACCCCCGGCCACAGCTCACCTCTGTATCCCTCCATCCACAGATCCCCTCTGTATCCCCCTTTCACAGCTCACCTCTATATCCCCCTTCCACAGCTCACCTCTGGACCCCCGGCCAAAACTCATCTCTGTATCCCTCTGTCCACAGCTTACCTCTGTACCCCCCCATCCACAGCTCACCTCTAGACCCCCAGCACAGCTCACATCTGTATCCCTCTGACCACAGCTCACCTCTGTATTCCTCCATCCACAGCTCACCTCTGTATCCCCCCGTCCACAGCTCACCTCTGTATCCTCCCCATATAGCTCACCTCTGTATCTCCTCCCCCCATATAGCTCACCTCTGTATCCTCACCCCACATAGCTCACCTCTGTATCCCCCCCACATAGCTCACCTCTGTACCCCCTCCCATAGCTCACCTATATACCAGCTTACACCCCAATCTGTGGATGTGAAACAGCTTACACAACCTGCCCCTCCCTAAACCACTCTCACCTCTTTTCACAAAATTCACCCCTCCTCCCCACCTTGCACTATACCTCCAAGGCTCCAACCTCACTACAGCTGATTCTCTGCAGAAGCCCCCTCCCCCTCTCTCTACAGTTCTACACAGCGGTGCAACACAGTGCAGTGTCTGCCTAACAGACCTGTAGCAGTAGCACACAGCCAGAACACTTCACTTGGCTCTGTGCTACACAGGTCTGATAGGCGGGGGTGGGAGCGGGAGGAACACAGAGTGCCACTCACAGACACAGCCGCTCCGGTTCTGCAGCTCCTGACAAGGGAGAAGTGGGGCAAGCAGACTATCTA
Organism: Aquarana catesbeiana; assembly: GCF_042186555.1. Classification (NCBI taxonomy): domain Eukaryota; kingdom Metazoa; phylum Chordata; class Amphibia; order Anura; family Ranidae; genus Aquarana; species Aquarana catesbeiana. The sequence goes on along the minus strand of NC_133325.1, from coordinate 263,393,058 downwards.
GCACATGCAGCCCACAGCTGTGCTTCTCCCCTGTCATAGCGTGGCCGCTTGGGAGAGCAAGAGGGAGGGGGATGGGGACGGTCGGCTGCACCCTCTACTCCGGGAAAACTGCGGGCAGCATGGGGCTCAAAGGGCAGCTGCTTTGGGCCCTCCAACAATGACTGAGACCTGGGCAGCTGGCCCGTTTGCCCCACATAAAGACAGCCCTGGATGTATACATTATGCGCCTCCGCCAATGTCACTGGTTACACATGTTACACAATGTAGCAGCTATTTTTTTTATACATTTGGGTATTTGAGTTATGATATCCAGGTTTCTGCTTTACAGATGTCTTTTTTGAGAAGAGCTGTAGCTATGACCAGGTTAATACTAATACTTATACTAGTCATATCCAGGCTAGTATTTTGTTTTTCTAATATAATATTTTTGGAAAAAAAAAAATAAAAGAAAAGGCAAAGACAGGGAAAAGGGAAAAGAAAAGGAGAACAAGGAAATGAAAAGAAAAGACAAAATAGAAGAAAAGGAAGGAAAATAAAGGAAAAAAGGGAAAAGGAAAAGAAAAGACAAAAGAGAAGAAAAAAGAAAAAGGAAAAGAAAAGAGAAGAGAAAAAGGAAAAAAAAAAGGCGAAAGGGAAGAAAGGGAAGGACAAGAAAAAAAGAGAAAAGGATAAAAAGGAAAAGGAAAAGAAAAAGGAAAAGAAAAGACAAAAGAGAAGAAAAGGAAGGAAAAGAAAAAAGAAAAGAAAAAAAAAAAAGAAAAAGAAAAGAATTGACTGTCTGTCATGGAACATCAGTGGCTCCAGTACTTTAGAGACAACTCACATTTTTAGAAGGATGTTAGCAAGCACATCCTCTGTATATATATCTCTCAGTGAAAGTTTTTTCAAGGCATATATAAAGAGCCCTAAGACTTTCCTTCCCCATTTTTGCAGCTTAATGTTCCCAACATGCCCAGAGCTCCCAAGATAAAGCAAGCATAAAATAAAGAATCCTGTGCCTATGTTCCTTCTTACCCTGTTGCTGTTTGGTAATTACTGTATGTCCTCGGTCATGTGACAATCTACTGTAATTCATCAGGCACCTATACTATCTAGATCCAATATTTATGAATGGCCAACCAGTATCATTGTATGTGAAAGATGAACATTGGCCATTGAATTTGCATTATTTAATTAGAGCAAATCTTGCTTATCATTTATTATGGACCAATCAGAACTGCAATAGCCCCAAATGCACAGTCATCTGATGATTTTAAACTATATGCAAAGGCACATCTGTAATTAATGTAGTAAATATTTTACAATTACTTGGGTATTCATTTTCAGAATTTGTTACAACTAATATTCAATATTAAAATTTATATTATCCGTAGGCTTTACACACTATTGTTTTAATAACCAGACACAGCAACAGCTGTTTTAAACTGTAAAATATGTTTATAAATTAATGTAGTAAGAGGAAACAAATATGTTTTAATAATGGGTACATAAATGTTTATGAATCATACCTATTTGCCAGAAATGATAAATAATAATGAGCATAGCAAACACAACATTGCATCATTATACCATACATAACGATATGTAATACTGGTGAGTTGAAGCGTTTACTGAATTTTATGTATTCTTTTATGTACCAGTAATCATCTACTCTTTAGGATTATAATTAGAGCATCCTGAATGTACCAAGTATAAAACAAGATAAAATCATTAGGATTGACTTATAAAAATGTATACAGCAAAATTGATTTTGGCCAGCACACGCAAACAGATTAGCGCTGTCTTGTGTATATTAAATTGAAAAAAAAAAAAAAGCCAACATTGATCTGGATGCTATTTACAACCTATATTTTTTATTTGTCCAAGCTTATATTGCCTTTAGTTAAAACTGCATGTCAAAATGTTCAGTACATGCAGGCATATAGAAATGGGAAATGATACGCATTTTGGAAAGGCTGATCTTTCCCTAACCCCATAGTCAATTAATATACCCATCTCAATAAAAGACCGTTAATTAGGTTCAGGAGGTAAAATGTGATAAGGCTAACTCAAACATTATGAGAAAATTTAAAGATGAATATTGAGGAAAGTAAAAATTCTTCCTTATAGTGAGTTTGCCCCCACACTGAGAGGGTTCAATGCTTATTTAAAGTGGTTGTAAACCTAGTTACACCACTTGTACCTACAGGTAAGCCTATAATAAGGCTTACGTGTAGCTCCTGTAAACATTTCCTAAACCTGCTTAGGTTTAGGAGAAACTTACCATATAAGCTTGCGCCAACATCATCGGTGCATGCGCACTGAAGAAACGGCCTGCTCGTGCCGTTTCTTCAGGGCTGGTGCGGTGACCAGAAGCTCCCATGCGCATTCGTGGAAGTAACTTCATCGCGGCTCTGGCCAATCACAGCGCTGGAGCCCACAAACCCAGAAGTAACTCCAGGAGAGATGTCGCCGGTCACAGCGTTGTGCGGGGTAATCTACCTTACCAAATCCTCAGCTCCTGCAGGCTCCCTCTGTGCTGCTAGACCAGTCCCTGCAGCCCCCTCTCCCCTGTGATTCAGCAGTCCCAGATCCTCTGATGTAATCAAGTACAATGCAGAGCTCATAGCCCTACACTGGATGTGAGGACCTGGAGGAGCAGCCCACTCATGAAGTGCGGGGGAGTAAAGAAGAGCAACGGCTGCTGGGAATTGGTGGATCAGAGAAGTAAAACCATTTTTCCAAACCCTACTTCAAGGTAGGATTTTTACTTTCCCGGCAGATAGGCGTCAAGCTTGTGTATATTATCTGCTGCCTATATATTTGGATCTTCTAATCTTTTTGACCAAAGGTAACCTCTGTTTATGTACTTTTTTGCTGAATGCAAGATCTGAATTATTGCTGTAATAGGTTTTCAAGTGTGCTTGTCGCAATACTAACAGATCTACAATATTATCTAATAAGGAATTCTAAATTACTGTCCTAAACAGACTAATTAAACTATGAGTGGTGGTATGCTGAACCTAAAACGGGTCAGTGAGGCTTTTTATAAGTTTTGGGTAGGATTAGAGAACAAGCACACATGTTCTTGTGCCTATTTATTTCAAATGATGCCTGCTTTTGTTTTTCCAGATGAATTTAAGGTGGACCTGATTGAAAAATTAGGCGTTGCTATGTTATAGGGAACATTTTGAAATGTTAAAGTAAGTAGAAGTCCAGTCATATCCTATATAAACTTAAACCTGCTCCCACCCCCATTCTAAGCCCTATACTAACTACCCTGTAGAGGAAAGATGGAGAGGAAAAGACCTAATCTAAATGCTGTCTGCCAGGTTTCAGTGATAGTGAGCCCTTGCTTGTAGATTTCCAACTCTAAGCCCCAGCCTGCTTCTTTACCAGGGCCCCTAATGGTGGGGATGGACTTGCAGCAAGCTGTAATCAGGCCACGGCCCCCAGGTATGCCCAGCTTAGGATGCGGAGACCACTAACATGTGCGGAGTACAAATAGCAGGAGACAGAAGCAAATCCAGGAAACAAGCCAAGGTCAGGGTGGGCGGTATTTAAATACAAACAGTAGACAAAGCAGGTGATTGGTACACGGGAAGTCAGACACTGAATACACATAATAGTAGGCAAACTGGAGCCCAGAGTAGAAGTTGCTCAGGCAACTGTGTCCGATAGGGAAGCAAACTGGGAGGCAGACCAAGAAGTAATAGAAGGGAAAGGAAATATAAACCCACAAAATAGCAGGCTTTGCCCATAAGTAAGCATAAAAGCCAAACAACAAATGTAAAAGGAATCACGGGTCTAGGAGAACCACTGCAGCAAGGAGGTAAAAACTACTGCAGGCTAAATAGTGACAGTGTCTGTCTGATTACGTGATCTCCAAAGCCGCCAGTTTCAGTGAATAGGAGAAATCGCAGACAACAGCTGTAAAGCCTATGTGGTGACATTACCCATAGACTTACTATGAGGCATCCATTGTTGGCTGTCCATTCTCTATCCAGAGGCTAGCCCTGGGAACTGATCATGTCACATGTTTCCTCTGCAGGGTAGTTAGTGTAGGACCTAGAATGGGGATGGGAGCAGGTTTAAGTTTAAATAGGATTTGACTGGACTTCTACTGTAAATGTACCCAAGCACTATCCTGAAGGATTTAACTTTTGTCTGAAATTTCTCCAGAAAAATGGCAGTGCAATTCATTTGCCTTGGCATTCTTGAGCTGCTGCCTCATATTTTTATATCTGCAGCTTGAGATCATTTAAGGCACTATGCTTCTGTCTTCTAGACTCATTAGATTTGGTGTCATTTGGTGTCATTGATGTCATTATCATATTATTTATCTCACTGGAAAGAAAGTATCTGAAGGTCTGCAGTGCAAACATCTCCGTGCTTCTGCTTTATTTATTCTGTGGATATGTGCTTCCTGCACCTTCACTGTTGCTTCTCATATATAGCCCCAATAATTATCAGATTACCAGTCATCAGGGGGCAGCTCTGATATGAGGAAGCAAAGCCCTGTCTCTATCAAGATGGCCACCTCTGCAAGTTTGAAAAAAGGCAATGCAAGTCAATAACAATGAAAAGATCAGCTGAAGGCAAATCACAGGCAGTATTAATGACCCTTGAGGGCCATTTGCCCTCTGTTTGCCTTTTTTGGGGACCCCTTCCATAGTACAGGCCCTCTTTAGGGTATTGTGTGCAGTGGTTCACACACGGAGCCATGGCTCGACTCCACTCCCTCCATCTTCTGATTGGCTCACGGGCTGTGATTGACAGCAGTGTGAGCCAATGGCTCCCCCTGCTGCCACAAGCCAATCAGGAGTGTGAGTCCCCAGACAGCCAAGGCTCTCGTGGACATTGCTGGATCGAGAGGGGGCTCAGGTAAGAATTAGGGGGGGCTGCTGCACACAGAAGGTTTTTTACCTTCATGCAATTAATTACGATTAAATACCGTATTTATCGGCGTATAACACGCACCGGCGTATAACACGCACCCCAATTTAGGAGGGAATTTTAAGGAAAAAAAAACTTTTAGGAGGGAAGTTGAAGGGAAAAAAACTTACATTTAAATGCCCATCATTGCAGCCTTGTCAGTGCAGCCTTGTCAGTGCAGCCATGTCAGTGCAGCCATGTCAGTGCAGCCATGTCAGTGCAGCCTTCCCCAGTGCATCCATGTCAGTGCAGCCTTCCCCAGTGCAGCCTTGTCAGTGCAGACTTCCCCAGTGCAGCCTTGTCAGTGCAGACTTCCCCAGTGCAGCCTTGTCAGTGCAGCCTTCCCCAGCGCAGCCTTGTCAGTGCAGCCTTCCCCAATGCAGACTTCCCCAATGCAGCCTTGCCCCAGTGCAGCCTTGCCCCAGTGCAGCCTTGCCCCAGTGATCCCTGCCATTCTGGGCTTCAAAATCGCCGACCGCGATTTGAAAATGGCGCCGCCGGCGCCGAAATACACAGAGCCGGTCCTCGGCTCTTCCTAGCGGCTCTCGTTCACTTTCGGCTCCACTCGTAGTCCCGAGCGGAGCTATCCGAACCTAGCCAAGTAGGTTCGGATAGCTCCGCTCGGGAGTACGAGTGGAGCCGAAAGTGAACGAGAGCCGCCGGGAAGAGCCGAGGACCGGCTCTGTGTATTTCGGCGCCGGCGGCGCCATTTTCAAATCGCGGTCGGCGATTTTGAAAATGTGACAGCTCGGGATCGCAGGGGATCGGCGTATAACACGCACCTGCGATTTTCCCCTGATTTTAAGGGGAAAAAAGTGCGTGTTATACGCCGATAAATACGTTATATTGTGCCTTTACAACCACTTTAACAAAGAACGTGCTGTACTTAGAATGCAGTAGTCAGGAGTAAGAAATGTAAAACACAGTGAGGGGAATTTATCAAAACTCGTGCAATCAGAATTTGGAACAATGCATGGCAATCAATCAGCTTCTATCCTCAGCTTGTTCAGCTTTAAAAATGAAAGCCATGAGTTGATTGGTTGCCATGCACACCTGCTCCAGATCCTGTCTGCTTTAGTTTTGATAAATTCTCCTAAGGGCTCATTCAGACAGGCGCTGAGACAGGTCCTGTATGCTGAGCCAATTTTTGCTGCATCTGCATCCACCAGAGAGCTTTACCTATAGAACTGGGTGCACAGATCCGAATGCAGACACTATGCATTTGGATACATGCATTTCTTCCTGTCTGCATGTCAAATTTTGACATTGACTATGTCCATGCAGCTGCTGCATCCCAATTGACTTTGACTGAACTGCCTGCACAGGGATGCACAGAACACCATGCATCCCCATGAGGTACACGGCCATTACACTGGGCATGGACTCATATGCTCCATGTGAATGAGGCCTAGTTGTCATGTGGGCCAGATTGCAGGAAAGTAATTGAAAGAGAAGTATGGGAATTTTATTTATGAATCATACTTACCTAGGTAGATGCTGCATCTGTCCACCGCCGGTTCTAAGGCTGAGAAATGAATAATCAAACAGCTGATCACCTGAGCAGAGAGCTGGTGGCTGTCAGTCTCTGGCTCTGTTCTGCCCCTCCACCCACCCTGGTGCTCACTGAAATGCTGGGCTGTGGAGGGGGCGGATATGGGTGCGATATTTTCCCAGCCTGGACCGACTCTGTGACATCAGCATTTCCTAGTCAAAGGCCTCCTCTGCACCCACCCCCTCAGTCCAAGGCCTCCTCTGCACTCCTCTCTCCTAGTCCAAGGCTTCTTTACAGCCCACCCCAAGTTAAGAGTCTCCTCTGCAACCTGCTCTCTGAATCTAGGTCCTTTATCAACCCCACTTTTCAAGTCCAGGGCCTCCTCTACACCCCCCAGTCCAGGGCCTTTGGTGTACTCCCCTCCCAGCCCAGGGCCACCTCTGTATGTCCCAGTCCAGGCCCTCCTCTGCACCCCCAGTCTAGGGCCTCCTGTGTACTCCCCTCCTAGTCCAATGCCTCCTCTGCACCCCCCAGTCCAGGGCCTCCTCTGCACCCCCCAAGTTCAGGGTGTCCTCTGCATCTCCCAAGTCCAGGGTCTCCTCTGCGCCCCCCAGCTCAGTGCCTCCTCTGCACCCCCCAGCCCAGGACCTCCTCTGCATCCCCCAAGTTCAGGGTGTCTTCAGCATCTCCCAAGTCCAGGGGCTCCTCTGCGCCCCCCAACTCAGTGCCTCCTCTTCACTCCACAGCCCAGGGCCTCCTTTGCACCCCCCCCTCAGCCCAGGGCCTTCACTGTACCCCTTCAGCCCAGGGCACCTCCCCCTCAGTCCAGGGCCTCCTCCACACCCCCCAGTCCAGGGCCTCCTCTGCACCCCCCCCAGTCCAGGGCCTCCTCTGCACCCCCCCAGTCCAGGTCCTTCTTTGAAACCTCCCCTTCTCTGGGATGCCTCATGCAGAAAAGACATAGGCTGTTTGGGCACTGGGCAGGACTAGGAGGGAAACCTGCTTATACATTAAACTTGATCGGGTGGCAGCGGTTCCCAGTGCAGGTCTGGACGGCAACCCTGGCGGCGCCCCCCTAGATGCGTCACCTGGGCCAGGCGCCCCCCCTGCCCCTCTAGTTTCGGCCCTGATTGTGTGTCCTATATGAGCCCTACCCACACCGGTTAAGCTCCATTTTTTCATAGCTTTTCCCTCTCCATCCAATTTTCTTGTGCAGCTTCTTCTTTCTTCACAACGACGTCTCAGACCACCAATGGCAGCTAATCAACAGTTGCCATGGGAAAATGCTTACCCATTTTTTTGGGCCAATTTTAAAAGGTAACTCCACTTTCATGGGAAAAAAAATAGCAAATAAAGAAAAAATAATATAGCGTATACAATTGTAATGTTATTAAAAATGACCTTTCCTTTTAAATCTACAGCGCTGTTATTTTCAGAAAATGCATCACAATTTGGCTACCTGGAGTTGTTCTGTACACAGAATGTGTACAGAATGCCCCCCAGAAACAGAATTTCCTGCTTGTGTGATTGGCTCACCAATTTTCCCAGAAGTCTGCACTAATCGAAGTCAGATTTCAGGCATTCCCTGCAACTAAAATGGCATTTTTGGTGAGATACTCCCAATAGGAAATCACATCTAAAGGGATGGATGCAGGCCCAGAAGTTTTCCTCAATAGAGCCCTGCAGGTGCACAGGTAATTGATGATTTTGAAACCACTCCCATTAGATTCACTTTCCCACATGGATACAGACAAACACACATGGATTTCTTCAGAATAACAAAAGGTAGGAATCTGCAACAAAGTATGTTAAAATCCTTGCAATGTACATAGATCACCCAGAGGGGAATGTTTTTTCTCAACAAAAGTGGAGTTACAAATTGAGGAAAAGGATAGTGTTTAACTGTTTTTTAAAAAGATAAACTTACATTATTATTTTTGCTATGCTGCAGAAACTCCATTATAAAGAGTAATATAGTAAAGCCTGTCAAATCGACACAATTCACTAAATATGTATTCAGCTCGATGACCTCCTTATTCATTTATTAGCAATATTTCTGGGTGATTGTAATGATTTAACAAGCAAGTGCAGCCCTTTTGTTCTGCGATGCTTGGCCTCAGCTACACTGCTCTAAAATGGCTGACAGGAAACAGAATAGAAAATCTCTGATCAATAGCAATAGAGTGCCATGGCTTTATAACTACCTCACATTCTTTGTAGAAGTAAATTCAGTAAAATAATATGAGTACCTGTCTGAGGGTGCTAATGGTTGTAGTTAAAATGCATAGAAAGACTTTTTTAAGCCTACCTTTTAAGCCTACTTTAATGGTTATTTTCCATGGAAAATAATAAAAACGATACTCGCATCATGGCATGCTACCTTAGATTGACAATTTGAGCTGTTACATTTTTCAAGAACAATCCAAGTCAATTAAGAGTTTAATATTACCTAGCAAACAGCTGTTGGCATACTGCAGAATACCAATAAATTGCATCCTTCTGATCAAATAAAGAGCTTAAATTGGAAGACGAGAAATAACTATCATTTCAGAAGTTTATTATTATGTCAGAGTCTTCCTAAAATAGAGCAAATTGAACAAGTAAAAGAGCAGATCATTTAATGGTGTATCTCCTAAGTAAAAGCAAAGTATGCTGTTTAAAATGTGAAATATAAGTGCCGCTGTATGCTCTGCACTAAGCTGATCAATAAACAACTTTGACCATCTTTTTCATTTAGGACTAATAACAAAACAAACACCAAGGGCTTTCTGTGCAGCTTATAGCAACAGCCATTAAAAGATTTACAAAAACCATGTAAGCATGAGATACAGCTATAAAAGATTAACTTGAAAATTCTGTTTTGAATTCATATATATTTTTAATTCTTTAGGATATTATCAACAAAATCCCCATTTGCAACTGCTTACTCCTTCACCCACCTTCTCCACCCCACAGCTTATATATATCACCCTCATTCCTGTCTTCACCTTATTACTGCACATATCAGCTCCTGCTAATTCTGAACCCATATACCAATAAAACCTGCAGGCCACTGGGACGTGTCCCCCCACATAAGTCACACATATCACCTCTCTTACCCTTCTGCTTCTCCTAACTTCTGGAGATATTTCTCCAAATTCTGGACCACCATCATTTACCTTCGGCCAACATACCCAGCACCCCCCATCCTCTGATAGCAGCCGGAATCCACACAATCTCATCTCTATTCCTCTTCAGCCTAGAACCAGCCTCCCCTTCTCCTGTGCCCTTTGGAATGCCCGCTCTGTTTGTAACAAACTCACTACCGTCCATGACCTATTTATCACAAACTCCCTGAACCTACTTGCAATTATTGAGACCTAGATTCAAGAATCTGACCTTCCTTCTCCTGCTTCTCTCTCCTATGGTGGCCTCCTGTGGACTCACTCTCCCAGGCCTAGTGGTTGCAAAGGAGGTGGTGTTGGAATTCTCCTATCCCCTCAAAGCACTTTTCAGGTTCTACATCCACCCCCTCTCTGTCCCTCTCTTCATTTGAAGCTCACTGTTTTCATCTATTTTCTCCAGTTTCATTGAGAATTGCTGTGATCTATCGGCCCCCTGTACCGGTATCAAACTTCCTTGATGACTTCTCTGCCTGGCTACCCTACTTTCTCTCCTCTGAAGTTCCAACTATCATTCTTGGTGACTTCAACATCCCTGTTAATCTTAACACTCCCGCTACTTCTAAGCTGCTGAACCTAACCTCCTCTTTTGACCTAAAACAATGGACAAGCGCTTCTACTCACTCTGTTGGCAACTGCCTTGACCTCATATTCTCCTACTTATGCACTCTGCACACCTTCTCCAATATTCCCTTTCCTCTCTCTGATCATCACCTTATTAGTTTCACTCTCTCCTTGTCTGCCTCCTCCTTGCCTTTCAACTACCAAACTATTACCCGTAGAAACCTTCGCCATCTTAACCCTTCTCTTCTTTTTTCTGCTACAGATTGTCTCTACGACAAAATCTCATCCCTGTCCTGCCCCAACTTGGCCACTTCTGTCTACAACAGTTCACTATCATCCACCCTGGATACCCTCGCCCCTCTCACTACGCACAGAATCAGGCCCCGACCGCTACAACCCTGGCAGACAGACAATACCAGAAGCCTCAAAAAACGTAGCCGCGGGGGGCGTGGCCTGACCTGGCATGGAGAAGGACGTCTAATCCCAGAGCTCCATCCGCCATAGGAAAAGCTACCTAAACTCTGAGGTATCTCCTTCACATACCGAGCCCCCAGAGACCTAACCTGGTCACAATCTCACAACATTCCGGAGATGTTGAGGGCCAGTAGAGGCAATATGGCGCCTTCCCGCACACTCGCAACCACAGCCCCTACCTCCACATCACACTACGTCCCAGACCTCTATCAATGCACAATCCACAGAGGGGGACGATTAACTTGCAGGATCTACGATCGATTGCAGACGACATCAAAGATACCCTCTCTGCTGCTATATCTGAGCTTAGGCTGGATCTTCGCGCCCTGAATGATCGTGTACAGACCATGGAGAAGGTGACTGATCGCCATGATACCGCTATAATCTCTAATACTGACCGCATAGATTACCACACACTGCAGATGCGGGACATGCAGCGCCACCTCGAAGACCTCGATAACAGGGAGTCGGAGGCACAACCTGAGAATCAGAGGTCTTCCGGAATCCATCGAGGGAGACCGTATCTCGCAGGAAGTAGTGAGCATCTTTAATGGCCTCCTTCATCAACCTCCACAGACCCCCATCGCCATGGAAAGAATTCACTGCGCACTTCGTCCTAAAGGCAGGGAGAGTGACCCCCCCGTGTGACATAATCTGCTGCATAGTGGACTATAAGTTGAAGGAGGAAATCATGCAGCGAGCCAGGGGCAAACACCAAATCTTTCACGAGGGAACCCTCATTCAGATCTACCAGGATCTCTCGGGTATCACTCTGCAGCATAGGCGAGATCTGAAACCCCTTTTGGATACCCTTAGAGGGAAAAATAACCCATACAAATGGAAGTTTCCCTTTTGCCTCTCGGCCTCAGCGCATGGCCGCACCGCTCTCCTCAAGGTACCTGAAGACTTGCCACACTTCTGTGACACGCTTGGCTTCCCAGTGGTCCTAGTACCGAATTGGTATGCAGCCTTCCGCCCCACATCCTCACGACGTGATATGCTCCGGGAGGAACCCATTGATGCTCAAACATCCAGACACCGCAGGAGACGTTCACCCTCCACCCTCAGGAACCCCTCCGGATACCGCCACGGTCCCAGAGAAGCAAGCCCCACAACTTCGCCTTGGTACAGAAGAGCTCGCAGGGACCGCTAAAAACTGTTGAAAGGGTCACCAACACCCGTCAGTGCCTCCGAGGTTCTGACACCCATCAGTGAGTTTTAAGTTCTTTCTTTTTACTGTTGCTCTAGTGGCACGTTTCTACACTTGATTTTTCAGTGCCCGTTCTGGACATTATTGGCTTAGGGTCCTGACCTTTTATTGTTTTGCCTCTCTCTCACATCCTCTACCCACACTGAAGAACCCTCTGTTTAATGACTATTCATCTCCACCTCACTCACTTTGTGAGACCAATGCTCTCACTGAACTACTCAGCATTAAGCCAGACACTACATTCACCAGGATGCATAGCGGTATTGGACTCCACCCCACACCTTCCGCTTAAGCCCCATCGCTACGCTTATCTACGTGGACACTAAGGATTCGCTCTTCAATCAAGCCTATCCCAGGATGTCTTCAACTCTAGCGACGCACCTCATCTCCTCGCACCCATCCAATTGACTGCATCGGTGACGCCTCAGACGAACTCACACCACCCAGCAGCTCACCGGGATTTCAGATAATCTGGTTCATATGACCCGCGTATCCGAGGCCCCTCCTGAATGGACACACGTGGGACTTACAAGCTGACCGCCCATACCCCTCTGTCCCAGCTGGAACTTTCGGGTAACGTTCAAGTGTCTCCCAGGTTCAAATACCACATGCCTTTTACTGCTTATCGTATGTTTTCTGCAGCAGACCCTACTCAATGTTTTTACATATGCAAAGCTTACAGTAGTGGGTGCAAAATGCTTAAAGGTCTGACATACCTACCAGAGGGGTGACAATGGAGGCGGCCCACCCATTGCGTCTGGGCTGCACCTATTGACGCGCCTCTCCCATTCTCCATTCTTCATAACTGGCACACACCACCTGCCAAAGCCCTCCCCTTCTTACTGGTGAATGTATCTGACCAGATAGAGGGGGCCTGGATGGTGGTCGGCTCACCCCTAACGATCGGGGCTGGTGGTTGGCCCCTGGGCTTGCTAATCACTCACCCACGTCCTGCTCACCATAAGACGATCTAGTGACTCTGTCTTTAAGGTGCAAGATCAGATTACAAGATCCCAGATTAATTGCTCGTACTCTATAATCCTCACTGAGATACGCACAAGGTCTAGCTGGGCAACACATGCAAACACTACCTCCTCCTGTTGCTATACACCACTCCTGTGGCGGCAGCTCATGTTCTCACTTCTTTTCCCTACTTCTTTCTGTCTCTCCCTGCCCTGGTTTAGGTCAACCCCCGCACGGGGGTGCAGCTCCCCTAACAGGGACTCGCGCGCCGCTCACGTTCCGTATCACTCCGATCCCAAACCCTCGAGGCTGCTGGAAACTTTGTTCCACACCTCTTCGGATCATTCCTTGCCGCTCGTACCCTTGATTCTCAAGTACCTCTTACTCCCCCGACCCCATCCCCCCCACCCTCACCTCTGTCCTAACCCACCCACACCCCACCAATGGCGAACCCACAAGTCACTAGCTCGCCTCAGGTGGCTAGACAGCCTCAACACCACACTCTCAAATTATACTCCCCGAACATCAGGGGCCTCAACACACCTTAAAAACGGTCTAAACTCCTATACTCTCTAAAACAATCTAAAGCTCACATTGCACTTATACAGGAAACCCATTTCCATACGAATTCCATCCCCAAACTTAAAGACCAACATTTCCCCACTGCCTACCATTCCTCCAACTCAGAGGCAAAATCTAAAGGGGTAACCATCCTCATTTCGAGAAATTGCCCCTTTCAGGTTACTGACGCCAAAAGAGACCCACTAGGCTGCTTCCTCTTTCTTAAAGGCACTCTATATCACATGCCCCTTACGATCGCCAACATTTACACCCCCAATTCAGGCCAAGTCACCTTCTTTCGCAATGCCCTTCAACTACTCTCCAGCTTCCTATCAGGAACACTTATTATCGGTGGTGATTTCAATGTGTCATTGACACCAGCGGTCGACACATCGAATGGCACATCCTCTTTACCTTACAGGACCTTAAGGGCGATCAAACAGCAGCTTAGTAACTTACTACTCCATGACACATGGCGCACGTTACATCCCAAAGATAAAGATTTTACTTTTTCTTCCGCTCCAGACAAAAAATACTCTAGACTGGACCACTTCTTTCTTTCCTGAAACGACCTAACGAACCTCACCAAAGCTACCATTGACCCAGCCATACTTTTGGACCACAGTCCCATCTCCATGACCCTACAACTGACCTCACCACACATGAAGACGCGTATCTGGCGCCTTGACAATTCCCTGCTCAATGACGAGATCAATATTCAAAAACTAACCACATGCCTATCTAACTTCTTTAAGGAGAACTCCTCACCAGATGTAGCACCCGCAGTTACTTGGGTCGCACACAAATGTTTCATTCGCGGCAAATTGTTCACAATGGCATCTCACCAAAATAAACTTCAAACCGCACGCATTGCTGAATTAACCACGCACATTCGCTCACTCGAACAAAAACATAAAGCTTCCCTCGCTAACTCTGCCCTATCCGAACTGTCTCAGGCACTGGAGGACCTCTTGGATGTGTTAAACGCCAAACTGAAGCGTGAGTTCGCATTGACACAAAAATTATACTACGAGTTTGGCAACAAAGCCGGCAAACTCTTAGCGAGGGCCCTTCAATCCAAAAAGGCTTCACACACCATTCACAAAATTAACAACACCAGGGGCGATGCAGTGGTCACCAATGAAGGCATCTCCTCCCAATTTATACAGTATTTCTCCAAACTCTACAACCTCCCAACGTCCCAACCCACTGAATCTAAAGTTAACCGTCTGAAGGCCATTAACGACTTCTTAACGCAATTCGGCCCAACTCCTCTCTCCCCTGAAGATGCACAAACTCTAGACCTTCCACTTTCTACTGAAGAACTCCTCCTTGCATTGAAACAAATGAAGACGGGCAAAAGCCCGGGTCCAGATGGCTTTTCGGCTAGCTACTACAAATCCTTCCCGACCATTCTCCTCCCACACCTAGCCAAAGCCCTTAACAACCTCTCACCAAACTCGGCCGCACATAACAACTTACTTGAAGCCCATATCACACTTATACCTAAACAAGGCAAGGACCCCACATTGGTCACTAACTACCGCCCCATTTCGCTACTAAATGTGGACCAAAAGCTATTAGCCAATCGCATTCTCCCCTTCATTCCAACTCTGGTCTCACTTGAACAAGGGGGTTTTGTCCCTGGCCGGGAGGCCAGAGGCATCACCACGGAAGCCCTAAACATCCACCACTGGCTCTCTAAATCATCTACACAAGGCTTCTTCCTCTTGCTGGATGCAGAGAAGGCGTTCGACAGGGTGGCCTGGGACTACATGGAGGCCACGTTACGTGCGGTGGGACTACCACCCCGCATGCTCCAAATGATTTTGGCCCTTTATGTCTCTCCGAAGGCCAGACTCTGAATCAACGGGGGACTGTCGGACGCCTTCTCTGTATCCAATGGGACGCGTCAGAGTTGCCTTCTGTGACCCCTAATATTCATACTGACCATGGAACCCATGCTTCGTAAACTGAGACTTAATCCCACTATCAAAGGCATAGACATCCATCGTAATCAGTATAAAATGGCAGCATATGCCGATGACATCTTACTTTTTCTCACAACCCTCCCCAACCTTCTAGCTGACTTCGCCCTTTTCAAATCCCTATCCAACCTACAAATCGATTTAGACAAATCTAAAGCCCTCAATGTCAACCTGCCGATTGAAACAGTCAACCTATGCAAACACAACTTCCCATTTGTTTGGGAACGTTCCGAAACATCCTACCTTGGCATCAAAATCACTACCAACTTAAAAGATTTATACACCAAAAATTTCTTGCCGCTGCTCCAGTCCATCCAAAGTGATCTCCAGAAGTGGCATCTGGGCTCTTTCTCTTGGATGGGTAGAATAGCGGTAATAAAAATGAACATTTTGCCCAGAATCCTCTACCTCCTCCAAGCCATACCGATCAAGATACTGGCCTCCTTCTTTTCTTCCTATAAAAATATTTGCAGGTCTTTTGTATGGTCCGCCAAACGCCCACGAATTAGCTAGGAGAGGCTGGTTCTTCCCAAACAGCTGGGAGGCCTGGGTATTCCAGACCTTCAAAAATACCACTGGGCCTGCCACCTGACCAGACTGGTGGACTGGCACGTCCATCGCTCTTCCAAAGACTGGATCCGGCTTGAAGACTCCTTTTCGAACCTCCCCATAGCTGACTTGCCCTGGATCGATCACACACACATAACCAAAGAGCTCTTAGCGCACCCGTTCATTGGCACCACTTTATCGATATTTAAACTAGCATGCAAAACGCTCGCTTTCACCCCCGCGCCAGGCCCAATGACCCCATTGGTCAACAACCCAGACTTCCCCCGGGATTGAAACTGAAAGACCCGACCCTCGAAACACTCTCTTCGCGAGCCAGAGCACATGACTTCTTCGTGAACGGGACCCTCTTACCCTACCCTACTCTATCTACACACCTACCTAACCACGACATACCCTTTTATAAATATCTACAACTGAGACATTTCTTCCAATCCCATCAATGCAACCCCCCTTGGCATAGGGAACTCACACAGCTTGAAATTCTCTGCTCCAGAACTGAACCCCAAGGTCACCTAATTTCGACTATTTACTCTCTCATGTTTTCCCGACACAAGGTCAAGGATGACAAAATTGTGCGTCAATGGGAGCAGGATTTATCCATAGATCTCACCCCGTCAGATTGGGACCGCATATTCACCATCATGCACAAGGGCACCATTAATGTCTCAACTCAGGAAAATAGATACAAACTGTTCTCGAAATGGTATAGGACGCCAGACAAGGTTCATCACTTTCACCCCTCCATCACCCCGACTTGCTGGAGATGTAATGCAGCCCGTGGTACCCTACTACACATCTGGTGGGACTGCACCCTTATACAACCAT
The DNA here is from genome assembly GCF_042186555.1 of Aquarana catesbeiana. Taxonomy (NCBI): domain Eukaryota; kingdom Metazoa; phylum Chordata; class Amphibia; order Anura; family Ranidae; genus Aquarana; species Aquarana catesbeiana. Next base: position 263,376,336 of record NC_133325.1, on the reverse strand, counting down.
TCTGGTCAGAAATTCACAGACTGATCTCCCACATCACCACGCGCACACCAACCTTCTCACCTGCCACCTATTTACTACACCACAACACTAAGTCCTGCAGCTCCTATAAAAAAATCCCTGACCCTACACCTCATCAATGCGGCCAATTTATGTATCCCCGCCCTATGGAGGAACTCCACCCCCCCAACGGTGAAAGACTGGATCCGTAGGGTTGACAGAATAGCTGACATGGAACAACTTATATGCCAAGCTAATGACAACCCGACCAAATATAACACTACCTGGGCATGCTGGTCACATTACAGGCAATCCCAAACACAGAACGCTTTATCTCAAACATCAACACCTGCACCCTAAATGCGTCTAACTGTCTTCCACCACAGGTCCCCCCACCTCATTCACCCGCCATCCCCCCCCTCCCTCACACCACACCTCCCTTTCCACGTTGAGATACTGTCTCAACTTCTGAAGCTCCATATTCCTACCCAAACTCTATATTTCTATGTAGTTTCTTACAAATGAGAGCTCCACCCCCAGCTACACATTCAAACCTATACCAATACTATCACGTTATCACTCTGATTCTCTATCTCTCTCTATCGGGAACCAAGATTAAAGCTTGCCACACCGTCACCCCTTTGGACGCAATCACTGAGTCCTCCTACACCCTGCCCCGTTCACAGCAAAGGTCCCGTTAGGGGTGAACGGAGCGGGGGTAGAACCTTGACGGTGTGGATGTATCCTCCTTACTTTTCCCATTCTGCACAATGCCAGGCTTATCGTACACTGGGGAGCAAAATGAGAACACATTGGATTGACTTAATGTTTTCATGCTTTCCCATACATCGTTTTTTGACATTTTTGCTCCCCTCCTTCGTTTGGTTAACCTGTTGCAAATGTTTGTTTGTACACATCAATCACCTGTACCTCTGCTTACTGCATTGTTTGCTCTGTATAATTGGTGAACTTGTAAAATTCAATAAAAAAGTTTTGAAAAAAAAAACCGTAGCCACGCTCTTGAGCATCTGTGGCGTAAAACTAAGTCACAGCAAGATTTCAGCCAATTTAAATCTGCCCTCCAAAAATACCATTCCTGCCTGCACACTGCCAAACAGACCTACTTTATCACTCTCATTAACACCCTCTCATGCAGTCCCCATCAATTCTTTTCTACCTTTACCACTCTACTTTGTCCTCCATTACCCACACCCACTAACTTACTCACTGCCCAGGAGATTGCTAATCACTTCAAAAATAAGACTGAGACAATTTGTCTCGAGATCAACGCTCTACATACATCTCCCTCACTTTACACTCCTTTTCCTCCTGCACAATCAATACTTCCCTCTTTTAACCCAGCTACTATAGAGGAAGTCGTTAAACTTTTTTCTAATGCCCACCTAACCTCCTGCCCCCTGGACCCTTTTCCTTCTCAAATACTACGGTCACCATCTGACTCAATCCTACACTCCTTAACTTACATCTTCAACCTCTCACTCTCCACTGGCATCTTCCCCAACCCTCTAAAACATGCGCTAGTCACTCCCATACCAAAAAAGGCCTCAGACCCCACCAATCTTAACAACCTAAGACCCATCTCTTTACTCCCTTTTGCCTCCAAACTCCTTAAACGTTTAGTCTACAACCGACTGAGCGACCACCTCATTGAGAATGGTCAGTCGCTCAGAATCTTCTAGATCCCTTTCAGTCTGGATTTCGCCCACAGCACTCCACAGAAACACTTACAACTCCACTTCCTCTTCTCCAACTCCTCTTACCATTGGGGTCCCCCAAGGTTCTGTCCTTGGACCTCTACTATTCTAGATCTACACGTCCTCCCATGGCTTTCACTACCATTTATATGCTGATGACACCCAAATCCATCTCTCTGCCCCTCAGCTCACCCCATCAATCTCCTCACGCATCACTGATCTACTAACAGATATATCAGCCTGGATGTCAAACCACTTCCTCAAACTTAATCTATATAAAACCGAGCTCTTAATATTTCCTCCCCCACGTGCCCCCTCCCCTGACTTCTCTGTCAAGATCAATGGCACATATATCAGTCCATCCCCACATGCCAGGGTGTTAGGGGTAACCTTAGACTCTGAACTGTCCTTTCAGGCCCACATACAATCCCTGTCCAAATCATGCTGCCATAGCCTCTGCAACATTTCCAGAATACGCCCTTTTTAACTAATGACACCACCAAGCTTCTAATTCACTCCCTGGTCATCTCTTGCCTCGATTACTGCAACTGCCTCCTCATTGGATTACCTTTACATAGACTATCCCCCTTCAGTCCATAATGAATGCCGCTGCAAGATTTATCCACCTTACCAACCATTCAGTATCCTCCACCCCTCTCTGCCAATCCCTCCACTGGCTTCCACTCACCCAAAGAATAAAATTCAAAATACTAACAATAATTTACAAAGCCATCCATAACTCTGCCCCCGCTACATCACTAACCTAGTCCCAAAATACCAACCACGCCGCTCTCTTCAGTCATCCCAAGACCTCCTGCTCTCTAGCTCCCTTGTCACCTTCTCCCATGCTCACCTCCAGGATTTCTCCAGAGCTTCTCCCATCCTTTGGAACTCCCTACCCCAATACCCTTCTCTTCAAAGAAGCCTATCCTGCTTCTAACTAACACTGTTATTTCCTCCATCAGCTCATCCCCCCACAGCTATTACCTTTTGTATAAATTGACCCTTCCTTTTTTAGATTGTAAGCTGTAATGAGCAGGGCCCTCTGATTCCTCTTATACCAAATTGCAATGTAACTGTAATGTCTGCCCTCATATTGTAAAGCGCGCGCAAACTGTTGGCGCTATATAAATCCTGTATAATAATAATAATAATAATAATAGTGTTTACGTATATCCTACAAAACTATGCATGATGAGGTCAATCATTCAAAGCTTTTGGGCATGTGTTGGGTCAGGCCATAGAGATTATTGGCCATAACTGGACTTAATGTGGAGCACCACCCAAAAAAGGAAGCTCTGCTTGTCTGCCTCCTCCCCCCCTCTGCTGCCACATTTGGCATCTTTTGGGGGGGGGGCAGGTACCTGGTTTTGACAGTGAGCAAGAAGATTGGCCCCCCTCCTTCCCCGCAGCCTTCTGGGACACTTCACAAGTCCCAGAAGATTGCGGCCCATTTACAAAATGCAGCCTGCTTCGCACAGTAGGAGACCGGCTGTGAAGCCGCAAGGCTTCACTGCTTGTCTCCCTTAGTCAAGATGGCAGCGCCAACACCCGATAGCTGATTAATCACTTTAATACTGGGCACTTTCACCCCCTGATGGACACAGAAGGGCACTGATTGTCATCACAGGCGGGCACTGCTGGGCATCACTGGTGGGGCACTGATGGGCATTGCTGATAATCAATGCACTGATTACCAATGCAGACCCCGCCTCTGTCAGGAGAGCCACTTATCGGCTCTCCTCTACTCCCGCCCTGTCAAGGGCGAATAGAGGAAAGTTGATAACTGACACTTTCTGGTTGTGATGTGATCAGCTGTGATTGGATACAGCTGATCACATGGTAAAGAGCCTTACATTTTAAAATTGGGCCTTTACCGAAATCAGATATGCGGTGTGTCAGAGCGACACACCGTACCACCGATCGCCCCGGGGGCACGCACAAGCGGCCTATTCCTGCTGGACGTCATATGACGTCCATTCAGGATGATGGAATCCATGCCCGGCCATCATTGTGCTATAGATAATGGAATCCATGCCCGGCTGGAAGGAGTTAAAGAATGCCCTAATATTAAAAATTATCAGCTACAGTATATGTAGCTGCTGACTTTTAATTTTTTCGGGGGGAGAGTCTGGAGCTCCTCTTTCACCTGCCCATACATTAGTAGATTTTTGAACATTTATATGAAAAGTTTCAGTACATTTGATGACATTTAAAAGTAAAGTAAAAGTAAAGTAAAGTAAAAATGTCTTCTCCACCCTCCTCCTACCTATCCTACCTAACCTGTAGAAAAAAATAAAAAATACATAGGGCTATAGGATCATGTGACCGAACTGGAACAGATTAGCGGACCTCCAGGTGTTGCAAAACTACAAGTCCCATCATGCCTCTGCCTCTGGGTGTCATGCTTGTGGCTGTCAGAGTTTTGCTATGCTTCATGGGACTTGTAGTTCTGCAACAGCTGGAGGTCTGCTAATTGCATATTCCTGATCTAAAAGGTACATTAACCACATGATGGAAGGTTTTACTCCTTTCATGATCAGGGCATTTTTTGCTATTCAGCACTGTGCTACCTTAAATGGCAATTGCGTGGTCATGTGACACTATATGCAAATAAAATATATATAATTATTTTTTTCACACAAATAGAACTTTCTTTTGGTGGTATTTGATCACCACTGGGTTTTTTATTTCTTATTGTATAAATGAAAAAAAACTAAAATTTTGAAAAAAAATCTACTACTTTCTGTTATACAACATATCAATTAAAAATTGAAAGATTACATTTCTTCATAAAATTGGGCCTTTACCGAGATCAGATATGCGGTGTGTCAGAGCGACACAACTTAAAGGAGTTGAGAATGCCCTAATATTAAAAATTATCAGCTACAGTATATGTAGCTGCTGACTTTTAATTTTTTCGAGGAGAGTCTGGAGCTTCTCTTTCACCTGCCCATACATTAGTAGATTTTTGAACATTTATATGAAAAGTTTCAGTACATTTGATGACATTTAAAAGTACTTTAAAATTTATTTTGCTTTTAAAGTGGTAGTAAAGCCTAACTATATTTACATTTAAAAATGTCTTCTCCACCCTCCTCCTACCTATCCTACCTAACCTGTATAAAAAAATAAAAAAATACATAGGGCTATAGGATCATGTGACCGAACTGGAGCAGATTGTAAATAGTTAAGAACACAGATCTTTTTCATACAGGTGAGACAGGATAGGGAGGAGGAGGGGTTGGGAAATGTTTAAGAATAGATATAATTAAGGTTTTTTCACCTAACATTCGATTTTGGAATGAATAAACTTTCATATACTGAAAACTAAGTACACTGTTTCCATCCTGCTTCTTCAATTTTTCTCATCATTGTGGCTGAAAATGAACGTTGATTTGACTCCACCAAACATTCGAAAATTGAAGAAACATTCTTCAAATTAAACATTTTCAATTAAAATTTTATCAGTGGTTAGCCAGCTTTAGTTTTACACATGCCCTGTGAATTTTTAAGTATGGACATAGGAGTATGGAGTGTGGCAGGCTGTAAGTGCTAGCAAGTTTTGAGCATCTAAAACAGGGATATGCAATTAGCGGACCTCCAGCTGTTGCAAAACTACAAGTCCCATCATGCCTCTGCCTCTGGGTGTCATGCTTGTGGCTGTCAGAGTCTTGCTATGCTTCGTGGGACTTGTAGTTCTGCAACAGCTGGAGGTCCGCTAATTGCATATCCCTGATCTAAAAGGTACATTAACCACATGATGGAAGGTTTTACTCCTTTCATGATGAGGGCATTTTTTGCTATTCAGCACTGTGCTACCTTAAATGGCAATGGCATGTGACACTATACGCAAATAAAATATATATAATTATTTTTTCACACAAATAGAACTTTCTTTTGGTGGTATTTGATCACCACTGGGTTTTTTATTTCTTATTGTATAAATGAAAAAGAACAAAAAATTTGAAAAAAAAAAACTACTACTTTCTGTTATACAACATATCCAATAAAATTTGAAAGATTACATTTCTTCATAAAATTGGGCCAAAATGTATTCTGCTACATGTCTTTGGTAAAGAAAAAAATCCCAATAAGCGTATATTAATTGTTGTGTATGAAATTTTTAGTGTCTACAAACTATGGTATACAGGTGTTTCTCATAAAACTAGAATATCATCAAAAAGTTAATTTATTTCGGTAATTCAATTTAAAAAGTGAAACTCATATATTTTATATAGATGTGTTACACACAGAGTGATATATTTCAAGCATTTCTTTCTTTTAATTTTGATGATTATGGCTTACAGCTAGTGAAAACCCCAAATTCTGTATTTTAGAAAATTAGAATATTACATTAGACCAATAAAAAAAGGATTTTTAAAACAGAAATGTTGGCTTACTGAAAAGTATATCTATGTACAGTATAGTATGCACTCAATACTTGGTCGGGGCTCCTTTTGCAAGGATTACTGCATCATTGCGGCATAGCATGGAGGCGATCAGCCTGTGGCACGAGTGAGGTGTTATGGAAGCCCAGGTTGCTTTGATAGCAGCTTTCAGGTCATCTGCAATGTTGGGTCTGGTGTTTCTCATCTTCCTCTGGACAATACCCCACAGATTCTCTATGGGGTTTAGGTCAACTGAGTTTGCTGGCCAATCAAGCACAGTGATACCATGATCATTAAACCAGGTATTGGTACTTTTGGCAGTGTGGGCAGGTGCCAAGTCCTGCTGCAAAATGAAATCAGCATCTCCATAAAGCTGGTCAGCAGAGGGAAGCATGAAGTGCTCTAAAATTTCCTGGTAGAGGGCAGCGCTGACTTTGGACTTGATAAAACATAGTGGACCAACACCAGCAGATGACATGGCTCCCCAAATCATCACTGACTATGGAAACTTCACACTGGACCTCATGCAACTTGTATTCTGTGCCTCCCCACTCCAGACTTCCTCCAGACTCTGGGCCCTTGATTTCCAAATGAAATGCAAAATTTTCCACAATCCGTGATGATTTGAGGAGCCGTGTCATCTGCTGGCGTTGGTCCACTGTGTTTTATCAAGTCCAAAGTCAGCGCAGCCCTCTAGCAGAAAATTCTAGATCACTTCATTCTTCCCTCCACTTTCCATTCCGTCACTAGACTGTCACGTACAATTATGGTCACAGTAGACAACATGGCAGCCAAATCCTTTATGATTATGATGACTGCTTTCAGACAGTCAAATACAGCTAATCAGCCCACATATAGCTAATCAAACCAGCCAAGCCTTGTGGAGCAATATAATGTTTGTACTCAAATCACTTCCAGCTAAGTAATACTGTGTAGCTCAAATGCCAAAGTGTTTTTTTGTTAAGTAAAACTAGTCCATGGCCCATGGCCCATAGGGACACACAAACACTAATAAACAGAGCAGTCCTTCTGGCAAATGTCAGAATAGCCAGTCTGCACTCAACACTATTACCTAACAAAGCAATGTTGCCTTTTGTGTCAAGAAGCAGAGAAAGACAAAAAAACTATGTTTTGTCTGAGCACTTTGTGGCTTACTTGCTGTAATCAATTAGTATATCAATAAATAAATCAATAACTAAATATAAGAAAAACACAGGTTAAAATCTATTAGCTAGAAATACACTGACTCCAAAAGCAATTTATATAGACACAGTCAATAAGAGAATAAAATACTCGTTACACTGGTTATTTGGAATATCCTTTGTTTTTGTTTCTTTCTTTCCAGTGTCATTGTGGAATATAATCTAATCAAGTTTTAAAGCAGCATTAAAGTATACTTTTTAGGTAAGACTAATGCATGCATGCACACTTGCAAATCTGTTAGCGTTGCTGTATCCATATTTTATATTATCTATTTGCATCTTGCAAAGTTTCTCCCATTTACTTCCTTTGCAGTAGTGGAAGGTGATGAAGGGGGTGCTACATATAAGGGAAATCATGTAATCATTTCCTCACTGGAAGTTCTCTGAAGGAACCATTTCTCTGTAGGAACGCATTCTTTTTCAGGAACCGGCCATGTCATAGGGAGGTTCTGTCCCCACCGTAATCCTTTCTCACGCCTTCATCAGACACTTGTTATTAGTTTTACTAAATGCAGTTGTCTATCAAATGAGAAGGTAGGTGAGAATAGAAGGAGCCACATTGTTCTTTGCAGTGGTGATCCCTGCACCTTATGAAAAAGTAAAAACTTAAGGAAATATTTAGAAAGTGGTGTGGGAAGCCCATGACTCTTGAGCTGTGCAGCCAGCAGAGAATAAACCAAGAGGTGAAAGTTTAAAAAATTCACCAGCACACTGATGCAGCAAAGCAAATAATTAAACATTTATTCCCCCCCCCCCCCCACACACACAAATTGTTTCCAATATGTGGTAGTGAATACATGTTTAATTTTCTGCTTTGATACATCATAGAAACATAGATGTGATGGCAAAAAAAGTGGTCCATGGAGCCTTTATTCACATCAGTGAGCTGGTGACATTTTTCAAGTTTTGTACTATGGTTCTGAAGGTGCCATCCGTCCGTTCACATGAGCACCCAGGTACACTGATGAGTATGGCTGAAGGGAGTGCACTTTTTTTTCTGTATGTATGCCCCATTGAGAAAACCACAATACAGAGTTTTGCAAGTATTCATTCATGCAATATGCTTAAAGGATAAGTTCACTTTTGGAACATGTTACATGTTCCACCCATTTTCTTCCCACGCCCACTGTCATTATTTGAAAACAGCCTGCACGGCACAACAGTTTCCTTTGAATTAATGGCTACAAGTACTGTCTGCCAGTGCAGTTTAACAGCTTGTAGCTTTCAAAGAACTGCGAGAGAGCTGGTGAGCATCCTAGTAGTCCGCTGATCTTTCTGCTCCAAGTAACTGTGTGCCCATATGAGGGTACGAGGTACTCGCAGACAGCTATGCTGAGAGTCGGCAGTAGCTGGACATTATTTTTTTTTTTAAGTTACAATTTCAGAGTGTTTGCATAAAAAAGAAAACTTAGTTCTATTTTAAAGCTCAAAATACAAGCTCAAGCTTTTCCTGTGTATATTGTATATTGCTTTTCCTGTATAATTGTATATTTTGTCTTGCACAATCATTTCTTTTATAAGGCAAGGTCCCCCTTATCTTTGGCACTGCCTGATTGAAATATTAGAGGTGAGGTTTTCAGTTGTTGTTATGGCCACTTGCAGGAAGGCACATGAATTACCTGTACCCCATCTGACTTGTAGAGAACGAGAGCCCTAGTGACTAGGTGTATTTATAATAATCATTTCATAGCTCCTATGCTGTTTACTAAAAAATAAACAATGAATTTGCAATCAGCATTCTACACATGCCAAGGTCAAATTTCCAACAACACTTAACAGGTGCACACCCATGCATACTGTGATAAATGATTCCAGCTATTACTTTCATCTGTATATTATATCTGCAGTATCCTTCATATATTCACATCTAGTCTATGGCCAGTATTATTTAATTGGGCCACCAAACATGGGCTGTTCATTTGGCAAATAACCACCAGGGCATGTACAATACCTATGTAATGAGCTTCATTTTTACTCTCAACCATCTGGTAGCAGTATGCTATTTTAAAGGTAGGTACTGTATATATTTGCTTTTGGCTGCAAGTAGAGTTCGAGGAGCTGCCAATGTTTTTACAATAGGAAGTGGGCAGTATACAATTTAGCTGGCAGGGGGTGGACTACTTATTTTAAGCTTGAAATTCAGAATTTTTTTGTTGTTGTTGTTAAAACTATCGCATTCTATTTATTCATTAAATGACAAATAACATAGAATTGAATTGTTATATTTTGAGAACTGAGATATTGCCACTGCTAGGTCTTGGCATAGCACTGTTTGATTTGTGATCTGATACTTTTGGTGCCGATAAAGTAAGTTCAGGTTTCAGGATTGCTGAGTGGTGAGAGACCGGTACATGCAGACAAATAGCATACATTACAGTGTGTTTTATTGAGGGCAAATATTTGCTTTATCCTTGTGGGTGTCTTTAATTAATAAACACAGTGAGCACTATAATTTCCCTTTCTTACTTATACAGTATATGTGATTTTAGACTTGAGCTGCATATGAGATCAAGCAAGGAGGGTTCGAGAGATTGATTCCATGTATGATCATCAGCCCTTTTGGGGGTAAAAAAGGGCTCTTTGACTTCATCCCATGATAGGAGGTCAGATGTTAGAAAATTGGAAATATCACATGGTGGACTATTTTCATCTGGTGTTATATGTGCAAAGAAGATTTGGGAGTGATCACAGTTGTTTCCACTGGTGCTTGCAGTCACTACAGAGTGTTAGATTTGTATTATTTATTTTTGTGACACTTATTTTGTATTATTAGATGTGTTAAGCATACTATTGATTGTTTACGTATATTGAGGGTAGCACTACACTATATTTGCTTTTGGGTTAGTTTAAGTCCCATACACATGGGCCGAATGTCGGCCGACATTTGGCCCGTGTATACTGCAGCCAGCCCGACAGAAGCATGACCGAAAAAGGTCTGCTGACCAGCTCTTGGTCAGTGCTCTCAGCCAATGGCTGAGAGCGCTGACCAGAGTGTTCTGATAGGGGGGCTGTCCCCCTGTCAGAACACAATAGAACAGCAGGGGAAATCGCTGTACTAACATCAGACCTGAGCTGTCACTTTTTTTTCCATTTAGCCCACTGGGTTAAATGAAAAAAAACTAGCAGTGTGTACTAGGCTTTAGCCTCTATGAAGGTTTTGTACTCACTACAATGTTTGCCAAGTGCTGAGAACAAATATACAGTACAAAAATGTTGTAGTTAACAAAGTAATAATCAAACAAATGCTAAAGATTGCAATAACATATCATCATCATTGCATTAAAGCTTTGGTATGCTGTAAAAAGAAAAGAAACAAACAAAAAAAAAACAACGTTGTTTTCTAAATGCGTTGTGGCATTATTTGGCTAATGATTAAATCAAGAAGCTCAGAAGCTCTCTGGTGAAAAATGTCTTCTTGTCAAACATTCCTGGAAAATTGATAACCTGCTCTATCATAATGGGCACTGATTTATCACATTAATTATTATGGAAGATGCTGATTACCTTTCCTGACACCTGCACACTGTTTTCTTGCAGGATCGTGATGGCTTCAGATATCTTTGCATCGATGGGATCCATAACTGACTCAATATTGAATGGCCCCTCCAATCTGTCAGCAACGAGAAGCATAGCATCTGTCAAAACAAAAAACAATCACAACAAGTTAAAGAAAGGTCAGCTTCACCATCCAAATGCCTGCATCAAAAGGTCACATTACACATACGGCTTATTTTCTGTGTCCTGAATTAATTGTTTCCTGACAATAAATAGATGTGTACACAATATTACAAACACACCTGACACATGAACGTGTACAAAACAGCTGCAGTTCAAGGAGACAGACTTTTTTTCATTAAAATTATAAATCCATTAAATCTGAATTCTTTGTAGATATTAGTGCAGTAATGTATTCATTAAAAAGTATGAAAAATTGTATTTTTAAAGACAATTAGTGTAGGCACATGAATTTGATTTGATTTAAGCCTCCTGTAATTGCCTTGACAGCAGCACTTAGGAATAGAGAGGGAAGCAATCTGGTATGCTACATACAGACGTAGTAAAACAAAACATGCTGTAAGAAGGAGAGAGCAGAGGGATAGCCTTCTGTGGCTCAGTCACTGTCCAAGCACAGGCCAAGGACAAGGAGGACAGCTACCTTTGACTGACTATAACAGGTAAAAGTTGGATCTTTTGCTTAGTTTAGGTTGGAAAATGAAGTTTCAGTGAATTCATCAAGACCTACTTTTTCTGTAGAAATTAAGGGAACTTAGCTAAACCTGATCCATACACATACTTTGCAGCACAAATCACGCATCTAATCAAATGGCCCAACCCATTATAACAAACAAATGGCTGATCATGGAAAAAAAATCGAGTCCAAATCAGACCTACATTGTTATATCTAGTTACCCATCTCTACCTGAAATAAACCAAGTTAAAATTGAAAAATTAAAATGAAACCGCACTTGTGCATAAACAAAATATGTAAGAATGTATGAAACAGCAACTCTACCGTAAGATATTCAACACAGTAATTCCGAAATCACAACATATTGAGCTGTGCTAACAAAATTAGTAAACAAAATAAATGCACACAATCAAATGAGTGAAATAATATACAGCATATATGAATCAAAAATAAATAAATAAATAAATAAAAGCATAAATGCATATAAGTAAGCGTGAGTGAAGAATCTTCTTCTTGAAGTGGTTGTAAAGCCACTGTGTCTATTCCTACAATCCCCTGTGTTACATTAAATGATGTGCCCCAGTGTAGGTGCTGTTTGTACCTATGTATATGCCACTTTATACCTTATTTCATAGCGCTGCTCTGCGCTCGCATGACTGCCTGCCACTCTCCTCTCCCAATCTGATAACTAGAGTGGGAAGGGCTGAGAATCTCCCGCTGACGTCAGCTGGGAGGAGGGGAGGAGAGGAGGAGATCAGCGGGTGGTCACGTGATGCCGAGCACCTCTATAAAATAAGGTATAAAGCGGAATATTTTTTAAAAAGCACATACAATGGGGCACATAATTGAATGTAACACAGTGGATTATAGGAATAAGACACAGTTATTTTAGCAGCAGGAGGGGAGGGGAGGGGTGGGGAGCAGATCAGTACTGTCACTAGCTGACAGGCAGGGTGGGGGTGGAGGGAGAGGGGGAGAGAGGAGAGACAGTGGGATGATGGAGGCATGTAAACTGACCACGGTATCAGGAGATCAGCAGCCATTATAAACGTGGTCAGTTTACAGGGGAGGGCAGCACCAGGCAGGATCAACCAGGTATTTTAGATTATACAAAGAGACAAATTACACAGCACAAGTACTGTGCTTTTATTCATGCTTTAAAGGAACAGGATTTTTTTTTTAAGGTTACAACCGCTTTAAGTGCTTACAAAATTATATCAGCATAGTGAATGTCCATCACCAATAGCTAAAAACATCCGTGTGTAAAACCGCCACCTCTTATGAAAGAAGGGCATGCTTACCAGCTGCAAATGACCCTCTACTTAAAAAAAGCTCATAAAGGTTCAAAAGGGAACAACCAGGTTATAGGTCTCCCCAGGGGGTAAGAGGTTTTATGGTGGTTCTCCGCAAAACATCATCCCACAGGAATATGCATAAATCCTCTCACTTGATTTATTCAAAATTTTAAATTGCATCAAAAGAATAAATGTAGCGCCATACATGAAAAATCCCCTCTGGCAGTATACAAACAGAACACCCGCACTTCTGGGAATGCGGGAACGTGATGCCATCAGCACGCAGCTCTGCCCTACAAGTTTTGTCACACATGACGTTGTCCGGGGCACAGGCACCATGCTGCACCATCACTTTTTATTGCTGTGTTTACCTATCTCTACCTGTCAAGAAGACACAATATTCCTTCCACCAATTTTATGACTAAGCATCTGTTTGTGATGTGAAACGTGTTAGTGTTCTTCCCTGTTTTCTATGCTTCAGATATGACTGTTTTTGGATTTTAATCTTTCAATAAAGATGCCTTCAGCAGTGTGTGAGAGACAGATCTTGCCAAGGAAAATCTTCTGACATGTATCCCATCACCAAATGAATGAATTACACACTCATTAGGGATGTAATTGTTTTATGAAATCAATATTTATATCTCAACCTGAACCGCTACAAGACTGGAATCATGCTTCAGGAACTCCACAGGAGGCAGCTGCCCCAATCCAATGACAAATTTGCCTGACCATACCCAGGGACTCAATCCTGCACATACCATGGTTGTGCTCTTCACCGGTCAAATGTAAGACAAGGGCAAGGGGAGCAGATGCACAGTGCAGTAGAATTTAGTAAAAAAAACACATTTACATCAAATAAAACCAATTGGAAAATCTAGCTGAAAAACACTCACTTGAGCGCAGTTGCTCCAATCCAGAGGCAGCAGTGTGTGATATCAATGCATTAAGCTCCACCCTACAAGTTTCATCCAGTTAGATGTCCTCAGGGGCTACGTGCATTAATAGATCACCTTCTTAAAAAAGGAGTCTAACCCAGATAACAGGAATAGCTTGCCACAAATTTGTGGCAATGTTGAATTGTAAGTCTGTTAACTTGCTGCACATTTTCACTGACAAGTTGTACACTTACAGAGCTAGTTGACACTTTTCCAATTTGTAGCAAATTTGCATGGCAAGTCTCTCGCAAGAGCAAAGTTGCAGTGATAAGTCAACATCAAAAGCTCTGCAAGTCTACAGAATGAAAATTCAGCCACAGTGACCCCTGTGGTGGGATGACTATTGCACAACATAAGTGAACAAGAACTTGCAGCAGACTTGCAGAATGTTTGCAAAGAAAGTTGATCTGGAGTCATGTAATGTGGATTTGCTATATCTGTGCAACAAAATTGTGAAGCCTGGCAAGTCTAGCAATAGCTCAGCAAGTTAAACTTGCAGCACAATTGCCTCCTATCTGGGAAATCATTTGGTGTAATGATTATTTAAAAGTTTATATTGACCCTAGAGTCATATTTATTATATATGTGAGACCTACATGTATCACTCTTAATTGCTGCCTGTACACACATTCTTCATACAACTGAGCGCATTTTCATTTTACCTTAAAGCAGAGTCCCCCCCCCAGCAAAAACTTTAAAGTCAGCAGCTACACATACTGTAGCTGCTGACTTTTAATATAAGGACACTTACCTGTCCTGGAATCCAGCAATGTCATCACCCCAGCCAATGTTTGCACTGGCTCTCAGGTGCTGCCACTGTCAATGTCTGTAGGGAAACCAGCAGTGAAGCCATGCGGCTCCACAGTCGGTCCCCTACTGTGCATGCGCGAAGCGTGCTGTGCTTTCTGAGTGGCCTGGCGGTGGGAGGAGGGGGGCTGAACCTTTGAGTGATCTCGCCGCGGCGAGATCTCTCGGAAGTGGGGACAGGTACCTGTCAAAAACAGGTACCCGCTCCCCCTGGAAAGGTGCCAGATGCGGCACCGGAGGGGGGAGGAGTCAGATAAGCGGTGCTTCAATTTTTGGGTGGAAATCTGCTTTAACTATGACAATATTATTGCTGAACAAACAGGCCCATAGCAAAAATGTAAAAATTGCTCTAGTCCCTAAGGGTTATGAGAGCTGAAGTGGTTAATAACAATAAAGAAGAAAGAAGAAAGAACCCGGTATACATATACGGATATATCAAATTCTACTATTTATTGACACATTTGAGAAAGCAAGTAACAAAGAAGCCAAGGTCACCAACCTGGCTGTACAGGCTGCATTCATTTCAAGACTGGTTGGATAGAAATGCTATTCCTTTGGCATGTAAAATAGCCCCCATATATGTATTTCATCTGTGCGGTCAGCTTTAACCACTTGCCGTCCAGCGCACGACGATATACGTCGGCACAATGGCACGGCTGCGCAAATGGGCATACCTGTATGTCCCCTTTAAATCGCGGGCTGCATGCCAGCTGGTCCTGCGGACTCGATATCCGCCGGTGGCCGGCGATCGTGACACGGAGAGGCAAAATGGGGGGATGCCTATGTAAACAAGACATTTCCCTGTTCTGCCTAGCAACATGACAGAGATCTACTGCTCCCAGTGATCAGGAGCAGTGATCTCTGTCGTGTTCTAGTGAGCCCATCCCCCTACAGTTAGAACACACTGAGGGAACACATTTAACCCCTTGATCGCCCCCTAGTGTTTAACCCCTTCTCTGCCAGTGACATTTACACTGTAATCAGTGCATTTTTATAGCACTGATCGCTGTTTAAATGTCACTGCTCCCAAAATAGTGTCAAAAGTGTCTGATCTGTCCGCCGCAATGTCGCAGTCACGCAGATCACCCCCATTACTAATAAAATTATAATAAAAATATAATATATATAATTATATATATATATATATATATATATATATATATATATATATATATATATAAAATAAATCTATCCCCTATTTTGTAGAAGCTATAACTTTTGCGCAAACCAATCAATATACACTTATTGCGATTTTTTTTAGAAGAATACATATTGGTCTAAACTAATGAAGAAATTATTTTTTTTATATATTTTTTTGATATTTATTATAGCAAAAAGTTATAAATATTGCTTTTTTTTAAAAAATTGACGCTCTTTTTTTGTTTATAGCGCAAAAACTAAAAACCGCAGAGGTGATAAAATACCATCCAAAGAAAGCTTTATCTGTGGGAAAAAAAGGATGTCAATTTTGTTTGGGTGCAACGTTTTTTGCAAAAAATGCTCTGGTCAGGAAGGGGGTAAATCCTTCTGGGGCTGAAGTGGTTAAAATTAAGAAGCAATCAGCCTTCACAGTCCCTCTGCAATTGCTTTTTCATCAAGAAATCAATTAAAATGAAGCAAATTATGTTTACTAAACTGGAAACATAAACTTAAATAAATAATAGTTCTCATCTGTTGCTAACTTCAATGCTTCAACAATAATCTGTCTCATGTAAATCATAACACTGAAATCATATTTTAGCCCTAACATTATTTAACCGGTTTTATGTTTAATTATGTTATACTGATAAATAAGGACTAACAGTACTAATAATACTATTTTTTTAACTGCTTAAACAAAAAATTGTGTAAGCCATTACTTTGACCTCACTAGCTAACTAGAATAGAATAACTAGAATAGTTTTCTCATTCCTAATTCACAATTACCTGCTACAGGGTCTGGTTCTGTTCTGCTCACTGAAAATCCTCTAACTTGGATGTAATGTTGTTTGTTGATATGCAGCACTTTCTAAAAATGTGGATTTTAGCTTCAAGATGTATCTGGAAATATACCTAAAATGATATTTCATCTTATCCATCTCCTCAGTGTGCTTTAGGCTTATCTAAGTACAACTTGCTATGCCCTAAAGGAAGTTTCCCTGAGACATGCTTTATCTTATATTTAGGCTTTTCACCCCTCCTAGGCTGCAACCTGCTGCTGTGCACACTACTTTATTTGACACAGAAATTGCAGAAATTGAGAGCAGTGTTTTCCCTTGCCACTGGAAAGTACTTACTTTAAAAACTGTTAAACATACTGTATAATCCATTATTTTTGAGTTTAGATATACTTTGAGACTAAAACAGACTATACAATCTTTCAGTGTTATTGGTGTCATTCAAGGAACACATAAGGACTAAAGCTGGCCATAGATTGAGTGATTTTATAAATTGCTCAATTCCACCATCAATACAGACAGTGTTGATGGAGGAATCCGTCCCATTGTGTTCTCCCAGCAGGGGGGCGGGGGAAGCCGTCCCAGCCGGAAGAACACAGTGATTATTGCTAGCAGCTAAAATAGGTGTCATAATGGCATGTAAAATCAGACAACTTGGGTACATCCAACCTGCCTGTACATGGTTTGAATCTCAACCGGTTCCTGCTGAACTGGCCTAGATTTGAACTGTATTTGGCTAGGTTTAGGCAAAGGTTAATTGTCTTCTAAAACTGGCCCTAGTATGATGTTCTACTGAGTATGCCCAAGATGACTGCCTGGCCATCTTCCCCAACAGAAGATAAAGACCCTGATAATGAGGAAAGGTTTTTGCCTTTCTTTCTAATATGTCAGACTTTAGCTCAGTTGGGATATGAGTACTCATTTTCTCAAAATAGACATTGACATATACAGTACAAGACCTTTCTCTCACACTTGCTGAATCCTTTAAATAATATAAATGTTTGATTATTGGACAAAGCTGACATGTTAAACAAGGACGAAGTGGATTTCATGGGAGAGTAACTTATTTGAGAGATGACCAGTTGAGCCATATAAGTGTGTTGATTATATAATAACACTTACCCAATGGTGTTGGGGGGTCGATAGCCTGGCTTAATATACAATATACTGGTTTATGCACTGTATGTTTTTGAGGGTGCTAAGTCCCCTTTTCTTATGCATTTTAAATCCTTACTCTTGGATGATTTTCATCCTTGAATTGGCAGCACTATCTAAAGAATATGATTGTTCCTAGGGAGGGAAGTGGGCTTGGTTTTAATGGGATTTGTTAGAAGGATGATGGGCTTGGTTTTAATAGGATTTGTTATACCATTCTAGCTTTTATATACTTTTTGAAAAAAAAAAGGCTTTCACTGCTCCCGGCCTGGGCCGTTGTAAAATGACACCTGAGCGGGAGCCCTATTGTTCTGGGTGGATGCCCTATAACATCCTTTCCAGAATGGGCTACAGTCTGGTGAGATCTGTCCAGTGGACACAGCGGAGGACAGTGTACTGGGCCGCTGCCAGTACCATGTAACCTCTTTGACCAATCACAGCAGATCACTTGACAATTGTAAATAATGAATAGCTTAGATTCATGCCATTTATTGTGATTTCTGTGATTGATCACAGTGATCACATGGTACAGACAGGGCCAACCACAGCCGATCTGTACCATGTGAGTAGCTGTGGCCAATCACAGCTAATCACAACAACACACACACTTAGTGAATCTATTTCATTCCGTAAAAATACTTGCTTATAACAGTGACATTCAGTGCTATAAGCAATCATAGTGTGTTAAAAAAAAATCCTGATTACCTCCCAGAGTAGTATAGTGTTACTATGGCAACACTATATTTCTCTGGTTACAGTATGTAAAAAAAAAATGTAAACAAAGAAAAAAAATGTAAAGAAAAAAAAATATATTGCATTTTTTTCTTTTTATAACACCAGTTATACAATGACCCTGTACTGCACTGTCGACAGTATGTAAAAAATAAAAAAATGTGAAAAAATATTTTTTTTTACATTTCCTAAGGATATTGTTGGAGGATATTTGTACTGTTCTGCCATTTTTGGGCCTCAAGAAATGAGATAGGCCTTTAGTACATCAGGATTGGTAAATTTTCATATATATATATATATATATATATATATATATATATATATATATATACATATATATATACATATATACATACATACATATATATATATATACATATATATATACATATATACATACATACATATATATATATATACATATATATATATATATATATACACACACACACACATATATATATATATATATATATATATATATATATATATATATATATATATACCATAGTTTGGGGCCTCTTAACTTTCCTTCAGACTAAATAATATACACTGATTTGGGTTATTTTCACCAAAGAAATATAGCAGAATACATTTTGGCCTATAGTTTATAAAGAAAAAATATTTATTTGCAAACTTTTATACCAGACATACATTTTTTTGTTTATTTAGTAAAAATATAAAATAAAAATAAAAAAGCTTTTTTTTTCATTTATTTAGTAAAAAAGTTAAAAACCCAGTGATGATTAAATACCACCAAAAGAAAACTCTACTTGTGTTAAAAAAAATAATAAACATTTCATATGGGTACAGTGTTGCATAACAAGGCAGTTGTAATTCAAAGTGGGACATCGCTGAAATCTGAAAACTGGCCTGGGCAGTAAAGTGTCTAGTAATGAAGTGGTTAAATGGATGACATAGCCACTGAGGTATTTTGATCTATTATTTTGTTTTGTTTATTCATTTACAACTTATTATCCATTGTAGTCTGTACAGTTGTGTTTAATTTTTTTGGTTGCCTAGTATAATTATCTACTAAGTGCACCCGAGACAGCTTCTTCACCATCTGCCCCAACAGCAGATAAAGTGCTTTGAGTCCCCAGGAAGAATAGCGCTATAGCAATATTTAAAAAAAAAAAAAAAAAAACAGCCCTTAGCTGAGATGAAGCCAATTTGCTCCTTCCTTATCTAGTTTTAATACTGGCCATGTTTTTGTGGTTTAACGTATAGTGCTGCTAATGTATTGATGAACATGTAAAAAGAAAAAAAAATAATTTTAGTTTCATAGTAAACACACACCCTCTACAAAACGTAACGTTGAAAAATGCTGCTTTATTTTTTTTCTCCACATTGTGGACAGTCAAGAGCCACCAAAGATCATTGCCAACCTAGCCTGAGTTATTTTCATTTAATACATATTTTATACATGTTTATACTGTAGGACTTTTTATGCTCTGCAATAATAGGGACCATGTGATCAGACACATGTATAGGTCCATGAATGAGGATTGTTAACTGCTCTAATGGTGAATGAAAAGAAAGGTTAGCAGGGCTTATTCATCCTTTAGTTCTCACGGTTAGTGGTGGAGCAGTGTGCATGTACATTATTTGGGAGGTACATAACAATTCACGCTGTGATCAATGATACTGCAGAAGTCCGGGCATATTTGAAAACTTGATAAAAACAGTCACAAGATTTTACCTTCCTCATTGTAAAACATTAGAATCCCTATAAACCAAAATACCCATATTAAAAAGGGTCTGAAAATAAAGTATCCGTTTAATCCGCTTATACGCAATCAGTAAAATAAAAGGAGCAGACTTTTCTTCATGATGCACCAAAGTAATTTATTTTTATTGTAGTTCATGTAAAATGAGACCATAATCTCAAACGAACATCTGGAATAGACTGGCAAAACTGATGCTATACAGCAAAGGGCACATTATTATCAAAGAAAAATGCATTCATAAATTATAGAGTCAATCTCTTCTGTAAAGGAAGGAAGAATGAAAAAGGTGATGTGTGAATATTGTCGTAGAAAATGATTTCATAAATTTAAGTCTGGTGTTCTAAATGCTTCAGTTTTTTCACCAATTGCATAATATTTTAACTGGCTCTTTTAGAGTAATAGGCATTATATATGAACATCACATAACTGGAGCATACTGTATATTAGAGAATGTTGTTTTAGCTAGAATAAACATATTTTATATCAATTTGAAACAACTCTTGTCCACAAAAATAGGTTACCAGTTAACATAGACACTAGTTATTGTGTACCTCGGTAAAAGGGACATTCTTGTGCCTAGATCAACCATTCTCAAACAGAGTTCAGTGGAACCCTAAGATTCCTACAGAGATTTGCTTGGGGTTCCTTGAGCTATGGCTGATTGACTTGTGGCACAACACCTATGATCTTTTTAGCTGTTTCTAAGGGCTTGTTCACACTTGACTAAATTTCTAACGCTTAGCAAATGCTCCTATAGCTTTAGTATGGGCTTTAGACTTGCCTTAATTTGCTTAAAGGCCCGTACACACAATCAGACTTTCTGACGGGAAATGTTCAATGACAGGCTGTTGGCGGTAAATCCGACCGTGTGTACGCTCCATTGGACAATTGTTGTCGGACTTTCTGCCAACAAATGTTGGCTAGCAGGTTCTCAAATTTTCCGCTGACAAATGTGTGTTGTCGGATTTTCCGAACGTGTGTACACAAGTCGTCGGACAAAAGTCCAAAGTACAAACACACATGCTTGGAAGCAAGGACGAACCAGAAGCAGTCAGTCTTGTAAACTAGCATTCGTAATTGAGAATTAACATTTGCGACGTAGCAAATTATGAAATCTCGAAATGCAGCGCACAATTCTCTTCTTCTTCAATGGGAAAATAATGAAGCTGCTTTGCTGGTGATACTGATGGAGTTATTGAAAACTAATTTTCAAAGGCTTTTTTTTCTAGTGATATCAAGAATAATGTTATTTTGCTTTTTTTTTTGGGTAATTTACCACAACACCATTATCTCGTAGTTTTTAAGATCAAAGATACAACTATGTTGGTGTCCCTTACATTGTATTTTTTAAAATGTAACTGCCTACTCCCAAACTGTCATTTGAAGTAAAACACATAGCCAAGTATTATTCTCCACAATTTTTTTATTGTGCATTAAAAAAAAAAAAAGAAATTAGACATGCTATCTGCCATTAGAACTTAACCAAAAAGTGCATTCTATGCATCCAAAAATATAGAAAATATACCAAATCAAATCATTATTCAACCAAAAAAATAATGTCAAAGCAATAACTCCAAGGCCAATAATAAATAACATGTTATCTCCTCCGATTCCGCAACATGGCTGGTTGACAAACGGCCATTCAGAAACGAACTAAAAAACACGAAATGAAAAACGCAAAAAGAAAAGTGCGAAACAACACTCACCAAACTTCTACTAACATGAAATTAGCAGAAGGAACCCAAAGGGTGGCGCTAAAGAGCTGAAAAAACACGTAGTACGTCTAGTACATCACTACGTTCGTAATTGTTGTGTGTATGCAAGACAAGTTTGAGCCAACACCCTTTGAACAAAATTCCACGGTTTTGTTGTTGGAAAGTCCGATTGTGTGTACGGGGCTTAAGGGCTTGTTCACACTTGACTAAATTTCTAACGCTTAACAAATGCTCCTATAGCTTTAGTATGGGCATTAGACTTGCCTTAATGAGCTTTAGGAAAGGCATTAGACTTGCCTTAATGAGTCAATATTGAGCTGGCCCACCCTTTGCAGCTATAACAGCTTCAACTCTTCTGGAAAGGCTATCCACAAGGTTTAGGAGTGTGTCTATGAGAATGTTTAACCATTCTTTCAGAAGCACATTTGTGAGGTCAGGCACTGATGTTGACGAGAGGGCCTGGCTCACAGCCTCCGCTCTAATTCATCCCAAAGGTCAAGTTCCTCCACCCCAAACTCACTCATCCATTTCTTTATGGACCTTGCTTTGTGCACTGGTGTGCAGTCATGTTGGAATGGGAATGGGCCATACCCAAACTGTTCTCACAAAGTTAGGAGCATGAAATTGTTCAAAATGTCTTGGTATGCTGACGCCTTAAGAGTTCCCTTCAATGAAACTAAGGGGCCAAGCCCAACCCCTGAAAAACAACCCTGCACCATAATCCCCCCTCCACCAAATGATTTGGACCAGTGCACAAAGCAAGGTCCATAAAAACATGGATGAGCGAGTTTGGGGTGGAGGAACTTGACTGGCCTGCACTGAGTCCTGACCTCGACCTGATAGAATACCTTTGGGATGAATTAGAGTGGAGACTGTGAGCCAGGCTTTCACGTCCAACATCAGTGCCTGACCTCACAAATGCGCTTCTGAAAGAATGGTCAAACTTTCCCATAGGAACACTATGGGAGCATAGCAACTGACAGGATCATCAGAGATGTCACACAAAGGAAGCATTGCAAGAGAACAGGAATTTTAATACGAGTACATGGTACAACAGACACATATCAGTATTATGAACTGTTGGGGTAACATACACTTTAAAATTATTTTATTAGAATTACAGATCCCAGCATGCTAGAATTTGGAAGTTCCTTAGTACTTGAGAGTACTTATCTTGTCATTATTATAATTAGTATTATAATTATGCTGCACAATTTAAGCAACATATGTATTCCCCTTTGGGAAATGTATTAATAGTAATGTGTTTTTTTCTAATCAGAACCAGCACTTCGCACACTAAACAGGAAAACATAAAAAGCATTTTGTTTTAATACTAAAAAGAGTATCAGAATTGCAGTGAATACATAGATTTGTGGCTCCCAATGGTCTCATATTCCTGTGTAGTTATAGAGACAGGAAAAAAGGGGAAATCGCTCCACCCAGGACATAAATAGAAATACAAACCTTACAGAGGTTCTAATTCAGGGTGTCCAACCTTTTAACCTTCCTGGGCCACATTGAAAGAAGGGGAATTGTCTCGGGCCACACATATAATACACTAACAATAGGGATAGCTAATGAGCAGAAAAAGTCAGACAGATCACAAGTTAATGGTCACCGAGTAATAAAACTTTTTTTTTTTTTGTTTTTATTATAAAAAGTAAAAGTATTTTAAAAGTAAAGAAGGTAACAGAAAACTAATGCGATAATTGACAATGTTTTTGATAATCTAACGCATCAATATCTGGTTCAATGGATGTAGTTGCAATTCTCAATGAATTCTCAAGGTTCTCATCAGACATTTTGTCTTGGGCCACAAATGGCCTGTGGGCTTCAGGTTGGAAACATGGGTAATTCTTACCCACATTTCAAAATTAAATTAAATTTGGGCTAGAGCGCTAGAAACTATTTTTATGCCATAACATGGGTTTACATAATGATTTTACACTTTAGATACAGAAAGCCTTGTCTGTGATAGGTTACAATCTAAAAACAATGAGATTACAAACTAGAGGGAGTGTAAAAAAATAAGCAGACAAAACCAACAGGGAAAAATTATAAAGAAAGCGGTAAAGTAGTCAAGAGCATGTGTGTAGTAATAAGCATGTCACATAAATGAACTGAAATGCCGCAGTATGGAATGTAATAAAACAATACATTACATTAAATCAACTCATTAATAATTATGTTAACCCACCAGATGTTCAAGTTAGCTGCTGATTAGTGTGCATATTTCACCAAGGAGATTACAATTGACAACTCTGACAAAGATTGGAATGCTCAGCTGAATATTTCCCAGTTGCAGAATTTTTCTACATCATATAAATGCCATCCGAGGACATAAGTATTTTAAATAATAAACCAAAGTCATGAATATGCAAATGGTTTATTGTAGTTTGTGGCTTTTCTGATATATTTTTGAGTAATAAGCTGCTAGGACAGATCAAAATGGCATAAACTATCCAATAAGCCATATGACATTTTCAGAACCATTAAAAAAAACTAATGTGGAAATAACAAAGGCCACATCTTCCTTTCATAAATGTTATTATTTCCATAGCATCAAAATGCCCATAATACTCAAAATGATTTTTCTATTGCATTTTGGAAGTTTACTGAGGGCCAAAATAAAATATTTCTGCCCTGCTAACTAGCCACAAAAAATATACAAGATCATCATAGCCATGGCAGCCATATAGTAGATATGGAAGATACCTACTTAGACTTTGTATGGATGGAAGTCTATTCTGCTGTTGTGCATTTTAATTAATAGAAAGCCTTACCTTAACAAATTTATTCATTAGAATACAGTGGATTATACAATGATATTGTGACCCAAAGACAATTCCTGTTTTTTCAAGATACAAATTCTATAGCAGACTGCAATAACTGAATACGTGAAGTGAATAACTATACTAAGACTTGTCGCTCCAAAAAAAAAAAGCAAGACACTGATACAGCATCTCAAAGGGACTTATCAATTAAAACCTTTATTACCACTGTAATTTATAAGCCACTCACGTGCCACATCCAAATGTATATCAAAACCCCTGTGCCACATCCAAAGTATATCAAACCCCTATTAAAAAATAGAAATTGAATACATTTTGGTGTCACCTTTATTACCACTGGTAAGCAGTCCACCTGGTATAAACACAATCAAAAGGCATTGGCCTAATTAGATCCTCACATAAACAGCAGAAGTAAAATATAATTAACAGAAACGTTCAAACTGAACAATGGTAAATTAGATACCTTCAAATATATTTTGACCAAAAAGCTTCTAGAGATACTTTTTTTTAATTTCTATTAAACACAAACTTCATGGATATTCAACATAATTTGAAAGATTTTCTAAGACTACTGACTTCGGGCATAAAACTCCTAGCCCTATTGGTCTGTAATCAAATGTACAAATTGTCAAAATTCTGAAACAAAAAACAAAGTAGAGAAGATCCCTACATTGCCAAGTTCCAATACCGGAATATGCCTATTGACAGCATATAATCACCAGCTCGTTGCTTAAGTGACTGCCTTTTCTGCCTGTGACAAATCAGTTAAGGGGAACTATGGGTCATTCAACCTGTCCTAGTAAAAAAAAATTCAGGGAAACCAGCAACACATGCAAGCTAAATAATACAATATTACAAAAGCGTCATTGACTGCTTAACATGAAAGTATACAAATATGATACAAAAGTCCTAGAAGAACATAGCAGTTACATTATGTATCTACTAAATAAAAGCCCCTACGAACTTACTATACATAGGCCAAGATAAGGATGGTTCCTTAAGAGAATGAGAATGAAGAGAAGATGGCTAATCAAAACACAAGTGTAACTGATTCTGATGCATTAGATGAGGACTAGCAACTGATCCTGCTGACACCATTTTAAAAGCATCATAAAACAGCAACACATTTTAATTAGGTGCTGAAGCCACCACAACATCTTGATTTTTAAACCTTAATCATATTTTGGTTCATAATGATCCAAATAACTTTCTCTGTAGATTTGTTTAAGACCCCTTTCACGCTGAGACAGTTTTCAGGCGTTTTGGCACTAGAAATAGCCCCTGTAAAGTGCCTGACAACTGCCTCCCATTCACTTCAATGTGTGTTTTCACACTGGGGTGGTGCGCTTGCAGGGGGCGATAAAAAAGTTCTGCAAGCAGCATCTTTGAGGCGGGTTTGGGGGCGCTATAAAAAGCGATACAAAAATGCCCCTGCCCATTGAAATGAATAGGCAGTGCTTCCAAAGCGCCTTAAAAGCGATTTGAAAGCACCACAAAACGGGTCACATACATGACCTTAAAAAAAACGGCCCGCTGGTGCTCGAAAAAGCACTGCTAAAACGCAGTTAAAGCACAGAAAAAACGACCAGCAATTCGGTGTGAAAGGAGTCTTAATGCGCTTTTGAAAGCAGATTGATGAAACTTACTGTAGTGAACACTAGGTGGCACTGCAGCAAGCCAGAGCAATGTTTTTCAATGAGGGTTCCGTGAAACCCTAAGATTTCTCCAGAGCAGAGGTAGGCAACCTTTGAGATGTGGAGATCTACAGCGAGAGACTCAGAATTCCCTTTTGGTCACAATTTTTTTACTAGATCACTTGATTTCCATAAGCCTGATGTTGGAGTCTATCATGAAGGCAGAATAACTGGAATTGCAGGTTGACTTGATTAACTATTTTCAGCCTAGCTGACCTCATTGCTAGCCTGGCTGTATGCTCAAAGTTCTGGCCAGTGTAAATTGTACGTAGGGCAGTGTCCAGGGGTCAGTAATAGGTAGGGCAGCATAGACAGGTCAGTAGTATGTAGGGCAGTGTAGAGTGATCAGTAATATGTAGGGCAGTGTACAGAGGTCAGTAGTGGGTAGGCCAGTGTATAGTAGACATGTGCAGTTTCGTTACATATTAATATTCAGACACATTTTTAGTTAATTAGAGATTCGGATATATCCAAATACCCGAATTACAATACAAACAAATTTTACCGAATTCTCTGAATAACGTAACGAAATTTGTCCGAATTTCGGAAATTCGGACTGAAATTCAAATCAAATTTCACATTGAACTCCAGTCAAATTCTCACTACACATATTGCTGAAATCAAAGACCGTGTGTGTTATTGGCGTACCATTTCGAAATAATGCTGTTTTGTTAAGCCAAAGGTAATTTAAAGAGTCATTTGATGAAGATTTTTCTTTTGTTTGTTCACTTTGCTGCATTTGAATTGAAAACAATATAACATTTTCATTTCGACTGAATCAAAAATTTATCGATTTGATCATTTAGAATAAAAAAAATCAGTAAAAACGAAGAAAAGATATATTTTTTTCAAAATTTTCGGTCTTTTTTTTATTTGTTTAGCAAAAAATAAAAACCGAAGAGGTGATCAAATACCACCAAAAGAAAGCTCTATTTGTGGGAAGAAAATTATAAAGATTTTGTTTGGGTACAGCGTAGCATGACTGCACAAGTGTAATTTAAATAGCGACAGAGCTGAAAGCTGAAAATTGGCTTGGGCAGGAAGGGGGAAAAGTGCCCTGTATTGAATTGGTTAAGTTCTTCACCGTGTTTTATTCTTTGTATATTTATAATTATGTTTAATTTGTATGTAGCACTGTGGCCCTGTGATATACGACATTTCATTCTACCGTGTTCTCACGTGTAGTAGAACGACAATAGAGCTTGACTTGACTTGACTTGGTAGTTCAGTGAACAGTGGTCAGTGGTAAGCAGGGCAGTGTACAGAGGTCAGTAGGATACAGTGCAGTGTACAGAGGTCAGTAGTATGTAGGGCAGTGTACAGAGGTCAGTAGTATGAAGGGCAGTGTACAGAGGTCAGTAGTATGTAGGGCAATGTACAGAGGTCAGTAGTACTCAGAACAGTGTACAGAGGTCAGTAGGATATAGGACAGTGTGCAGAGATCAGTAGGATGTAGGACAGTGTACAGAGGTCAGTAGGATGTAGGGCAGTGTACAAAGGTAAGTCGTACAAAGGTAAGTCGTATTAAGGGCAGTGTGCAGAGGTCAATAGTATGTTGGGCAGTGTACAGAGGTCAGTAAGATGTAGTGCAGTGTACAGAGGTCAGTAGTATGTAGGACAGTGTACAGAAGTCAGTAGTATGTGGGGCAGTGTACAGAGATCAGTAGTAGGTAGAGCAGTGTACAGAGGTCACTAGGATGTAGGACACTGTACAGAGGTCAGTAGGATGTAGGGCAGAGTACAGAGGTCAGTAGTATTTAGGACAGTGTGCAGAGGTCTGTAGTATGTTGGGCAGTGTACGGAGGTCAGTAAGATGTAGTGCAGAGTACAGCAGTCAGTAGAATATAGTGCATTGTACAGGGGTCAGAAGTATGTAGAGCAGTGTACAGAGGTCATTAGTTTGTAGGACAGTGTACAAAGTTCAGTAGGATGTATTACAGTGTACACAGGTCAGTAGGATGTAGGGCAGAGTAGAGACGCCAGTGGGATGAAGGACAGTGTGCAGAGGTCAGTTGAATATAGGACAGTGTACAGAGGTAAGTAGTATGAAGAGAAGGTCAGTAGTATGAAGAGCAATGTACAGGGATCAGTAGGGCATAGGACAAGGGTGAGCAGGACAAGAGTTAGCAGGGCACAGGAAAGGGGTCAGCAAGGCAGAGAACAGGGGGTAAGTAGGGCAGAGGATTGGGGGTCAGCAGGGTGGAGGAAAGGGGTCAGCAGGGCAGAAAACAGGGCTTCAGGGGTCATCAAGACAGTGTACAGAGGGGTCAAGAGGGCATACTACAGTTGGATCAAGAGGGTAAGGTACAGGGGGGTCAGGAAGGCACAGTACTGGAGGGTCAGGAGGGCACAGTACTAAGAAGCCAGAAGGGTACAGTGTTGGGGGTCAGGAGGGCTTAATACAGTCAGGTCAGAAAGGAGCAAGGGGGTCAGAAGGGCATGGTACAGGGGGATCAGGAAGGCAAAGAACTGGGGGTCAGGAGGGCACACTGCAGTTGGGTCAGGAAGGAACAGAAGCGGTTTTCTCATGCAGAGGGGCACAGAGAAGCTCCTGTGACAGATTCCTTTCTGTTGCGCTGATCACCACCATCCTTTCTCTCTTGCCCACCCCACATGATGTCACCCACAAGCGCCTTGGATGAAATGTAGAGGAGGGCGAGTGGGGATCAGTGTACTATACTCAAGGGGTGAGCTCAGACATATTCAGACAATAGCCTGAACCCACCCGATATATCCCGCTTGAAATCTGCCAAAACCAACATCAAATTATAGGTGGATTTTTGTCTACATAGGCGAAGGTGCATTTTGTAGGGAGGTCCCAGGTGGCTCTCCAGTACTCCTTCTGATGCAGTACGCTACACTGAAATGCCTGTGCTGCAAGCCTGTGTGGGGGTCTTGGGCTACATAGTGTGCCGCCTGTCATGTAGGGTAATGTGTGTGGTGGCACGCATTCCCAGGACACGGCTCAGTACACTGTTGAGGCGGGATGCCTAGCGGGACAATTGGCTAGTATGGAATCACCAGCAAGTGGTTAGAGATTCAGACTTCCCCCCATGCTGGCAACCTAAGGCTGCTGCCTAAGTCGTCTTATGCTGGTGCTGGCCCTGGGTGGAGGCATTCCCCACAGCCAAACTTCTGTTGCGGTAGTCGTTAATCTACAGTGTAGGCTCTTACTCTGGAGTAATTGATAAGTAAGTGCTGCATCACGCGTGGGTTGGAAATCGGATACAGTGGTATAGCCTAAGCTTACCCATTTTCTTGCAGAGATTAAATATTCCTATGCTAATAATACGATGACTAGAGATTGTAAGCCTTCGATTGGAGGAACCATATTAAAGGTTGAGGACCAGGCCTCCACTGAGGCCCTTATTGTCATTGTCTCTGGAAGTAATATATTTTGCATAATTGTTGAAGCTATTAAGAGAGAAGGTAAGTCTCCACCTTTAAGAAGGATTTTTTTTTAGGGTTACCCATCTTTTGCTGGAAGTGGTATCAAACCATGCCACCATCGGGTCTAATAGTACTGCTTTATGATATAGTTTAATGTCTGGAAGTCCCACGCCACCTTGTTTCTTATGCTTAGTAAGTATGTTTCTTGCAATCCTGGTTTTTTTACCTTGGCAGATGCATAATTACTGTTTTAGCAATTATAGTATCTAACTAATTAACAACAGTCTTACTCATGGCAGTAGCAAGTGTTGTCACCGTCTTTTGAGTTCACTGGCTGTGGAAGCACTCTGTCATTTCTTTTTTTCACTGTAATCTGCATTCACCCATGCAACTACAGAGCGAAAAAATAGCACCCCTGGTAGGCTTGACAGAAAATTAACCGTTTGCGGGGATGACAGCAAAAATATTAGGATTTGAAACTAGGCTTGTGGATACAGCCTCGTGCCCAACATTTTCATCTCCAGTGGTATTCTAGAGCGCAGGGAAACCACTTCATGCCCCTATTGGTCACATTGCAAACAAGGTACTGGTCAATCTTTCTTTGTCACACAGCAGACACACATCTTTGTCAGCAGACTCGGCCTTATTTTCCAACATGACTGCGCACCAGTGCACAACGCAAGGTCCATAAAGATATGGATGAGCAAGTCTGGGGTGGAGTAACTTGACTGGACTTCACAGAGTCCTGACTTCAAACCCATAGAACACCTTTGGGGTGAATTATTAGAGTGGGGACTGCGAGCCAGTCCTTCTCATCCAACATCAGTGCCAGACCTCACAAATGCGCTTCTGGAAGAATGGTCAAACATTCCCTGTGGACAGCCTTCCCAGAAGAGTTAATATAGCTGCAAAGGGTGGGCCAACTCAATATTAAACACTACAGACTAAGACTGAGATGCCATTAAAGTTCATGTGCGTGTAAAGGCAGGAGTCACAATACTTTTGACAATATAGTGTATAATGTATAGATTATGATGTATATATACTGTATATACTGTATACACTGTGATATTTGGGAAAGTCCAGATCACCAGCCAGCTGTGTTGGTAAGAGCAAAACTGTCATTATTCCCTTAAACAGGCAAAATAAAATAGCTTATATGTCAGCATAAACAAAATAGTCTACACACTTGGTTCAAAAGCCAAGATATGGCTCACCACCAGTATAAACCTTGTCCCAAAACAGGTCTCAACAAAATGTGTATTTATAAAATATGCCGCACTAAATTAAAAGAAATCAATCCTATCTAAAGTTTCAAATCATATACAGTATCCATGCACCTACTGTATATTACCAATTGCAACCATACATACTGAAGTAATACATAAACATGTACAAACATGTACAACTAATTTTAATAAATCAACTAACTGTGTATCACATTAGTATTAAAATCAAAAACATAAAACAAATCACCAAATGTGAACATAGAAAATCAAAAGCTTGAAAGCAATATATTGAAAACTAATGACAGCATCCATAAATTGAATCTTCGAATATCTTGTGCAATATGTAAAGTCATAAACATACAATGGTGCCAAAACATTGTGACCACCACTTTCCTCAGTGGGTACAAAATCACCTTCAGTGGGTACAAAAGCACTGTCAAAAGGTTATGTAGAACATGTCCCCTTTTAAGCCAGTACAGGGCTAATTGCATAGACAAATTGAGCTCACTCGATGAAGAGATCTCCAAGTATGATGATGAACTCAAAACAGATAAAAGGACACCATAGTACTCTCTATAAAATCCAACAGCTTTATTAAAAAGATAAAAGTTACACTCATGTGTTTTAAAACAACATGTAATTATAAGAAACTATCTTTCAGGGGCTGGTGCAATGCAAACTCTTACCACTTACAGAGACACACTGTGCCATCCTCTCCAGACAGTTATAAGCTGTACCTCCCACATGCACCTCCTTTTTCGGCCCCACTAGTTTCGTCAATCCTGATGTCATCAGGGGCACAGGTTAAGGAGACACTGCTATATATATTTATACACAACAATACCTGACCATGTTTCCTCATAGGCCAAGTACACTGATACATTTGTGCAGCATTATAAATTAAATGGGCAGGTGAATCAAGATAGATTATGGCCATATTAAAACATGTAATTAATAAATAAAAAAATATGTAGCAATATATGTGAATATGTCTAAAACCATAAAAATATATACATGGAAATATCAAATCTAGACATGTGCATGACGAAAAAAATTGTTTAGTTTAGTTTCGATTTGTTAATCTAGTTATTTCGTTTTTGTTAAATTCAGTTGGTTAATTCAATTCATATTCGGAATTTACATTTGGAATTAGTTTTATGTCTTTTTTTAATTTTCTATGAATCGATACATTTTGAATCAGTCAAATCGAAAACTTTCTTTTTTTTAGATTGAAATGTGGCAAAGTGAACAAAAAAAAGAAAAATCATCATCAAATGATTACAATGACTCTTTAAATCACCTTTGGCTTAACAAAAACAGCATTGTTTCGAAATGGTGCTCTAATAACACACACAGTCTTTGATTTCAGAAATATGTTTACAGTTAGAATTCGACCAGAGTTCGATGTAAAATTCAATTCGATTTTCAAATGTATGTATAAACATTCATCTTTGATTCTCCTTTGCAGTTTGCAGCTATTTGCCACATATAACAGTCTTTTCTCCATCAGAGAAAATAAGTGCCAATCTTAACCGCTTCCCGACCGCCTCACGCAGATATACTGCGGCAGAAGAGCACGTACAGGCAGATTAACTTACCCGTACGTTGCCCTTTGGGAGGTGGCTCAACGAGCGCCTGCCGGGAGCTCCATGACTGTGATCGCGGGTCCCGCGGACCCGATGTCCGTGGGGATACCCGCGATTGTTTCATGGTGAGGATGAACGTGGACATGCTAATGTAAACAAGCATCTCCCCGTTCTGCCTAGAGACAGGACACTGATCACAGCTCCCTGTAATTGGGATCGCTGATCAGTGACGTGTCACACACAGCCCCTCCCCTCCACAGTTAGAATCACTCCCTAGGACACACTTAACCCCTACAGTGCCACCTAGTGGTTAACCCCTTCACTGGCAGTGACATTTTTACAGTAATCAATGCAATTTTTTAGCATTGATCGCTGTATTAAAGCCAATGGTACCAAAAATGTGTCAAAATTATCCGATGTGTCCGCCATAATGTCGCAGTCACGATAAAAATCGCTGATCGCCGCCATTATTAGTAAAGAATAAAAGAATATCAATAAAAATGCCATAAAACTATCCCCTATTTTGTAGACGCTATAACTTTTGTGCAAACCAATCAATAAACGCTTATTGCGATTTTTTTTACCAAAAATATGTAGAAGAATACGTATCGACCTAAACGGAGGGAAAAAACTGTTTTTTTAAATATTTTTTGGGGGATATTTATTATAGCAAAAAGTAAAAAATAATGCATTTTTTTCAAAACTGTCGCTATTTTTTTGTTTATAGCACAAAAAATAAAAACCACAGAGGTGATCAAATACCACCAAAAGAAAGCTCTATTTGTGGGAAAATAATTGACATCAATTTTGTTTGGGAGCCACGTCGCGTGCAATTGTCAAATAAAACTACGCAGTGCCGAATCGCAAAAAGTGCTCTGGTCAGGAAGGGGGTAAATTCTTCCAGGGCTGAAGTGGCTAATAATCATGCTCTCCCCGAAAGATGTTTACTGCAATGTGTTAAGACGCACTCGATTGGGACTTAAGCCTCGTACACACGATCGGATTTTCCGACGAGAATTGTGTGATGGCAGGCTGTTGGAGGAAAATCCGACCGTTTTTACGGACAATTGTTGTCGGATTTTACGCGGACAACGGTCTGATGTCGGATTTTCCGAGCGTGTTGTACACAAGTCCGTCGGACAAAAGTCCAAAGTACAAACACGCATGCTGGGAAGCAAGGACGAGCCAGAAGTGGTCAGTCTTGTAAACTAGCATTCATAGTGGAGAATTCACATTCGTGACATGGCAAATTATGAAATCTAGAAATGCAGCGCACAATTCTCTTCTTCTTTAAAGGGATAAGAATGAAGCTGCTTTGCTGGTGATACTGATGGAGTTCTGCCAAACGTATTTTCAAAGGCTTTTTTTTCCTAGTGATAGCAAGAATAATATTATTATGATTGTTTTTTTTTTTTTTTTTTGGGCAAGTTACCAGGACACCATTATCCCGTAGTTTTTAAGATCAAGGATACAACTATGTTGGTGTCCCTTGTTAATTTTATATTGTATTTTAAAAAATGTAACTGCCTACTGCCAAACTGTCATTTGAAGTAAAACACATAGCCAAGTATTATTCTCCACAATTTTTTTGATTGTGCATTATAGAACTTAACCAGAAAGTGCATTCTATGCATCCAAAAATATAGAACATATACCAAATCAAATCATTATTCAACCAAAAAATAAAATAAAAGCCTCATGCATGTGTCCTGCTTCTTAAAATAGGGGGTCAACAATGCCAAGAGTTGGTGAAAGCAGGGGTCTATCTGTGGGAGATAATTCCGAAAATCATCCGGATTATTCTCCTGGAGCTCCCGCAGCAAAGGCATATGACATAATTGGCTTACGATTAATAAAACAACCAATATTTGGTCCAAGAAATCCTCCTCCTCCTGTTCCTGGACTGGACTTGGGTCAAAGCAATAACTCCAAGGCCAATAACAAATAACACGCTATCGGCTCTGATTCTGCAACATGTCTGGTTGACAAACGGCCATTCAGAAACGAACTGAAAAGTGCAAAATGAAAAGGGTGAATCAACACTTACCAAAATTCTACTAACTTCAAAATTAGTAGAAGGAGCCCAAAGGGTGGCGCATGACAATTGAACTTCCTCTTTGTAGTCTTATAGTACGTCTAATACGTCACTACATTCGTGTTTGTTGGCCGACAATTGTGTGCTGTTTGTATGCAAGACAAGTTCCTGGCCAACGCCCTTTGGACAAAAGTCGAAAATCTGATCGTGTGTACGAGGCTTAAGGGTCAGCTCACAGAGAAGGTGGTGTGGGAAAAGTGCGTTCTGTGCACACTGCCTTTGCAATTTACTGCAAGTGCCAATACATTGTCAAGGCTCGGTTCACACTTGTGCAATGCGGGAACCCTGCGAATCCACTGCGAGTTTCCGCATCGCACCCAACTCGCAAAGCAGTATATGCGAACTGCTGGGAGTGTTAATACATTGTTAATGACACCCCCATTTCAGCTCACATATCGCACTGTGAACTGACAGTTCGGACATGCGACCAATGCGATTCGACTCTGGTGCCGACCAAAAAAGGGGTCTTGTGCAAGTTTGGTCCGAATGCGATGCGATATCAGCCATACTATCTATATGGCTGAAATCACATTGCAAGGACATTGCATGTGATTTGCACTGCAGTATGGTGCGAATCGCATGCGACATCGCAGAGCACACAAGTGTGAACGGGCACTAACAGCACCCCAACCGCAGATCACAAACACAGTAGTACATGCACTACGTTTTGTGTGGTTTGGTACAATTTGCAGTTCATGGGCTGCCAAATTGCACTGCAGGAGAAAGCACAGGAATCAGACAAGAACGTGGAGTGTGTTTTTATGCAATTCTGGTGTCAACCGTCCCTTAATAAATGTACACCTAATATTTATTATCGCTGCACAACCTACGCTTGTTTAGACTTGTTTTTTTTTTTTTTTTTTTTTCTATGTGATCCTTACTTAGGATGTTTTTCTAATATTGTTATTTCCACCTGTAGTATAGCACAAAAATCCATATTCCTGAGATTTATGCCATTTAGTAATCTGATATTTTCACTTGCACAGAGGCAGAGATATTCAGCATGAGCAAAAGAATGTGAAATGGCATAAATCATAATAATAATACAAGTACTGCAGCAAATCAATGCAGTAAACAGCAAACACATAAAACATTTTGTTCTTTGATGCTTTATTATTTGTCATTTTGAATACGGCAAGATACAAAGGTGTCAAACAATTCACAGATAGAATGCAGGCGCTTAGCATTAACATGCACTTCTTCTATTTAGCAGGGGACCATCAGAATGATTGATAGTAATTAAAATGCATTATCTGGATTTGCTAGAAACTTTAAAGCAATTAATACATTGTGTTGCTTTTTCTGTAATACAATTAGAGATTCCAGACAGTTTACAGAAAAACTTCAAGTTGTTGCTGCATCATTTAAAAATCTCGTAAAGTTTATTGTCAAAATATGTGTGTGCCCAGTCAATGCCCTGACCCTTTCTTGTTTTCCCTTTCTAATCCCAGGATGTTGTCTTTTGCATGAATTATTCATAGCAGGTAATCAGAATCCCCTCTCCCAGCTGAATGCTGAAAGCAAGCCTCATCACGGCAGAATTTGATTCCGCTACCTAATATACATTTATTGCATTGCAAATCATCCTTTATTCCCTGATGTCACTGCAAAACACGTATTTATTAAGACAAATATTTTTACTTTATTAATAAAAGAAAAGCAAATATTTCATTGTTATAATTTTAGACACATTGGCAGCACTATTAATAAAATCTTGCAAAACTGAGATTAAAGGTCAACGAGACTGAACTCAGATTCTCCCCTTTAGCAGTAACCATGTCACTGTGTTGGCCCTTTTACATGGTAAAGCCTGGACTACAATTTTCTCCAGGATAAGTAAGTGCTTTAGAATTTCTGTTAATCTTTTTATTATCCTTCCCAGCAAGACTATTTAGATATTTCCATTTTAATGTTTAGGTAAAGGGCCAGTTAACAAAATGAATCAGCAAAGGAATATCATTGAACTTGATTTTAATACAAAATTACCAGTGTTGGTCAATGTTAGAAAATATACTTACATTACTTGCAGCAAGTCTTGCTAACAGTGCCCAGGCAATACTCAGTGGCAGCCACTCTATTAGGGGCCCTAATCTCCATGCGCCTGGCCCCTAATCTACATGCAGGGCACCGGAAGCATTGATTTCAATGTTTTTTTTTTAGAAGCACATGATTAGAGCCTGAGGCTCTAATTGGCTTAAAAAAAGGTGAGCTCTGGGCACAGAGCACTGCGCCGGAGTCCACCCACTTGTGTGACATTAGCGAATTAACTATGGCCGGAAGGAGAAGTGACTGTCCGGTCTCCAGAACATCCTCTGCTCCGATGACTGGTTGGGCTTGGTATCCTACCCACCCCTACCTCCGGGGAACTGAGCCCAGCAGCATCCCCAACCCCCAGCAACTGGACAAACACTGAGCTGAGACTGCCCGGGGAGCAGGAGAACAACAACCCTGCCATCTACCACAAGCTACTGTACCTTCTACCTTTTATTCCGGTATGTACTGGGATGGACTGGGATCATACACCACCATAGGCCTTATCGAGGTTGAACAACAGGGGAGGGGGGGTGGTTTGTTTGCCGCCGCCCCCCCCCCCCAAAAAAAAAAAATGGAGCACCAGCCGCCACTGATTATGCTCCTTCACAAGAGGATGATCCACTTCTCCAGTCCCAGGGGTAAGGCAAGTACATAGCCTAACAATTTTTTCACAGATGCCTTTTTATGGATTTATTGTAGTGATTTGTAAAAGGAAGGCAACTGGTGTAAAAAGTGGACCTTGACTTTTATTGCAAGTCACTGGGTAATATTTGCTAAAAGCAGAACTTCATCTAAAAGGGGAAGTTCTGCTTTTCCGTCTTCTCCCCCCATCACATTTGTATACATTTTTTTCTGGGGGGGGGGCTGTTTTTTAACAAGTACCCACTCCCACTTCTACTCGGATCGCCTAGGCAATCCAAATGGACATTCGCCCCCAATCTTTGCCCGCAGCTTTCTGGGACATATCACAGGTCCCAGAAAGCTGCGGGACCACTCACAAAGAGCAGCGTGGCTCACGCAAGCCGGATTTCCTTAGTAAACATGCCAGCCCTGGGGACCCAATGACAAGTGAAGAACTGGTCTGGGTGAGGATTGCGCTGGATCCTTGGACAGGTACAGTTGTGCATAAAAAAGGGGAATATGGGACTTTAAATGAGGCAATTGACTTGTGGAGGTAGAGTATATAGTAATCATTTTTTATTTGCAACAATAGTAAAAAAGTATTTTCATATGTATACATGCACAATGGCATAAACATAATGGATACATATACATTAGCTTGGCAGCACATAAAAGATAGTAAATGTTGATAAATATAATACAAGGTGTTTCATACTAGCAGGCATTAGTACATTATATGCAAAAGAGCTGCTATAAGATAGGTACACATACACATTGATAATTGCATAGTACTCAATGAATCTTAGATGTATAAAAAGTATATATGGGCCAGTGAATAAGTAATGAGCAGGACTTGTCTGAGCACCCCATAGAAACTTGATGCATTTCATGGCTATATGTCATTTATCAGGAGTTGGGTACAGAAGTAAAAGGTCGGCTATAGCACTGTGCTTGGCTATCATTGAGGAGGATGGGACCCCAAATGGTTGTCTGTTCCGGAGCTGAGGCAAGGAACCCCACCCCAACCAAGAAAACCTCCTCATAGCATGCCCGGTTGCTGCAACACATTTCATATGTGTGGGGATGATTAAAAGTATGGTGTTGTGTCTGCATCCAGTGAATAAGCTGTGTGTCTTACGTCCCTGATGTCAAACACACTGTACCTGTCCTTGGACAGGTACAGTTGTGCTCATAAGTTTACATACCCTGGCAGAATTTATGATTTCTTGGTCATTTTGAATGATAACACAAAAACTTTTCTTTCACTCATGGTTAGTGTTTGGCTGAAGCCATTTATTATCAATCAACTGTGTTTACTCTTTTCAAATCATAATAAACAACACAAATTACCCAAGTAACCCTGATCAAAAGTTTACAATCCCCTAGTTCTTAATACCGTGTATTGCCCCCTTTAACATCAAAGACAGCTTGAAGTCTTTTGTGGTATTTGTGGATGAGGCTCTTTATCTTCTCAGATGGTAAAGCTGCCCATTCCTCTTGGCAAAAAGCCTCCAGTTCCTGTAAATTCTTGGGCTGTCTTGCATGAACTGCACGTTTCAGATCTCCCCAGAGTGGCTCAATGATATTGAGGTCAGGATACTGAGATGGCCACTCCAGAACCTTCACTTTATTCTGCTGTAGCCAATGAAAGGTCGACTTGGCCTTGTGTTTTGGATCATTGTCATGTTGGATTGTCCAAGTACGTCCTATGCACAGCTTCCTGGCTGATGAATGCAAATGTTCCTCCAGTATTTTTTGATAACATACTGCATTCATCTTGCCAACAATTTTAACCAAATTTCCAGTGCCTTTGTAGCTCACACATTCCCAAAACATCAGTGATCCACCTCTTTACCTTTCATCATAGGCCTTGTTGACTCCTCTCCAAATGTAGCGTTTATGGTTGTGGCCAAAAAGCTAAATTTTGGTCTCATCACTCCAAATTACTTTGTGCCAGAAGGTTTGAGGCTTGTCTCTGTGCTGTTTGGCGTGATGTAAGCGGGATACTTTGTGGCATTTGCGTAGCAATGGCTTTCTTCTGGCGACTCGACCATGCAGCCCATCTTTCTTCAAATGCCTCCTTATTGTGCATCTTGAAACAACCACACCACGTTTTCAGAGAGTCCTGTATTTCACCTGAAGTTTTTTTTTTTTTTTTTATCAGATTATTTTTATTTTTATATGCAAACATTAAAACACTACAAACAAATT
Organism: Aquarana catesbeiana; assembly: GCF_042186555.1. NCBI lineage: Eukaryota > Metazoa > Chordata > Amphibia > Anura > Ranidae > Aquarana > Aquarana catesbeiana. The sequence goes on along the minus strand of NC_133325.1, from coordinate 263,336,881 downwards.
ATCCAAACAAAATGACATAAACCAAACAGACACTACATAATAAAAAAATAATAAAAAAGAGATAAACCCTCCCCCACCCAATACCACATTTCTTGGAGTATAAGAAAAATAAAAAAAAAACCTTTAATGCTTAGAAGCACTAAGGGTGGCCACAAAATTCACAAAAAAAGGAAAAAAAAAAAAAAGGAAAGGAAAATCCAACAGCCTATATATTTACCCATAAATACCTATAGTAAAATGGTCACTTACAGCCCAATATCTGATATTTCAATATACATAATACAGATTGGTCTATACCGATGCCAGGGACATAGACTCAAGCCACTTTGACCAGATAGCATCAAACTTATTCATGATGTTCCTTAAAAAAAATATATGTTTTTCAAATATCATAGTCCTATTAAGGTCTGAAATACAGTCCGATACAGTCGGAGGATGGGGAGAAGTCCACTTAAGGGAAATCTGTCTGCGAGCAACAAAGAGCGATTGCCTAATATTGTTGCCTATAGAAAAAGTATAAGTAGAGATATCACAGTAGCCCAATAGGCACATAAGTGGTTCGGCTGAGATATTGATATCCAGTAGCCAATTTAATGTACCAATCACCTCTGCCCAGTATCTCTGGAGTTTAGGACACCGCCAGAGAAAATGTATCAACCTACCTGTGTTACCACATCTAGCACACGCTGGCTCAGATCCTGGTATGCAAAAATTGAGGAGTTCTATAAGCCCTATGAAGGATAAAGATCTGGGTCAGTCTGTGTGAAGGAGAGAGGGATACTCGAGGCAGAGACCGGAGAGCATCTTCCCAGACCTCTTCTGGAATGGGACCAAGATCCTGTTCCCATCCGGCCCTAGAGCGAATGGGAAAGTTCAACAGAAGCCGCACCCTATAACCCTATAACCGCACCCTATATGTAACAGAGGTAAGACCTTTGTTAAACTTGCTTGTATGATCTTGTCAAAAACAGGGGTAGGGGGAAAGAGTATTTCAGCGGACAAAAACTGAGCATGCAGAGCATGTCTCAATTGAAGGAATTGATAAAACCAAAAAGGGTTTTTTTTAAGGGAACTCTCCCCTAAACTCTTTCAAAGGACCTAAGTAAACCATTCTCATACAGCTGAACTAATGTTGTTGTTCATGATTTTTCCCACCTCTGAAAGCTTCTAAGAACTGAAAGTTGGGGGAGTCTATCATTTTCCCATATCGGAGTATATCTAGTGGGGTATGAAATACCCATATTTTTTTTGACTGTATCCCCCCCTCTTACCCCGTCTAAAACATATAGTGGTGACCGACCCTTAAACACATAGGAAAATAATCATCAAGCAGGAAGGGGTAGCTGTTCAAGCTCCCATCCAGCAAACTGCTGTAGTTGTGATACAAAGAAATATATCCTTGGGTTAGGAACTACCAGTCCACCAGCATTTTTGGGATATTGAAGAGTCTCCAATTTAATACGGGGGGTTTTATTGCGCTATATTAAACGCCTAAATATACTATTAATCTTAGTAAAAATCCATAAAGGTATCCAGATTGGAGCATTATGTAAGAAATACAGAAGCTGAGGCATCCATATCATCTTAATTAGATTAATATGGCCTATTAACAAGAGAGGGAGTTTATTCCAGATTTTACCTTGGTCTTGGAATCTAGCAAGTAGTGGAAGTATGTTGTCTACAATATACGACTGAGGGTAATCAGAAATAGCTATACCTAAATATTTAATAGAAGACACAACCCTGAGCTGAGAAAGTGAGGATGGTAGTGGGTACTGGGGGAGATCTAAGGGCATCAACGTGGACTTCTCCCAATTTATGTCTAACCTGGAAAACCTACCAAATTCCTTAAGATATTTCATTATTGCCAGTAAAGATGAGCGGATATTGGTCAAAAAAAGAAGATCATCTGCATATAACGATACCTTTTCCACCATGTCTCCCCTAATCAGACCTGTAACATCACATGAAGCCCGCATAAGACAAGCCAAGGGCTCTATAGCTAAGGCATAGAGCAGAGGGGACAATGGGCACCCCTGTCTAGTGCCCCGGCAAAGTCTGAAACTAGAAGATTGGAGGCCGTTAACCCTAATTGATGCCATAGGAGCTGCATACAACAACTGTACCCATTGGCAAAAATTAGAACCAAGCTCAAATTTTTCCAGAATGGCCCATAGTAAGACCATTCAACACTATCAAAGGCCTTTATGGCATCCAGTGCCAAAAAGGCACGATTTGGATAATCTGGGACCGGAACCTGCATATTTAAATATGCACGTCTAATATTAACTGCTGTTGACATATTGGGCATAAATCCTACCTGATCTGAGTGAATAAAATGTTTAATAACCTTGTTTAATCTTGTAGCGAGTATTTTGGCAAGAATTTTAACATCTCTAGACAATAGGGAAATTGGTCTATAGGATTCAGGGTGTAACAGGTGTTTATCTTTTTTAGGTATAACTATTATAACAGATTGACCCATATTGTCTGGAAGCCGATCTAAATGGAAAGCCACATTTAATGTATCAAGAAGGGCAGGAAGCATCTCCTTATATTTTTTATAGATCTCTATAGGGAGACCATAAATCCCTGGAGCTTTGGAATTAGAAAAACTAGCCACCGCACTCTCCAATTCCAGTAGAGTAATGCCCCGTACACACGGTCGGATTTTCCGACGGAAAATGTGTGATAGGACCTTGTTGTCGGAAATTCCGACCGTGTGTAGGCTCCATCACACATTTTCCATCGGATTTTCCGACACACAAAGTTTGAGAGCAGGCTATAAATTTTTCCGACAACAAAATCCGTTGTCGGAATTTCCGATCGTGTGTACACAAATCCGATGCACAAAGTGCCACGCATGCTCAGAATAAATAAAGAGATGAAAGCTATTGGCTACTGCCCCGTTTAGAGTCCCGACACACGTGTTTTACGTCACCGCATTCAGAACGATCGGGTTTTCCGACAACTTTGTGTGACCGTGTGTATGCAAGACAAGTTTGAGCCAACATCCGTCGGAAAAAATCCTAGGATTTTGTTGTCGGAATGTCCGATCAATGTCCGACCGTGTGTACGGGGCATTAGTGGGGCGTTGAGGGTCTCCTTCTCTTCCATTGAAAGGGCCGGGAGATTAATGGTAGCCAGATAAATAGATAACTCGGCTAACGTATAGTCTGCCCTAGAAGTATATAGATCCTGATAGTAGAACTTAAAGGTGGATACAATAGGGCTAGTCTGGTTAATAACCTCTCCTTCTCCATTCATTAAAGCTGAGACATGTGTGGGATTGGATTGAGACCTTACTATCTGAGCCAACAATCTATTATTCGCCTCTCTCTCTGCCCAGCTAAGTCTCTTCTGAAAGAAAAGCTTATTCCTCCCCCTGGATTTCAACAGTTCATTCAGCCTTTTTTGAGATTAAAGCCATTCCTGTTGGGCATCAGGAGAGGGATCCTGGATATATAGGGCTGCAGAGGTATCGGCCTTTGCAAGTTCGAGCTCTCTATGGGAAGCAGTTTTAATGACACAATTTTTTTGGATCAACAGTCCCCGAAGGTAGGCCTTGAGAGCATCCCATACAACCCGTATGGGAGCGGAGCCCAAATTAAGAGACCAAAAATTCATAATGCAAGCAGCAATAACATCCTCTTTGGGAAATAGTGCAAGCCAAAAGGGGTTCAACTTCAATGGCATATTGGACACCCGATGCCCTAATGTTAAGGTGACTATCAGAGGGGAGTGATCTGAAATTCCTCGAGGTTCTATACTAACATCTGCTATGCATGGTACAAGATCTGCTGAACACAGAACTAAATCAGTTCTTGATAGTGAATTGTGTGTTTTAGAATAGCATGTATAAGCACATTCTTCAGTATGTAACCTCCTCCACATATCGTAGAGCCCTAATTCCCTGCATAGTCTTCCAAGAGGGGAAAGATGCTCAGTGGTCATTGACCTTGAAGCTGGGCATCTGTCCCGCTTCAGATCAAATACATTATTGAAATCTCCAAGTACCAATATTGGCACCTGGGAGGGGGCCCCTGCAAAGGTAATAAGTTGATGAAGTATTTCTGGATTATATGGAGGAGGTATATATATAGCAGTCAGAATTAACTCAAGTTCATCCAGTTTGCATTGTAAAAAAATATATTTGCCATTTACGTCTACCATAGTTCTACTACATGAGAACACCATGCCAGTGTAAACTAAAACAGAGACCCCCCTTGAATGGGAGGTAAAAACCGAATGGTATGCTTCTTGAACATAACGACGTTTCAAAAATCTAGTCACACTGCATGTGGCGTGCATCTCCTGCAGACAGACGAGGGCAGGACAGAAAGAGGAAATATAATCAAAGACAGATTGTCTTTTTAAAGCATTATTCATTCCCCTGACATTCCAAGAGAAGATTCTAAAGTTATTTGTGGGTTTTTCTTTGCAACCCGCACAATTTTTGTTGGTCTACCTGACCGTGGTTTGGTTTCAACAGGACCCCTCATTTTCCAGTTCTTGATTAGAGTTTGAACACTGCTGATTGGTTTTCTCAATTCCTTGGATATCTTTGTATATCCCTTTCCTGTTTTATACAGTTCAATAGGGATGAGCTTCGAGTTTGAGTCAAACTCATGTTCGACTCGAACATCGGCTGTTCGACAGTTCGCCGAACAGCGAACAATTTGGGGTGTTCGCGGCAAATTCGAAATCCACGGAACACCCTTTAAAAGTCCATGGGAGAAATCGAAAGTGCTAATTTTAAAGGCTTATATGCATGGCATTTTCATAAAAAGTGTTTGGGGACCCGGGTCCTGCCCCAGGGGACATAGATCAATGCAAAAAAAGTTTTAAAAACAGTGATTTTAATAATGCTTAAAGTGAAACAATAAAAGTGTAATATTCCTTTAAATTTCGTACCTGGGGGGTGTCTATAGTATGCCTGTAAAGCGGTGCATGTTTCCCCTGTTTAGAACAGTCTGACAGCAAAATGACATTTCAAAGGAAAAAAAGTAATTTAAAACTACTCGCGGCTATTAATGAATTGCCGGTCCGACAATACACATAAAAGTTCATTGATAAAAACGACATGGGAATTCCCCACAGGGGAACCCCGAACCAAAATTAAAAAAAAAAAATGACGTGGGGGGTCCCCCTAAATTCCATACCAGGCCCTTCAGGTCTGGTATGGATTTTAAGGGGAACCCCGTGCCAAAATTTTTTTAAAAATGGCGTGGGGTCCCCCCAAAAATCCATACCAGACCCTTATCCGAGCACGCAACCTGGCAAGCTGCAGGAAAAGAGGGGGGACGAGAGAGCGCCCCCCCTCCTGAACCGTACCAGGCCCCATGCCCTCAACATTGGAAGGGTGCTTTGGGGTAGCCCCCCAAAACACCTTTTCCCCATGTTGATGGGGACAAGGGCCTCATCCCCACAACCCTTGCCCAGTGGTTGTGGGGGTCTGTGGGCGGGGGGCTTATCGGAATCTGGAAGCCCCCTTTAACAAGGGGACCCCCAGATCCTGGCCCTCCCCCCTGTGTGAAATGGTAAGGGGGTAAAAAAGTACCCCTACCATTTCACAAAAAAACTGTCAAAAATGTTAAAAATGACAAGAGACAGTTTTTGACAATTCCTTTATTTAAATGCTTCTTCTATCTTCTTTCTTCTATCTTCTATCTTCTATCTTCCTTCGGTTTCTTCCTCCATCTTCTTTTTCTTCTGGTTCTTCTGGTTCTTCCTCCGGTGTTCTCGTCCAGCATCTTCCTCCGTGGCGTCTTCTTCCCTTCTTCTCCTCGGGCCACTCCGCATACATGATGGCATGATGGGAGGCTCCCATCATGCCATCATGGGACCCAGGCCCCCAAACACTTTTTATGACAATAACTTGCATATAAGCCTTTAAAATTAGCACTTATTCATGTTCCTGTCCCATAGACTTTAACGGCGTTCGCGTGTTCGAACAAATTTTTTGCCTGTTCGCAAGTTCTGGTGTGAACTGAACAGGGGGGTGTTCGGCTCATCCCTACAGTTCAACTACCTTTTCCCACAGATCCTTTGATGATTCTTTTGCTTTCCCCATGACTCAGAATCCAGAAACATCAGTTCAGCACTGGATGAAAGATGCAAGGGTCTGTCAGGAGTCCAGAATCTCATTGACCTTTTATACACACACACACACTAATTACAAGCAAACAGATCACAGGTGAAGATGGTTACCTTTAATCGCCATTAAAACCACTTTGTGTCAACTTGTGTGCATGTTATTAGGCCAAATCACAAGGGTATGTAAACTTTTTATCAAGGTAATTTGGGTAGTTTCTGTTGTGATTATGATTTAAAAAGAGTAAACACAGTTGATTGATAATAAATGGCTTCAGCCAAACACTAACCATAAATGAAAGAAATGTTTTTGTGTTATCATTCATATTCTCTTAAAAAATGGCCAAGAAATCATATATTCTGCCAGGGTATGTAAACTTATAACCCAACTGTAAGTGTCCTTTCACTAGAAGTTAGAAGCTATAGCATTTATAGCTGCTTTAATTTTTTTTCATACAGCCTGAAGATCTTCTTTAATAGATGAGCATTCTTATTTCTGGATTTTGTTCTCTATCATATGTGTAGCCCAAACCATCCTAAATCTAGCTGTATAACAGATTTCCAGGACCACAAATAATTGAGTTGAATTTTGCATCATAAATTGTTAGGAATAAATATTCCTGTTGCAAACTGTCCTAAAACGTTATCCATCTTGAGTCCAAAAAATCCGCTCATGTGTATGCTAGTCCGACGGACCAAAACCGACGCTAGGGTAGCTATTGGCTACTGGCTATCAACTTAGTAGGTGAGGTTGAAAAAAGACACAAGTCCATCAAGTCCAACCTATGTGTGATTATGTGTCAGTATTACATTGTATATCCCTGTATGTTGCGGTCATTCAGGTGCTTATCTAATAGTTTCTTGAAGCTATTGATGCTCCCCGCTTAGACCACCGCCTGTGGAAGGGAATTCCACATCCTTGCCGCTCTTACAGTAAAGAACCCTCTACATAGTTTAAGGTTAAACCTCTTTTCTTCTAATTTTAATGAGTGGCCATGAGTCTTGTTAAACTCTCTTCTGCGAAAAAGTTTTATTTCTATTGTAGGGTCACCAGTACGGTATTTGTATATCCCCTCTCAAGCGTCTCTTCTCCAGAGAGAATAAGTTCAGTGCTCACAACCTTTCCTCATAACTAAGATCCTCCAGACCCTTTATTAGCTTTGTTGCCCTTCTTTGTACGCACTCCATTTCCAGTACATCCTTCCTGAGGACTGGTGCCCAGAACTGGACAGCATACTCTAGGTGCGGCTGGACCAGAGTCTTGTAGAGTGGGAGAATTATCGTTTTATCTCTGGAGTTGATCCCCTTTTTAATGCATGCCAATATTCTGTTTGCTTTGTTATCAGCAGCTTGGCATTGCATGCCATTGCTGAGCCTATAATCTACTAGGACCCCCAGGTACTTTTCCATCCTAGATTCCCCCAGAGGTTCTCCCCCCAGTGTATAGATTGCATTCATATTTTTGCCACCCAAATGCATTATTTTACATTTTTCTACATTGAACCTCATTTGCCTTGTAGTTGCCCACCCCATTAATTTGATCAGATCTTTTTGCAAGGTTTCCACATCCTGCAGAGAAGTTATTGCCCTGCTTAGCTTAGTATCGTCTGCAAATACAGAGATTGAACTGTTTATCCCATCCTCCAGGTCATTTACGAACAAATTAAATAGGATTGGTCCCAGCACAGAAACCAAGGGGAACCCCACTACCCACCCCTGACCATTCCGAGTACTCCCAATTTATCACCACCCTCTGAACTTGCCCTTGTAGCCAGTTTTCAATCCATGTACTCACCCTATGATCCATGCCAACGGACCTTATTTTGTACAGTAAACGTTAATGGGGAACTGTGTCAAATGCTTTTGCAAAATCCAGATACACCACATCTACGGGCCTTCCTTTATCTAGATGGCAACTCCCCTCCTCATAGGTTAGTAGATTGGTTTGGCAAGAACGATTCTTCATGAATCCATGCTGATTACTGCTAATGATACTGTTCTCATTACTAAAATCTTGTATATAGTCCCTTATCTTCCCCTCCAAGAGTTTACATACTATTGATGTTAGGCTAACTGGTCTGTAATTCCCAGGGATGTATTTTGGGCCCTTTTTAAATATTGGCTTTTTTCCAATCAGCTGGTACCATTCCAGTCAGTAGACTGTCTGTAAAAATTAGGAACAACGGTCTGGCAATCACTTGACTGAGTTCCCTAAGTACCCTCGGATGCAAGCCATCTGGTCCCGGTGATTTATTAATGTTAAGTTTCTCAAGTCTAACTTTAATTCTGTCCTCTGTTAACCATGGAGGTGCTTCCTGTATTGTGTCATGAGGATAAACACTGCAGTTTTGGTTACTGAGGCCTCCCGATTCACTTGTGAAGACTGAGGAGAAGAATAAATTCAATACCTTCGCAATCTCCCCATCCTTTGTGACCAGATGTCCTTCCTCATTCTTTATGGGGCCAATATGGTCTGTCCTCCCTTTTTTACTGTTTACATACTTAAAGAATTTCTTGGGATTTTTTTTGCTCTCCTCCGCTATGTGTCTTTCATGTTCTATCTTAGCCGTCCTAATTGCACCCTTACATTTCTTGTTGCATTCTTTATAAATTCTGAATGCTGAGGATGATCCCTCAACCCCGTATTTTTTGAAGGCCTTCTCCTTTGCTTTCATATGCATTTTTACATTGGAGTTAAGCCACTCAGGACTTTTGTTCCCTCTTTTAAATTTATTACCCAATGGGATGCATTGGCTAATGCCCTTATTTAATATGCTCTTAAAGCAAACCCATCTCTCCTCTGTGTTCTTTGTTCCTAATATTTTATCCCAATTTATGCCTTTTAGCAAGGTTTGTAGTTTAGGGAAGTCAGCTCTTTTGAAATTCAGTGTCTTTGTATTCCCTTTATGTTTCCTATTTGTGTGATTTATTTTAGTCCAGTCGTACGTCATCACATACGAATCCGTCGGACTTTGGTGTGATCGTGTGTAGGCAAGTCCAGTCATTAGAAAGTCCGTCGAAAGTCCGTCGTAACTCCATCGAAAGTCCGTTGGAAAGACCGTCGGACCTTTGTTGTTGAAAAGTCCAACCGTGTGTACATGGCATTGTACATCCCTGGTACCTTGCTGCCTGCAAACAGTGATTCCTGCACTGACTCCACCCCCTGAACCTCCTCTTCTCAGCAGCTCTGTAGTTCAGAAGGCAGGCTCTGTGAATTCCGTGACACAGCAGTGCCTTTTCACAGGGCAAAGTGATTATTTATAAACTTCAAGTTCGTTTAGATTAGTGGGTGTAGGCTAGAAATAATTAAAATACAATACAATGTGGGAATGAATATACTGTATGATTTTACATTTTGGTATTGTTACATAGTCTACTACATCATAAAGAAAAAAAGAACACTCTTGTGCAACTTTTCCAGTTCAGGTCCTCTTTAACTGGATTCCCTTTTTTTTTTTTATTTTGGAGTATTGGAATTATTTTATAAAAGAAACATTTACAGGTATTTATTATCTCTGAAAATGCATAACACTTCATTCCCAGAAGGTACACTGTGGTCACTCTTAATATGTTGACCTGCTTTCTGAAAATGCATGAGTATGTAGCCATAGGAACAGTCATAGAAAATCAGTTTTTACTTCATGTTCTTCCACTATGAGAATTATGTAGATGGCAGGTAGTAGCAAAGTATGTAACCTCTACTAATAAGAAAAGATAAAAAAAGCAAAACATAAATATATATATATATATATATATATATATATATATATATACACATTGGGGCGGAAAGTATTCAGACCCCCTTAAATTTTTCACTCTTTGTTATTTTGCAGCCATTTGCTAAAATCATTTAAGTTCATTTTTTTTCCTCAATAATGTACACACAGCACCCCATATTGAGAGAAAAACACAGAATTGTTGACATTTTTGCAGATTTATTAAAAAAGACAAACTGAAATATCACATGGTCCTAAGTATTCAGACCCTTTGCTGTGACACTCATATATTTAACTCAGGTGCTGTCCATTTTTTCTGATCATCCTTGAGATGGTTGTACACCTTCATTTGAGTCCAGCTGTATTTCATTATACTGATTGGAGTTGATTAGGAAAGCCACACACCTGTCTATATAAGACCTTACAGCTCACAGTGCATGTCAGAGCAAATGAGAATCATGAGATCAAAGGAACTGCCTGAAGAGCTCAGAGACAGAATTGTGGCAGAAGATCTGGCCAAGGTTACAAAAAAAATCTGCTACACTTAAGGTTCCTAAGAGCACAGTGGCCTTCATAATCCTTAAATGGAAGACGTTTGGGACGACCAGAACCCTTTCTAGAGCTGGACGTCCAGCCAAACTGAGCTATCGGGGGAGAAGAGCCTTGGTGAGAGAGGTAAAGAAGAACCCAAAGATCACTGTGGCTGAGCTCCAGAGATGCAGTCGGGAGATGGGAGAAAGTCAACCATCACTGCAGCCCTCCACCAGTCGGGGCTTTATGGCAGAGTGGCCTCTCCTTAGTGCAAGACACATGAAAGCCTGCATGGAAAAAAACACATAAAGGACTCCAAGATGGTGAGAAATAAGATTCTCTGATCTGATGAGACCAAGATAGAACTGTTGGGCCTTAATTCTAAGAGGTATGCGTGGAGAAAACCAGGCACTGCTCATCACCTGTCCAATACAGTCCCAACAGTGAAGCATGGTGGTGGCAGCATCATGCTGTGGGGGTGTTTTTCAGCTGCAGGGACAGGACAACTGGTTGCAATCGAGGGAAAGATGAATGCAGCCAAGTACAGGGCTATCCTAGATGAAAACCTTCTCCAGAGTGCTCAGGACCTCAGACTGGGCCCAAGGTTTAACTTCCAACAAGACAATGACCCTAAGCATACAGCTAAAATAACGAAGGAGTGGCTTCACAAAAATTCCGTGACTGTTCTTGAATGGCCCAGCCAGAGCCCTGACTTAAACTCAATTGAGCATCTCTGGAGAGACCTAAAAATGGCTTTCCACCAACGTTTACCATCCAACCTGACAGAACTGGAGAGGATATGCAAGGAGGAATGGCAGGGGATCCCCAAATCCAGGTGTGAAAAACTTGTTGCATCTTTTCCAAAAAGACTCATGGCTGTATTAGATCAAAAGGGTGCTTCTACTAAATACTGAGCAAAGGGTCTGAATACTTAGGACCATGTGATATTTCAGTTTTTCTTTTTTAATAAATCATAAAAATGTCAACAATTCTGTGTTTTTCTGTCAATATGGGGTGCTGTGTGTACATTAATGAGGAAAAAAAAAGAACTTAAATGATTTTAGCAAATGGCTGCAATATAACAAAGAGTGAAAAATTTAAGGGGGACTGAATACTTTCTGTCCCCACTGTATATATATAAGTAATATATATATATATATATATATAAGTAATATAAGTAATCCTTACGGCCTGACTGCTAGCTGAGGACTTGAATCTTTGAGCCCTGATATATATATATATATATCTATATATATATATATCTATATATATATAGATATATATATATATAGATATATATATATATCTATATATATATTTATATATATATATCAGGGCTCAAAAATTCAAGTCCTCAGCTAGCAGTCAGGCCGTAAGGATTACTTGCCATCAGTTGCCCCACCCAATCCTTACCCTGCCCCGCCTATAATTCCACCCCTAAACACGCCCTCATAAATGATCTCATGAAATGACACTTAAATGTTTTATGCAGAATTAAGTTACAAAAATAAATATTAACAACAACTTTATCAGTGCCCATCAATGCAGCCTCACCAGTGCCAATCAATGCAGCTTCACCAGTGCCCATCAATGTAACCTCACCAGTGCTCATCAGCACAGCCTCATCAGTGCCCATCAATGCAGGCTCACCGGTGCCCATCAATGCTGGCTCACCTGTGCCTATAAATGCAGCATGACCAGTGCCCACCAATGCAGCCTCACCTGTGCTGTATATATATATATATATATATATATATATATATATATATATACTGTATATATTATTATTATTTATTATTATACAGGATTTATATAGCGCCAACAGTTTGCACATCGCTTTACAACATACCGGCAGACAGTACAGTTACAATGCAATTCAATACAGAAGGAATCAGAGAGCCCTGCTCATTAGAGCTTACAATCTAGGAGGGAGGGTCAAGTGATACAAAAGGTAATAACTGTGGGGGGTGATCTGATGAAGAAAGTATATGTACAGCTGTACTGGATAGGCTTCTCTGAAGAGAAGTGTTTTCAGGGATCATCTAAAAGCAAGCAGAATAGGAGATAGTCGGACAGATTGGGGTAGGGAGTTCCATAGGATAGGAGAGGCTTGGGAAAAGCCCTGGAGGCGAGCATGGGAAGAGGGAGCCAGAGAATTAGAGAGCAGGAGGTCTTGGGAGGAATGAAGGGAACGAGTAGGTTGGTATTCTGAGACTAGGTTAGTGATGTAGCTGGGGGCCAAGTTGTGGATGGCTTTGTAAGTTGTTGTTAGAATTTTGAATTTAATTCGTTGACTGAGCGGTTGGTAAGGTGGATGAGCCTGGCAGCAGTATTCATGATTGACTGAAGGGGGGAAGGCCTATGTGAAGGTAATCCCGTGAGGAAGGAGTTGCAGTAGTAGAGGCAGGAGATGACCAGGGAGTGAACTAGGAGGTTTGTGGTGTCATTGGTTAAGAAGGGGTGTATTTTGGAGATGTTGCGTAGGTTGAGATGGCAAGATTTGGAAAGCATTTGGATGTGGGGCCAAAAGCATAGTTCAGCGTCCAGGACTACACCTAGAACCTTGGCATGTGGGGATGGGCTGATAGTAGTGCTATTGATCTTGACAGAGAAATCAGGGGAAGAGGCATGTAGGGAGGAAAAATCATGAGCTCAGTTTTGGATAGATTGAGTTTTAGGAAGTGGTGTGACATCCAGGCCGATATGTCTGTTAGTAAATGAGTGATACTGAAGGAGTGAGCTGAGGAGTAGAGAGATAAATTTGGGTGTCAAAAGCATAGAGATGGTATTGGAAGCCATAGGAGGCTATTGCCTGACCCAGGGTCTAATCAAAAAAGCATGGAATATCTTATAAAAGAAAGGGTTAAATTCTTTATTTTAGGGTTATAGAAGAGAAAAATATAATATTCTATTTCACATGTAAAGAAAGAACAAAAAATTAGCTTTGGCATGGTCATTTTAATATTTGACCTTCTAGACTGTGGACACAGCTGATAGAAAACACAAAAGGTCTTTTGAATGTTATTAAGAGCTTTTACAAAAGGTCATATTTTTAAATAATGGGAAATGCAGGTTTCACAAGGTGTTGGATATATTCTCTAAAACAGGTACTTTAATCACCATTCAAAAAGTGCTGAGACACATATTTAATTACGGCATTGAAAAGTCCAGCACTGCTCTGTGGGTGTAGTAATATTTGTGAGGAAAGAACAATAAGTATCTACTTTACTTTTAAATAATAACCTTCTAAATTTACAACCACTTTAAGCTAAAGTGTGATTTCTGTTTTTTACATGCTGCTGCATTTTGCAGTTTATATTGCTCTGTACACTGTTTTACTGAAAAAAATTAGGGATTCATAGAGAGTGCCATAGACACTGAAACTACCAGGGTTTGCAACTGATTCATGTAAGTGTTGGGAACAGGTACATGAATTTGTCCTAGGAGGTTGTGGCACTGAGACCACAGTTTCAATACCGGACATTCCAATCTCAGTGCAGCTCAGCATTACTAATATTCCTCCCTGGCCACTGTGCTTGTCAAAGCAGAAGTAGTGGGGGTGGATGTAGTGGGATACAGAGAGACAAGTTACTCATTAGGTCTACCTTGCTTTTGATTGACAGCAGATTCCATAGCCATGGTAGGAGTGAAGATGTCACCATGCCCCCACCACTGCAATGATGTCAGTCTGGTATATATAACGTGAATTTCTGCATGAAGATTTTGCAGAGTCATTCATTTATTTATTCATTCATTTATTAACAATAGCTTTAGAAATTCCCATGACTGCTTTTGCCAATTATAAATACTTGCAACTAAATGAAGTGTTATGATGACTATTTAAGTTTTATCAAGGAACACCGCAAAATATCTTTCTCTTCAGCCGTAATTAAAGATTTTGGCTGTGCTTTCCTGCTATAAATAATACGTAGGTTTAAATTTGCTTCAGGAGATTGAGAAATTCTTATCAAGTAAGTGTTCTGTTTGCAATTCGGTATGTTTGACTGAGCAAGTGCATTCACTCCCTTTATCATAATGCAGAGACTGAAATATACTCAACCTCTATCATGTCTCCTAGAACTGACAACCTGATTCTATTATTATTGCTAGATCTGTCCTTACCAGTTCAGTCTAAAAAGCAATATAATGATAATTGGTGAGAACACTTTCCAAAGCTTATTGAAGTGTACAGGACATAAGATACATTTTATGTCATCTCAGTATCTGTTGGGGTGTAGAGGGATGAATATCCCTGTGATATTCATCACCAGGAAAGGAAGGGAGGGAAAATGTCTCCACTGGGGCACAGACAGCTTTAAAAAGGCTAATAGAGCTTCCAACCCTCCCCCACATTGCACAACACAAATGTCTTGCTTTCTGGATTTTAGGAACAAACAAAAAACAAGAACAATTCATTTAACTTAAAGCGTTTGTTACCCTAAAAAAAAGGGGGGATCCTGTTCTTATAAAGCACGCATAACAGCACAGTGCTTGTGCTGTGTATTTTGACCCCTTGTATCACCTAAAATACCTGTCTGATCCTGCCTGGTTCTGCCCTCCCCCTGTAAACTGACCACGGTTTATCATGGCTGCTGAGCCCTGACACTGTGGTCAGTGTACGTGCCTCCATCATTCACAGCTCTCCTTTATCTTCCTCTGCCATCCAATCCCTGCCTGTCAGCTAGTGACAGTGCCGCTCTTCTACCCGCCATTTTCCTTCCTGCTGCTAAAATTACTTTTACATTTCCATACAGTCCTCTCTGTTTCCTAAAGATAGGTGCTGCTGTGTGTGTGTCTTTTTGTTCTTCAAAAAGTTTCCACACTTTTTTTTATACAGTTGATATACAGTATATATATTTTATATATACAGTCAGGTCCATAAATATTGGGACATCGACACAATTCTAATCTTTTTGGCTCTATACACCACCACAATGGATTTGAAATGAAACTAACAAGATGTGCTTTAACTGCAGACTTTCAGCTTTAATTTGAGGGTATTTACATCCAAATCAGGTGAACAGTGTAGGAATTACAACAGTTTGGATATGTGCCTCCCACTTTTTAAGGGACCAAAAGTAATGGGACAGCATAACAATCATCCATCAAACTTTCACTTTTTAATACTTGGTTGCAAATCCTTTGCAGTTAATTACTGCCTGAAGTATGGAACGCATAGACATCACCAGACGCTGGGTTTCATCCCTGGTAATGCTCTGCCAAACCTCTACTGCAACTGTCTTCAGTTCCTGCTTGTTCTTGGGGAATTTTTCCTTCAGTTTTGTCTTCAGAAAGTGAAATGCATGCTCAATCGGGTTCAGGTCAGGTGATTGACTTGGCCATTGCATAACATTCCACTTCTTTCCCTTAAAAAACTCTTTGGTTGCTTTCGCAGTATGCTTCGGGTCATTGTCCATCTGCACTGTGAAGTGCCGTCCAATGAGTTCTGAAGCATTTTGCTGAATATAAGCAGATAATATTGCCCAAAACACTTCAGAGTTCATCCTGCTGCTTTTGTCAGCAGTCACATCATCAATAAATACAAGAGAACCAGTTGCATTGGCAGCCATACATGCCCACGCCATGACATTACCACAACCATGCTTTACTGATATGGTGGTATGCTTTGGATCATGAGCAGTTCCTTTCCTTCTCCATACTCTTCTCTTCCCATTGTCAGGTCACCTGAGACCAGGTGACAGATGCACTTCGTGGTCAGGAGTGCACGCTAAGGTAGTGGACCCTAGGACTGACTGCTGCGGATTGAACCCTGGAAGTTTCAGGATGCAGGTCTACTGGATCACTAACACAGATCCCACTGGGAGCTAGAGCATAGATTCCCCAGGGCGCAGAGTCTAAGAGCCAGCAGGTGTTCACCAGAGCCTCTAGTGGTGAGGATGGTCTGCGCTGCAGTCTGGCTCCAGGTCGCGGCCCCCAGGGTCTCACAGCTCACGCTCACGGTAGACTACAGGAGAAGAGGAAGGAGGCAGCAGGCTGGAACAACAAGGATAGTAAAGGGATAAGCCAAATGTCGGGGTGACTAGCAGACAAGGATAAACATAACACGCCAAAGGTCAGGGTCACAAGCAGACAGGGATAGTCGAGAACAGGCCAAGGTCGGTAACTGGAATCAGACGTAGGGAACACAGCAAGTACACACGAAAGCTAACACACAATGGTTGATCAGCAAGGTTGGCTTGCAATGCCCAGGTTAATATAGTGTTCCTAATTAGAGGCCGGGGTGGAGCTATGCTGAGGGAAGATTATTTAAACAGTCAGGTGAGGGTGGCTGGCCTCTAAAGGTGAACACAGGAGGAAGGGTTAGCTGACAGACACACATTACTGCATAACCATGACAGTACCCCCCCCCCTTACGAGGCCTCCCCCTTCTCCGCCTGGGCCCAGGCTTAAAGGGGAAACTCCAGAGGGAATCTCCTCAACAGATGAGGAGCAAAGACCTCAGATGCAGTGATCCAAGACCTCCCCTCAGGACCAAACCCTTTCCAATGTACGAGGTACTGAAGAATGCCTTTACGGAGCCGGGAATCCAAAACTTGACTAACCTCATACTTTAGATTATTCTCAGAGACCGGAACCAAGGTAGGGAGATGACGAGAGGACTTATTGAGGGCTAAAGGCCTTTTAGGAATGGGTAAGGGCATGACAAGACCATCTGGAGTATTAGCAGGGTCCCCCAGACTCTTAAAGATGAGCTGGACATCCAGAACAGGACCATCAGACTGAGCAGAGGTCAGTGGATCCCTGAGGTCAGGATGGTTAGAAGGTGACGTGTCACAAGAGTCAAGCTGGAGAGCTGAAACAAAAGCAGAATGCAGAGAGCCCAGAAAGAAAGGTTGAAAACCCCACCTGGCCAAATGAGGCAGTTTATCCAAAGGATGGATTGAGCCTCTTAGACAAGTTTGAATGGACGTAGTAGTAGCAGGGTGAGGCCAGGTTACAGAAGGTCCTAAATAAGAAGCAGGAAGCTCACTGGGCATAACTTGTGCAGAGGCCGACTGAATAACATCGGCAGGTGTAGGGACTACCACAATCGCATCGCAGGGCGTCGTGACTGTGGAACTGGTGGACGA
The DNA here is from genome assembly GCF_042186555.1 of Aquarana catesbeiana. NCBI lineage: Eukaryota > Metazoa > Chordata > Amphibia > Anura > Ranidae > Aquarana > Aquarana catesbeiana. Next base: position 263,319,450 of record NC_133325.1, on the reverse strand, counting down.
GTTAACCTGGCTGTGCGTCCAAGAGAGTCCAGGGACAGGCAAAGGTAAATGGCCATGCAAACTGGAGTGAATAATCAGCTCAGGTTTACAGGTGGGCTCTTCTTCCAGAGTGCCACACGACCCAGAGAGTGCCTCAGACCGACTATTGCAGGAGACATCCCAAAAATCGCTATATGCAGCGGGAAGAGCAGAAGATACTGAGATAGTGGCAACAGGAAGTTTCTCTTTTGGGGTAACCTTGAGTAGGCAGGAGGAGGAACAGGAGGAACCCCAAGTCAAGATCTGTCCAGCAGTCCAGTGAATATTTGGAGAATGGAGCCATAACCAAGTGTAGCACTGATCCCTGAAGGAGCTGCTGATTTAAATTGGGTTGTTGCTGTCACCCCTTACCTGTAGTTTCACCACATCAGGAACTTATGCCGCGTACACATGAGCGGACTTTACGGCAGACTTTGCCCGGCGGATGGGATTTCGTAGGACAATTCGATCGTGTGTGGGCTCCAGTGGACTTTGTTTTCTCAAAAGTTGGACGGACTTAGATTTGAAACATGTTTTAAATCTATCCGTCGAACTCGAGTCTGGTCGAAAAGTCCGCCCGTCTGTATGCTAGTTCGACGGACAAAAAGCCACGCTAGGGCAGCTATTGGCTACTGGCTATAAACTTCCTTGTTTTAGTCCGGTCGTAAGTCATCACGTACGAATTCAAAGGACTTTGGTGGATTGTGTGTAGGCAAGTCCGTTCATTCGGAAAGTCCGTCATAAAGTCCGTCGAAAAGTCCGCCGGGCAAAGTCTGCCGTAAAGTCCGCTCGTGTGTACGCGACATTAGAGTCTATATTAGGCCTTGCGCCCACCAATGTATGCAACAGTCACTTAGTTCTTTTTCCAATGCTTTATTACAAGACAACTTGAAAGAAGTAGCAGTAAAGAGGTTGAAGGGGAGTTGCAGATACCTTTTTGCAGCAGATCACTTACAGACTCTTCAGAATAAAGGACAAAACACAGTTTTCTCTCTGTAAATCTTGTATGGTTGGGTAGATCTCTGCCACAGACCTAGCAACCTGCAAGATGTCTGGACAAGCCTCTCTCACAGGCTTAGCAACCAGCATACGCCTGGATAAGTCTCTCTCACAAACTTAGCAGCCAGACAGTTAGTTACCTTGATTGAATTGTAGAACAGCTTCATCACAGTACCAGAACCTTTAAGCCAACTCGGCGGTACTGTGAGGGTAGGTTAGAGATGCGTCCTCCAAGTAAGTTACCAGGCCCTTCTGAGAGACCAGCCTTCATCCTGGCTCTCTCCAGCAAGGGTCCTCCCCTGGATCTCTTCAGCTTGGCTTGGCTTCTTCCTAGCAGGCAAGACAGCCTAAGGACCACCTGTGCGGTAGTAGGCCCCAGACAGGCTTCTGGGCCTACTTGCACAGCTGCAGTGACGCAGCCCTCCAGCCTGAAGGGCCACGAGGTAAGAACTCCTCCCTAGCACATGGCATCTGTCCCATAAATACTCTCCCCCAGAATACAAAGCGGCAGGAACCTCCCACTGGGCTGTTTCTGAAAGAAGAATATTCATTAAAGTTGTTATTCGCACACTGTCCCATGGTACCAGTGACACCTACTGGCAACAGTGGGAACTGCACAACCAAGTCAATTCCAGAACAGATCCAATAAACTATATACATTCAATCTGAGCTGGTTACAGCTCAGCCAAAAACTAAATTTACCTGTGAGCGCCTGGTCAACAGGAGCAGGGCGCTACACAAGGAAGACCTAATATGATAGGAGATGAAGTCTTAGGTAATACAAGGAAGGATATCCACTCCTGGTGGAGTGTCCCTACCGATATCTTAACAGGGAGCGTATGGAAGTGGATAGGGCCCCCTGGGAGAACAGTGCCATCAATCGCCAAGACCACCAATGGCAAAGTGAGGGGCAAAAGGGTAAGTCTCATGGAAGATGCAGTTCCCCAGTCCATGAAATTGCCAGCGGCTCCGGAATCAAAACGAGACCGAACGAGAGGAAGCGCCGACATGAAGGAACACAGAAAGGGGAAGACGAGAAGGTGAAGTGATATTTCAGGGTCCAATACTCTACCTTGCAGATGTATTAGCCCCGAGCATTTTTCCGGATGAAGAGAACAAGTATCACGAAAATGACCTTTGACCCCACAGTAGAGGCACAGGCCCAGAGTTTTGTACCTAGTGCGTTCTTCCGGAGGTAGCTTGGTTCGTCCCAGCTGCATAGGTTCCTCAGCAGGCAGGAGGTGCTCCTCGGAATGAAGAGAAGGGACAGGGAGCTCAGGCTGCCTAAAGAACGGGGAGTGCTGGCGTCTTTTTTCCAGCGCCCTTTCCTGAAAGCGAATATCGATCTGGTTACACAAGGTGATGACACCACCCAGATCAGCAGGGAGGGATCTTCTTGCTAATTCATCCTTCACTCTGAAAGGCCATGTAAAAAGGTTGCAACTAGGGCCTCATTATTCCAGCTCAGCTCAGCAGCCAAAATACGAAAATACGTACTGTCCCACAGAAGCGGATTCTTGACGGAGACGTAAAAGAGCGCTGGCCGCTGAGGAGACACAACACGGTTCCTTGAAGATATTCCGAAAAAGTTTCAAGAAATCAGACAGGCTAGAAACCACTGGATCATTCAGTTCCCACAAAGGAGCATCCCAGGCTAAGACCTTGCCAGACAGAAGGGATATAATATAGGCTACCTTCGTCGAATCAGACAGGAAGTTTTGGGGCTGGAGTTCAAAATGAATTGTGCACTGGCTAAGGAACCCCCTGCAAGCCTTGGAGTCCCCAAAGAAACGGGCTGGATCTAGCAGTTGTAATGAATTTGTGGCTGCGACTGGTGCAGCAGCAGATAGCGGTTGAGGTTGTTGTTAGGGGTCCTAATGAGGCCTGAACCTGTTCAAATTGGGATGCCAAATCCTGAAGGAATTGCATCATCTGGGTCTGATGCGATTCCTGGGTCTCAAGTCTGCGAACTAGGCCCTGCAACGGATTATCTGCAGGTAGCGGCACATCAGCCGGGTCCATGGCTAATCAAACTGTCACCTGAGACCAGGTGACAGATGCACTCCATGGGAGTCAGGTGTGCACCGCTAAGGTAGTGGACCCTAGGACTGACTGCTGCAGATTGAACCCTGGGAGGTTCAGGAAGCAGGTCTACTGGATCACAAACACAGATCCCATTGGGAGCTAGAGCCTAGATTCCCTATGGCGCGGAGTCTAAGAGCCAGCAGGTGTTCACCAGAGCCTCTAGTGGTGAGGATGGACTGCGCTGCAGTCTGGCTCCAGGTCGTGGCCCCCAGGGTCTCACAGCTCACGCTCATGGTAGACTACAGGAAAAGTGGAAGGAGGCAGCAGGCTGGAACAACAAGGATAGTAAAGGGATAAGCCAAATGTCGGGGCGACTAGCAGACAAGGATAAACATAACATGCCAAAGGTCAGGGTCACAAGCAGACAGGGATAGTCGAGAACAGGCCAAGGTCGGTAACTGGAATCAGACGTAGGAAACACAGCAAGTACACACGAAAGCTAACACACAATGGTTGATCAGCAAGATTGGCTTGCAATGCCCAGGTTAATATAGTGTTCCTAATTAGAGGGTGGAGCAATGCTGAGGGAAGATTATTTAAACAGTCAGGTTTAAATAATCTTAATATGTTTGGCTGGCCTCTAAAGGTGAACACAGGAGGAAGGGTGAGCTGACAGACACACATTACTGCATAACCATGACACCCATCACTCTGGTACAAGTTGATCTTGGTCTCATCTGTTCATAGGATGTTGTTCCAGAACTATGAAGGCTTTTTTAGATAATGTTTGGCAAACTCTAATCTGGCCTTCCTGTTTTTGAGGCTCACCAATGGTTTACATCTTGTGGTGAACCCACTGTATTCACTCCGGTGAAGTCTTCTCTTGTTTGTTGACATTGACACACATACACCTACCTCCTGGAGAGTGTTCTTGATCTGGCAAACTGCTGTGAAGGGTGTTTTCTTCACCAGGGAAAGAATTCTTCGGTCATCTACCACAGTTGTTTTCCGTGGTCTTCCGGGTCTTTTGGTGTTGCTGAGGTCACCGGTGCGTTCTTTCTTTTTAAGGATGTTCCAAACAGTTGATTTGGCCACACCTAATGTTTTTGCTATCTCTCTGATGGGTTTGTTTTGTTTTTTCAGCCTAATGATGACTTGCTTCACTGATAGTGACAGCTATTTGGATCTCATATTGAGAGTTGACAGCAAGAGATGCCAAATGCAAATAAGCACACTTGAAATGAACTCTGGACCTTTTATCTGCTCCTTGTAAATGGGATAATGAGGGAATAACACACACCTGCTCATGGAACAGCTGAGCAGCCAATTGTCCCATTACTTTTGGTCCCTAAAAAGTGGGAGGCACATATACAAACCGTTGTAATTCCTACACCATTCACCTGAATTGGATGTAAATACCCTCAAATTAAAGCTGAAAGTCTGCAGTTAAGCATATCATGTTCGTTTCATTTCAAATCCATTGTGGTAGAGTATAGAGCCAAAAAGATTAGAATTGTGTCGATGTCACAATATTTATGGACCTGACTGTATCTATATATATATATATATATATATATATATATATATATATATATATTCCCTTTATAAATTTGGGGATTTGTGCATATAACGTAGTTACATTGAAAAGATACATAAGTCCACCTGGTTCAACAAATAGAAAAAATAAATAAACAGGATTCAATGATATAACATCTCCAGATACAACTCCAGAGTCCTATACACACAGTTGATCCAGAGGAAGGTAACTAAAATCTTTATAAAGCATGATCCAATGTGCTCAGGGGGGGGGGGGGGGGTAAATTCCTTCGTGATCTCCCAGGAGGCAATCAGAAATTCTCTGGATCAACAATTGCTAGTGTTATCACATCTAAATGTTAATATGCAGTTATATTTTGTGCATTTAGGTGACTTGATAAAGAAGGCCACTCCTCCTAGAAGAGACACCACAGGTTACCCCATGTGCCTGTTGGACAACTGTCTTAAATGTGAGTGTATTGGTTGGAGTGTTTTTCCTTATCTTAATAAAGCTTTGTTACACTAGGGCAGACGTGTGCTCTCTTCCCTTTTGTTTTTTTATTTAGGAATGTATCCAGCTCATGGGAAAAAGAATTTATTTAAAGCACCAAAAAAAAAAATTGAGCAGTACATAAGATCCTGTTCTGAAAAAGGATGTGAAATCACAGAGAAGCAAAACAGATTTGTGAGATGCAATAAATATAACAAAATAGCAATTTTCATGTCAGAAAACTAATACTCTGAAAGTCTTAACCATCTGTGCCCACTTCCACAACTGAGAGCATAGCTTAGATCAGAATGGGAGGTTAATATTGACCCATGGGAGCTTTTTTTTTTATCAAATGGGATCAGAGCTTTACATAGTTTCTTTCAAACCTAGCCTCCTATGACACAATGAAGAGTGGCCACACTCTAGTTCTATTTTATTTTTCTTACTTAATCCTTACACATTTCATTTTTTAATCCTTACACATGTTTCTGTTAGAGGCATCAAACCCATACACAGAAAGCTTTTATTTCTTGTGACTTGGGCTCATCCATAGCTGCACAGAGGGGTGCTGCTTCTAAGCCGTAGTGTATGCACACAAGAGAATGGCAATATGTTCCATTGAGTCAATGCGGCAAAACTTTTCCAACTTGTACAGCTATTGATTTATCTTCTATTTTTTTATTCTTAGGAAAACCCAACAGTAATTCATTCTTCCATGTGCAGAGCTCTGTTAGCTTGCTTAAAAAATAATATAAATTTAAATTCACATTCAACAATTCATATGCCTCCGAAAAATAAATGACAAAAACAAACTTTTCAGGTGAAAATTGTCTAAATGCATAAATGGTTTATATATGTACGGTTAGGGAATAATGTTCCCAAATCAATCAATAAATGTCACATTTTGCAATGTACTTTTCCAAATGGAAGAAAAATGACAGATACATCTCAAAAGGAATACAAATGTCTTCACCTGTTTTTTTTCTCATTGGATTGTAGCTCCCAGTGGAACAATAATGTCTGTCTGCTAGTCCCATTATCTTTACCTACAAATACTTCCACACGTATTTCTCTTGAATCAGCTTTATACTACTCTTGATTTGCATTTCTCCTTTAAAACAACTATTTTTTAATTAACATTCAGAATACATTCTGATCACTGTGGGTTTGGCTGACTGTCATTTAAAGACGAAAAATGAAGAATCAAAAAAGAACTCTAGTCAGGGTAAAACTGCCAGTAAACATACATCAGATCAGATGTACTTTATATGGTTGTAGACTGCTGCAGTGGACCCATGCTAAAACGTTAACTGAAAGAGACACTATCAACAGAGATGACAGCCTAGAGAGAAGCTTTGTAAGGTGATTTTAACTTTGCAAGGGAATTTCCCTTAGCTTAGTGAATAAGGTACAAATCTGCTGACTTCCATCATCCTATTATGAGTAGGCAAAAATACATTTTTTTTTCTTGAATGTGTAGCACCCTCCTAGGTGGGTGCTAGAGAATGTATATCGTTTTGGCTTCTCTGCTTAACAGAGAGCTGTGATTGATTGATAGAGTCTGTTCAGTGTGCTCTGGTGCTGCTCATGCTGTCTTGGAGATTTCACACTGGTCCAATAGTAATGAGACATATTGGACAGTGGGAGGAAACCCAGCAGGTGAGAGCATGGATGCAGATACAGCCCTGGGCAATTAGAAGGGGATGTGCCCCAAGGAATGCTGGGTGCCTGTATTTAAGTCTGAAGAGCACATGGGCTCATGGTCCAGTCTCCCTCTGAGTGTGGTGCAGGTGGGGAGGAGGCTGCTGCCTCTCCCCAGCACAGGCTGCCATGTGGTCTCAGATGGTCAACCTGAGGGTCTGATACCTTGAAGCTACAACCCATGGGTCCTTTTCAAGTTGACTGAGGGAGGAAGTCCACGGATCTGGTCTGGTTTCACTGGTATAGTGTCGCCTGGAGGTTGTTAGGAGGTTACCAGCTGTCCCTGGACATTTTGTGAGTACTGACCCCTAAAGGGATCCCTGAGACTGTGTGTGTGATGCTGAAATCCTCCTCTTGGTCCTAGAAGTCAGCATACTGGGTGTGTGAGCTAAAGGGGACACTGGCTAGTGCCATGAAGATACAAAGTCCACTGAGTTCCTTCTGCTACAAATAGACTTGTTTATGCCATACAGGCACTGTATGGTTCTGAAGATGATCTGCTACACAGTTCTACAGAGAGATGTGTCATCACTTGTGCACGGTTAATTTGGAGTATCCTACTAATTTCCTTCTCCTATCCAAGGTCTCCAAATAAAAGATAAAACACATCCCCTAGACTGGTCATTTGAGATGAGTAGAAGAGTGTGTGCACCTGGCTGTGTGGAAACACTGTGTAACTGGCTGTGGATTGATTAGTGGGAGACCCAGGCATCAATATTCAAGCAGCTCCTGGGGGCCAGTGCTACACATGTAATTGAGTACTCTTTACTAAGTGAATTTTCACCACATTCTCAATAAGTCAACCTTATTGGGGCTGATTTACTAAAACTGGATAGTGCAAAATCTGGTGTAGTTGTGTATGGTAGCCAATCAGCTTCTAACTTTGGCTTGTTTAATTAAGGTTTGACAATAAAACCCGGAAGTGGATTGGTTACTATCCAGAGCTGTACCAGATTTTGCACCCTTCTGTTTTAGTGAATCAACTCCATTGTGTCTCAAAGCTCAATACACCCCACACCCGAACTTGCATTGATATTACTGTATTTTTTTTTACTATGCACACACATTTCAAACAAGGCAAAGAACCGAGAATAATTCCATGTATGCTACTCAAGTTATCTTAACTTAGTTCTGGGTCCTCTGCTGAGCACTCAGTCTGATGCATTGTGAAAACAGGGGGACAGGCCGCTCAGCATGAGTGCCATTAAGAGAATGCTTTGCATTTTCAGAATGAATATAAAGTGTTCTCTGATCGGGCGATGTGGAGAGGCAGGTCACACTCTCCACCTTATAGAATTAGGGAAATCTTTGCACTCCCATCAAGGTGGAGTTTTCAAGGTGGAGTTTTATTTGAACAAGCTTTTGCAGGATTGAATTTCTCTGATACCTACACTTTGTGGATACATGAGTAATCAGCTCTTTGTAGCCATGGTATGTTACACCTGGGATTGTAACCAATTGAGACCTTCCATGTGGGTGCGTCTCTGGAGTTATATTTTTTTCTGCACTTAGATGAGATTGTCCTCCAGCCAAATAGCAAATTAAGGTTTATATACTGAAGCCTGTTTGAAACAGAACCATGAATCCTTAGGATGGGAATGATTACTGTTTAAACTTGATTGCCAAATACACAGTATTGTGTTTTCCTGGCCATTTAAAAGCGCACTATCTCTTTTTGGTTTCCTCTCAGATTGTATTTTCTTGTTGGAGCCATCTGGTGACTGTTCATGGAGTATTGGTTAAACCTAGTACATTCATTTTTTTTTTCATTCAATCCAGCAGGGCTGAATGTGAAAAAAAACTGACAGCTTCTCCGATAATACGCCCCCCTCTCGCCAGAGCACTGCGATTGGCAGACCTTTTTCGGTCATGCCCCATCCACAGCAGCTGGCCGACCAGCTTCTGTCCAACTGGCTGCAGTACACATGGGCAGAATGTCAGCCAGTTTCTATTGAACCAGTCAATACCCCCTAGCATTCAGCCCGTGTGTACTAACTAGGCTTTATTCAGGAGTTTGTCTGCTTTGGACTCCTATGCTCCCCTTAATTTCAGGGGTCTTTAACTGACCGTGACACATCAGTTGATATAGATCAGGTTCAGGTTTTCAGTTAAAGCATTTGTAAACATGAGAGAGGAGGACCACTAGAATTTCATTTCCACAAATTGTGAAACCAATGGCTTTGTAACATTCTATGGGATAGGCCATGAAAAGTAATAACAATTGTGTGTAATGGGCAGTTTGTGTCCAGAGCAGAGGTGAATAGCATTGTTGTGCAGAGTGGTCTCATATTCTTGCACACATATCTGTGGAACTTTTCTTTTTCCTTCCAAACATGTAAATAGTGATTAACATTGCATATTTACTACTGAATATTGTGTGTTGATTGATTTGCCGTCCTTATCTAAATCCGCCTTTCTGGTAAATGTGATAATGTAAATCAGGAGAGCAGCATAAAAAACTGTTAGTTGCAGCTATGTGGGAATTCTGTTAGCCTTTTTAAGGTCTAGTATTCATTGTGCTCAATAGAATATTTTATAACACAGACAATTAAAGCCATTTGTAAGAATATGCTGGGCTGAAAGTGAGTTACACACTTTCGATCTTTGATGTTTAAAAACTTTCTTTAAAATCTTCCGCTTGAATGGCATTTTGTTTACTGAAAACCTATCTAGGTTTGATTAGTATGTAACAGGATGTAACATGAGCAATGAACCTTTTTTGGACAATTAAGTACAGCTTTGCTTTCCTCACCTTGTGAAACATATCACCAATTATTTATTGATTTTCTTCCATGCCCTTTGATAGCGTATCCCTTACTTGATTTCTTTTCTGAAGCTTTTGTTGAAAGCTATTATTCTTCCTTATATTTTCTCTTGATAACAATACTGACTACTGAATGGGCATAAACAATGTTTAGTCTAAAGAACAAAAATATTTTATTAGACAATATTATAAAAAGTACACAGACACAAAAATTACCATTTTCTGATCCATGTGATGTGGAAATGCATGAATGGCAATCAGGCAGAGAACATATAAATTTACCCTTAGGACACCTTTGTGTGAAAAAAACAGTGCTTACAGGTGGTGGCCATATTTGTTTTCTTTTTAAAGAATTATTTTCCTTTGTTTGCCTTGGTCATCCTGCCAGTGACACACTTTCTGTACTGTAATGCTCATTCAATGTATTGTTTTTGAAGGGGCGGCATTGTCACCTTAGGACAGGAACAGAGTTATGGCTACAAAACCCACCCCCCTCTCCTTATCTCCATAACATAAGGAGAAGTGTTCTGTAGTTAACAGATGAACTAGGCAGGGATGATAACAATGCCTGAAATTTTTATCCAGTTTTTCAACTTGCGACTAGAAGTTTGGAGCACACTGCAGGGTTGTACACTTACAGTTAATTTACCAAAAAATTATGGATTTTGCAAACTGTTCGTAAATTTACTGAAAATTGGGAACCATGGCACACTGGATTTCTGAAAGATCAACGGGCATTCGTTTATACTTAAATAACAAACAATTTCAGTGGTACATTTTACAGACTAAAATTAAGCAAATAAGAGAAGTCTGTTGTTTAGGTATACATACATTTTACTTGACATACCCTAACATCTGTTCTTCAATAGGAGAAGGTGTTTGTTGTAAAAACCCTTTATTGTTCAGCACTTGATGGTTGCTTCCCAAAAACAAACCCAAAAACAATTGAAAAGAAAAGTAAACAATCAACACAAGCCAAGGACTCCATGCTTGTGGGCTGATTGCTCCATGGCAAGAGTAGCAAATATGTGGCTTAAAGCCATGCGGATACTAATCAATGTTACCTTCGGTATTGAAAGAAGTTTTCCCTAAAGAGGAAGTAAAGTTGTTCCTACAGGTAAGCCTAACCTATAGGTACTGTAAATATCTCCTAAATTTGCACTGTTTAGGAGATATTTACTATATACGCTGCCGCTGACATCATCGGTGCATGTGCACTGAAGGAACGGCCCACTCGTGTTGTTTCTTCAGGACCCGTGCCGTGACCGGTGGCACCCGCGCACATGGCAATCACAGCGCCAAAGCCCGCGAACCCGGAAGCAACTCAGTGAAAGAGTGCGGGCGGCACTGGATGGCATTGTTCTAAGTATTTCGTAATGAGATAGTATCTGATGCATACTTGCTCATTATTCTTTTGTTTTGTGTGTTTTTTGGGGGGGAAATTTTCTTCGGAGGTTTACAACCTCTTTAAGTGGAAGCTACTCCCTCCCAGGTGATTCTCTGGACCTTTAAGCCATTCAACATGAATGTGTTTATAAGGAGGAATTAAGGTTTAAACATGAACATATTTTAATATTACTAGTTTAATTAATATATCCAATAGACTGAATCTGGTTGCCACAGGTAGCAAAGAACAGCCGATACAATCCTTCTCTAACACGATTATAAAGTGTGTCACACTTTTTTGCTAATAAAAGATTAAATGATTTGGATGTTTTGTTGAATTTAGAAATTAGTTTAACTAAAAAAAATCAAGACCTGGCTGAAAATGTTAGCAGATGATTCAAAGTTAGAAATGCATCAAACTGTCATCTACAATGGACCCTCATCAAATTAAATTTTGTTCTGTTTATGAAAGCTATATGCTTATTTCACCTATTATTTCCTTACAGTGTATATGTGGTATTGCTGCCTGACTATCACTATGTATATTCAACTACATGTTTGTGCCAGTAATCCATTGCTTACATATTAAACTCTGTATGGTCTAAATGTGAACCAGACACTACAATTATAAATTGATTTGTTGAAATAGACATATTAATATCTAGCTGTAAGTCAAGAATATCTGAAGTGACTTAAGCTATATTAAGTCACAGCAGTGACACCAATTGTTCCTTATCCATTTTCAATGACTTTGCTATAGGAAATACCCAAGGGCCAAGGCTAATTGTGAAGGTGGAAACTGAGGCAAAAAAAATGACTTAATGAAAAGTAGAGGCAGCCTTGTTGTCTGTGTTATATCCATCACTAAGGCTACTCTTCTGATTCAAGGTGCTGATAGGATTGCTGTCTGCTGCCTGTGCTTTATCATCTGTCTGCCTTTTCATTGTATCTGCTGTATTTTAATTCTAGAGTGATTTCAACCACCTTGTGAAATGTCTCAAGGACTCACTCACACTCCATATAACTTCATTAGGACCCAACAATGGAACTATTGCACATAGTATTAATTACTGTGTGTTGTTTTCCAGATTGTGGATGGAATACTGTTATGTTGAGGCCTTTACATTTAACAAGAGTATATTGATTAATTTTTTGGATTGCTCAAAAGACTATCTTTTCCCATTGCGTTACTGTGGAAGCATTTATTCTTCCACTAATTTTCATCTTTAAATTAGGAAGTTGAGGAAAAAAAAATAGAAATATATATATATATATATATATACAGTGGGGCAAAAAAGTATTTAGTCAGCCACCAATTTTGCAAGTTATCCCACTTAAAATGATGAGAGAGGCCTGTAATTGTCATCATAGGTATACCTCAACTATGAGAGGCAAAATGTGGAAATTATTTGCAAATTATGCAAATTATGGTGGAAAATAAGTATTTGGTCAATATTAAAAGTTCATCTCAATACTTTGTTATATATCCTTTGTTGGCAATGACAGAGGTCAAACATTTTCTGTAAGTCTTCACAAGGTTGTCACACACTGTTGGTGATATGTTGGCCCATTCCTCCATGCAGATCTCCTCTTGAGCAGTGATGTTTTGGGGCTGTCGCTGGGCAACACGGACTTTCAACTCCCTCCAAAGGTTTTCTATGGGTTTGAGATCTGGAGACTGGCTAGGCCACTCCAGGACCTTGAAATGCTTCTTACGAAGCCACTCCTTTGTTGCCTGGGAAGTGTGTTTGGGATCATTGTCATGCTGAAAGACCCAGCCACGTTTCATCTTCAATGCCCTTGCTGATAGGAGGAGGTTTGCACTCAAAATTTCACGATACATGGCCCCATTCATTCTTTCATGTACACGGATCAGTCGTCCTGTTCCCTTTGCAGAGAAACGGCCCCAAAGCATGATGTTGTCACCCCAATGCTTCACAGTAGGTATGGTGTTCTTTGGTTGCAACTCAGCATTCTCTCTCCTCCAAACATGATGAGTTGTGTTCCTACAAAACAGTTCTACTTTGGTTTCATCTGACCATATGACATTCTCCCAATCCTCTTCTGGATCATCCAAATGCTCTCTAGCAAACCTCAGATGGGCCCGGACATGTACTGGCTTAAGCAGGGGGACACGTCTGACACTGCAGGATCTGAATCCCGGATGGCGTAGTGTGTTACTGACGGTAGCCTTTGTTACGTTGGTCCCAGCTCTCTGCAGGTCATTCACTAGGTCCCCCATGTGGTTCTGGGATTTTTGCTCACCGTTCTTGTGGTAATTTTCACCCCACGGGGTGAGATCTTGCGTGGAGCCCCAGATCGTGGGAGATTATCAGTGGTCTTGTGTGTCTTCCATTTTCTAATTATTGCTCCCACAGTTGATTTCTTCACACCAAGCTGCTTGCCTATTGCAGATTCAATCTTCTCAGCCTGGTGCAGGCCTACAATTTAGTTTCTGGTGTCCTTCAACAGCTCTTTGGTCTTCACCATAGTGGAGTTTGGAGTGTGACTGTTTAAGGTTGTGAACAGGTGTCTTTTATACTGATAACAAGTTCAAACAGGTGCCATTAATACAGGTAATGAGTGGAGGACAGAGGAGCCTCTTAAAGAAGAAGATACAGGTCTGCGAAAGCCAGAAATCTTGCTTGTTTGTAGGTGACCAAATATTTATTTTCCACCATAATTTGCACATAAATTGTTTCAAAAATCAGACAATGTGATTGGATTTGTTTCCACATTTTGTCTCTCATAGTTGAGGTATACCTATGATGACAATTACAGACCTCTCTCATCTTTTTAAGTGGGAGAACTTGCACAATTGGTGGCTGACTAAATACTTTTTTGCCCCACTGTATATATATATATATATATATATATATATATATATATATATATATATATATATATATATATATAAAACTTTTATAATACCCAAAGAAGGAAAATTCAGCAATTAAAAAACCCTTACCATTATCCTAAGTTATTTGTGATCCTTTTATGTGCAGCATAGGGTAACATACTTATAAAATCCCAGTTTGATTCTGCACAGCTCATGCTTCTTTTCTTACAGTGACTACATTCACTTTCCATGTAGCCACTATGTATGGGGATGTAGTCATCCTCCTCAGTGTGCTACCCAGCATGCTGCAAGAAAGAGATGCCTCCTATTGATGAAACATTCAGTGCCACAGGCACAGTACAGATGACGGCCAAAAAGAGTGGTGGGATTTGTAGTTTATTTTGAGCAGTGCACATGACCGCAAGTTAGGTGCACTGTTACAAATATTTGATGAAAGTGAATAGAAAGAAGCCTCTGTTGGGAACATGCGAGGAGAACATTCAGAACTGATAAAAAAAAGGTAAGACAATATTTTTGGAATATCTGATACTAATATTCTATGATAGAGTATTCTATTTGAAATTTACACTGCAATTAAACAGTGTGCATTAAATGTATGCTTCTGAGAAGGGCTAAATTGCATTAAGGCCAAATACAAAAGGACTAGGGATGAGCCGAACACCCCCTTTTCAGTTCGCACCAGAACATGCGAACAGGAAAAAAGTTCGTTCGAACACGCGAACACCGTTAAAGTCTATGGGACACGAACATGAATAATCAAAAGTTCTAATTTTAAAGGCTAATATGCAAGTTATTGTCATAAAAAGTGTTTGGGGACCTGGGTCCTGCCCCAGGGGACATGGATCAATGCAAAAAAAAGTTTTAAAAACGGCCGTTTTTTCAGGAGCAGTGATTTTAATAATGCTTAAAGTCAAACAATAAAAGTGTAATATCCCTTTAAATTTCGTACCTGGGGGTGTCTATAGTATGCCTGTAAAGGGGCGCATGTTTCCTGTGTTTAGAACAGTCTGACAGCAAAATGACATTTTGAAGGAAAAAACTCATTTAAAACTACCCGCGGCTATTGCATTGCCGACAATACACATAGAAGTTCATTGATAAAAACGGCATGGGAATTCCCCAAAGGGGAACCCCGAACCAAAATTAAAAAAAAAAAATGACGTGGGAGTCCCCCTAAATTCCATACCAGGCCCTTCAGGTCTGGTATGGATATTAAGGGGAACCCCGGCCAAAATTAAAAAAAAAAAAAATGACGTGGGGTTCCCCCTAAATTCCATACCAGACCCTTCAGGTCTGGTATGGATTTTAAGGGGAACCCCGCGCCAAAAAAAAAAAAAAAAAACGGCGTGGGGTCCCCCCAAAAATCCATACCAGACCCTTATCCGAGCACGCAACCTGGCAGGCCGCAGGAAAAGAGGGGGGGACGAGAGTGCGGCCCCCCCCTCCTGAACCGTACCAGGCCACATGCCCTCAACATTGGGAGGGTGCTTTGGGGTAGCCCCCCAAAACACCTTGTCCCCATGTTGATGAGGACAAGGGCCTCATCCCCACAACCCTGGCCGGTGGTTGTGGGGGTCTGCGGGTGGGGGGCTTATCGGAATCTGGAAGCCCCCTTTAACAAGGGGACCACCAGATCCTGGCCCCCCCCTGTGTGAAATGGTAAGGGGGTACAAAAGTACCCCTACCATTTCACTAAAAAACTGTCAAAAATGTTAAAAATGACAAGAGACAGTTTTTGACAATTCCTTTATTTAAATACTTCTTCTTTCTTCTATCTTCCTTCATCTTCTGGTTCTTCTGGTTCTTCTGGCTCTTCTGGTTCTTCCTCCGGCGTTCTCGTCCAGCATCTCCTCCGCGGCGTCTTCTATCTTCTTCTCCTCGGGCCGCTCCGCACCCATGGCATGGGGGGAGGCTCCCGCTCTTCTCTTCTTCTTCTTCTCTTCTTCTCTTCTTCTCTTCTTCATTTTCTTCTCCGGGCCGCTCCACATCCATGCTGGCATGAAGGGAGGCTCCCGCTGTGTGACGGCGCTCCTCGTCTGACAGTTCTTAAATAACGGGGGGCGGGGCCACCTGGTGACCCCGCCCCCTCTGACGCACGGGACATGACGGGACTTCCCTGTGGCATTCCCCGTGACGTCACAGGGAAGTCCCGTCAAGTCACCGTGCGTCAGAGGGGGGCGGGGTCACCGGGTGGCCCCGCCCCCCGTTATTTAAGAACTGTCAGACGAGGAGCGCCGTCACACAGCAGGAGCCTCCCGCCATGCTAGCACGTGTGAGGAGCGGCCCGGAGAAGAAAATGAAGAAGAGAAGAAAAGAAGAAGAGAAGAAGATGAAGAAGAAGAGAAGAGCGGGAGCCTCCCCCCATGCCATGGGTGCGGAGCGGCCCGAGGAGAAGAAGATAGAAGACGCCGCGGAGGAGATGCTGGACGAGAACGCCGGAGGAAGAACCAGAAGAGCCAGAAGAACCAGAAGAACCAGAAGATGAAGGAAGATAGAAGAAAGAAGAAGTATTTAAATAAAGGAATTGTCAAAAACTGTCTCTTGTCATTTTTAACATTTTTGACAGTTTTTTAGTGAAATGGTAGGGGTACTTTTGTACCCCCTTACCATTTCACACAGGGGGGGGCCGGGATCTGGGGGTCCCCTTGTTAAAGGGGGCTTCCAGATTCCGATAAGCCCCCCGCCCGCAGACCCCCACAACCACCGGCCAGGGTTGTGGGGATGAGGCCCTTGTCCTCATCAACATGGGGACAAGGTGTTTTGGGGGGCTACCCCAAAGCACCCTCCCAATGTTGAGGGCATGTGGCCTGGTACGGTTCAGGAGGGGGGGGCCGCACTCTCGTCCCCCCCTTCTTTTCCTGCGGCCTGCCAGGTTGCGTGCTCGGATAAGGGTCTGGTATGGATTTTTGGGGGGACCGCACGCCGTTTTTTTTTTTTTTTTTGGCGCGGGGTTCCCCTTAAAATCCATACCAGACCTGAAGGGTCTGGTATGGAATTTAGGGGGAACCCCACGTCATTTTTTTTTTTAAATTTTGGCCGGGGTTTCCCTTAATATCCATACCAGACCTGAAGGGCCTGGTATGGAATTTAGGGGGACTCCCATGTCATTTTTTTTTTTAAATTTTGGTTCGGGGTTCCCCTTTGGGGAATTCCCATGCCGTTTTTATCAATGAACTTCTATGTGTATTGTCGGCAATGCAATAGCCGCGGGTAGTTTTAAATGAGTTTTTTCCTTCAAAATGTCATTTTGCTGTCAGACTGTTCTAAACACAGGAAACATGCGCCCCTTTACAGGCATACTATAGACACCCCCCAGGTACGAAATTTAAAGGGATATTACACTTTTATTGTTTGACTTTAAGCATTATTAAAATCACTGCTCCTGAAAAAACAGCCGTTTTTAAAACTTTTTTTTGCATTGATCCATGTCCCCTGGGGCAGGACCCAGGTCCCCAAACACTTTTTATGACAATAACTTGCATATTAGCCTTTAAAATTAGCACTTTTGATTTCTCCCATAGACTTTTAAAGGGTGTTCCGCGGCATTCGAATTTGCCGCGAACACCCCAAATTGTTCGCTGTTCGGCGAACTTCCGAACAGCCAATGTTCGAGTCGAACATGAGTTCGACTCGAACTCGAAGCTCATCCCTAAAAAGGACATATTATTAGTTTTGCTAGAATTGACCTTTGATTAAAGAACCTCAATCCAATGCTATCTTCTAGGAAATGGAAGGCATGGCCACCACCAGACATTTCTAATATAACACAAAATGATTTATTGCCAGAATTTCTTCAGACTTACTGAGTCCAGTACAAGCAGCAAAATGCTGTTTTCATTGTTAGGATTTACTGTTCCATCTGAAACAAACTGATCAGTTTAACTATGCCTCATATGTATATTTTTCTTGTGTCCAGCATCAGCGGTTAACAAGCTAGGAGGTTGGTAATGTAACAGGCTGAACTACAGCAATATAGCATAAACATAACAAACCCCTTTCCCACCCCCTCTATGTGTCCAAAGATATCTACAAAGTCTGCATTTATTTTAATTCACTATTTTTTTTTATTACGTGTGTTGCACTGCAGATGGCCTAGGCAACATAGGATAATTACATCTGTAGAAGTGGATGAGTAATATCCTCAAAATGTACTGTCAAAAATCACATTAGAATGCCACTGGCCAATAAGCACTGAAAGAAATATAGGCAAAAGTCAACCCAGCTCCTTGAGGTATCATGTACAAGGACAATGTAGTCAATATAGGAAGCTGCAGAATGGCTAATTGCCAGATAGAAGTCAACCTCTTCCATTCTTTAGCAATTCCCCTTATTTCATTTTTACTCCAAATATTTAAGCTAAGTCTGAAAGCACCACACACTGCAACCAGTGGAAGAGCCAATGTATGCAGACCATCAAGAAGCAGCACAGATGCCCTCATACTTTGACACATACTTATCTAAACTTTTGTTATGGTTCATCTCCCCACTATAAACACTATATTTAAAGTCTTGTAACAGCTTCTGTAATTAAAACACTCACCACATGTTCAGCCTTTATGTAGTTTGAAATACAAAGGCTGTCATTGCTGACAGCTTGCTGAAAACGCTAGTTGTCTGCCAGCCATTCCAATCTTTAATACTTTCTAAATTATAGACTTGGAACATGCATACAGCAAGGCAGTCAGAATGAAGTCAGAACAACTGATTTGCACACATACTCTATCTTGAGTTAAATAGTAAAACATATACTGGGGCAATATTTATTTACTTATTTTTTTGCACACATGTTAAAATCTGCCTTTTTTGCTAGAAATTACTGTAAACCCCCCAAAAAGTAGGAATTTTCTCTAAGCAAAGACTGTGAAGTTATGGTGTAGTTTGAGTAATGGTGCTAGATGCAATATTTTATTTGCACGGTTATTTATAAAATACATATTTTCAGGAAAAAATACACTAAATTAATTTTAGTACAAACAAACATTTGTGGAAAATGTAAAAAATTGGGTTGTATCAAATAAATAGATACCAAACATGTCAAGTCTTAAAACTGCACACGACTGTGGAATTGCAAAAAACTATGATATCTGACATGTAATTTTATAGATAGGCAACTCCTATCCTCATATTGATTAGTGGTTTCAAATTAATAACAACTACTGCAGTAGGGAACAGACACAAAAAATACACTCTGCATCTTTCCAAATAACTGTTCTGCGTTATTATGACGCAATTGAAGGTTTTCATACACATGATTATGTAGATATCACATTAATATTACAATTGTACGTTTATGGTAACAAGAGGCGTAACATAGGCAGACTAATTCTAATCAGGACTCGAAAGAATGCAAACATGTACTGAAAACATTATTAGTGTCGTGTGCACAGTGACGGCAGTGTACAATACATACAAAATAGAATACAATTATATACAGAACTTACAAATCTCCTATACAATCTTCTATGATCAGACAGGCAGCCATTATGACTGGCCAGTCTTCTCTCTTCTCTGTTTGTGCCTATACCCTCTTGCCTCTAAACTAATTTATCTAGCAGATGTACTACATATACCTGTGAACAGCAATAAACTTCCCCTTCTTATGTATCCCATCCATCTTGGCTTTTTTTAATATTATCGCAGCTGTATTCCAATTAACATCCTTATCTTAATCTTTTTTTTTCTCTCAATGAGAGTTAAAACAATGTGATTACAATTATCTTGAATCTGTTTTCCAAACATGGTAAAATAAAGGTTACATTTAACCGTGTATTACACAAATTAAGTATCCTTTGATAGTGGAAACAGTGCATTTAAAAAAGGTAAAAGTATAATTTCCTCCTTTAAGGAAATATATCTGTGGATATATATTAGAATTAGGATGTGATATTGAGATTATCTTAATTTCTGATATGAGTTTAACAATTTTATTAATAATATAGATATATTGTAACTGGTTTAGTTGAATGAAATCCAGGTTATTGGGGAAATTTGTAAGATGGGATTAGTTTAGAGTAAGATAACAATTTTGTAATTTTACATTTATATAATAAACCCTTATTGAGAGAAAAAAAAGATTAAGATGAGGTTGTTAATTGGAATGCAACTGCCATGATAGTTAACAAAGCCAAGATGGATGGGATACATAAGAAATTTTTCTACAAAGATGAAATCTAAAGGTCTGATAATAATTTGATGTGCGGTCCATGATGTGAGAGCAATAATAAATAAAATTTAAATATAACAGACCCATCACATCAAATTCACACACCCTGTTAGGATAGATGCCACCTGCAGCCAGTTGTTGTATAGTTTTTGATCTGGCTGAGAGCTTTCTGTTCTGTCATATACATATTGTTGGTCCTTTTTGTTTTTATTTATTTTTATTTTTGAAGTCCAAAGTAGAATGTGTGGATTATGAAATGACGTGCCCCTTTTCCTTGTAAGTGCAGTGATAAAAGCAGAAGAATACTTTGGATTTATGGACGTCTCTGCATGACCGCAGGGTATTGTTATCATTTATTATGTTATGACATCAGGAAAATAATTTAAGATGGAAACTAAGGACTTATGTTATCCAGCTAAAACTAACAACAGAGCAAGCAATGAGAAATTATAATATTGCCAGGAAAAAAGTTGTCTTTTTGAAACATGAAACTGGAGATCTTACACAAACAGCATGATAGAAAACAAGCCATTGTAATATATTTATGCAAGCTGGACCCAGCAATGAAGGATTCACCCTGATATATCAGAGCTGTAGCTTTATGCAAAGGAGCTATTAGACAAAGTTACAGACATTATTTTGGTAAAATATTTAATTTTTATTGGTCCCACATTCTGCACAGCAAATATACAGCTAACTAAATGTTTATCTAATGAAAGGTTTAAAACACAAATTTGTTTTGTTTGTTTATGTACAAATCTAACAATGAAAAATGAGTACATTTGAATCCAGTCACCTTATTGCCTCGAATGGAGGAGGCTGGAGACAAAGAACCACATTTGTTAAATTGATGACGTTGGAATCAGCTGCTGTGAGCCCAGTGCAGGACACACTCCCTGAAGACCCAGATATTTAATTTTTTGTAGATTTGATCCCGTTTTATACTGAGGATGGCAATACCCATATTGAGTATGCAGTTTATCACCCAGAAGGATACTCTGTATTCAGAGTCATTGGATCCTTTTCCCCCAGCTCAAGAAGCAGAGCTCCATGTTTTAGCAAAGCCTGTGAGCTATAAAGAGAGTATATATTTATATAGATAGTCAAGATATAGAGAGCTTTTGGTTCCATTTGAAGGGCCAGAAGTTTGTTTTTACTTTGGCAGGTAAACCAATCAAGCATGCCAAGTTATCTTGATTGGCTGTTTTCAGCCTTCCAGCTTCTTGCTGAGGTAGCTATATTAACATTAAAAGTCACACGTGGAAGCAGACCAATCGACTAAGGATGCTGCATTACAGCCCCGGACACTTGCTGGGTCTGTGCAACTCACAGATTCCACCCTAGTTCTGGTCCAGTATAGCTGGGATTATTAATTCAACTTTAAGGACCCCAGAACGAGAAGAACAAGTGGTCCACAGGGGGCAACTTCTTATGAGACAGGACTTTGGAAAAATGTGATCTTTTAGGTCTGCCAGCAACTCTTTTCCCTCCATCTTGACACATGGACCGTGTCATCAGTTACAAGAAATTATGGCTGCCTTAGTAAATGAGCGTGGGATAGAGCCAGGGTTCACCACAGTTGTTTTTATAACATACCACTTCTTGTTTTACCTGTTACCAAAGGTGTTACCAAAAGCTGAACATCCCTTCCAGAGATTACAAAAAGATATCCAGATACCCAAGTCAGGATCTTACAAGTATGCATTTTGTCTGAATGGACATGTTTTCTGGATGTCCAGTGGCAAATGCTACTGCAAAGGCCACAGTAAAGTGTTATCAGAAGTAGTTTGTAAGTACAGAGTGCCAGAATCTACAGAGACTAAAGGAGGAAATCATTTTTATAAGAGAGTCCTTACTAGAAGTTTTGAGGTTTTATCTTTACACCCCCTACTGTGTACAATGTAGAGGAAAAAGTAAAGTAAGAAACTAGAAAACTTTTGCCTGAACATTTTCTTATATTTTATCAAGTCCCTAAGGGGATGTTGGACTCTCTCCCTATGGGATTTGGTTTGGGAGTGTGTTACTCGCTTGCTTATATTTTGTCTCAGCAGCTGAAGTCCTTCATTCGGATCTCACAGAGAATGTTGCTGATCTTTTAAGGTTTTTGACAAATGCATTTATGTGTTTTCTCCCCAATTCCAGACCCTAAAAGTTTGGAAGGATCTAAAACTAAAGCCAGGTGACTTGGGGATTGTTAAGAGACATTTATATATAAGGAAATGTTTGGAGGCAAAACAGCATCTATTTCATGTACAGTTTTGCAAAACTTGAAGGAAAAGTCACCTAAATCACCAAACACTGCAAAAATGACTACATTAAAGAAATCTCTGTGTTTGATTTGTTTCCCTCTTGGAATCACAGTCTAGGGTACTATTTATTCAAATACTTTAATTGTAAGGGAGATATATATATATATATATATATATATATATATATATATATATATATATATATATATATATATATATTTAAAAAATCAGAAGACAATTGCTGCACAAGCAGTAAAAATTTATTGGTAAAAAATTACATCATATCAGGTATTGTCAAGATTGAAAAGTTACCACTGTCTAGACATTTTGTAGAAATCATACTGAACCATACTGTTTCACAACTCAGGTATATGGTTATAGACGGTATCCCAAACAACAGACGAGGAGGTAATAGAGAGCTGGAACTAAAAAAGAGGGAGGCATATTGGATAAATCGTTTAGATACTTTACAACCTAAGGGGTTAAACACAGACTTTGATCATGTATCTGTTCCTTTGAAATGTGCGCTTTTCATTTTGTTCCTTAGGATCTGAGTCACTAGATAGTCGATCGATTAATATATCGTCGATCTTTTACTGACAGATCCAGTATTTTATCACAGATCTCTTTGTTGTTGTTTTCTGCAATTGTTTTTAATTAATGATGGATAATGGTTTACCCATTATTGATTATGTTGTATATATTTTTTATAGATGAACTATTCTATCAAGCATACTATCATATAGTGAAGGGATTTTTTCCACTTGTTTCCAAAGTCGTTCCATGCTTTGTAACTGATTGAATTACTCACGATAAAGAATGTGCTTTTTATGTGATGATTCCAGCTGAATTTGATGTGATTAGTAGCCTTTACAAGCTACATATATATAGACCTTTGTATATGATCAGTTGTAGGTATGTGGTCATGAAGAAGGGCAATATCATTATTGGCCCGAAACATCACCTGACAATACTTGATATGATGTAATTTTTTACCAATAAATTTTCACCGTTTTTGCAGAAATCCTCTTCTGATTTTTTTTATATTTTAGTCTCTGGGAAGGACTAGATTGCTTGCACAACACCTCCTAAAGACCGTTCAGTGCACCACACCCAGTGACTGATATATATATATATATATATATATATATATATATATATATATATATATATATATATATAAAATATATACTGTGATTTGAAAAGTGGTTTTGCCATGTTGAAGTCATACTTGTCTTTTGTACGTTTTCCATTTTATGTAGAATTGTCTGTGTTTACATATGCTGATAAGTCAGCATACCAACAATTAAGCTAGAAGGCCATTTTGGCCACAGGAGTGTACAGCCAGTACTCTGTAAATATGTCTTATCAATCATTTGTTTTTCACAATGAAAAGTAATTTTGTAATGAAAAAGCTGCTCAGCTTTTATATTCTCCACAACGGAGTTTTGCCTCTTTGGCCAGGACTACCTCCACCTAAGCATGTGGAGGTTCCAGGTTAAAGGTGATAGCAGGTATGATTAGCGATCAAAATATTGATCAAAAGAGACAAGATTGTAAAGGAAATTTGTAAGTTCTGTATATAATTGTGTTCTATTTTGTGTGTATTGCACACTGCCCGGCACTAATAATGTTTTCATTACATGTTTGCATTCTTTCGAGTCCTGATTAGAATAGGTCTGCCTATGTTACGCCCCTTGTTACCATAAATGTACAATTGTCATACTAATGTGATACCTACATAATCATGTGTATAAAAACCTTCAATTGCTTCATAATAAAGCAGAACAGTTTTTTGGAAAGATGCGGAGTGTATATTTTGTGTCTGTTCCCTACTGCAGTAGTTATTATTAATTTGAAACCACTAATCAATATGAGGATAGGAGTTGCCTATCTATAAAATTCCATGTCAGTACTCAAACGTGATGCTTTAAAAGTCTCTACAGGTTATTAATTTAGAGTTAACCATGAACTACAACCCTAGAATTATTACTTTCACTCTGATGTTCACAATGATACCTCATGTGCGCAGCGCATTGATGTTTACATACATGTGCTCGTTCTATGCTGCACATTTTATATGGGCTGTGTGCGAGGGTGACAGGGGTACTTTAAAAAATTATTTAAAATTATTTTTATTTATTTTATATAATTTTTTTACACTTTTTTCATTTCTTTTTTAATTGTATTGCTATCTTAAGGGGGGTAACAAGCCCCCTATGTGATAGCATGGGCAGGTGACAGATGCACCTTTTGGAGACATTGGTGGTTTATTAGACCCCAATATCCCCCTTGCTCTCCGAAGTAGTTATTAAAATACAGATCATGTTTGAATAGCTGCATCCTCACTACTACTAGCCACACTAGCCAAATGACAGCCATGACCCTGGAAGGAACTATCACATGTTGTTTCCGGGGTTATTAGTCACATGAGGGAACAGGGAACAGATGTCCCAATATCCCCACCCTCCTCGGAGTTTTGTGTGTTCTCATTGGTGATTGTAAGCTCTAACGAGCAGGGCCCTCTGATTCCTCCTGTATTGATTTGTATTGTAACTGTACTGTCATGTTGTAAAGCGCTGCGTAAACTGTTGGCACTATATAAATCCTGAATAATAATAATAATAATTATTGTGTATTCCGCTACTTTATGTTGTACTCTCCATAAGAAACTGTCAAGTAGTTTATCTCTGCAGTGTCTGCAAAAAACGAAAATATAAGTTTTGGGTGGATGGATCAAGAGTATGATCAATTTTGTAAAATATATATATTTTTTACAGGGACATATAACACTTTCCTCATACAGAAACATAATATGTGTGTTGTATTTGGCCTTAACATAAGCAAATAGAGAATGGAATCTCATAGCATCTGTTGAAAACAATGCAAAATTCATACTAAACTTGACTTATGAAGGAAGTAATTTTTTAGAATGAAGAGAGCAGTCATTTCAAACAGGTCTGGAATTAAAGCCATCAAATTTATGTGCAGTATGGAAAGGTAACTTAGATTTAGGTTTTACCATCTGAATCTTTTCTGAATTATTCCAGTGATATAAACATGATATAAGGCTAGCCTCATTGCCTCAAACACACTTCTAAAATATTTGCATGCAAATAGTGTTGACATTTCGCCTTGCGAACAGTTAGATATATCCTTTCATTAAACCGTGACAGTGGAGCATGAAAAATAGATAAAGCTCCTCAAACCACATTGTTTGTACAGATTGTGCTCTTGCAAGTAAATCATGCTTCCCTTTGCAATTTGAGTTACACATTGTTAATCTTGACAGGAAAATGCAGTAAAGGAGTACAGAAAGCTTTTAAAATGCGTTTGACCTTTTTAAGATTGGGGTAATTTTGACAAGAGTATTTTAGATCTCAAAGCCATTCAAGTCAAGAGCTGTGACTGGTACTAATCAGTATCAGACTTACACAAGGTGTACACTGTGTGAAGTCCATCACCCGTGGTTTTAGTTTATACTGTAGTGCTTTGAAATAAATCTGTATGCCAAAACCGAATGCTTATTTATTTAATACCTCTGGTATTTCACCAAAATCAGTTGCTATGGTACATATTGGCAATAACCATTTTAGTCACACATTTTTCCAATTCTGGACTTCCCTTTTTCTAACTGGAGAGGCCTAACTGATAGATTAATGGAACTATAAATGTAGTGTGTCCACTACATATCTCAGAAAGAAGATCTTGAAACAACCAAGCAATGACATAATTTCACTGAACTACTACTTCAAACATTAAAAATACTGTACCCAGATATCGCTTTGAGTTACGGGATTTGAAATGTTAAAGTGTAACTATAGCCCAAACTTCTTTTTTAGTTTTGAATAGAATGGAAAAGAATAAGAACCCTTGTTAAATTGTACTGCTGTCCAGGCTTCGTTAGGAGAAGTCCCTTATTTTATGTCCCAGGACAACCTTTTCATGAGACAGGAAATGAGGGGAACTGACAGCAACACATCTATCAGCATTGTATTGTATGTTTCCCTGTTGTAAATTTTCCCTTGAATCCTGTCTGGTAAAACGTTATACCTAAATGGAAAGTGACACAAAGGCTCTCTAATGCACCCCTGGATAGCAGTACAGCCCTTACTCACTCTATCCAAAGAGTGTCATTTTGGCTATAGATACACTTAAATGTACATCTTATGGCACAACATTTTTTTTACTTTTAAATAAAGTAGGGAAGGATTAAAACCTTTTTTTTTTTTTTTTTTTTTTTAACCATCTGTTTCCAATTGGTCAGTTTACCCTCCAATTCCCACCCTGTAGACACAACAGAAAGTGAGTGAAAATCCATTGAAAGTGAAGTCCCCACAGGACAGTTAATGCCACACACAAGTTCCCCAATGAAAGATATTCTCATTATTCTTGTTCTCGTGACAACTTAAAGCTTTGTCTTTTCCCTACTCTATCCCAAACTGAAATAAAATTATGGCTTTAGTGCTCCACAGTAATTACTACCCCAGTCCCACTAACCCCGGAGATATCACTGGTGGGACTTTTAGATGAGGAAGTGTGGCCTAGGTATACTAGAATATTTTTTAAGAGAAACCTTGTTGTTAGTTGCAACCATCTCCTCTCACAGTCCCTCCGTGGGCTAACTCGGTTAATTAATTCATCCCCAATGGGTAAATATTTGATGTCAACAAAAATTGTCCTCGTAAACACCTTAAAATGAGTAACTCTACTCATACTTTAACTACCACTTATTAATGTTATCTGTCTATCTGTTAACTGGGTCTGACAGACAAGTTGACTTAATTTAGTTCCCAATGGATGTTTAATGAAAATGCAAGATGGCTATTGCAGTTTTTTAACTGTTTATTGCTACATACACTTAAAGTGATTGTAAAGGTTGTTTTTTTTTCAAATAACAAACATGTTATACTTACCTGCTCTGTGCAAGTGTTTTGCACAGAGCAGCCCAGAGCAACCCAGAGCCTACTCTTCTGAAGTGCCCTGGCGGTGCTCCTCTTCTTTATCGGGTGCACCCACGAAGAGCCGATTTCTATGGGGGCACCCGTGCGGGAACGCTCACGAGTCACAGCCTAAAGAAGGAGCATGCATGCTCTGAATGCGCGCCTGACAGCCCTTTCTCCCACATCCAGTGATGTAACAGCCGACGTGGAGACAACTGCCAGCTTGACTCAGAGTCTTGGAAACCCCTGCAACTAGCGAGACAGCAGCAGCACCCTAGACCGCTGGATATCTGGATCAGGATTACACAGCGAGTCCCCCCTTGTGACTAGCTTTTTTAACCCTTACCATATGAGTTCATTCTTATTTTAATTTTTTACCTTAATAAATTCATCATTAATCATTTTAATATACTGCACTCAGATGAGCGCCGCTGTTCTCCACATTATATTAAGTTCAAGAGTCCCGCTGCTGCATCCATTGATACAGACAGAACTACTCTGTTGTGATATGGGAGCCAATTCACATCGCACATGGGTTGCTAATAAAATGGCTTTTGTTTGTATTATTTTATACTTTTGCATAGATATTTAAATATGTAAATTCATAATTTGTTTCACTCTTCTGTATAGATTTTGGTTCCAACGCTGGAACAGTTGTCAGCTGATCCGCATTAATACAGCTTTCTATATGATCTAGTTAACTATAGGATGCCATCGGTTAGGCTAAAAATAACCACAGTGAGAAGCTTGAGCCAAGTGTTTATTCAGCCGTATACCAATCAGCCATAACATAATGACCACCCATTATAACCCTTCGGGACATGGACTCCACTAGACCTCTGAAGGTATCTGGCACCAAACCATCAGTAGCAGATCCTTTAAGTCCTGTAAGTTGTGGACTTGTTTTTCCAGCACGTCCCACAGATGCTTGATTGGATTGGGGAATTGGGATGCCAAGTCAACACCCAAAAACCTGTTGTGTTCCTCAAACTATTCTTGGATTCAACAGACCAGGCCGCTTTCTTTCATTGCTCTGGTTCAGTTCTGATGCTCACCTGCCCATTGTAGGTGGTTTGGGCTCTGGACACAGGTCAGCATGGGCACCTTGATCAGTCTGCAGCTATGCAGCCCCATACAGAACAAACTGCATTGTGCCACACCTTTTTATCAGAGCCAGCATTAACTTTTTTCAGCATTTTAAGCTACAGTAGCTCTTCTATTAGATCAAACTACATGGACCAGCCTTCACTCTCCATGTCCATCAGTGAGTCTTGGCTGCCCATGACTTTGGCACAGGTTCACTGGTTTGCATTCCTTGGACCAGTTTTGGTAGGTCCTAATCACTGCAGAATGGGAACATCCCATAAGAGCTGCAGTTTTGGAGTTGCTCTGACCCAGTCATCTAGCCATTACAATTTGGCCCTTGTCAAAGTCGTCCAAATCCTTATGCTTGCCTATTTTTTCTGCTGTCAACATACGACCTTCAGGGACAACATGTCTACTTACTGCCTAATATATATCACCCACTTTCGGATGACAGTGTCATGAGATAATCAATGTTATTCACTTTACCTGTCAGTGGTCATAATGTTATGGCGGATCAGAATATATTCATATATTTACATGTGACATGATTAGATGTTTCCTAAAGTGGCAAAAAATAGTGCATCTCTGTGACATGTTATGTCTTTTTAAAAATGCTGCAAGTACAGAGGAATATCTGTTGATCCTTACAAAAATCCAGTGGCCTCCTGCCTAGATGACTCTGTCTTTGCTGCATTGAAATCTCAAGCAGGGATATCAGTGTTGCCTAAGTTCCATTCTGCTGGACTACCAAACACCTACCCCTTATGTTATGGAGATTAGGAGAGGAGGAGGTGTTCTCTTACCTACATGTTACTGCTGTTTTGTTATTTTCTAATCTACCTTCTAAAAAGCATGCTAGACTTATTTTGATGAGAAATATAGCCAATTTTACAGACAATCTACAACATGTTGACTATACAGGGCCATTAAGCTTGTTGTGCCAGATGAGGGTACCCCAGTTCAGATTTTTTATCAAATCCCTTTGTATACTACTTTCAGTTTTTTTAATATCTTCTCAGCAATGGATGCAGGCCAACATTCTCCGACATCGGTATATTCAATTTATAAGAAGAATTGCACAAAATTATATGAAACAAGTCGGTAAAAATAACTTTTGGGTCATTGATATGAAAATATTATCTTAAGGCACATTGTAGTGTCATTGTTTTAGAGTTATGCATATATGTTGGCTGAATATTTTTCCTGATTAGCATAGTTATGAGTGCACTGGCACCAAGTAGACTGCAGAGTGCTAGAGGTTTTAGGAGCTGCTAATGCAGTCTAATGGCTTTAGGTGTCTATTTGTGTTCATTAAACACCTGTTTATACAGCAGAATACCGCAACCATATGCCCCATATTTAAGCCACTTTAAATATTCCATGCTATTTTGAGGCCAATCGTTATAACCTTAGACAATTTTATGAAAACAATTTTGGCAAAACTTTAAATTAACAGTTTTAGTTTCATAGTAAAAACTAAAACTAAAAAAACAAACATTTTGATTTTACTCTAAGTTGAAGCAGTGAATAGCATCAATTTCTTTAAATGATATTCATAACATATGTCAAAATGTTTTGCTTTCATAAAGAAGCAATATACAAACTAGGGGACACATAAATATGAATTAGACAGAGCAAGAAATACTGGATATCATTTTTACAACGTGATATTCTCCTTAAATGGGTGATCTAAATATCAAAATTGTGAAAATGTTGCATGGAAGGAATATTGTAATGCTTTACTAAGGGCCATTTTGAAAACACACAGGTACTGCCATATTAACATTACAAAATACAATGTAAAGTATTTCTGGGTTCATTATTCTCTGTCTAGAGGTTTTGTCACAACTAGTCAGTGGAGCTTACTAATTTAAATAAATAAATACATAAATTATTCTCTGGAAACGTTGTATTAAAAATGAGATAATAATAACTTTAGGCAGAATGCAAGTATGTACGATAGATAGATAGATAGATAGATAGATAGATAGATAGATAGATAGATAGATAGATAGATAGATAGATAGATAGATAGATAGATGCATACAAACATAGGCAGATACACACATAAAAAATATAAAAAATTATATAATTTATTTTTTCATTAGTAGCACTGTTGCTAGATCAGAAATACCCTTAATTCAGACTTAATATTATTTCATTAATCTACACAGTTGGAACCCCATAAATAACAAGTATTTTTACATAAATGGCTGGAAACAAAGCATATTTTCCAAACGCTCAAAAGCTGAGGATCAGTTCCGGAAGCAACAGGGTAAAAAGACCAGGGCTGACCTGTGCAGCTGTCAATGTACAGGGGGATGGACTACAGGTGATCGCAAGAACTAAAGGAATTCTGGTTAATGCCTGAGTGTAAAAAACATCAGTTTATTGTCCACAATATGGGGAAAAAGTCCATCGATGCCCAGGGATCCAGCTTGGTATCATAGTCTTTTATATCCTTGACCTTTTTCCTCATATTGTGGACAATAAACTGATGTTCTTTACACTCATGGATTGACCAGAATTCCTTTAGTTCTTATGATCACCTGTAGTCCATCCCCCTACAGTGGCCACTCAGGGCACCGAGCACTGTCTATATTTCCGTGTTTACATGAATGACTTTTTTCTGATTTTTGCACTAAACATTATGGGATCTATATATAAACACTGCATAGTTTAATATTCTTTAAATTTGTCTCCAGTTGAAGATTTCCTCTTTATTTATATTCTGACAACTCAAAATTTTGGATTTTCCCTCATGTTCTGTCAAAGTGATAAGGGTCACCAGGACAAACGAGAGAGAGTAAATCACCCCATGAATAGAGACAGAAATATAAAACCTGGTAGGGGTTCTAACCCCCACCACTCTATCGAAAACGTAAAGAAAAATTTGCCTATACATACACTTTAAACAATTTATCAGATTTCTCAGATATATCAGGTTTGTTCAACAGATTAACATACATATTACCAGCACACCAAGGATCTTCAAGTGACAACCAAAAGTTTTTATTCAAAGTGATCACATCCCAGCGGAAGAGCGCAATGTTTTGGGGCCACACAGGACCCCTGCGTCTGATATCTGACCTCTCAACAGGAAACTATCTGTATGCACAGTGAAGATGAACAGAAACTTTACTAAATACAGCTGGGTAAGGTGACATGACAGAATACATCATCTGTACTGGTACTCCAGTTTGTTTCTTTTAAACACAACCGTATTTCATGTAAAGTTAGACATTTGCACAAAAATTCAGAAATATGACTAGCTTTAGTTCTATTAGTTTGCTACCTTCCTCACAAAATAGCCCAACTGATTTATGGGTATAATACAGTACATGGAGCGCCTTATCCTGTGGTTTTAATTCATCACTACGCTGGCATAATTGGATCTCCACAAATGTCCTTTTCAATGGACTCAGTGGAGGTGAGTCCCTTCTATTGTTAAGAAATGAATCTTTGTAACTGCTTCAATCACAGTCAAACGCCAGCACCCTGTATTGCTTTACTGCACCTCCATTCCCACTTGCAATTTATGGCATTTTCTCTAGTAGCCTATTTGAAACTGAAATCATTTGTGTCATTGGTAAATATTAATGGAAGGTTCAGAGCAGCACAGAACAAATGCATTTTTATCACTCTGACGACATTGCCTCTGTGTTTTAGCACCACTATAAAATTAAATCAGAGAAGGAAATGGTGGAACTTCTAATATCTATTTACTTCCATCAAACTAATGGCAAATATGTGCCAAATTATGCATTGTCAAAGCCCCCACAAGTCAGTAATGCACTTGCGATTTAATCAATCACCCTTCATACTACCAGCAGGGCAATATCCGAGATTTACAAGGGTCCTAAAAATGACAAGGAATGATTATTTTTTAAAAACCTGAAAATGAAACCACCCAATTTCTTGTTTTAAGTTGCATTTATAGAGACACTGTGTGACTGATCTACTTTCTTGTCTCGTTATTACAAATTTATGACTTTCGAACAAAAGAAGGATGTAATCAAATATTGAGAGACAGATTCTCGGTTTATGGGGAACTCAGCACCAACTTATAACTCAAAAGCTTAATGTGTTATGTTAGATGTGTGTGCTTATAAACAGTGCACAGGACTGATTAGATAAATAAGTGAGTGAAGGAAAAAAAATTTAAATAATTCTTTACTGCTTTATCTAAAGGCATATACAGCTGTGCTTGCATGCAATGCATTGTATTGAAAAAGTGCATCTAAAGCTAAATGCTAATACTAAAGTGTTTATAAAAATGTAATATTTTTAGTGTAACAATTGTTGGCTAACTGATGTGCAAGTTAGTAAATGTATACAGCAGCTATAGTGTTTTTAGAAGTTTATTGCAGTCCCTTGAGCTTGCATGGTAAGAGGAGAATCTCCCATTCAAGTCAAGTGGTGTTGCATCATCTAAGCAGAGGAGATTTTTTTTTTTCTAGTCTTGGATGGAATGTGGAACAGTGAAAACTTGTATCATATTTTTATTATTGCCCATGTCTTTCATTAGAAAGAATTTCCCTAACTTCGTGTCTTTGTGGCACATTAAAACATATAAAGAAATTTCCCATATTGTGACAAGGCTCTACCAAAGATGAGTTTTTATTTTTGATGGTAAGTTTTAAGATCCTCAAACTTTTCTCGACTATAGCTGAAATACATTTAGAGGCTCCCATGTGACACTCAAGACACAGGTCCAAAATCCAAAATTACTATATAACGCGCAAGTAAAAAAAAAAACATATTTGACCATATTTGTTTAACAATGTGATCCAGGAACCCTGACTTTTTTTGTTAAAAAAAAACAGCTGGCCAGCGATACTAGAATTAAAAATGCATGTCAGAGTACAGGAAAAATAAATAAGTATATAAATACAGTATAGAGTATATCCATCTTGATGCAACACAGTGTAAACAAAATATTACTAATGCTCCTGCATTGTGCTGCAGTTTACTGTGCAGCTAGTACTAAAAAAAATGGTTGTTTTTCTATTGCGATCAGTGACAAATACAATATCAACATGAAGGAGATGTAAGGACACAACACAGACAAGATGAAGTACTATACTGTGTATTCTAGGACTTAATTTAGTATCACTAAATGCTGAGTCCAGAACTTCTTAGGTCTTATTATTTTAATGATAACATAAAACTATAGCCAAAAGCAGGTACCAATCAGCTGGTTTTAGTTATTTTAGCTTAGCATGCAGTTGCCAGAGAAGTAAATAACACAAAGTAGGATGAACAAAGAATAAGGTATATAACATTTTAAAATAATAGTGCCATAAGGTCATTTTTCGGTAACTAAAGATTTTGGAATAGGGTGCTTTTCATTTTTAAGCATCAGGCATTTCACTAAATTAAAAATAAAATGCTTGTGGAAAAATATGAAATGAATTAAGGAATTAACATATGCAGAAAACACTACAGATGAAACTGTATTGGCAACAGAAATTAATAAACTGTATTGATACATTTTGGCCTATGAGAACAAAGGGTGATTAGATTGCCAATATGACACAATGAACATTGCCCTTTTTACTGTCTCCAACTGGAGAGTAAGAATCCTGCCAAAGGTTCAGCTGATGGCACAAGGTAACAAGTTTTGTAAATGAAAGGTGAGTACTAATGATTCATTTCTTATTCTCATATGATCCAAAGTTGAAATGAGCCTGAAAAATAGTCACATTGTGCACATGCAGTGTACATTGAACTTAACAGAGTTTAATCTCATGGCAACAATCTTTAGTGAAATAAGAATTTGAAAATTCAAGGTCAAGCCTAATATGCAGACTGGTATATGATTCCAACTTAAGTATTTTCAACGTATTACACCTGCTGAAAGAGGTTTTGCAGATCTGCTGGAAATACTGACATTTATTTCCCCAAATTTACAGCACAATGGCTGAAGGGTTAGTGCTCCTTAACTTATA
This sequence comes from Aquarana catesbeiana, assembly GCF_042186555.1. Lineage (NCBI taxonomy): Eukaryota > Metazoa > Chordata > Amphibia > Anura > Ranidae > Aquarana > Aquarana catesbeiana. The sequence continues at coordinate 263,285,279 of NC_133325.1, read as the reverse complement.
GCTCCAACTTTTGGGGTTGGAACCCCAATAAACCCATGAGGTTTTTGTGTCCTTTTCCTGTGCTTGTTTGGGTTTCCTCGGGTTGCTCTGATTTCCTCTCTCAGCCCAAAAACATACCAGTATGCAGTAGACATTTTATACGGCCGTTACTTTAAACAGGCTTCAATATATATGGTTCTAGGTACTCTGTAGGCCACTCAGAAAGTGGTTGTATACATGGCCAACAGTCTCTTCTTCTGTCAGTACTTTACATAATCAATATGCAGCTGTTGATTTGATGAAAGGCCTGTAAATGTGTTAAAGTGAACCAACATTCACCCAAGGTCATTAAGTTGTGCATCACTTTTGCATTCTTAACCACCTCTCGCCCACACTATAGCCCAATGACGGCTACAGTGTGGGCCTTAATTGCCGGGAGGCCCTCAATAGACGTCCTCCCGAGCATGCAATGTCAGCATGTCCCTACGGGGTGCGCACAGCGCACTCTGTGATCACCGAGTCTATGAGACTCAGCTGATCACAGATCAGACTATCATGGCCCCTTACCACGTGATCAGCTGTCAGCCAATGGCAGCTGATCACGTGATGTAAACTGAAGGTCAGTAATCTTTTTTTTTATCAGCTATCAGCATGAGGGGAAAAAAAGCTGATCAACGGCTTCTGTCATAGGGACATCGGTCCCTCACACAGAGAGCCGCTGCTGCCTTGTCTGTGCCCACCAGTGCCATCCAGTGCCACATACCAGTGCCCACAGTGCCACCTATCAATGCCCACCAGTTCTGCCAATCAATGCCCATCAGTGCCTCATCATCAGTGCCACCGATCAGTGCTACCTATCAGTGTCACCTACCAGTGCCTACCAGTGCCACCCATCAGTGCCGCCTAGCAGTGCCACCTATCAGTGCCCTTCAGTGCCACCTATCAGTGCCAGCCATCAGTACCAAGCATCAGTGCTGCCATATCAGTGCCCATAAGTGCAGCCTATCAGTGCAGTCTATCAGTGCCCATCAGTGCAGCTGCATCAGTACACATCAATGAAGGAAAAAAATTACCTGTTTTCAAAATTTAATAGCAAACCATGAAACTGTTTTTTTTTGTTTGTTTTCGGTCTTATTTTTGTTTTGTTTTTTAGCAAAAAATAAAATACCCAGCAGTGATTAAATACCACCAAAAGAAAGCTCTATTTGTGTGAACAAAAATTATACAAATTTTATTTGGGTAGAGTGTTGCATGACCACGCAATTGTCATTCAAAGTGCGACAGCGCTGAAAGCTAAAATTGGCCTGGGCAGGAAGGGGGTTTAAGTGCCCAGTAGGCAAGTTGTTACCTTGCATAACATGTTACACCCGTATTCAGGGGGTAACATGTTACTGTAGCACCGACCTCCATACCCCCCCTCGATCCCCCATCATGACAGCTACTGTGGGATCTCCTTGCCTGCCTGGCCGCGTCATTCACTGACAGAGTTTTGTGAATGCGAAAACTACAAGTACCGACAGCCTTTGTGGCTGTTGGTTTGTAGTTCTCAATGAATTACCAGGGTGCTGTTGAGCACACTGGTAGTTCATTGATTGTTCCTGTCAGTGTGAAACTGCAAACTGACAGTCTGTAGGAGTCTTGCGGATTGTGGTGACAATGCTTTCCAGGCTCCTCCAACAACAACAAAAAAATAATAAATGCACATTTATTTACCTGCAAAAAATGTGCATTTATTATTTTTGTTTAAAAAATGAACTTATCCTTTAATGATCAGACAGTAAATGTTTATTTATAAATGTTCTGATAAGTAAGAGACAAATAATTCCTGGTAATGGAAAATGTTTGTATTTAATGTATTTGATTGTGAAACACTCCAATTAAACAAAATTTCACAAATACGTCTAGTCATTGTGAATTTTTCAAAGAATTAAATGAAATTAATGGTAACATAAAACTACTAGGTTATTATTAGACTGGTCCATTATTAGAAATTATTTTATCATAATTTAAAAAATATTTAGTTCAATATTCAACAGAACAGGGGCAGGAACAATTAACAATCAAAACCAAAAATCAATTAAACTTCCATACACTCATTTTGAAATATATTAAAAATTAAGCTTTGAGTAATGAATCTTAAAAAACCCCTGAAGCATGTTTTACCGTAGCATCTACTGGGGGTTTCAATTGATGCTAAAGTGTTTTAATTACCTTTTCCTGTCTGGTTCATCTTTCTTCTTATGCTAGGCTTTGTTACGCTATTGATCTGTGCTGTTAATAGCTTTTTGTCTTGTTTCAGGATCTTCTAAAAGTGATATAGCCTAACCTCAACCTGTTTTCAATAAATTTCAATATGTCTAAACTATACCACAATATTCATTTGTAAATGTGTAATATTTTATATCTTAAGTGAATTCAGTATAACTGCAAATTATCCCTTTCACGCCTAAGCCTATTTCTGACATTTCTTGCTTACAAGTTAAAATCTGTATTTTTTTTACAAAATTACTTAGAACCCCCAAACATTATATATATATTTTTAGCAGAGACCCTAGAGAATAAAATGGTGCTCATTGCAATATTTATGTCACATGGTATGTCATGCTTTGAAATTGTGCTAGCTCGTGGAATGGCGACAAACTACGGTACCTAAAAATCTCCATAGGCAACGCTTTAAAAAGAATTAATGGCTACCAGGTTAGTGTTAAAAAGGAGGTCTTTTGCAAGAATTATTGCTCTCACTCTAACGAACGCGGTGATACCTCACATGTGTGATTTGAACACTGTTTACATATGCAGGCGCGACTTACGTATGTGTTTTCTTTGCTGCGCGAACTCGCAATTTTACTCTTTTTTTCTTATTTATTTTATTTTATTTTTAATTTTTTTTACATTGTTACTTAAAAAAAAATTCTGATCGCTTTTATTGCTGTCACAAGCAATTTAAACATCCCTTGTGATAGTAATAGGTGGTGACAGGTACTCTTTATGGAGGAATCGGGGGTCTAAAAGACCCCAAATCCCTCCTTTGCACTTCAAAGTGTTTAGATAGCCAAAAGATCGGCGCCCTCGGCAGCCGAGAAAACTGGAAGTGACGTTGTGATGTCGCTTCCGTGTGTTTTAATAGGAGACTGTAACAGTCTTACTTTAGCCGGTGGAAGTGCTGGCTCACGGATCGGGTCTCCCCGTGGAACGGGAGGCCCGGAGAGAGCGTCGGAAGGCTCCCATTCGGTTGGGATAACAACCGAGCGGCTTTTAGCCACATCAGTTGTTATCCCAACAGTTGTTATCCCGTGATCCAGCAGAAATGCCGGATCACGGATCAGGTCTCCCCGTGGAATGGGAGGCCCGGAGAGAGCGTCGGAAGGCTCCCGTTCGGTTGGGATAACAACCAAGAGGCTCTTAGCCACATCATTAGCAATCCCTAAAGAGCCGACTGCCCACTCTAAACAACGGTACCGGGGTGATGCCTGCAGCTGCAGTCATCAACCCGGTATAACCCCTGAAAGCCGAGGATGCATATGTGTCTACGGTTGGCGCTAAGGGGTTATATATACAGTAGTTATTTGGATCACCACCAGAATTTTTCATTCCTAGTGACTGATTTAGACTGAACAATGAGCTAGTGGTTCCAATTAGGGTGATCAGATGGCCATGGTCAGTCAAGGATCTTTACAATGCAGTGGGCCTGTGTGCCTGATCATTTGGTCCCCTGTGAGCCTGCAACAAGAGAGACCCATGCCACACTTCAGCCACTTACATGTGTACACTTTTAATGCCCCGTACACATGGTCGGACATTGATCGGACATTCCAACAACAAAATCCATGGATTTTTTCCGATGAATGTTGGCTCAAACTTGTTTTGCATACACATGGTCGCAGAAAGTTGTCGGAATTTCCAAACGCCAAGAACGCGGTCACGTACATCACGTACGACGAGACTATAAAAGGGCTGTTCAGTACTAAGCACGGCACCCTTTGGGCTCCTTTTGCTAATCTCGTGTTAGTAAAAGTTTGGTGAGAGACAATTCGCGCTTTTTCAGACTCATGGTTTTCAGATCGTATTTCTGCTGTTCAGTTTGTGCTTGTGGGTTTGTATCTGTTCTTCGGTGCGTACAGCGAGTTCCCATTGACTTGTCATTGTGTTCTTGTTTGTTCATTACTGATTTTCAGGTCGCTCTTCACAGGCCTTGCTGTTCTTCAGTGCGTTCTGTTACTTCATTCTGAGAAGCCGACCGTTTTCTAGCCATGTTGCGTATACGTACTCCTGTTGGGGTCTTTACTTTGACACAAGCCCAGTCCATGAACAGGGTGGGGAGGAGTTCATGGACCAAGAATTGGTTGCTCCAGCGTGACCAGTTCTGTCACATGTCTTTGCTCCGTGCGATCCGTGAGAATAATCCTGATGATTTCAGGAACTTTCTCAGGATGACGGACCCCGTATTTCACCGTTTGTTGGCTTTGCTGACCCCCTATATCAGCAGGCAGGATACCTGCATGAGGCAAGCCATCACTCCGGAGCAGAGGCTTGTCACCACCCTGCGGTACTTGGCGATGGGGAGAAGCCTGCAGGACCTCAAGTTCTCGACAGGCATCTACCCCCAGGCTCTGGGGATCATTATCCCAGAGACCTGTTCTGCCATCATCCAGGTCCTGCAGAAGGAGTATATTAAAGGTAAGATTTTTATCCTTTAACATCACATTTTATTGTATTTAATGTTTGTTAATATATTGTATTTCTTTCCTCATTCTCTAATTAACATGATTGTAAGATGCTGTGAATGTCCCCTTTGTCCTCATACATGCTGGAATTTTAGGTTTTTATTTTTTGTCCTTCATACATATTTGCCTTCACTTCCCTTCCCAGCATGCTCTCCTGGCCCTATATTCACCTTGTGTAGTCTCTTAACAATGTATTTTATCAGCTCCATAGTAGTGGTTTACCCTAAATACCCCCTAAAATGTAGAAAATTGTGATGTGTGTTCTAGAGTTCTACAGGCATCTCCAGAATGGCAGCTTGGACTTGCCACCTCCAGAAGACAATGCAGAAGGACTCCCATTCGTCTTTGTTGCGGATGAAGCGCTTACGCTGGGAGACCATCTTATGCGGCCATTCCCTATGAGGACCTTCACCCCGGACCAGAGGGTTTTTAATTACCGGCTGGCCAGAGCCAGAAGGGTGGTGGAGAACATGTTTGGAATAATGGCCAGCCGGTTCCGCCTATTTCTTACACCCATACACATGGCGGAGTATAAACTTAATCACATCATCCTGGCTTGCTGTGTTCTCCACAACTTTTTAAGGAGAAATTCGGTGAACTATGTTGGCTCAGTTGGGCCTGAAGCCGGAGTTATGAATCTTAATGAACTAACCCTGATGGTGCTTGAAGCTAGCCATCCTGGCTTTCCCCCCCGAGTGCCCGCGAGGTCCGTCTAAGATACATGGAATACTTTGCGGGTAGGGGGGCCATCAATATGCCAGACAATGTCTGAGACATTTTTTAAATAAATAAATGTTTTTACCAGAAAAATTATTTGCTTACATTTACTGCTTGTGTTTCTTTTAGCTGACCATTACTGAAATTTGGGAAGTCCAGAAAATGGCGTGATTGTTTAAAATGTGAAAGCACTGTTGTGTGTTATTTACTAAAGGCAAAGACACTTTGCACTACAAGTGCACTTGAGACTGCACTGAAACTGCACCCCAATGGGTGTTATTTTTGCCCTTAGGAAATAACACCCATTGTCACTGAAAACGCAAATTTTCACACAAAAAAAGTTTAGGAGCAATGAAAGAAGAAGCCACACATTGTTGATTATCAAGCTTTTTTATACAAGCACAATCACATGTGCATTTAGACAAGGTTTTTAAAACAAACCAACATGTTTGTTGTATAATATATTTGTAGGTGACATTAATAATACAAGTAGAAATTACCATTTAAGGTAAAACAGGCATGTTTAAAATCAACAAGAAATACACAAATCTGGAACTTACAAAGTTCAACTTTTGTAGAAATTGAAGGCAATATCAGACATGAGTATTTATAAACTGTGTTTGATATTGCATTCAGAAGATGGGGTGAAGTCACCCCTGGAAAAGCCAAATTTAGAAGATGCACACAAATTGCCGAATGCCAACATGTGCTAGCTGCCATCATGGGGGATCAAGGGACGTGTTTTGTGGGTGCAACCCCTTCCTCTCAGCTACTTTATTATTGAGGAAGGGGTTGCACCCCCAAAACGCATACATTGATCTCCCTTGATGGCAGCTAGCACATGTTGGCATTTGGCAATTTGTGCGCATCTTCTAAATTTGGCTTTTCCAGGTGGCAGATAGCACATGTTGACACACTGTGTGCATCTTCTAAATTTGGCTTTTCGAGAATATCTTAAAAAATGTGCAAAAAAACTTTCTGGGAAAAAAAGCCAACAAAATTAGGGATTTCGAGGGGTTTTAAACTCTCCCTAAAACATCTATGATGTTCTTCATTTTGTTTTGAACATCACTGATGTTTTGCTTGATATTTTCCAAGTCCCTATTACACCACATGATCTCCCCGATCAGGATCTGGGCACTTTTACTGGTGAAATGACCTTCATCCACAACATCCCGATCACCTAAAAATAGTGAAAAAAACACACCATGTATTATAAATATGCCGTCATCTATCTCTTACCTGAGCCTGTGGTCGCAGACACTCACCTGTTGTGGTGACTATTTCTACCACGTCTCCCTCCTCCTCCTCCTGTTGGCTTTGTGGCATTTCCCCTTCTTCATGAGGTGGGGGGTCTGTTGTCTCCTCTGCTGAGTGGTGTCCTCCGAGTCTTTTCTCCCCTATGTAAAAAAAATGGTATACTAAGCACACAGATATTTGATGGCAGAAATAGGAATATGAAACATTGCTTGGAAGTGGGGTACAATTGTCTATTTTGGCAGAGTTGCAAGATGAAGAAATATTTTGTAACTTTGGCAAGCTTGAATACTTGCCTGTTTTGTACAAGCTTCACAGATATAGTCACCCCTATAGTATACACTAGAGCACCTGTGTGGGCCCCCTAATAAAAAGGGTGTTCTGGTGTCCCACACTAGTGCTCCTGTGTCCAGATGTGTAAACAGCTGCTGAGTGTCCTCTCCTTACACAGAATCTAGTTTGCATTTCATTCTAGTTACAAACCCATCTAGACAACAAAATTATTTTAAGAGAAGTAGTATTGAAATGCCTCTGGCCAAAACATGGTGTTTTATTGGCCGAACGAACAATGTTTCCTGTGAACGAATAATGTGCCCATGAACATGAAAGTTGCCATTTTAAGAAAAGCACCTGGAGCAGCACGAACATTATAAAATAACGAATAGGAAGGAACACAGGACAACTACTTACTTTTTTGCAGCACTCTCCTGATCCTTCTATACTGATCGTGCTCCCTTAATTTGAGGTCCGACCACCGCTTCCTCAGTTGATCCTTGGATCGACGTACCCCAAAATTTCTGTGCAGACTCTTGACAACTTTCTCCACCATCTCCACAAAAGCCATATTTGAGGCCTTAAATCGTCTCCTCCGGGATCGGGACGTTTCTGGCTCCGGGCTTTCCTCCTCCTCCTCCTCGTTGCTGTAATTAGCACGCACCTGCTGTGTCTCCGCCATGTGCTCTTCCCCCACTGCGCCGAACGAGAAGGGGTGGGGAATAGACTAGAAAGAACATCAGGGGCGGACGGAGTTTCACGCATGCGCAGTGTATATAAAGCATAACACGCGTGCGTAGTACGTACGATCTGTGAGCGGAGGAAGGAGTATCGGAGGCGCCGATCGTGATAATGAAGGTAACATTTAAACTGGACTCTATACTGCTTATAGATTGAGGCCTATATTGGGACAAGATTAGGAGACTTTAGCCTGACATTAGGGCTTGTCTTGTGTATTGCAGATAAAATGGATGGCTTCAATGACCACAACTTCCTCCCCCTGTACATAGACAAGTACAGGGAGCTGCCCTGTCTGTGGCAGGTGAAACACCCACAATATAGTCATAAACAAAAAAGGCAGGCAGCGCTGGAGAAACTGCTGGAGTTGGTAATGCCGGTGGTCCCCACAGCAACCATCCCATATTTAAGCCAAAATTGGTGGCCTGAGGAGCACTTATCTTAAGGAGCGCAAGAAGGTCTAGGATTCCCAGAGATCAGGAGCTGCAGCAGATGACGTTTATGTCCCCAGGCTGTGGTACTATGAGAGACTGTGATTTCTGTCAGACCAGACTGAAGTCAGAGAATCCCTCTCAACCCTTCCTTCCACTCTTCCTTCCACCCTATCTTCCACCCCAGCTGAGGCTTCTGATGTCCAACCTGGGACTTCCAGCCAGGAAGAAGTGGAGGAGCCCAGCTGGAGCCAGGTAAAGCATTGTTCTACAGATTTCTGTTCAATAAATAAATGATGTTTACTAGATGTTATTATTTATCACTAATTGCTGATTTAATAAAGTGTTTTACATATCAATAGACAGCAGTGGGCAAAAATAATTGGGACAAGAATGAAAAATGTTGGGCTCAGAATGATTGTCTTTTATATATATGTCCCTTTTTCATACACAAGAAGACCTGAGCCAGGAGGAGGCTGTGGAATGTGGCAGCCAGGAGGAGGCGGGGGTTAGTGGCAGCCAGGAGGAGGCGGGGCTAAGTGGCAGCCAGGAGAAGGCCGGGCCCAGCAGGAGCATGACAGAATCGCAGGTCCCTCCCCTCCGCCTTCCAAACAAAAGACCAAGGAAGGGGAGTAACGTGCAGGATTCAGCATTCAGGCTGATTCAGGAGGATTCTGCGTCCCTGAGAGCCACCCCCACTCCTGAAGAGGCCTTTGCCTGCATGGCTGCCACTAAACTGCAGGGCATGCAGGAGGGCCAACGCCTCATGTGTGAGGAACTAATTTATCAAACCTTAAATAAGGGGTTGAGGGGCGAAATCACACCCAATACCCACCTGAGTGAGTTGCATCCTCCTCCTCCTCCTCCTGCCACAACTCCACCACCAGAGACACAGCATGGAAGGAAGCATGGAAGGAAGACCAGAGAGTGATGACCTGGGTTCAGTCTGGCCTGACAAAAGATGCAGGCTCTTGTATGACCACAGCCTGGGGACATACATGTCATCCGCTGCTGTTCATGATTCTCTTGGACTTCTGGACCAGATTGAACTCCCTTAGATAAGGATTCCTCAGGCCACCAATTTTGCCTGGAAATAATTGATGTGTGCCCTGGGGGCCAAAGGCTTCGCCAATTTCTGCTGTCTCTCCAGCGTTGCCTCCCTCTTTCTTTGGTTATGATCCCTTAATACATTTTTGGTTTGATTTATTATACTTGCCTATGTGTGTTTTCATTCAAAAAGGACAGTTTGTTTGTGAGGAGGCATGTACATTTCAAAAATACAATGTGAAATTAACAAGAGACACCAACACCAAGCAACCTCCTTGAGATTCAATAATACAAGATAATAGCCAGGGGTTGTGGTAACTTGACACACAAAACACAACCAAAACTATTCTGGAGATAAAAAAAATAAAAACACAAGATCAGGCGTTAAAAACATCCAAAAATAATTATTTAATCTAAAAACATCAAAAAAAAAAAAAAATTGGGGGAGATGTGACGAATAAAAATATTATATTGATGAAATCACGATAAATAATAAAGAAAGAAGTTTGTGAGAAGTCTGTGTGAATATGAGCAGCAAAACAACTTCATTCTTCTAGCATTATAAAGAAGAAGAGAGTGCGCTGCATTAAACTATTTAAAACATTGCAGCGTGACGAAAGTGCTATATCCATTCCGAACGCAAATTTTACCAGACCAAGCAGTTCCGTCTCTGAATTTATTCTGAGCATGCGTGGCACTTGTCCACACACGGTCGGAACTGACGCGATTGGATTTTGTTGTCGGAAAATTTTATAGCCTGCTCTCAAACTTTGTGTGTCGGAAAATCCGATGGAAAAAGTCCAATGGAGCCCACACACGGTCGGATTTTCCGACAACAAGCTCTGATCGCACATTTTCCGTCGGCAAATCTGACCATGTGTACAGGACATAACACCTCCCTGCTCAAAAAAAAAATATCTTCAGTATTAAGGTATGGCCAGATTGCACTAGCAGTGGGAGGGTCTTAAAGGGTATAGCTTAATAATACTTGAGTCTAGCAGACTCAACTATTTTTTTTTTAAATTAAAGTAGAGTTCCAACCTAAGACTTGCTAGCCTTAAAAATGTCTGCTTCCCCTTCCTGCTATCTAGGCTGCCCAACCTGTGTAAAAAAGGTATGTGTATTTTGAATCCACTCTGGTCCAGTCACGTCATTCATTGTGTTAGTGAGCAGCAGGTGGACTACAAATAGGTAAGTATACACACTATTTTTTCACACAAATTAGGCAGGACAGGTAACGGGGGGGGGGGGGGGAGACATTTCTAAGGCTAGTTAGTTGCAGGCAGGCATTCTACTTTAATTCAAAAATAACTTTTATTGAGCATAAAAGAAAGTTTATAAACACACGGGTGAACAGTGCAACATGCACTACATTTACAAATCAATCCAGTTGACATGCACATACAGAGTTACATTTATGACATTACACAGCTGGCATCTGCAGTATAGCGATGCAGGGGTTGGGAAGGAGGCATTTATATATTGGAGCATAGTGAGTAGCAAGGTTGTTTGGGTACAGGGGGGAGGGAAGAGATTCAATAAAAGAGTTGTGAGGGAATCATACAATCTCTCCCCTTCCCCCGTACACAGGGAGGCAGTAAGCTTAACTTCTGGTATCTCTCTGAGAGTGAAAGGAGACCCAGCACACACTGATGGGGACAAAGGGACAATGGGGAGCCCATACGATCGTGTAGAAATTTCACCACCTGTGTCCAAAACCCCTGTATGGATGGGCAGTCCCACAGCAAGTGAAAAATGGAGGCCATGCGGTGGCCACAGTCTGGGCAGCCAGGGTTGTGGTCGTGTTTGTATTTGGATATGCGAGCCGGAGTCAAGTATGATCTGTGAAGGACATATAGATGGGATAAACGGTCAGAGAGTTTTGGGGAGACAATCTTGCAATTGCCAAGGGCTTCCACCCAGTCCTCGTCCGTCAGGACGCCAAGGTCCGATTCCCATCGCGACCTCAGCTGTTGTGTAATGGTATCGGCTGTAGGCCGCATGAGATATGTGTATATTTGGGAAATCAGTTTTTTGGGGTCTTCTCCCAGGACTATATCCACCAATAGTGGGATCTCAAGGGCGGGGATGGGGCCACCAAGCTGTGTATTAAGTGCGTGTCGTAGTTGGAGGTAGCGAAAGAACATATGATTTGGTAAAGCAAAGTTGTCTTTTAGTGCCTGAAATGATTTGACTGACCCGTTGGCCACAACTTGTGACAGGTATATCACACCTTTAGTAACCCATAGATTGTGATCAGGAATTGCGGCAAGTTCAGGCAAAGTGGGGTTATCCCATAGGGGAGTGTGGGAGTGAGGAGAGGGTGCTCGACCTAGTCGCATGGCGGTCTGCCAGACCTTGCAATGATGTGACAACATGTGCCTCTCGTCTCTACCATGGTACAACCCCCGGGGTGTGCAGAATAAGATTTGGAAAGGGTGAAATATCTGGCCGTGGAATTGTGAGCAGACCATTTGGGAGTAGTGGGTTCTGTCAGTATGGTTGAAGTGGAAGAAGTGAGAGAGTTGAGATGCTATGTAGTACGTAAAAAGATCGGGGAGTGCTGTGCCTCCTAATTCAGTTGGACGTTTTAGGACCTTCATTGATAATTTGTGATGGGATGAGCCCCATATCAAAGAGTTGAGGATAGATTCCATTGATTTAAATATACGCACAGGGAGGGATAATGGGGCTTGCCAAAAAATATATAGTAGCTTAGGGAGAAGGATCATTTTCACCAGGCTGATTCGGCCCATGACCCCTAGATGGAGTCTGGACCATGTCTGTGTTTTGATTTTTAGTATATTGAAAAGTGGTTCAATGTTAAGGTCAATGAAGTCAGAGAGAGATCGGGAAATGTGAATACCCAAATATTTAATGGTACTTGCCCTGACCAAGGGGAGAGCGGCCTGATCTAGTGAAAGGATTTGAGACTTAGTCCAGTTTATCTGAAGCCCAGAGAATGCCCCAAAGTCTGTGATGATACGAAGGGCGGTCTGGAGTGAGGGGCCCGAGTCGGAGAGGTAGAGGAGCATGTCATCGGCGTATAGACTTATTACCTCCATCATCTGACTGCAGCGGAGTCCCCTGATGTCAGGATGACACCGAAGAGCTATCGCTAGGGGTTCTACAGCGAGGGCATAGAGCATAGGCGAGATTGGGCAGCCGTGGCGCGTACCACGGGATAGTGGAAAGGAGGGGTAAATTCTGCCATTTACCTGTAAGCGCGCTTTGGGGGCCTGGTATAGGAGTTGGAGCCATTTTATGAATTTTGGGCCAAAACCAAATCTTTTAAGGCATTCCCATAAATAGCTCCACTCTACTGAGTCGAACGCTTTAGCAGCATCCAAGCTAACCACTACTCTGGTGCCTATATGTGTGTTGAGCTGGGGGATTCGTGTGGAGTCGTCTCAGATTGAAGGCCGTGTTTTTATCTGGCATGAAGCCAGTTTGATAGGGGTGTATTAAGCTAGAGATTACTTTATTAAGACATATGGGCAAGATTTTTGCCAGTATTTTGACGTCTAGTTGGAGAAGGGATATAGGTCTGTACGACTCGGGGAAGAGTGGACCTTTGCCCGGTTTAGGTATAAGGACAATAAGGGCTTCGCTCATGGAATTTAGAAGAGTGTTTGTATCGAAGATATGCGCATATAGTTTACAAAGCTTGGGAATTAAGATCTCACTAAATTGTTTGTATAACTCGAGGGGGATCCCATCAGAACCGGGCGCCTTGGATGTGGGGAGTAGAGCAATTGCTTCTGAAATACATTCCGTGGTAATTGGTGCTTCCAGTTGAGCGATCTGTGGGGGCAACAGTGTGGGGAAGTCTATATCTTGTAAGAAGTCTGAGAGTTCTGCTGGAGAATTTTAGGATGTGGAAGAATAGAGGGCGCAGTAAAAGGACCTAAACTCCTCAGCCACCTGGTCAGGATCGGAGATTCTGATCCCGGAGGGTGATTGAAAAGATATCACTACTAGGGGTTTGTGGTCTAAGTGGGCCATATATGCGAGGAGCTTGCCAGCTCGCTCGCCGTGTTCGAAGACACGTTGTTTGCTGAAGAAAATACCCTGTTTGGCCTTTTCAAAGTGAAGCTGATTTGTGAGTCTGGAATGCATGTGTACAAGAGAGGCATTAGCAGCAGTTGGGTTGTCCTGAAAAGCTTGCTCTAGGGTGTTAAGGTGTTCCTCTGCTTGATGAAGAAGCTGCTTGGAAGTGGCCTTGTGGCGGTTGATGCGTAGGGAGAGAAACATGCGGGCGTGTGTTTTGAAGGCCTCCCATATGGAACCAACCTGGGCGGTACCGTCATTGATACAAAAATAGTGTCCCCATTCGCGCTGGATAACATCCAGGTCAGGAAGAGTGGTAAGCCAAAATGGGTTTAGCCTCCATATCTTAGCAGCAGGGGGAGACGGCAGCCAAAGTTTGATCCAATATGGGGAGTGGTCAGAGAGCGCTCTGGCAACAAAGCCTACATCTAGAAGGTAAGGGATTAGAGAGGGGGCAATGAGAATAAAATCTATACGGGACATGGATGATCGTGAGTGTGTGAAGCAGGAGAAACGCGATTTTGACGGGTGTGTGTGTGGCCAGGTGTCAGTGAGGGTAAATTCTGCAAGGAATTTACAGAATCTGGTGATATTGGGTGTTGAAGGGGGAGGATTAGCGGGACTTAGTCTATCTAAGTGTGGGTTTATAACCATATTAAAGTCCCCCACCCAGACTGCCGGCACCGATGGATAATGAGACATGAAGGCAACACCCTGTTGTAACATGGCAAATTGAAATGGGGGGGAATGTAGAAGGCCATTAGAAGGATCTCCAGGCCTCCAATTGTAGCATGCAAAAATAACGTCCGGCCCTGAGGGTCCGACTGCAGAGTGTGAAGCTGGAATTGCACTGTTTTGACGATAAGGATTGCAATCCCGCGGGAGTTGGATGTGTGTGGGGCCTGGTATAGCCAACCCACCCATGGCTTTTTGAGGCAGAGCTATTTTTGACCTGTAAGGTGGGTTTCAACCAGGATAGAAATATCTGCTCGCTGGGATTTGAGATGTGAGAGTACTGCTGTTCGTTTAGCCCTCTCACCAAGGCCCCAAACATTCCAGGTTAAAATTTTAAGTGCAGCCATGTCATGTAGGGGTGAGTTGGTAGATGCAGTCGGACTCTCAGGAAGCAGCAAATAATGCAAAATAAGATCCATATCTCAATACAGTTGCTTACATAATATACAGGTGCACTAAATAACCAAGAGCTGCAGGGCACGAATGGGGAGCCCCCCATCCGCAACTGAGTACAGGAAAGAGTGCGTAATAACCATACCCTGCACTGAGGTATTGCGTGCCTGAGGGAACGGACCAGAGCTGTCAGTACCAGCTGCTTAAGTGTGGTTAGATTGTGCGTACGGCATGTCATTATGAAAATCAAAAAAACAAAAGTAACAAAACATAAGAAAACTAAAGTCAAACTAACTGCATAAACTCTGTACCAGCAAAGCAGATTCAACACACTGCCGTCCATCAGAATGGATTAGGCAGAGGCTGGACAGGGAAACTTTCGTAGGTTGGTAGCAGATGGTAGTGGCAAGTGGGCCACAGTCTCAAGGTGACCAGCAAGACCAGGGGGGGGCGATCAAGCTGAAAAGCGCACGGCAATGTGGGAGAGGCAGTCAGTTTCCTGGGTTGCCGGTGCAAGTGAGCCGTCCGAGACTAATAAAGTGGATTTGTTGGCGATAAAACAGCAATGTCAATTAATACGGTGAAATAAGGAGCAAGAGGGCTGTTGATTTCAGCTGGGGACATTAAATAAGGCAAAGTAGAATGCTTCAGTGTAAAGAGTCCCAACTCACGGTTTCCATAGGCAGCAAGGTGTGTCAGGCGGATTGTATGCGACGATCAGTTAGCTTCAGGTAGCCGGAGGCTGCTGTACGCGTGCGATGAGGGATTATGCGGGGCCCGGATTGGGCGCATCACGCCGCTCTAGCCAGGAGAGAACAGCCTGTGGGTCTTCGAAGAACTGCGCCTTACCATCACACACCACACGAAGGCGTGCAGGGAAAAGCATTGCGTATGTCAGGTGATGGATACGGAGCTGTCGCTTTGCCTCCGTAAAGCGCGCTCTTTTCTTTTGAATCTCTGCGGAGAAATCCTGGTAAACCACCACAGTCAGGTTGCCCAGGGGGATATTTCCTCTTTCACGTGTGAGCCGAAGGATCGCATCCCGATCTCGATAGTTTAAAAACTTGGCAATAAAAGTTCTCGGCGGGGCACCTGCGGGCAGAGGTTTTGCAGCAAGGCGATGGGCGCGCTCCACAACAAACGTGGAGGAAAAAGCCTCTCTGCCAAAGGTCTTAATGAGCAGATTTTCCAAGTAGGTGGGGAGGGTCAGCACCCTCAGCCCTCTCAGGGAGTCCTACAAAGCGGAGATTGCATCTCTTGAGACAGTTCTCCATTTCATCTTGCTTGGAGAGAACCATATTCAATTGATGCTGTAGCTGCTGAGTGGTGATCTGTAGTGGATGCAGGCCCTCCTCCACGTGGTCAACGCGGCGCTCAGTCTCGGTCACCCTCTCACGGAGCTTGTGGACATCCTGTCGGATTAGGGAGATGTCAATTTTCACCTCCTCGATCCTGGAGGTAAGGGTGGATTGGCAGAGAGCTATAGCCTCCAGCACTCTGGCTGTGTCTCCAGAGGCCTGATCGTCAGATGCAGGAGACTGAGCGGCGCCATCTTCCTCTCCCGGGTCTCGATCGTCATGGCAGTATTGAGCCAGTTTCGCCGCCGCTCCGGAGTGCTTTGGAGGAGACATGTCGGTCTCTAGTTAGGCAGGTGATCCGGGTCTTGCAGGCGTCTTTCGGCAGGGAATACAGCCCCAAGGATCGCTATTCAGGATATGTCTCGAACGGAGCACTCACACCGCGCGTCCTACCCCATGCAGCTCCAGACCACGCCCCAGGCATTCTACTTTAAACTCTTCCATTACATATGCTGTCCAGCCTACCTTAGAGAAAAACTTAATAAAATAGCCCGTGAATAGCTACTTAGCAACTGGCAACTGTTGAGACAATAAACACATTGGTCAGAAGAATTGGTGGTTGTTGACTAGCTGTAAAAATAATGCACCCCCAACATAGGTGGATACTGATAGTCTGCTAAAATAACCCCCCTCCAAAATTGGCGGTCACTAGCTGGCTGTAAAAAGAACCCCCATCCCCTCTCGGCGTTATTGGTCGATATCTGTCTGGAACAATATCCACCCCAGCATTGGTGGTTAGTGGGTGGCTGAAAGATGTCCCTTGTATTCCCTTTTGGTCTGGTGGGGTTTAATGTAAAGAAAAAAACCCACACCATCGCTATGGTAGCAGTGGCTCAGAGAACGGTGTGGAGCCAACACTCCTCTCCCTTTGATACCTGGAAATCTCTTTCAGGTATCAGAGGGAGACAGCAGAAACTCTGATAATTGAGCTATGAGGTGTCCAACAGGTGGCCTTACAGCACAGCCCACCTCCCTCTGTCAGCATTTGATTGAATGCTGGACAGGGGCAGTAACTGGCATACAGCTGCTACTCTGCGAATTGCACCAGCACACCAAGTGGTGCTAACCAGTGTGGATCGAAGCCCATAATGTGTGAAGTGAGTGCACAGTAAGCCCCATCTTCCTTTAGCCCTGTGTGTACTGCATGTACTGCACCAATGTTTCTCTTTTTCATCTTTGTAACTTCCCGAGCCACCTCCCTACTTATTGGACTATAGAGAAGCATTGAGACACTGCTGATTTTAAGGAGTGGCTTTAAATACCTGCATCACCTGGTTCCCGGTTTATTTTTCCAATTTTATGTAATGTCCTTTCCACACACTTCTCCTATAAATTCTTTTGTCAGTTGCATGTTTCATGTCTGCTTGACTAGCTGGCTTGTTCTGCTCTGGGTTTCTTTTTCCCCATGCTTACACCTGTGCATAGTTTTTATTCAGCCTATGTAAATTCTACTTAAATTTAAAAAAACTTTAATTAAAGAATACTCTTCCTGAGAGAAATGGGGGCTGCCACTGCTGGCTTTGAGAAAATGCTGGTTGCCTGGTTATTATATCGATCCATTGGTTTCAGTTCTTTCAGCATCACAGACCTGGATTGAGATGAGGAAAGTAGGAGAAACTTCAGAACCCAAGAATTTGTTAATTATAATTTAATCAGATAAAGTCACTATCTCACTCTCCAGTTTGCTACCTTGCATTATGCTGCTTTGTTACCTTATGTTGGAAGGCAACATGGTTTAATATCATATTTCTGGTATTTCATTCTCTGCATCTGAAAGCTAGCAAGGCTGTAACAAGGACTTGGCTCAGGGCCGACTGGTATGATAATACACTGCAAGCCATCTTCAAAGAGAGCCATGGCTGCCAGGATGATTGATGACGGTGGGTGACAAAGATCAAAGGATCAACAGGCACTTTGAGATGATACATGGACAATGCTGCGCCTAGAGGCCAATACAGCAGGACGGACGGTATATTAAGATATTAAAAGGACTACCTGTTGGCAATATCTCATTGGACAGGGGATAAGTGGGGGTGGTTACAAATGGGTCTGAATGAATGTGTAAAAAGGGCACACACAAACAAATTCGTCCCTTGTCGCTGGTGGCTCTCTGAGCCGCATTGCTCTCTCTTTTTGCCATCTGAGCCCAGCCAACCACACAAAACCTTGAGGAAAGCATTGTGATAAGTATGTTTGATATTCTTGTATTATATGTTCAATTGGTATATGCTTTGTAATATCTTTCTTTAGTATTTTCATGTTTTAGCATTTCCTATTTTCTCAGGAAATCAATAAGACTTTGTTTTATTAAGCAGCGTGCTTGGTTTCATAGCTAACCTTGTATTATTGTGATATCAACGGTAACATGTGATCAGAGTTTTAATAGACTAGCTAACTAGGGGAATAGACAAGTTAATACATAGGTGCAATAAATAGAGAGAATCCGTAACCACCCATGATTAATATTTATTTGCACCAATTACTTTACCTTACATCTCATATCTCACTGCCTTGTTACCTTGTACCCTTGCCTTGCTTGAACCCTGTCTCTGTTGTGTATGTATCATTTTGTTGTGTCTGATAGCTTTCCTCCTTAAACCCAGTGAAATGTTTGTTTCTACACTCTGTTCTGCTCAGTCTTTCCCAGTCCCTTTCCATGTTCCCTGTCTGTGCATTTCATTCTCAGTTGAATCCTCTTTGCCTCTTCCTTCATTGTATTACACTTGTTTACTCCTTTTTGGTCAATTTTGCCAGCAGGGCTACAACAGCAGTTAGTTGATTCAAACCTGCTTTGGAAGTATGAAACTGATTGGTGATACAGAAAACAGAAAACATGGAAATGACATATTACAAACTTCAGGACAAAAAAAAATGTATTCAGTTTTAAAATCCATGCTTAACTGATCTGTGAGGTGAGGCAATCAAAGCTCAGAAATGCTGTATCAATCATTGTGAGTGCTGGGACTCGTATAAGCAT
The DNA here is from genome assembly GCF_042186555.1 of Aquarana catesbeiana. Taxonomy (NCBI): domain Eukaryota; kingdom Metazoa; phylum Chordata; class Amphibia; order Anura; family Ranidae; genus Aquarana; species Aquarana catesbeiana. The sequence goes on along the minus strand of NC_133325.1, from coordinate 263,266,600 downwards.
TATTTATTTTTTGACTGGCACATACCTTGCAGGATGTGGATTTTCATAATTAAGGATTTTTAATTCTTACAGTACGTATAGCTAAATGTTTCCATTTGCTATGGCACTTATGTACATTTAGGTTTTATTTAGGTTACAGCAAACCCTTAACCCTGCAAGCGTTCTAACAGCAGCAGAAATATGGTCTTTTATCAGCTGTGCCAGTGCAGTGTTCAGTGTGTGCTTTGTGGGTCCAAAACTTCATATGTACTCCAGTGTGTCTACTATTGTACCTGCTTTATCACACACATATAGGAGCACATTTACAAACAATGTTCTATTTGTATCTGAGAAAAATGGCTTGATTCTGATGACATTATCCATTTATAAATGAGTTCCCTGGAAAAAACAAGTAGCAGGAATAATTAGTTATGAGTCACCCCTTTTCTCATGGAGGTAAAGGAAGGGAAAACTGTGCATTCCAACATTTTGGCATCTCTAGGATTTTTTTTTCCCATTGGTACTGCAGATTATATATATCTATATGCACAGTACAGCTAAATTAGAGCTGTACGCCTGTAAGGAATTAGAGGGATACCAAGTTTCAGCTATTTTTGTACTACTCAGACCTACCTGCATTGATATGTGGAGAAGGTAGGGAAGCCACACAGAGAAGTTGCACACTTGGTTTTTTGTTTACATCTCAGGGTCTGTTATAGCAGTGTGCCCCCCCCCCCCCCCCCCCAGTAAGTGTTTTCACATAGAGAGTATGATTTTTTGCTGTAAAATCAATGGTAATGGGAAATGTTAAGTAGTTCAGCATTTTGGACATAGCAAAATGCTACATAGCAGCCTTGAGCTTGTTCCTGTGTTGTGCAGCCACCCCCTGACATTTGTGTAACATTGATCTGGGCAGCTGTAGAGTTGTCCGATCATTTTTAGTGTGCTCATGAGTGCCACCCCCCCACTGCACCCCCCACTCAGTGGTTTCTGCTATCTCTTATTCCTCAGGCCCAGGACCACAACACATGACATCAGGATGGTGAGTAGAGGGTATCCCCATATCTCAGTTGTGAGAATTTTTCTCCGGTTTCAAAGCTGTCAGAATTGTACACAATGGATCAATTAAAATGTTTTGACATCTCACAGGCTTGCCCAGTTTTGAGACTTGATATATTTGATCTTGTATGTGATGACATCCCGAGTATAAAAGGGGTTTAAGTCGTTTAGGACATTCCATACCCAAACACAAAGGCAGCTACTGAACACTTCCATCAGCCGAACAAGGAACCCATACAAATAATTCTCCCCCCAAATACGAGACAAAGCTCTGTCATCAGGTTCAAACAGGAATCAACTCATTTATTATCACACATGGACACAACAGATAAAATAACTCAGAGACTCTTTCCCCCCCACCCTTGGAAAAGAGGGCGGGTTAAACTGTCCAATGACAATGGACACACAGGTCAGGTGTGTCCAACGTCTCATCAGCACACAGTCTTATCAGCAAGGAGAGCTGCTGGAGGAATCCCCCCTCCTTCCATAGAAATACACATCCTGTGATCCAAGGCAGACAAACACAATAGAACAGTGGAATACAGCCCCACCCCAGACTAGCACAGCAAACAGTACCCAACAGCATAAGACAACACACAATATATACACAACATTGTAAAGCAGTCACTATTTATAATATGGCACATACGGCGTTCCCAGAGTTTTGTGTTTTGGGGGGACATGGACTTGATTCCAAAGTAACATTAGTTCAGGGTCCCCAGGCATATACCTCACAAAGAGTATTGTTCCCTTAAAATCCAGGGCCCATAGCCGAAAGGCAAGAGGCCTGCATTCAGTCCTCTCCAAAAGCCTCTGTCCCGGCTAGGTCTGTCACATTGTACAGAAAAATAACATTTTATTTGTGTACACTGAAATTCATCACAGCATAATTTATCCTGAAATTATACACTCACTGGCCACTTTATTAGGTACACCTCTTCCATTGCTTGGTAAGACAAAATGCTATTCAGCCAATCACATGGCAGCAACTCAATGCATTTTTGGCATCTAGACATGATGAAGAAGACTTGCTGAAGCTCAAACTGAACATCAGAATGGGGAAAAATGGGCATTTAAGTGACTTTGAATGTGGCATGGTTGTGGGTGCCAGATGGGCTAGTCTGAGTATTTAAAAGATTGCTGATGTTCTGGGATTTTCATGCACAACCATCCCTAGGGTTTACAGAGAATGGTCCAAAAAAGTGACTATATCCAGGGAGCGACAGTTGTGTGAACGAAAATACCCTGTTGATGTCAGAGGTAAGAAGAGAATGGGCAGACTGGTCTGAGATGATAGAAAGGCAACAGTAACTCAAATAACCACTCATTACAACTGGGGATGGGCCGAACACCCCGGTTCGGTTCGCAGCAGAACATGCGAACAGGCAAAAAATTAACGCGAACACTGAACACGAACATGAATAATCAAAAGTGCTAATTTTAAGGGTTAATATGCAAGTTATTGTCATAAAAAGTGTTTGGGGACCCGGGTCCTGCCCCAGGGGACATGTATCAATGCAAAAATAAGTTTTAAAAACGGCCGTTTTTTCCGGGGGCAGTGATTTTAATAATGCTTAAAGTGAAACAATAAAAGTGAAATATTCCTTTAAATTTCGTACCTGGGGGGGTGTCCATAGTATGCCTGTAAAGTGGTGCATGTTTCCCGTGTGTACAACACTCCGAGAGCAAAATTACATTTCTAAAGGAAAAAAAAGTAATTTAAAAAGTACTAGCGGTAGCGCCGGCTGCTATAATGAATTGTCGGGTCTCTGCAATACTCATAAAAGTCATTGAAAAAAATGTCCTGGGATTCCCCCACAGTCCATTACCAGGCCATTTGGGTCTGGTAGGAATATTAAGGGGAACCCCGAACTAAAATAAAAAAAAAATATGTGTGGGGGTCCCCCCAAATTCCATACCAGCCCTTCAGGTCTGGTATGGATATTAAGGGGAACCCCGTGCTAAAATTAAAAAAAAAAATGACATGGGGGTCCCCCTAAAAATCTATATCACACCCTTATCCGAGCACGCAACCTGGCAGGCCGCAGGAAAAGAGGGGTGGACGAGAGAGAGGGCCCTCCCCTCCTGAACCGTACCAGGCCACATGCCCTCAACATGGGGAGGATGTCCCCATGTTGATGGGGCCAAGGCCCTAATCCCCACAACCCTTGCCCGGTGGTTGTGGGGGTCTGCGGGCCGGGGGCTAATTGGAATCTGGAAGCTCCCTTTAACAAGGGGACCCCCCAGACCCCGCCCCCCCGTGTGAATTGGTAATGGGGTACAAATGTACCCCTCCTATTTCAAAAAAAAGTGTCAAAAATGTTAAAAAAGACAAGAGACAGTTTTTGACAATTCCTTTGTTAATGTCTTCTTCTTTTCCCGCTTCTTGTTCCATCATCTTCTGGTCTTCATTCGGTTTTCTTCCTCCATCTTGTTCTTCCCCCTGCTTCTTCCTCTGCTTCCTCCGATCCACTGCTTCTTCCTTCGGTCTTCTCGTCCGCATCTTCCTCCAGCTTCTTCTTCCCCGCTTCATTCTCCAGACGATAAGCATCAATGGGAGGTTCTTGCAGTGTGACGCTTCTGTTCTTCTGACAGTTCTTATATAACTGAGGGCGGTGACCCCGCCCCCTCTAACACACAGGGACTTCCCTATGGCTTTCCCTGTGATGTCAGAGGGGGTGGGGTCACCCGGTTACATAACGGGTGACCCCACCCCCTCTGACATCACAGGGAAAGCCATAGGGATGTTCCCGTGCGTCAGAGGGGGGGCGGGGTCACCGGGTGGCCCCACCTTCAGTTATATAAGAACTGTGAAAAAAACAGAAGCGTTACACAGTGGGAACCAAATATGGATGCGGATCGTCTGGAGAACGAAGCGGGGAAGAAGAAGCCGGAGGAAGATGCGGACAAGAAGACCGGACAAGAAGTCCCTGTGAAGTCCCCGTGCGTCAGAGGGGGGTGGGGTCACCGGGTGGCCCCACCCTCAGTTATATAAGAACTGTCAGAAGAACAGAAGCGTCACACAGCCGGAACCTCCCATGGATGCGGATCGTCCAGAGAACGAAGCGGGGAAGAAGAAGCCAGAGGAAGATGCAGACGAGAAGACCAAAGGAAGAAGCAATGGATCGGAGGAAGAAGAGGAAGAAGCAGAGGAAGAAGCGGTGGAAGAACGAGATTGAGGAAGAAAACCGAATGAAGACCAGAAGAAGATGGAAGAAGAAGCGGGGAAAGAAGAAGACATTAATAAAGGAATTGTCAAAAACCATCTCTTGTCTTTTTTAACATTTTTGACACTCTTTTGTGAAATGGTAGGGGTACATTTGTACCCCATTACCATTTCACACAGGGGGGCCGGGATCTGGTGGCCCGCTTGTTAAAGGGGGCTTCCAGATTCCAATAAGCCATCCACCCGCATACCCCCACAACCACCGGGCAAGGGTTGTGGGGATGAGGCCCTTGTCCCCATCAACATGGGGACATCCTTCCCATGTTGAGGGCATGTGGCCTGGTACGGTTCAGGAGGGGGGGGCGCTCTCTCGTCCCCCCCTCTTTTCCTGCGGCCTGCCAGGTTGCGTGCTCGGATATGGGTCTGGTATGGATTTTTAGCGGGACCCCCACGCCATTTTAAAAAAAAAATTTGGCATGGGGTTCCCCTTAATATCCATAACAGACCTGAAGAGCCTGGTATGGAATTTGGGGGGACCCCCATGCATTTTTTTTCAAATTTTGGTTCTGGCTTCCCCTTAATATTCATACCAGGCCCAAAGGGCCTGGTAATGCACTGTGTTTTTTCAATGACTTTTATGAGTATTGCAGAGACCCGACAATTCATTATTGTAGCCGGCGCTACCGCTAGTACTTTTAAATTACTTTTTTTTCCTTTCCTTTAATGTCATTTTGCTCTCGGACTGTTGTAAACACGGGAAACATGCTCCACTTTACAGGCATACTATAGACACCCAGGTACGAAATTTAAAGGAATATTTCACTTTAAGCATTATTAAAATCATTGCTCCCAAAAAAACAGCCGTTTTTAAAACTTTTTTTGCACTGATACATGTCCCCTGGGGCAGGACCCAGGTCCCCAAACACTTTTTATGACAATAACTTGCATATTAACCTTTAAAATTAGCACTTTTGATTTCTCCCATAGACTTTTAAAGGGTGTTCTGTGGCTTTCGAATTTGCCGCGAACACCCCAAATTGTTCGCTATTCGGCGAACGGGCGAACAGCCAATGTTCGAGTCGAACTCATGTTCGACCCGAACAGACAGCCCATCCCTAATTACAACCAAGGTATGCAGAATACCATCTGTGAATACACAACACATCAAACCATGAAGCAGATGAGCTACGGCAGCAGAAGACCATACCAGGTGCCACTCCTTTCAGCTAAGAACAGGAAATTGAGGCTACAATTGCACAAGCTCACCAAAATCAGATATTGGAAAAACGTTGCCTGGTCTGATGAGTCTTGATTTCAGCTACGACATGCAGATAGTAGGGTCAGAATTTGGCATAAACATGAAAGCATGGATCCATCCTGCCTTGTATCAAAAGTTCAGGATGGGGTGGTGGTGTAATGGTGTGCCATTGTACCAATTGAGCATTGTTTAAATGCCACAGCCTACCTGGGTATTGTTGCTGACCATGACCATCCCTTTATGACTATGGTGTACCCATCTTCTAATGGCTACATCCAGCAGGATGCAACAGTGCAACATGTCAAAAAGCTCAAATCGTCTCAAACTGGCTTCTTGAACATGACAATGAGTTCACTGTACTCCAATATCCTCCAGAGTCACCAGATCTCAATCCAATAGAGCACCTTTGGGATGTGGAGATGGAACAGGAGATTCGCATCATGGATGTGCAGCCAACAAATCTGCAGCAACTGCCTGATGCTATCATGTCAATATGGACCAAAATCTCTGAGGAATGTTTCCAACACCTTGTTGAATCTATGCCTCGAAGAGATAAGGCAGTTCTGAAAACAAAAGGGTGTCCAACCCGGTACTAAAAAGGTGTACTTAATAAAGTGGCAGGTGGGTGTAGATGTGAAAAAGAGTTGCACAACAACAAGGGACATAACAAAATTTCAACTACCATCTTTTTACTCTAGAAGGCCTCTGTATTCAGAAACAATATAATGTACTGGGGGGGGATTAGGTCATTTTAATCAAAAGTGCTGATTTTAGAGAGGAATTAAAAAAGAATGCTCTAGAGGGGAAGACACTACTTCCTAGAGTTCTTCTTTAAAAGTTGAAATACAATGCTGATCTTCAGTGAAACTGTAAAATGACCATACAATATAGAGATATAGTTGGCTGCAATCCAATGCAAGTGTCCATTTTTAAAAAAATTGGGAGTGGTCCTACTGTTCTCCACTTCTGAACATCCTTAGTAGCTCCTAAATGTGATAGGCAGCTTCGCTGACCCATAGGGAGGTTTAAGAGATGGGATACAGTAGAGCCTATATATATAGCCTATATACACAGTATATAAAGTGCCTTGCAAAAGTATTCACCCCCTTGGCTTTTTACATATTTTGTTGCATTACAGCCTTTAGTTCAATGTTTTTTTAATCTGAATTATATGTGATGGATCTGAACACAATAGTCTAAGTAGGTGAAGAAAAATATATACATAAAACTTAACATAAAAAAATTTCAGAAATGAAAAACTGATAATTGGGATGTGCGTATGTATTCACCTTCTTTGTTATGAAGCCTATAAAAAGCTCTGGTAAAACCAATTACCTTCAGAAGTCACATAATTAGTGAGATGATGTCCACCTGTGTGCAATCTAAGTGTCACATTATCTGTCATTACATACACACACCTTTTTGAAAGGCCCTAGAGGCTGCAACGCCTAAGCAAGATGCACTACTAACCAAACACCATGCCATGAAAACCAAGGAACTCTCCAAACAAGTAAGGGACAATGTTGTTGAGAAGTACAAGTCAGGCTTAGGTTATAAAAAAATATCCAAATCTTTGATGATCTCTAGGAGCACCATCAAATCTATCATAACCAAATGGAAAGAACATGGCACAAAAGCAAACCTGCCAAGAGACGGCCGCACACCAAAACTCACGGACCAGGCAAGGAGGGCATTAATCAGAGAGGCAGCACAGAGACCTAAGGTAACCCTGGAGTAGCTGCAGAGTTCCACAGCAGAGACTGGAGTATCTGTACATAGGACAACAATAAGCTGTATGCTTCATAGAGTTGGGCTTTATGGCAGAGTGGCCAGAAGAAAACCATTACTTTCAGCAAAAAACAAAATGGCATGTTTTGAGTTTATGAAAAGGCATGTGGGAGACTCCCAAAATGTATGGAGGAAGGTGCTCTGGTCTGATGAGACTAAAATGTAACTTTTTGCCCATTAAAGAAAACTCTATGTCTGGCGCAAACCCAACACATCACATCACCCAAAGAACACCATCCCCACAGTGAAACATGGTGGTGGCAGCATCATGCTGTGGGGATGTTTTTCAGCAGTTGGGACTGGGAAACTTGTCAGAGTTGAGGGAAAGATGGATGGTGCTAAATACAGGGATATTATTGAGCAAAACCTGTACCACTCTGTGTGTGATTTGAGGCTAGGACGGAACTTCACCTTCCAGCAGGACAATGACCCCAAACACACTGCTACAGCAACACTTGAGTGGTTTAAGGGGAAACATGTAAATGTATTCGAATGGCCTAGTCAAAGCCCAGACCTCAATCTAATAGAAAATCTGTGGTCACACTTAAAGATTGCTGTTCACAAGCACAAACCATCCAACTTGAAGGAGCTAGAGCAGTTTTGCAAGGAGGAATGGGCAAAAATCCCAGTGGTAAGATGTGGCAAGCTCATAGAGACTTATCCAAAATGACTTGAGGCTGTGATAGCCGCAAAAGGTGGACTTTAGGGGGGTGAATAGTTATGCACATTGACTTTTTCTGTTATTTTGTCCTATTTGTTGTTTGCTTCACAATAAAAAAAAAATCTTCAAAGTTGTGGGCATGTTCTGTAAATTACATGATGCAAATCCTCAAACAATCGGTTGTGAGGCAACAAAACACGGGGGTGAATACTTTTGCAAGGCACTGTAAATACATTCACAGCAGCTCCCTCTTTATCATCGATCAATGATCACTTTGACATGGAAGGAAATGAAAAGGGCTAAAAACACCCACTAGACACAAGGTCAAAAAGGGCTCACCATGGTGAGCGAATGGGACAGCGGCCCAGCGCCCAACGCCAGGGCAGCCCTGGAGGCAGCCCAGGGACTGCAGCAGAGACTGCAGCCAGGAAGCACCAGAAGGAACAGCCGCGCTTCGGGGATCAGCGTGGAATGCAGGACTCGGAGACAATGCCAGCAGAAGGGGACCAGAACCAGCGCGGAACCCACGGACCAGAAGCGACGCAAAAGGGACGGGACGCGCCTCGGAAACATCTCCTAATACATCTCTTTTTTGCTGCTCAATTTGAATGTCCAAGTATTTTGTTGTGGCACAGGTTTCATAATTACAAATCACCAGAACTGCAGATGCAGATTTCTGAGCTCAGTAATGCCCCGTACACACAATAGGATTTTCCGACTCAAAATATTTGATGGGAGCTTGTTGTTGGAAATTCCGACCGTGTGTAGGCTCCATCGGAATTTCCGACACACAAAATTTGAGATCTGGATCTCAAATTTTCCAACAACAAAATCCGTTCTCGTAAATTTCCGATCGTGTGTACACAATTCCGATACACAAAGTTCCACGCATGCTCGGAATCAAGCAAAACAGCTGCACTGGCTATTGAACTTCATTTTTCTTGGCTCACCGTACAAGTTGTACGTCACCGCGTTCTTGACGTTTGGAATTTCCGACAAGATTTGTGTGACCGTGTGTATGCAAGACAAGTTTGAGCCAACATCCGTCGGAAAAAATACATGGATTTTGTTGTTGGAAAATCCTATCGTGTGTACAGGGCATAAGAACAGCATCCACTGTCTTCCCCAATGGTTGGTAGATAAAAACTTTGCAAAAAACTTTAGAGCAAATCAAAATTTGCTATCACTCAGGGGCTCAAAGTTATTGGTTGCACCTTTGAGTAGCTAATTGTGAAAAACTATGCATTAAGACTAGGCATAACCATAATTTTTGCACATAAATGGGATTCTAATTTTCCATATTCCACACTACATCTACTTCCCCTACATCATGGCAGAGACAGATTGTTAAAAGAGCAAAAGCAACCTAGTTACTTTTTAACAACTGTCTGTCTTCATATCTAGCTCTAAACAATCCACACAATCAATGTTTGTACATAATGCAAAAATAACAGGAACAGCTTTGAGATTCATGAATTCAGGGATTTGTTTCATATAAACATATTTATAAACCTGTTAGATCAAATGTAAAAGTACAGCATATTATAGTAACAAAACATATTATACAGTGGGGCAAAAAAGTATTTAGTCAGCCACCAATTGTGCAAGTTCTCCCACCTAAAAAGATGAGAGAAGCCTGTATATGTCATTATAGGTATACCTCAACTATGAGAGACAAAATGTGGAAACAAATCCAGACAATCACATTGTCTGATTTTTGAAAGATTTTTTTTGCAAATTATGGTGGAAAATAAGTATTTGCTCACCCACAAACAAGCAAGATTTCTGGCTCTCACAGACCTGTATCTTCTTCTTTAAGAGGCTCCTCTGTCCTCCACTAATTACCTGTATTAATGGCACCTGTTTGAACTTGTTATCAGTATAAAAGACACCTGTCCACAACCTCAGTCACACTCCAAACTCCACTATGGTGAAGACCAAAGAGCTGTTGAAGCAATAATTGTGGGAGCTGTGGGAGCAATAATAAGAAAATGGAAGACATACAAGACCACTGATAATCTCCTTTGATCTGGGGCTACAAGCAAGATCTCACCCCGTGGGGTCAAAATGAGAAAAAGTCCCAGAACCACACGGAGAACCTAGTGAATGACCTGCAGAGAGCTGGGACCAACGTAACAAAGGCTACCATCAGTAACACACTACGCCGCCAGGGACTCAGATCCTGCAGGGCCAGACGTGTCCCCCTGCTTAAGCCAGTAAATGTCTGGGCCGTCTGAGGTTTGCTAGAGAGCATTTGGATGATTCAGAAGAGGATTGGGAGAATGTCATATGGTCAGATGAAACCAAAGTAGAACTGTTTGGTAGAAACACAACTCGTCGTGCTTGGAGGAGAGAGAATGCTGAGTTGCAACCAAAGAACACCATACCTACTGTGAAGCATGGGGGTGGCAACATCATGCTTTGGGGCTGTTTCTCTGCAAAGGGAACAGGACAACTGATCCATGTACATGAAAGAATGAATGGGGCCATGTATCATGAGATTTTGTGTGCAAACCTCCTCCCATCAGCAAGGGCATTGAAGATGAAACGTGGCTGGGTCTTTCAGCATGACAATGACCCCCAAACACACCGCCCGGGCAACGAAGGAGTGGCTTCGTAAGAAGCATTTCAAGGTCCTGGAGTGAATTAGCCATTCTCCAGATCTCAACCCCCTAGAAAACCTTTGGAGGGAGTTGAAAGTCTGTGTTGCCCAGCGACAGCCCCAAAACATCACTGCTCTAGAGGAGATCTGCATGGAGGAATGGGCCAACATACCAGCAACAGTGTGTGACAAACTTGTGAAGACTTACAGAAAATGTTTGACCTCTGTCATTGCCAACAAAGGATATATAACAAAGTATTGAGATGAACTTTTGATATTGACAAAATACTTATTTTCCACCATAATTTGCAAATAAATTCTTTCAAAAATCAGACAATGTGATTGTCTGGATTTGTTTCCACCTTTTGTCATAGTTGAGGTATACCTATGATGACAATTACAGGCCTCTCTCATCTTTTTAGGTGGGAGAACTTGCACAATTGGTGGCTGACTAAATACTTTTTTGCCCCACTGTATAGACAGTATGCTGGTGATTAACTGTCATGAGGTGTATGTTTCTCTTCATGCAGTCTCAGCAAATAACAATTAAAGCGTTTTTTAACCCCCAAAAAAATAGATTTTGTGGTACCATAAAGCAGATTACACAGCACAGTGCCCTGTGCTGTGTAATCTGCCCCCCCCTAAACTGTGAAAAAAAAACCCTGAATCTGGCAATTCCTGGATCCCCTCTCTAAACAGACCACAAAAATTAGGGCAGCTCTGCCCTGATCACCGTGGTCTAATTGCTGGCCTCTGTCATATGTTGCTGTCCCCTGTGCTCTCCTGTCTCCCCCCTCACCCCCTCCTTCCTGCATGTCAGCTCATGTCTGTGTCTCTGTCTCCGCCCCCCGCCCCCCCTGCCGCTTCTAGAAAAATTACAAATCTTTGTTGCTCACTGCCAGATACTCTTTCATATACTGGCAGAGCACACTGTACCTTCCTTTAGAAAAACGAGCGCTGTAAATACTGTTTTAGCACTGTCTTCAGGCCGGTCACGTGACTCTCGGACAGTTTCCATGGCTACTGCAGGAGAGACTGAGAGGCAATGTGATATCCCCAGGTGACGTCAGAGGGAGATCACGGCCCCTCTTGCAGTATGCTTCAAACGGAGCTGTACAGCGGCTGCGAATCCTGTGACTGGCCTGAAGACAGCTCAAAAGCTCGTTTTTCTATAAGAAAGGTACAGTGTGCTCTGTTAGGCTCTAATAGAGAGTCTGGCAGAGTTTGAGTTATATGGGTTAACAAACCCTTTAAATAACTAACGAAAATTAACCATAAAATAAGAAGGCCAGTATTGTGGCCCGAATTTATGGGAAGAGCCCAGAGGGTATTTAAGCAGCCCACTCGCCCATACTCATTGTTGGTTCCAGTGCGCGATTTGTTACGTCACCACGCCGACTCTTTAGCTCACTGCGTGTTTGTGAGTCTGTTGTTCCCGAGTAGTGCGTTGTGGTTGCTCCTTCATGGTTTGACGATCAAGTCTTGCTCGCTGTCGCAGGTAGGAGTTGTTACATTGCATTCGCATCTTGTCCGAAATCTTTGCCATATGTTGTATCCCCATACCGTGTTCAGTTCCCGCAGCAGAACTTATGAATCGTTCATACATGGTGCCCCCCACCCCTAATTTTTTACCAAAAAAATCGAGTCATGTTGTGAGCGTCCACCACACTCTTTGAATACGTCGCATACCCGTTTCAGACCGATGCGGACCCAGGCGCATGGCCACTGTTGCAGGTAGGTTTCGTTACCATGTTTTCTAAATTCGTAGCCACTCGCAGCATCACCCATACCATGTGTTCGGATCCCGCAGTGCAACTTACAAATCATTCGTACGCACTTCTCTAATTTTTTACACCCAACTTGTTCTTGCCTCGTGCACAGCACCACGCCACACCTTCCCGATACGTTGCACCCCCACCACAGGCTGCTGCGAACCACTAGCATGGCTCACTGTCGCAGATAAAGATTTGTTACCACTCTCTTTATGTCATACCTATTTCTTACCATTTGTTGTCCCCAGGTCGTTCGTTAGTTCCCCCTATGGAACCGACGAACTGGTCGGATGTTGTCCTTATTCCTTGTGCTATCCGCTTAGGGGTTCGGTGAAACCGTTAAACAGGCCAGGTGTTTCTATCATTTTCTCACCAACCCAATTCCCATTTGTTTGCATCCTCACAAAACTGTATCAACAGCCGGTCACTCTTGCTGAGACCCTTGCAAAAAGCAATATCGTCTCAGCTACCCCTCACAAAAAAAAATAAAAATAAATATATAAACCCCCTTTGCCACCACACAGTCTCGGCCCAACAACCTGACACTCGCATGAGACCCTTGCAAATACAACACCTTCTCAGCAGCCTGACACTCGCAGAGACCCTTGCAACCACGCAATATCATCTCCAAACAAACCTCATACTCATTGGGACCCTTGCAATCATGCAATATCGTCCCGGCAGCAGGAAACTGACCGGGACCCTTGCGACCACGCAATATCGTCTCAGCAAACCAGACTGAGGCCCTTGCTATCACGCAATTTTGTCGCAGCAGCCTAAAAACACTCAAAGTGGCCTTTGCAACCACGCAACATCAGCAGATTACAAACACACCACGGGGCACCCAATCAGCCTCGCATACACGTAGCGATATCCAGTTATACATTTATCTTCAGTGGTGTACCGTCTACTCATCAACCTCTCTCTTTTCCTCATGTCAGTCGACTTCAGGTTTTTCATCCTACACCAGGTTGGCCATTTCTCCCCAGGAAAAAAAAAAATATTGATATATAGGGAGAAGAACATACAGTCGCATTTCACCAGGGCCCATTGCATGGCAAGGGTAGGTCATTTTTTTTCTCAGCTAAAGGAACATACACTCTTATGTCACCCTCATCGCAGGTTTCCAGTCGACCCAGTCTCGATCCGTGCCAGGACCTCGCTGCTAGGGTGTCACTCAGGTGTGTAGTTCACGGATCCTTCTCCAAAACCCAGTCACTGTGTCCCACTTGCCTTCTGTCCAATACTACATCTCTTCATAACACTTACACCCCCTTATTTTTTACAGTCGGAGTCATGTCGCAGGCGACAGTGATGACCTCACACTCGCCCCTCTGTCACCCTCTATGGGCTCAGAGAGTGGCAGCCTGCACTCCCTCCACACTTGGACCATTCCCAAGATCATAGCTGAGCTTAGGCGCAAGGCCATCCCCTACCCTGCTACGGCCAGGAATGCAGAGCTATTCAGGCAACTCTTCCCGCCAACAGCTGCTACAGGACCCAGCACCCCTCGGGCGTCCTTGCAGTCCATATCCGGGGCCATCTCCCAGCTGCACTCCATGGTTTTCTCACTGTCCGCAACAGTTACTGATGTGCAGACCAGAGTTGCAGCCCTGGAGGCTTGCCCTCCCATGACCCTCCCTGACCCAGTCGTGGTCACGGCACTGGAATTCCCTCCTGCAGGTACATCAGAGTCCTCTTCTACCATCCTCCCTGCTCACCTTGTCCCTGCCAGCTTCAGGAAGGACATCTTGGTGGGCAAGGACATAAATTTAGCATCTCTGCTGATTTTGGTGCAAGATGTGGCCGACAACAGAGCATTTGCCTGGGGGGACGTCTCAGTGGTCATTGAGTCGAAAGACCCCAGGCTCACCCGCAAACTTACAGTCACTGAATTTGGTTTGGCTTTTGGGATATTCAGGGATGTTGTCTGCTCAGCTGCCCCCAACAGGAGGGAAAAGCTGGACCTATATCTCCATTCAGTCACATACCTAGGGTACAAGTAGGGAGGGCACACCTTTTATGACTACCACCGCTCAATTTTGGCCAAGGCAGCCGCCAAGCTCAGCTAGCTCCAGGTCAAGACAGACTGGAGCGTTTCTGACACAGAGCTAATCTGCTGCCATTTCGCAGGCCTCCGCTCACTGCTGTGCACCATTTGCTAGTCCGCTACCCACATGGAAAATTCCACACCGGCCTCATCACTTTACCCCTTTACTACACACAAATGCAGGAACCTCCAGTCAGCAGCCATCGACACACAAGCAATTGACTCCTTACTGCAGTCAGAAGTGAATAAAGACTTTATTATCGGCCCCTTCTCACAGTCACCTTTCCCAGTCTGGAGAGTCAGCCCTATTGGGCTTGTGAAGGGAAAGTTCAGTAATAAAATCCTCTTAGTGTATGACTTGTCTGCGCCTCATTCTTCCCACATCCCCAGCCTGAACTCCCTGATTCCCTCTGAGGAGTTTTCCCTTAAATATGCCCCAGTTGACTTGGCCATCCAAACCATCATTGGGATAGGTCCCGGCGCCTGGCTATCCAAAGCAGATATATTTGATGTGTTCAAGCTCCTCCCTATCGAATTGTCCCTCTGGTGGTGGCACGGTAATAAGTGGAGGGAGTCCTACTACTTCACCACCAAGTTGACCTTCGGGTCCAAGAGCAGCCCGTGGCTGTTCAACGTTTTCGCTCAGGCCCTCACATGGATTCTGTCTCACCAGGCCCGTTGTCACTCGATCATCCACTACCTTGACGACTTCCTGCTTATTGAACAACCAGGCACACCCCCAGCACATCTAGACAAGTTAAAAATAGTTTAGAATAGTCTTCAACAACCTCAACGTGCCCATAGCCGAGCACAAAGCAGAAGGACCGGTACATTCCATTACCTTTTTAGGTGTCACTCTCGACATGCAAGCTATGCAAGCTAGCTTGCCTCTTGACAAACTAGCTTGTATCAGGACAACTATCCACGACTTCACCTAGTCGCAAGGGTGCACCAGGAGGCAGTTGCAGTCCTTACTAGGGATGATGAATTTTGCAATGAGGATTATTCCTCAAGGACGGTCCTTCATATCACAGCTTTTAGCCTTTCTCACACCAGTACAAGACCCAGACCGAATTCTCAAACTAGATCAAGCAGCAATAGCAGACTTGGCTATGTGGGACGAGTTCCTCACCAGCTGGAACGACATTTCAATGTTTATTCTGGCAGTGTCAGATGAGTCACCACAGGTGGTCACCGATGCCGCAGCCTCCACCGGCTTCGCGGCCATATTTGGCTGCTACTGATTTGCCTAATTGTGGCCCCCAGAAATTCTCTTAATCCCTGGTTTTACCCAGTCCTCATCTCTCTTTGAGCTATATGCCGTTGTCACAGTTGCCCAGGTCTGGGGCCACACGTGGACAAAACAGACAGTGTTTTTCACCACGGACAATCAGGCCAAAGCCGACATCATTAGCAAACGTAAATCCAAGTCACTCCCCATCATCTCCTTCCTGCGCAAACGAAATTACCGTCAGTGGCTCCGGCAATCAGTCACTGCTCCAACGCCACCTGACTCACTTTCCGAACCATCATACCCTTCATCTCACAGTCAGCAAAATGCAACAAACCGGTCCAGGGGTTGACATCAACCTATTTCAGACTAACAACGCCTGGTGACCAGTGATGGTCCTCGACCGACTACTGTCCCGGCTACCCAACCAATCTGAAGATAGGCCATTGCTACCCTTTCTAACCAGCCCCATCAGTAGCAACCAGTTTGTCAAGCATTTCAGGATCCTCCTAAGCAACTTGGGCTTCAACCCCAGTCAGTTCTCTGGACATTCCTTCTGGATTGGAACAGCTTCAGCTGCCTCCCAACATGGAGTACCAGACCACGTAATCAAGAAACTAGGCTAATGGAAGTCCGCTTGCTTTGCCACCTACATCCCAAATCCCTCAGGAAGAAATGGCACAATCCTTCACCAAGCTGGCTCAAAAACCACAAGAAATCAATAAAGAGCTATTTCCCTATATGAGTCTTTTGCCCCTTTTCTTGGCATACCGACCAGACCATCAAGGCACACTTCAGGTCTATTTATGTTGTAAGTCTTGTCATGTGTTTATGTGATTCACATCTCTCTCGGTCATAGGGCCACGACCATAAATAAAAAGGCCAGTATGGTGGCCTGAATTTATGCGAGGAGCCCAAAGGGTATTTAAGCAGCCCACTCACCCATACTCATTGTCGGTTCCAGTGCGCGATACCCTCCCGCCCTTCCCTTTTTCAGGGCACTTCTCAACACATCCTTCTTCACAAATTTCCCATTACTTATCTCCCCCTTTTCTTGGCATACCAACCAGGCCATCAAGGCACACTTCAGGTCTATTTATGTTGTAAGTCTTGTCGCGTGTTTATGTGATTCACATCTCTCTCGGTCATAAGGCCATGACCATAAATATAAAATATATAAATGCTTCAGTAAGGCTACCCAATGCACACAAGATCGATAGGAGATTTCATGCACATTTCACACTATATAGATGCCATTTTTCCTTTTTAAGAAAACTGGTTTAATCAGTAAAACAATCTAGAGTGGCTCTTACTGAAAGCAGAAAAACAGAGAAAGTGCAGCCCTGGTGGAAGAATAAGAGTTTCAGAGACCAAACCATTTAGACGTTTCTCAGAATTTATAAAGAAAATATTTTTAGCATCAAATCGATGCAACAGTAAACAGAAAAGACATTACCAGTTGCATCCCTGGACTGGAGAAATAATTATATACTTAAATGTTGGGGTATCCCCGCACTGTGGTATGTGATTCAATGTGATCAGTGATTAGACTGCCCTCGGGGCTTTCACACTGGAGACAAAGCAGCGGCACTTTCGGGTCGGTTTGCAGGCGCTATTATTAGCGCAATAGCGCCTGCAAACCGCCCCAGTGTGAAAGGGCGCTAAAACGCCTGAAAAACGCCTGAAAAACGCCCCAGTGTGAAAGGGTTCTAAGTATTTTTCCTACAGGTGCTATTCTCACAGAGAGTTGGTGAGTGGGGGTACAGGAGGAAGGACAGCGGCTTTGTGATTTAATATGGCACTTTATTGGCACAAGGAAATTGATGCATGGGTTGCACTTTTAGGGACTTACTATCGGCACAAAAGTTACACATGTCACTTTATTAATTATCTTTTTTTAGACATTTATATGTATAATTGTATACTGTAAGTATATTGAGATATCGCATAAGATATTGCAAAAGAGTACTGGCAGTGGATCACACTTCCAAGGATTCATTGTTGGTATAATAGTTATATGTGGCACTTTATGAATTTGAGATGTTAGATATTTATTTTCATAATGGATTGTTTTAGGTATATTGATTAATTATATGGTGGTAGACAGAGCTGAGTTTTCACATTTTTATATACTCAAATTTGCTTGGTCTTTGAGCAAACTGGACCCAAATAAGGTTTTATTGGATTTCAAGAGTCATCTTTGGAGTCATGTATTTGAGATTTGTCATTTATATAATGTTCCCAAATCAAGGTGAGGCGGTGACATCATTTTAAAGTAGAAAAATAGGGACGTTTTCTGAACTAATAGGTTATCTAGTCAGCCTTATGGTCTAAAGAGCGATTACATTTTATACCTCTTCAACTAAAGAAGTTGATAGTCTTGTTTTTATTTTTTTTTTCAAATTGTGAGTGGTCTTTTGGGGGAGGTTATGAGAAATTACCCTCCACTAACAGGATAGTGAGCTAAACCTACAGGTAAATAAGAGAACTGGAATCTTTGCTAAGTAGAAGTGTGGGTTTAACAATAAAGTTGTCAGTGCCTCCACCTAGGACAGGCAGGGCTCAGGTGAACTGAGAGGATTCCTTTTCTGGGAAATTAACCAGTAAGCTAATCAAGGAAGTTGGGAGCAGTGGAACTACTGCAACCTGAATATAACATTAACCATACCTGTATAGAGGCACACCAGGATAGTAATAATACAAGCTTTATATAAGAAGAGATTAATAACAGTACACACATCCAATGTACAAACAGGTTTTATCAGCAAAGGGCCTGATAGGAGTCCTGGTGGAATTGTGCATGTACTGTTTACCCAGGTACAGTATCTCACAAAAGTGAGTACACCCCTCACATTTTTGTAAATATTTTATTTTTTAATGTTTTCATGTGGCAACACTGAAGAAATAACACTTTGCTACAATGTAAAGTAGTGAGTGTACAGCTTGTATAACAGTGTAAATTTGCTGTCCCCTCAAAATAACTCAACACACAGCCATTAATGTCTAAACCGCTGGCAACAAAAGTGAGTACACCCCTAAGTGAAAGTGTCCAAATTGGGCCCAAAGTGTCAATATTTTGTGTGCCCACCGATATTTTCCAGCACTGTCTTAACCCTCTTGGGCATGGAGTTTACCAGAGCTTCACAGGTTGCCACTGGAGTCCTCTTCCACTCCTCCATGATGACATCATGGAGCTGGTGGATGTTAGAGACCTTGCGCTCCTCCATCTTCCATTTGAGGATGCCTCGCAGATGCTCAATAGGGTTTAGGTCTAGAAACATGCTTTGCCAGTCCATCGCTTTTACCCTCAGCTTCTTTAGCAAGGCAGTGGTCGTCTTGGAGGTGTGTTTGGGGTCATTATCATGTTGGAATATTGCCCTGCCCATGATCTGCTTCAATATGTCATAGTACATGTTGGCATTCAAGGTTCTCTCAATGAACTGTAGCTCCTCAGTGCTGGCAGCACTCATGCAGCCCCAGACCGTGACACTCCCATGCTTGACTGTAGGCAAGACACACTTGTCTTTGTACTCCTTACCTGGTTGCCGCCACACACGCTTGACACATCTGAACCAAATAAGTTGATCTTGGTCTCATCAGACCCCAGGACATTGTTCCAGTAATCCATGTCCTTAGTCTGCTTGTCTTCAGCAAACTGTTTGCGGGTTTTCTTGTGCATCATCTTTAGAAGAGGCTTCCTTCTGGGACGACAGCCATGCAGACCAATTTGATGCAGCGTGCAGCGTATGGTCTGAGCACTGACAGGCTGACCTGCCACCCCTTCAACCTCTGCAGCAATGCTGGCAGCACTCATATGTCTAATTTCTAAAGACAACCTCTGGATATGATGCTGAGCATGTGCACTCAACTTCTTTGGTCGACCATGGTGAGGCCTGAACTGAGTGGAACCTGTCCTGTTAAACTGCTGTATGGTCTTGGCCACCATGCTGCAGCTTAGTTTCAGGGTCTTGGCAATCTTCTTATAGCCTAGGCCATATTTATGTAGAGCAACAATTTTCTTTTTCAGATCTTCAGTGAGTTCTTTGCCATGAGGTGCCATGTTGAACTTCCAGTGACCAGTATGAGAGATTGAGAGCCATAACACTAAATTTAACATAACTGCTCCCCATTCACACCTTAGACCTTGTAACACTAATCAATCACATGACACCAGGTAGGGGAAATGGCTAATTGGGCCCAATTTGGACATTTTCACTTAGAGGTGTACTCACTTTTGTTGCCAGCAGTTTAGACACTAATGGCTGTGTGTTGAGTTATTTTGAAGGGACATCAAATTTACACTGTTATGCAAGCTGTACACTCACTGCTTTACATTGTAGCAAAGTGTCATTTCTTCAGTTTTGTCACATGAAAAGTTATAATAAAATATTTACAAAAATGTGAGGGGTGTACTCACTTTTGTGAGATACTATATATACTTATTAAAAGAAATAACACTAGATGAATGTTGCAGCAAAGTTCAGTTGCAAAGGCCCCTGAGGATGATCATAATGCGGCATTGGTATTTGTGTCAGAGACGCGAAGACAAGATAAGTAATGATGGGGAGATCTTGAAACTGTTGTCCAACCAGCCTGGAACTCAACTTCTCACATGCAGAAACTATGGTGGGAGATTGGAACTCAGAGTCAGCTTAGCTACTTTATTTTTTTTTCCAATCAATATTTGTTGAGTTTCCACAAAAGGCATACAGCAATTGGCATAGTTGCGGACGCAGCCGCTGCAATAACAATGATCAGAGAACAGAATTCCGCTGATGTATTCGTAAAGTGTAGTATAACACACACAATGGTACTAGTGTCATCTGGTAATCCTGTTGCAAGGCATTGAACAGGCTGAGTATAGCAAGTAAATCAATACAAAAAAAAAACTAAAGTGAGATACAGAGAGAAGTTCCTTATTCCAAGGCCCATAGTGTAATATACATATCAGACTGTTCATAAATGGGGGTCTTTGGGGGGTCTTATAAGACTCTCATCGCTCCTTTGTAGGTTTAGATTGAACGCGTAGGAGGGGAGATGTTAGGATACAGTTAAAAAAAGGGGCGCGAAGGTACTAGTAAGGAAATGGGGGTTGATATGGGGGTGTGGGTGTTATAAGTGACCTTTGAAGGTGAGGGTAAGGGTAAGAAAGGGGGATAGTAATTCCCGTCTTCTCTCTTGCCCAAGGTGTGATTGGACAGCTATGCTAGGTGCCTCTTGTAATCATCTATCGTGATGAAATGTGTCCAACAGGACCATGTATCTAAGAATTTAGAGGGAGTATCTTTCACTTGATGGATGCATTTCTGCGATTTTTGTGATTCGTTGAAACCAGTCTGCAATGGTCGGGGGATCTGATGAACGCCATCGGGCTGGGATACATAACCTGGCCGCATTCACTAAATGCATGGCTAAAGAGCGTAGGTATGTCTTTTTTTGGTATTGTGGAGTGGTGCAGCAGAAATTGTCCCGGTGAGTATTCTAAAGCGAAAGTGGTGATTTTATTTGTGAGATGGTGAACTTCTGTCCAGAATGGTTGGATTTGAGAGCAGAACCACCATATGTGCAAAAGCAGCCCCAGCTCTTCACCACAATGCCAGCACTGGGAGGGGATTGTAGGTGAGATCTTATGTAGCTTAAGGGGAGTCCTATACCATCTGGAAAAAAATTTGAAAATCCATTTTCTTGCGTGTGGACTTTTACTGTTCCTTTGTGAATACATGTGTAAATATTTTCCCACTCAGGTTTGGAAAGATCTAAGGATAGGTCTTGTTCCCACCTGCGGCTTGCGTGAGGAATATAATGCAAGGATCAAGTGTAGCATGTGTTCCCGTAGACCAATTGCTTTGAGTGCTTCTGCCGTATAGTCCGAGGCCACTATCGAATGCCTTTTCAGAATCTAGGGAGAGGAGGAGGCCCTGTTGGCGATTGGTGGTTAGCCAATGGTTAATTGCCCTAATGGTATTGTCTCTTGCTTCTCTGCTAGGGACAAAGCCTACTTGATGGAGGGAAACCAGTTGTGGTAATAGGGGTAGTAAACGGTTGGCAAGTATTTTGGCACACAGTTTCAGGTCTACATTTATTAGTGATATTGGTCTGTAGTTGGTGACTAATGAGGGGTCTTTTCCTGGCTTAGGGATCACAGTTATGTGAGCTTCTAAGAGATCTCACTGTGGTATCGTTTGGGATGAGAAGGAGTTAAAGGCATTTAAGAAATGGGGGAGGAGAATGTCAGTGTACGTTTTATAATAACCCACTGATAGTCTGTCTGGGCCTGGGCTCTTACCAGGTTTCATTTGCTTGAGGGCTAATTTAGCTTACTCTTCTGATAAGGGGCATTTTAGGACCCGTGCTTCTTCCGTTGATATCATAGTTACATAGTCAGTCAGGTTGAAAAAAGACACAAGTCCCTCTAGTTTGACCTTAAAAACAATAAATAAATAAAATAAAAGATATCGTACAATCCAATATACAGAATTTTATACCTACAGTTGATCCAGAGGAAGGCAAAAAACCCCAGCAGAGCATGCTCCAATTTGCTATAGCAGGGGAAAAAATTCCTTCCTGATTCCCCAAGAGGCAATCGGATTTTCCCTGGATCAACTTTACCTATAAATGTTAGTACCCAGTTATATTACATACATTTAGGAAAGTATCCAGGCCTTTCTTAAAGCAATCTACTGAGCTGGCCAGAACCACCTCTGGCTGGAGTCTGTTCCACATTTTCACAGCTCTTACTGTGAAGAAACCTTTCCGTATTTGGAGATGAAATCTCTTTTCCTCTAGACGTAAAGAGTGCCCCCGTGTCCTCTGGGTTGACTGTAAAGAGAATAACTCAACACCAAGTTCACTATATGGACCCCTTATATATTTGAACATGTTGATTATATCCACCCTTATTCTCCTCTTCTAAAGAGTGAATAAATTCAGTTCCTCTAATCTTTCCTCGTAGCTGAGCTCCTCAATGCCTCTTATCAGTTTGGTTGCCCTTCTCTGCACTTTCTCCAGTTCCCCGATATCCTTTTTGAGAACTGGTGCCCAAAACTGAACTGCATATTCCAGATGCGGTCTTACTAATGATTTGAACAGGGGCAAAATTATATCTCTCTCTCTGGAGTATCCATAACTCTCTTAATACAAGAAAGGACTTTGCTCGCTTTGGAAACCGCAGTTTGGCATTGCATGCTATTATTGAGCTTATGATCTACCAAAACCCCCAGATCCTTCTCCACCACGGATTCCCCCAGTTGTACTCCCCCTAGCATGTATGATGCATGCATGTTCTTAGCCCCCAAGTGCATAACTCTACATTTCTCAACATTAAACCTCATCTGCCACATAGTCGCCCAATTAGACAGTGCATTGCGGTTGGCTTGTAAATTGGAGACATCCTGTAAGGACGTTATTCCACTGCATAGCTTGGTGTCATCTGCAAAAACAGAAATATTACTTTTGATCCCAGACGCAATATCATTTATAAAGGTATTAAAAAGTAAAGGTCCCAGCACTGAACCTTGGGGTACACCACTGATAACCTTAGACCATTCAGAGTAAGAAACATTAACCACTACTCTCTGAATTCTATCTTTTAGCCAGTTTTCTATCCATATCAGTTTGGGGCTATTATTTCTGCAGGAAATCCTTAATCAACTGAGTCCTTGGTGCCTTGTCTTTAGTTGGGTCAGAAGTGGACAGATTATATAGTTGCAAATAATAGTGAATAAATTGGTTTGCAATGTCAGTGGTAGAATTGATTTTACGGCCTGAAGGATTAGTTAGAGAGTGGATTGCTAAGGCCGCTTTTCTGGTTTGAAGTGCCCTAGCTAGGAGCTTGCCCGATTTGTTCCCACATTCATAGAACAATTTCCTAGACAGGATAAAGTTTATCTTTTACCTAACTAGGTCCGGTCTAGGTTGTAGAAGATCTTGCAAGGTGTTAGCGGTGGGTGACTGTGTGCATGTTCCAATTTATGGATGCGAGCGGTTAATTCTGTTCAGTGTGCCTGCCTCGCATATTTGCGTTTGGCCGTGGCAGCGATAAGGATGCCTCTAATTATGCATTTGTGGGCTTCCCAATTAATCACTGGTGGAGGTGTCTGATGAGTCCTTTTCCAAGAAGTACTGCTTAAGATGTAGTTTGATATCCGCAAAAATAGTGGGAGAAGGGAGGGGTCTAGCCGCCATGGCAGGGGTGTATGGGGATGTCAGAGAATATTAGGAAGATTGAAATGGTCTGATAGGAACATCTGGTCTATGGTCACTTGGTGGAGTATACAGTAGGGACTATTCAGACCCCCTTAAATTTTTCACTCTTTGTTATATTGCAGCCATTTGCTAAATTCATTTAAGTTGATTTTTTTCCTCATTAATGTACACACAGTACCCCATATTGACAAAAAAACACAGAATTGTTGACATTTTTGCAGATTTATTAACCTCTCCGCGCCCGTCCCTAGATGTCCTCCTGTTTACTTCAGCGATGCGCGCTCCCGCGGGTGCATCGGGGAAGTTCTGTGCTGGCCGTGTCCCTTGGACACAGCCAGTCACAGATCGCTGAAAACGGCCAATCATAGCGGTCGTTTTCAGTGTGATCGGCGGGGCCAATGAGAGTTGATCTCATTTGTAGCGCAAAAAATAAAAAACCAACAGGTGATCAAATACCACCAAAAGAAAGCTCAATTTGTATGAAAAAAAGGACAAAAAATTAATTTGGGTACAGTATTACATGACTGAGTAATTGTCATTCAAAGTGTGAGAGCGCTGAAAGTTGAAAATTGGTCTGGGCAGGAGGGGGGTTTAAGTGCCCAGTTGTCAAGTGGTTAAAAAAAAAAAAAAACTGAAATATCACATGGTCCTAAGTATTCAGACCCTTTGCTGTGACACTCTGACATATTTAACTCAGGTGCTGTCCATTTATTCTGATCATCCTTGAGATGGTTCTACACCATCATTTGAGTCCAGCTGTGTTTGATTATTCTGATTGGACTTGATTAGGAAAGCCACACACCTGTCTATATAAGACCTTACAGCTCACAGTGCATGTCAGAGCAAATGAGAATCATGAGGTCAAAGGAACTGCCTGAAGAGCTCAGAGACAGAATTGTGGCAAGGCACAGATCTGGCCAAGGTCACAAAAATTTTTTTGCTGCACTTAAGGTTCCTAAGAGCACAGCGGCCTCCATAATCCTTAAATGGAAGATGTTTGGGACGACCAGAACCCTTCCTAGCGCTGGCAAAACTGAGCTATTGGGGAAGAAGTGCCTTGGTGAGAGAGGTACCCAAAGATCACTGTGGCTGAGCTCCGGAGATGCAGTCGGGAGATGGGAGAAAGTTGTAGAAAGTCAACCATCACTGCAGCCCTCCACTAGTCGGGGCTTTATGGCAGAGTGGCCCGACAGAAGCCTCTCCTTAGGGCAAGACACATGAAAGCCCGCATGGAGTTTGCAAAAAAACACCTGAAGGACTCCAAGATGGTGAGAAATAAGACTCTCTGGTCTGATGAGACAAAGATAGAACTTTTTGGCCTTAATTCTAAGTGGTATGTGTGGAGAAAACCAGGCATTGCTCATCACCTGTCCAATACAGTCCCAACAGTGAAGCATGGTGGTGGCAGCATCATGCTGTGGGGGGGTGTTTTTCAGCTGCACGGACAGGACAACTGGTTGCAATCGAGGGAAAGATGAATGCGGCCAAGTACAGGGATATCCTGGACGAAAACCTTCTCCAGAGTGCTCAGGACCTCAGATTGGGCCGAAGGTTTACCTTCCAACAAGACAATGACCCTAAGCACACAGCTAAAATAACGAAGTAGTGGCTTCACAACAACTCTGTGACTGTTCTTGAATGGCCCAGCCAGAGCCCCGACTTAAACCCAATTGAGCATCTCTGGAGAGACCTAAAAATGGCTGTCCACCAACGTTTACCATCCAACCTGACAGAACTGGAGAGGATCTGCAAGGAGGAATGGCAGAGGATCCCCAAATCCAGGTGTGAAAAACTTGTTGCATCTTTCCCAAAAAGGCTCATGGCTGTATTAGATCAAAAGGGTGCTTTTACTAAATACTGAGCAAAGGGTCTGAATACTTAGAACCATGTGATATTTCAGTTTTTCTTTTTTAATAAATCTGCAAAAATGTCAACAATTCTGTGTTTTTTGCTGTCAATATGGGGTGCTGTGTGTACATTAATGAGGAAAAAAATGAACTTAAATGATTTTAGCAAATGGCTGCAATATAACAAAGAGTGCAAAATTTAAGGGGGTCTGAATACTTTCCGTCCCCACTGTAGGTAGGTCTTTCTGAGAGATGAACAGGTAGTCAAGTCTGGAGTATCTTTGGTGCGGATTTGAGAAAAAGGTGAAGTCTCTACTGTTAGGGTTCAGCGTCCACCAGGAATCGTGTAGTAATAGGTCACATAGCTGTGATTTAATTGCTCGAAGTGCTGCGTAGGGAAGGGTGGATGCGAAGTTGGATGCATCTTGGAGGGGATTTAGAGAGACGTTAAAGTCACCTCCGAGAATCAGGATACCTTCCTGAAAGGTGGCAAGGGTACGGGATATTGCTCTGAAAAAGGGGGCCTGTTGACTATTTGGTGCATAGATATTAGCCAAGATAATTGTTTTACCATGGTATGTCCCTTTCAGGAAGAGGTATCTGCCCTCTTTGTTCGAGAGTGAATCTAAAAGTTGGAAGGGGCAATGTTGAGCCAGGAGTATAGAAACTAGCAGTTTCTAATCTGACATGCAACCAGACATCTAACTACCAGCTCTAGCCTATGCTGGTTATCAAGCTCTAAACTGAAATTAGCCATATAATCCCAGAGAAGAAGGGACAGGATTAACTAAAATAACAGGAGCTGCATATAACTAACATATGTAAGACAGCAAATCCCTACATACTATATGTTTTACAGACTCATTTGACTCAACTGGACTTGTTTTTCCTGTTGTGATGCATCACACAACACATTTTTCTAAGTATTGGGACATAACTTTCCCTTTGGATGTTTAGTTTTCTCTCATACAGTAAAACATTTTCCTATTTTACAGCTTCTTTAAAATAGGGGCTATGACATGTTTCCTGTTATTTGATTTGAAATGACACATGATGCTAGTTATGTTACCAGGAGCCTTCATCAGGAGTGTTATAGTTAGTCTGACACTGTTTACTCTTTTATGTGGACCTACATACCATAATTTTCAAGTAAACCTAAGCAGTTTCTTCAGTCAAAAGGACATGTAGCAGCAAAATGGTTTGGATTATGATGACTTAGCGCACAATAATTTTAAATCACCTGGTTTAAATCAGCCCATCTGTCTGTAGATCGAATGAAACATCTGTCTTAACCCTAATAATATTTACAAACTTTAAAGGCTTAGAGCACACAACTGGTATTTAAGATTTGAGTAGAAGGTAATGGGTTAATTTGCCTCCTGTTTGATTCCATTTTGACATTGTGGAAAATTCAGCAGGGCTCAGAGAAATGATTGTGCAGTGGATGGGAAAGGCTAAACCATAAGCTTTGGTGCAGAAATCCACCAATGGATTCTTCGAGACAAGTCAAAATCTAGTTGTGGACAGTGGAGTCCACTGTATTGGGATACAAACGCAAGCTGGTTGTATTTAGACTCAAATGCAAAGTTCAATGAATAATCTACAGAAGTCATAAATACTTAACTCAATTTGAACAATGCAAACATTACAATACCCATTTTCAGTATATTGTGCTACAGGCACTTATATAGCATTATGCATTTACAACCAGTCTTCCAATGTTGCTGTAGTAGAAAGAAGAAAATTACATGAATATAACGTATAAATCCTGCTCTAATTAATTTAAAGAATATATTTTGCCACTAACAATGACTCTGATGACTGGTATTTGGCTATTTGCATCAAAAAGAATAATAATTAATGCCTAAAGGTTTTTGATTTTAAAAGTGTACATTGTATTCTAAAACCCAAGGGCAATGCTAAAATGTATAGTATTTTCACTACATTGACAGTCTTCTCTACAGCTATATGCTGTATTAATTATACTGGCTTGAGAAAATGTACATTTTCATATAGATTCATGAAAAATGTACTAACAACAATAATCTTTGGTGCCCAAAACAACCAAAAAGTTGCCAACAGTAAATGTATGCAGTGCAGATTTTAAATTAGACTAGGATTCTGTTTGGGTTGTTGCTATGGTCAACCAAATATTTTCTTATTAGCGTACTAGTCACATAGAAGCCTTTGCCTGGAAATATAGATCAGATAGCTAAGAGACACCTATGTCTCTTAGCTATCTGTCATCTGACTAACATTGTGACATAATTGACACAGAATTTATTTTCACTGACAAAAAATTATGACATTATTTTGATAAATGCATCCTTAACTGTAAACTTATAGTGGCAGACCCAAAGTAAATTAACACAGTCAAACAATTTGCAATTATTGCTGACACGTAATCACTTACGGGCTTACTTATATTATTAAGATGTAAATGAAAGTGAATGTTTCTCGCTGATGATAAAAGGTAGGATACGTTTATATTTTTACAGTGCCATTTGCATTATTCGTTTTTTTACATTTTCTTCCAACCTTCGTCAGGGTTTAATGAGGACTTGCTAGGTTATTTTATTTATTTATAATAATAACAACACAGGAGTGCTGCACTCTAGTGATCTTTGATCTCTTCCATGTTTTTCAGGTAGACCTCCACCTTTCCAAGTTTGCCTAGGCCTATTGTAGAGACTGTTTACTTTGCAAAGTGAATGTTCACTTAGTTTAAAAGTTAGGTTTTTTTTTTTTTATTTAAATAATGACTTGTGATGCAAATATGCCAGAAAACATTTAGAAACTCATAAATTAGCACATTCTAAGTGAACTATTAGTTTTCATTTTAGGATCATTTTGTTGAATCTGCATTCAATATTTGAAGAAAACCAAATTGTCAGACCTGTTAGAACAGGAATTGTTGTGTGCCTACAATGAAAGCATGAAAACATGTGAACTAATTTTTCATTAGAACTGCAGATGTGATATGAACATTTTACAGGGAATAGAAGTGAGTTTGGCCATTGTTTATTTTCCCAAATGATGATCCCATTCAGTTTTTTTTACATTTTCAAGTCACTGTTTCTTGCCAAAATTACTAACAACATGGATGATTTTTGTGTCTCGGGAACCATGGAACAACGGAAAATATTAGTGAAAAATTCAATTCCATCAGTAATATTACTTGCTAACAGATGAATGAGATGATCCTAATGACAGTGAAGTGATGGATTGCAGTGTTGTGTCAACATTACACCACAGCCAATATCGGTTATAAACTGAATTAGAATGCCTCCGCAATTGCTGTGAAAGTGTCAGGTGGCTGCGGTTACACTTGTCGAATAGAATGTGAATTTTGTTTTTCAGCGTTTATGGCCTCTGGGAAATCCAGCAGCACTGAAGGGTACTGAAAGCAACATTTATATGCTTCATATTTTACCCACATTTACCAAAATGGCAAAAAATAAAATGAATACAAATCCAAGATATTTGTTACTTGGAGGAATAATAATATTGAAACAGGTTTGCCTCATGATTCATTTACAAACTACAGTTCAAAATGGCCTACAAATCAATAATAACAAAAGTTTTGTGAATTATTTTTTAAAGTATTTTCCATAGCGTTCTGTTCTTGAAATACAATTATTTGAATTTTGTTGATGAGCAGAGTTGCAGCTTAAAGAGCAGGTGATTAATAAAATAAATACATGAACTGCCAATGCCATTCTGGGAAATTGTTTAGGGGTGTTAATGTCAGTAAAGTCCACTCACTAGAGCTTTAATCTGCATTTTGTATTAAACATTGCTGGCAGGCTCAGCAGGACATTCACAGAGCTTTGGACTGGATCCTTTAGCTATCGGAATGGATACCAGCCAGAAGAGAAGGTCCAATTTGCATGAATAGATGGTGGAGCAAATTTTATTTGGTTAATTTATTTTAAGTCAGTACTTTCTGGCATTTGAAAATAATTACCTAATATAATAGTAACAACAAGGATTTAGTGTACTGGGTTATGAGCTATACAAGGTAAATAAAAATTTAGTGTAACTGAAAACTTTACTCTTCAGAGAAGCTTATTCTGCTCCCACCTAACAACTGTACTTGTATTTTCTTCATCAGCTAAATCCCACAGTTGTTTCCTTTTGCATCACTTCCCTTTTAGATTGTAAGCCCTAACGAGCAGGGACCCTCTGATTCCTCCTGTATTGAATTGTATTGTAACTGTACTATCTACCTACATGTTGTAAAGTTCTATGCAAACTGTTGGCGCTATATACTGTAAATCCTGTATTATAATAATAATAACTAAAGGCAAAACTTTTTTCATTTTTGGATAGAGTAAGGGAGGGTTTTAACCCCCCTCAGTTTTTTTTAGCCATCTGTGTCCCATTGGGGAGATTTCCCTTCACTTCCTGTCCCATAGCCAAAACAGGAAGTCATAAGAAATCCCTCCAAAGTGAGGGAATCCCAATGTGTCACCAGGGACATCAGAACTAGTGTCCCCATTGGAGCATATCCACTCTATTAGTGTACTAATGTCAACCCTAAATTTGGGATTTTCTTTTCCTTTCACTTCAAATGATAACAGTAAACAGGGCAAATAGGGAGCGTGAATGTCCCTAACGGGGACACAACAACTGTAAAAAATGACAGGGGTTTTAACCACTTGCCGACCAGCTGCCGTCATTATACAGTGCAAAAAATAATGTGCAGCACTAGGTATAAACACAAGATGATCCTGTGCAAAAAGCATATATGAAAGTAAATATATCACTGTATTATTAAAGTGCAATATAACCATAAACATTAGATAGCATAAATTCAAAAAAAAGTGCAACTATACAGTGCACATATGATGAATTGTATTCTACATAACCAAAATATTTAGTTTTAGTGCGATCCCATGCGACAAATGCACAATGAAAACAAAGTCGCATAAAAAACGCACAAAAGTGCAAACAATATGCAAATTGTAAAGTGCAACACTAAGTTTGGACAAAAAAAAAGACTATGCATGAGAACATATGTGAAGAAAGTATTTCGTTTTAGTGCGATCCAATGCGACAAATGCACAATTAAAGCGGGGTTCCACTCAAATTTTTAACTTAATCTTACCCCCTTCAGTTAATTGCATAGATGTTCAAATGCCGCACGAAAACATTTTTTATCCCTGTAATTACCTTTATATTGTACTTTATTGTGGCACTTCCTGTCTCTCCTCCCATGGGAGTAGGCGTGTTTATTGCCTTTCCCCGGCGCCGCACTGTCTCCTGGGAGCTTAGTGTCAGGCTTCCCAAGATTCAGTGCGGGAACAATGATCATGCTTGTGAACAAGCTGTGAATGAACAGCATTCACTGCATCCAGGAAATCAATGCTTGTGGGCTTCACATGCCCATAAGCAAGATGGAAACAGCCAGCATCACATTTTTAAAGTTATTCTTCAGTACGAAAACAGACAGAGGCGGAAATATTACACCCAAACTGTGAGTATTATTTTGGGATTAGCAAAGTGTCTCAATGACCTAAAAAAAAAAAAAAGATTGGTCGCCGGACTCCCACTTTAAAACAAAGTCGCATAAAAACGCACAAAAGTGCAAACAATATGCAAATTGTAAAGTGCAACACTAAGTTTGGGCACAAAAAGACTCTAAAAAGACTATACAACAAATATTTAATTTAGTGCAGTACCATGAGACAATGCAGAAGGAAACCAAAACGCCAAGGCAAATATATAAAAATTGCGGTAATAGTCCTTGCAAGGAAAAATGGACATATTACCACAATTTTTATATATTTGCCTTGGCGTTTATGTACTGCAACTCCTGTCTTTTAATAAAACATCTTGAGAAGACATTCTATACTATTGGAGCCTTTTTATCCTTTTTATATTATCCTGCTGTTCACATTATTGGGATTTGAGTGGATCTTTCTGGAAAGGAATGCTGAAGTCTTCCATCGGCAAATCCTGGATTTCACTAAAAGTGCTATTTGACCCCCCTGAATAAGGGAGGTCGCAGGCTTTCTGGTAAGCCTTTTATCTTAATGAGGTGACAGGAAACACAGTTATGATCACTTAATCTACATTATATGCTGCACTGTGAAGTCACATATTGGATTATAGCAATCTATGAACATTTTTTTCATCCATATCGACTTGCACATTTGTGCGTTTTTTATGTGACTTTGGTTTCCTTCTGCATTGTTGCATGAGACTGCACTAAATTAAATATTTGTTGTATATAACACAATCCATCACATTTGCACTGTATAGTTGAATTAAGTTTGAATTTATGCTATTTAAGATTATGGTCACATTACACATTTACTATTGTGTTATATTTCCTTCACATATGTTTTCATGCACAGAGTCTTTTTGTGCCCAAACTTAGTGTTGCACCTTACAATTTGCATATTGTTTGCACTTTTATGCATTTTTATGCGACTTTGTTTTCTTTGTGCATTTGTGGCATGGGATCGGACTAAAACTAAATATTGTCTTCACATATGTTCTCATGCAGAGAGTCTTTTTTTGTCCAAACTTAGTGTTGCACTCTACAATTTGCATATTGTTTGCACTTTTGTGCGTTTTTATGTGACTTTGTTTTCATCTTGCATTTGTCCCATGGGATCGCACTAAAACTAAATATTTTGGTTGCGTAGAATACAATTCATCATATGTGCACTGTATAGTTGCACTTTATTAGAATTTATGCTATTTAATGTTTATGGTTATATTGCACTTTTATAATACAGTGATATATTTACTTTCATATATGCATTTTTGAACAGGATCATCTTGTGTTTATACCTAGCGCTGCACTTTATTTTTTTGCATTTTTTTTTGTGCCCTGTATCTGGGTTATAGTGCTTAGCTGCAGGTCATTAACTGACAAATTTTTCACATCGTTGAATTCATCTATCACTTAGCGCAGATATATAATTTTTATTGTCATTATACAGTGGCAGGTCAGCTTGTTCCCGCAAATTGCCGTAACTGTACATCGGCTCCTTTAAGAGCCATAGCAGGCGTGGAACCCGATGTGCGTGGCCGGCGGCCCCGATGTCCGCCGGCCACCCGTGATCGCAGGCACGAGAGCCAGAATGGGAATTTGTGTATGCAAACACACAAATCCCCATTCTGACAGAAGAGGAGAAACAGATCGTATGTCCATAGTAATTAGGTCATTCCCCCACTATTAATTTACTTTTCCCCTCTCCTTATATATGTATACACAATTTATATCCATTCACAGATGGCTTTGGTCACAAACCATGTATTTCCATTGATTGTTCAGTGGGGTCCATCCTCCTAGTCACACCCCACCCTTCAGGATTTTCTGTTGCTGTGCCATGGGCTTTGCAGCCTTAGCTCCCGGGTGAGACGATGTCCGCAGCTTCGCACCAGTTCTCGCCGCCACACACCATAATCATTGTCGGTCTGTAAGTATGGGTGGATGTTCCATCATTCCCCCTCCCCCTCTTTTTGTGTTCAGTATACCTACTGTTCACTTTCATACTTTTTATACTTTTCATACTTTTTTTCATACTTTTCATCCCTTTTGCGTCTGCTCCTGATGAGTGGCAGTGAGTCACAAAACGAGTGGAGCTCCAGATGCTACAATCATGGGTTTACATTCAGATGTTTGAGCTACATTTGCTATTATCATGTGTTTACATTCAGAGGTTATCCTTCCACATATATGTGGGATATATATATATATATATATATATATATATATATATATATATATATATATATATATACACACACACACATATATATATATATATATATATATATATATATATATATATATATATATATATATATATATATATATATATATATATATATATATCTTTTTTTTTTTTTTTTTGTACGTATTTGTACTGCATATTACATTTATATGCAATCTAAGAAAAGATGGGTTGCAGGTTATAATGAATTACTGTGCCAATCGATGTTTTTTATAATGTATGTTACATTCATGAAATAAATTAATTTTTACAATCTACAGTGTATTTTTGCTCTCTAGCTGCATGCTTCACTCAAAGTCCCAAATCCCCCCTTCTTTCTTTTCTTTTTTGGAAACCTGGGATAGAGGCATTTTGATCTACATATCAGAGGCCTCATTTAAAGTCCCAAACTCTTCTCTTTTTACGTTCCTAGTAATTAGGAGCGGCCATCTGTCTCCTCCTCTAGTCAGTCCCATCTCCCCACAGTTAGAAACACACATGAGGGAACACATTTAACCCCTTGATCGCACCGTAGTGTTAACCCCTTCCCTGCCAGTGACATTTACACAGTATTCAGTGCATTTTTTTTTAGCTCTGATCGCTGTATAAATGTCAATGGTCCCAAAAATGTGTCAAAAGTGCCCGATCTGTCCGCCGCAATGTCGCAGTCCCACTAAAAATTGCAGATCGCCGCCATTACTAGTAAACAAAAATAAGTAATAAAAATGCCATAAATCTATCCCCTATTTTGTAGACGCTAAACTTTTGTGCAAACCAATATATATTGCTTATTGCAAATTTTTTTTTACCAAAAATATGTAGAAGAATACATATTGGCCTAAACTGATGAAGAAATTTGTTTTTTAAAATTATTTTTTTTGTATATTTTTTATAGCAAAAAGTAAAAAATATGGGTTTTTTTTCAACATTGTCGCACTTTTTTGCGCAAAAAAAAAACGCAGAGGTGATCAAATATTACTAAAAGAAAGCTCTATTTGTGGGAAAAAAAAGGAGTTCAATTTTGTTTGAGTACAACGTCACACGACCGTGCAATTGTCAGTTAAAGCGAAGCAGTGCCGCATCGCAAAAAATGGCCTGGTCATTAAGGGGGAAAATCTTCCGGGGCTGAAGTGGTTAATCCCTCTCCACTCTATCCAAAACTAAAAAAATGTTTTGCCTTTAGCTACACTTTAAATATATTTTTTTTATAACAGTACACCATTAGAGAAATGATTGCCATAACAAATGTGACTTCAGAAACAAAACAGTTCAGACCAACAGGTGTAACTAACATTAGAAATTGTACAACTGCAAGTGTTATTTGTATTGCATTGCAAAAAAAAAAAATTGAAAATAACAGCAGCAGTAAATCCCTTTGCATAAATCAGAGCCTATGGTAAAGCCTGCCAGTTCACTTTCCACTGCAATTTGCAGATAATGGTCAACAGTTGACTCGTTTTATGTACACATGTGCTATGTCAAATTGATAAGCCCCACATAATAGCTAGCAATCCCTCTACTGCAGGCTGACTGTTTCCTGTGCGGCAATGACCAAATGCATGACATTTCTAACTGTATGAAAACCAATTTTGCGTGTTTCATCGGGGGGAATAGTGTTGCTAGAGGTGCTATTGGCAGATCACAAGCACTCATTTGCAACATCTGTTTAAGCCCCAGTAGCTGACGATCTATTTCTTTTGTCAGCGTTCTAAAAGCTAAATTTTAGTAAATAAGGTTTGTCAAATCTGGTCTTTAAGTTCTATTCTTACAAAATATTGTTTGAGGCCCAAAAGCTGATAGTTTGTTTCCAGATTCACATTATACTACACTTCTTTAGGAACAAATGGAGTTAAAAAAAACAAAAAACAATTGGTGCTGTAGTCCTCAGAATTGACAATTATTTCCAAAATTGTTAAACCAAAAGCTGTTCTTCCTGACAAAATATATTGCTATTTTAGGTCTAGGTGTTGAAAATGTATTTCAAACCTCAGTGTATTACGAGTTGTCATATATATATATATATATATATATATATATATATATATATATATATATATATATATATCTATCTATATAGATATATCTATCTATATAGATAGATATAGATATATATATATCTATATCTATATATATAGATATATATATATCTATATATATCTATATTTATATAGATATATATATTATACATATTTCTTATATTTCCCAAAATGCCTTGTGTTTGTCCTTAAAAATCTAAAAATAAACATATACAGTTAGTAATGCAAAAGGATTTTATAACAAAAATATAATTTGCTTAATTTGAAGGAGCTGACAATCTGAAATATGAAAGGCATTGCTGTTGTCTTATGGTATTTGGAGTAAGGTTAGGACCCCTTTCACACTGAACACCCCCCCCCCCGGGCCAGCAGTAAAGCGACGCTCATTTTAGAGGCGCTTTACCGGCGCTGTGTGGGTGGAAGCAGGGCGCTTTTAACACCAAAGAAAGGGTTAACAAGGGGTTAAAAGCGCCCGAAAAGTGCTGCTGCTGAAACGCTTTGCAGGTGCTTCGGCAGCGCTGCCGATTTATTTTAATGGCAGAGGTGGTTTTGCAGCAGTGTATACACCGCTCCCGCACTATCCCAAAGATGCTACTTGCAGGACTTTTTTTCCTGTCCTGCAAGCGCCCCGCTCCAGTGTGAAAGCACTCAGGCTTTCACACTGGGAAGGCTTGAGAGGTGCTTTTCAGGCACTTTACACGTGCTATTACGCCTGAAAAGTGCCTCAGTGTAAAAGTAGCCTTAGTGATTTCACTACTGTGCTACTTACTGTTCACCTTGCTGGAGAGAAAGCTGTAGTGCATGAAAATCCCTGCTTTTGTATTGAGTACCAGCCATAAAGGGGGCAGCTCAGTAAATGAAATAAAGCAATTCCTACTAATATGCCTACTTTCACACAGAGACACAAAGGTCAATTTACTAAAGTCAAATAGACTGATCACTTTGCAAGGGAATTTTCACCATGCTCTTTTTTCAGTACTTTTTTATTATAAAGAGTGATAATTGTTTAATGTTCCAATTGACATTTGAATTACAAACACAGTGTAATAAAAGCAACAATTTGTGGCAAAAAGGCCTGTTTAGAGTAAGAGAAGCTTGCTGGGAACATATGCAGGTTATTTTAACCCTTTCATGACTAAGCCTATTTTTGAAATTTGGTGTTTACAAGTTAAAATCCGTATTTTTTGCTAGAAAATTACTTAGAACCCCCAAATATTATATATATATATATATATATATATATATATATATTTTAGCAGAGAATCTAGAGAATAAAATGGCAATTGTTGCAATATTTTATGTCACACAGTATTTGTGCAGCGGTGTTTTGAGCGCAAATTTTTGGGAAAAGGGACACTTTCATGAATTTAAAAAAAAAAAAAAGTAAAGTTACCTCAATTTTTTTGTATAATGTGAAAGATGATGTTACGCCGAGTAAATAGATACCAAACATGTCACGCTTTATAATTGCACGCACTCGTGGAATGGCGTCAAACTACGGTACCTAAGAATTTCCATAGGCAATGCTTTTCTTTACGGTTACCAGGTTAGAGTTATAGAGGAGGTGCTAGAATTATTGTTCTCGCTTTGATGATCGCGGCGATACCTCACATGTGTGATTTGAACACCGTTTACATTTGCTGGTGTGACTTCTGTATGCGTTTTCTTTGCTGCACGAGCTCGCGGGGACGGGGGCGCGTTAAAAAAAATGTTTTTCTTATTTATTTTATTTATTTTTATATTTATAAATTGTGTTAAAAAAAAAAATGTTGATGACTTTTATTGCTGTCACAAGGAATGTAAACATCCCTTGTGACAGTAATAGGTGGTAACAGGTACTCTTTATGGAGCGATCCCTCCTTTGCACTTCAAAGTATTCAGATCACCGAAAACGGCGATTCTGAATACTGTGTATTTTTTGAAAACTGGCGCCATTGGCAGCCGTGTAAATGATGTCGCTTTCGTGTTTACGCTTAGGAGGCAAGTACGACCCCGGAAAGCCAAGTACACACATCTGCTTACACTCGGCGGGAAGGGGTTAGAGACTATTCACTTAGCAAAGTGTATGTTTACTTTGCAAAGGGAATTTTGCAAAATGAAATACATGTCAACTATGAATATTCAATCATGTGCAAAGGAAATAAAAAAAACAGGAGTTTGTTTAGCACATAATTGGTTAATTGAAGCTTCATCTTATTTATTAAGCTCACCGAACTCTCACTTTGCACAGGCAACATTCACTTCGTTAAGTGAACAGTCTCTATTCAGACAGGTGTTGGAAATCTAGGGGAATATTGCACTGGTTGCATAAAAGCATTAGTGGTAGATCAATCCCTGACTTACCCTGCCCAGAAGTAAGCTGAGTTTTGGGTGAATTTCTACTGCAATAAGGTAAATACATTTTTTTATTTATCATTATTTTGCTAAAATTCAGTTAGCTTGCTAACCTTTTATCCTTTGTTGCATCTCAACACATTGGGGGGGGGGGGGGGGGGGGTATGTTTTGGTATGTCTCCTGAACAAGATTTTATTTTAATGAAAACTGTGACTGAAAATTACTATTGAAATTACATGAGTTGTACCTGTTGATCTGCAATCTTTTCTTTGCTACATCCAAGTCCAAAACAATCACTTCGAGTGCTCAGAGGTCTGCCACTGCTGAATAGGACTGTGCAACAATTTCAAATGCTAGGCAGATACAGCCTTGTCTGAGCGGTCAGAAAAAAGGGCATGGAGTGCTGAAGTTACACTCTGCAGAGCTCAATGAGAGGAGCTCTAAGAGCTGATTGGAGGGAAGGGACACCCCCCCTCCATACAGCACACAGTAACAGACCAGAGGCTGTAAATCAGCTGGAGCTCCGTCCCCTGTCACCTTTTCTCAGGGTGTCAGTAAAACTGGTCAGAAGTGATGCATGCAGATAGCAGAGGAATGAAGCAGCAGACAGATATAACACTTAATGCTCTTAATTGAGACAAGTATACACTATAGAGGGAGATGCTTTGTTTATATTTCACATCCGAGATTTACAACCATTGCCTATACAAAGTTATATTGCAAATACTTCAAACATTTTTAAATCTTAAAGCATTTGTGGCCCCGATCATCTCTCGGGTCACCTGCCAGCACTTTTGGCTCCTCCTCTTGCCACCATAGGAAGTCACTTCTTATTGTGGCATGCCTGTGGGCTCAATCCCAAGCCGCGCTGCCTACGTCTATAAACACAGGCAGAGAAGCTCGGCCTCGCCTCCACTCCCTCCTCACAGGATTTGACTTACAGCAGCTTTCAGTAAAACCTGTGAAAGTGGAGAGAAGAGCCGCTGCAAACAGACACAGCGCTGGATCGAAATAAGGCTCAGGTAAGTATCCTGGGGGTACACATACTGAAAAACGTATTACCTTAATGCAAGGAATACATTAAGGTTAAAAATTTTTAGGCTTTGTAACAACTTTAATATGGGGAACTGAAAGTAGGCTGTGATAAAGTTCACAAAGATGTCATTTATTGGTTTATCTGTTGGTCTCGGATAAAATGTTATTTTTCTAATCCCAATTTTAGTCTTTTTATCACATGTGGGTGTTTTGTGCTTTTGTGTCCACCGTCACTACTGTCAGGTTTTATAGTAATGTATTTTTCAGATGTAGAAAGTGTACAATGGAGAAGTTTACAAGCTATAAGAGTAACTGGCTTGATAGTCCTTAGCCTTGAGTTATTTTTAATATAAAACTGTACTGATAAGAAGTCATACGCTAAACATCTCCCATATGCCAGAGATTAATTTGTAAAATTCTAATTCATTAAACAAAATGACTGAACTTTACCCTGTCAGGTCACAAATTAATAAAGTGACTGAGCTTTTCAAAATAAATCCTTAAGATACTATTATAAATGACATGAAATAAAGTTTCCAAAATCACAACTAATTAAAACATTTTTAATAATATTACTAACATTTTATTACATCAACTTCATGGTTCAATAATGCTTTGATTTATAGAACAGTAACTAATTATTTGTTGACCTAGCAGTTATTAACATTACATTCACATACGAGTGTGGTACAAGAACAAATGATCAAATTATGTTTTTTATGTAAGGCAAGTATAGGCAGTCCCCAGGTTATGAACAACCTGTAGGTTGTTCTTAAAGCAGAGTTCCACTCAAAAATGGAACTTCCGCTTTTCGGATTCCTTCCCCCCTCCGGAGTCACATTTGGCACCTTTCGGGGGGGGGGGGGGGGGGGGGGGAGCAGATACCTGTCTAATCCAGGTATTTACTCCCACTTCCAGGCATAGATCACTGCAGGCTCTGTGGCGATCTACATCATATATACATATAGGAAGCTCAAAAGCTCCATCCCCTTGTGTCAATTTAAATGGGTAGTAAGGATCATTAGTAGTAATGCTGACACCCGAGAGATCAGACTAACAGAAATGGAGGACAGGCTAGGACAAAGGGGCTATCCCAAAGACATGGTTCATAAAGAACGTATTGGTTTATGTAATAATACCAAAATCCCTATCTCGGGCTGCAGAATACCCTTCATTTCTCAATTCCATCCATTTTCTCACAAAATAAATAACATCATTAAAAAACACTGGTCCATTTTGAACAACAGTTACCCTTCGGTCCCAGAGTTTTACCATGCTCCCCTGCCATCGTACCGTCGAGGGAAAAGTATTTATGATAGATTAGTAAAATCTGTACCTACCCCTCGTGTGACCTTTTAGGTCCCAAAAACAAGAGATTGTTCCCCTCTTTGCTGTATCCAATGCACTATTATGATCAAGTGCAAATTTTTTTCACACCCTCAAAAGGGTTATGACATACCTAAAGATTACTACACCTGCCAATCCTCTTATGTCATTTATATCATCAAATGTCCATGTGCACTCCTCTATGTGGGGGAGACTACACAAAAAATAAAAGATCGTATAGCAAGACACAAATATTCCTTTAGGGATAAGTTGGATAAATTACCACTAGCCAGACATTTCATGGAAAAAGGTCATATGGTTTCTCAGCTCAGATTTATGGTGATTGATGGTGTGTGAAAAAACAGACGGGGTGGCAATAGGCAATTGGAGTTGAGAATAAGAGAAGTGAATTGGGTACACCAGCTTGATACCCTCCAACCTAAAGGGTTAAATTCAGATTTTGATTTGTATTTATTTCTTTAATGGTATACTTTTATTATTTTTCCTTGTCAATGTGTTCATTATCACAAATACATTTTTTTCTTTTTCTATTTTTTTATAGGATTCCTGATCGATCGATATAATCTGTGAAGTGTAGGAATACTGTTACACCTGTTGATCTTTTGTTCCACGATTGTATTACATTGTATATTTCATCATATGTTTTTGTTCATTATGATTCATTAATTATTGATTCCAGACAGACTGTTTGATTGCTTAATAGATTACAGATGAGTTCTCTATATATAATGTACCATTCATGTGGTCATTCATAGGCATGACGTTTTGAAGAAGGGTGTGATTAGCCCGAAACTGTTACTACTATGACTGCCTGTATATTTCGGATGTTTTAATTTTTTCATGAAACACTTTTTTGGTGCAGCTCTCTCTCTCTCTCTCTCTCTCTCTCTCTCTCTCCCTCTGAAATATTGTAGTTAGTTGTGCTTATGATATATAGACTGTTCTGTACATTTCAGAGGGAGGATGTGGTTCCTTTTTTGCCGTAAGTGTCACTGTTACATACAAGATTCAATTCATCAACAACATCATGGAACATATGCATCATTTCACCTTCTCTACCTTTATTTATACTTTCTTCTGCCTTAGAGATAATATAGGTACAATAGTGTGCATACCTTAGCTGAAAACTATTCTAATTAAAGTCAACTTGACAATTGTGTACTTAGTCTTCATAACAGGTCCTAGATAAGGAAAGGTACAGGTAAATGTGAATGACTGGTGGGATTTGCTTTTCTTGCTCTTCATTTTTATTTTCTAGGATTTTTGTACAGTCATCATACTAATCAGCAGTTCATTGCATATATAGATCTATTCCCCTCAGTCCCTGTCCCCTGACAGTTCTCACAATCAAATGTCCAGTATAGAAATTTTAGTAAGAGGCCCAATATGCCATTGCTATGCTTTTGCATTGTGAGA
The DNA here is from genome assembly GCF_042186555.1 of Aquarana catesbeiana. Classification (NCBI taxonomy): domain Eukaryota; kingdom Metazoa; phylum Chordata; class Amphibia; order Anura; family Ranidae; genus Aquarana; species Aquarana catesbeiana. The sequence continues at coordinate 263,225,080 of NC_133325.1, read as the reverse complement.
GAAAGCTTGAGAACCTAAAGAAAGCTCATGTAGACACAGAAGGAGCATACAAACTCCATATTACGCGAGATGAGATTTGATCCAAAGACCCAAAGCTACAGGGCAAATTGCTAACCACCTATCACCTCTTTTATTTTAGATTTTTAGAATCTTATTATATACCCCCTATTTTTCTTAGCACACCACGTCTACATTTTATTTCTACAAAAATGCCTATTTTAATATCAGATTATTATTATGTTTTCTGTTTATGCATTACCACTGCTTTTACCATGCTACTTAAGCCTATTTTCCAGTTCTTGGAACCATTCTACTCTAAGTACTAAGTGCTTGATTTACCAAGACAAATAGATGTTCCCCTTGCAAGGGAAATTTCACCAGAGCTTAAAGAAGGTGCTGAAATTTCACTTTGCAAAGAATAGCCTATCATATGCAAGGAAAATGTAAAACATGCAATTTTGTTTGCACGCAATCGAAGATGGAAGTCAGCAGAGCTTCTCCTCATTCACTAACCTCTAGGGGAAATTCCCTTGCAAAAGTGCAACTTCCCCTGCAAAGTGAACAGTATATATACCTTTAGTAAATCACCCCAAACTGTACATGGCTTTCTCTGATCAATCCCGCTCTTGCTTAGGGTATTTAGTACTCATAGAAGTTATTTTTTGTTTTGTAAGGTCATAGGTTTTTTTAAGGTCATCCAATTCAAACAGTTGAAATTAAATGGATTTCTTTTTAGTTCAGTTTGTTTTTATTGTTTATTATGTGCATTTATTTAAACTTGAATCTACAGTTGATCTAATTTTCAATAAATGCACATAACAAACAATAGTAACAATACTAATTGTATAATTCACATAGTTGAAATTGTCAGAACTAGGCCTGAATGTATAAGTTTGCTCCCGTTCACACCAGTGTGACTTGTCATCGATTGTAAAAAAAAAGGTTCCCGCACCTGCATGAAGTGGTAAAGATGTCAGCCAAGTAGCACCTGAAATCGCACTGACCTACTACTTTGAAATCGTGCTACTTCAAGTGAAGTAGCACGATTTCAAAGTAGCATCAATGTGAACCAGGGCTAAAACGATTTTCTTCAGGGCACTGTATCTGGTGTATTCTAATATCCCTATAATGTTCAGTAATATTACATTGTCCCATTCCTTTTCCTGCATGTTTTTGAGTTTGTATCACTGCAAATCTTCCTCCACAGAATTATTAAAATTCCTCTTTTTAAATTTGGTTTCAATCTAAGTAATAGTTATTTTACTGCTTGCTCTTTTTACTTTTTTCCTTACATTATTTTCAACTTTTTTATTAATAAGATGACAGTAACGGCATTCTATTTTGTAAGAATGTGATAAACAGAGGCAACAATTCTTTCTTGAAATGAATAATGAAAATACAAAGCAATGTCTGGAAAATGAAAAAATGTAGAGCTGAACTTTTATGTGTATTGTAAAACATGAGTTATAGTTAAACATGAAAAGGTAAGCTGTATAGGAGTTGACAAAAATCAGTAATAGATTCCTGAGTAGGTTAGGTCTATTGGAGAGTGAGAGACAATTTTGCATCTCAGGCACGTAATAATAAATGTTCTAGTTAGTTCCATAAGGAAGTCATAAAATCATGTATAATGATTTTTTATTAACTATCTTATCGAGTATGAAAAGCTTTTACTTTTACTTGTACAAATCAGATGCTATAGAATGAGTAGAATGAGTTTCTGGATGCCATTATGTCACTAGCCATAGGTGATGTGCTAGATGTTGCCACCAAAATGACAACTTCTTTAGCTGTGGCCATGTTTACTATGGAGTAAGAAATTCAAATTGTAGAGTTTATAGTTCTTGGAGCTATAGTTTTGAAGACTGTACTTGTCCATAGTGTGCTAATGTGAGCAGGAATTTTGGAAACAACTAGCAGATTATGTTTTACCCTACAGCCATATGTCCCCATAAATGGGCAATGACATTAAAGTGGTGTTCCGGCCGAAATTACACTTTTTAAATAAAAATACCCCTATAATACACAAGCTTAATGTGTTCTAGTAAAGTTAGTCTGTAAACTAAGGTCCGTTTTGTTAGGTTATTACAGCATTTTGAAACTTTATAAACTAGCAGCAGACTGTGGCCATCTTAAGTGTGGACATCTGAAGCCAGACTGTATTTCTTCCTGGATTTCATCCTTGCAGATCTCGCACATGCTCATTGCTGCACAAGCGGTGTAGTAGGTTTCAGGTCAGGTTTCCATAGCAATGGCAGTGTCAGAGGAAGTTGCCGCCCCTTATCTATGCTAACCTCCCCTTCTCCCTCCAGGAACCAGGAAATACACACACACACAGCGGCTACTTTTTTCTGTACAGCTTTTCATTTAAAAAAATAATAATAATCTCAGCAACACAATTCATTTATGCATCTAAATGTATTGAAGACGACTTTATGAAGTTCAAACTGCGCATATTAAAAATAAATAGGGCTTGTGTTTTGGTGTTATATGGGATGGGATGGTGGGAGTATTTAAAAAACTGCTTATTTACAACTATTTGCACGAACAACTTTCTCTATATTACATTATAATTGTGTTAAAATTGAGAAAATATTCCCCCATCACATCACATTGCCCCCCACCAAATCGCATCGCCCCCAGCAAATCACATCGCCCCAGTACATCGCATCGTCCCCGCACATCGCATCAGCACATTGCATCGCATCGCCCCCAGCACATTGAGTCGCATCAACACATCAAATCGCATCGTCCCAGCACATCGCATCGCCCCCAGCACATTGCATCGCACTGCCCCCAGCACATCGAATTGCATTGCCCCAGCACATCGAATCGCATCTCCCCCAGCACATTGAATCACATTGCCCCCAGCACATCGCATCGCACTGCCCCCAGCACATCGCATCGCACTGCCCCCAGCACATTGCATCGCACTGCCCCCAGCACATCAAATTGCATCGCCCCAGCACATTGAATCACACTGCCCCAGCACATCGAATCGCACTGCCCCCAGCACATCGAATCGCATTGCCCCAGCACATCGAATCGCATTGCCCCCAGCACATTGCATCACCCCCAGCACATCGAATCGCATCAGCACATCGAATTGCATCGCCCCAGCACATCGCATCAAATCGCATCGCCTCCAGCACATCGAATCGCATCGCCCAAAGCACATTACATCACCCCAACACATCAACTCTCATCAGCACATCAAATCGAATCGCCCCAGCACATCGAATCACATCTCCCCCAGCACATCGAATCGCCCAAAGCACACTGCATCACCCACAACACATCGAATCACATTGCCCCCAGCACATCGCATCGCACTGCCCCAGCACATCGAATTGCATCGCCCCAGCACATTGAATCGCACTGCCCCAGCACATCGAATCACACTGCCCCCAGCACATCGAATCGCATTGCCCCCAGCACATTGCATCACCCCCAGCACATCAAATCGCATCAGCACATCGAATTGCATCACCCCCAGCACATCGCATCAAATCGCATCGCCTCCAGCACATCAAATCGCATCGCCCAAAGCACATTGCATCACCCAACACATCGACTCTCATCAGCACATCAAATCGAATCGCCCCAGCACATCGAATCACATCTCCCCCAGCACATCGAATCGCCCAAAGCACACTGCATCACCCACAACACATCGAATCGCATCGCCTCCAGCACATCGAATCACAACGCCCCAGCACATCGAATCGCATCGCCCCAGCACATCACATCGCCCCAGCACATTGAATCGCATCTCCCAGCACATCGAATCGCATCGCCCCCAGCCCATTGCATCACCCCCAGCACATCGAATCGCATCACCCAAAGCACTTAGCATCACCCCCAACACATCGAATTGCATCAGCACATCGAATCGCAATGCCCCAGCACATCGAATCGTATCGCCACAGCACATCGAATTGCATATCCTCCAACACATTGAATCGCAACACTCCCAGCACATTGTATCACCCCCAGCACATCGAATCGCATCGCCCAGAGCACATTGCATCACCCCCAACACATCGAATCACATCAGCACATCGAATTGCCTCACCTGCAGCACATCGCATCGAATCGCATCGCCCCCAGCACATCGCATCAGCACAGTGGGGTGGGATGGGATGAGGTATCGATCTATATTTATATCTATCTATGCACACACAAACACATACACAAAAAAAATTCTAAAAAACAAAAGACAGCAAGAGAATTGTGGCAAAAGCAGAGGGTGAGGGTTGTGTGTTTTCTTCTTTGTACTTATGATCACTGTGATTAGTTGACAGGGGGTAAACACATGATTATCATTTTCAGTTAACTAATCATAACAAGGCTCTTGAAATTTGTGGATTCTAGAGCTGGCTGAAGCTTGCATGACACCGGCAGAAGTTTGTTTGTGGTATTGCAATATGCTTCTAGAACGGATGTGATGTGACATCCAGGTGTAAGCATGTCTAGAACTGCTTCAGTGTAATAACCATGGAGATTTCAGATAAGATATCCAAGCCATTTCTGTTGGATCTTTAAACTCCAAGGGGCAATGGCTCTCCTTCAGGGCGCTCCTGGATCAATAAATTTCTCTACAATCTATACCTTTAACCATTAAAGAAAGAGCTATACTTAAAGTGGAGGGCCACCCTAAAAATAAATTTCACCTTATTATCTTCCTTTTAATGTACTAATAAACATTTATTTAAAAAAAAAAATTCACTTGCCTGGAAAACCCTGTTGCTAGGCAGACTTCCTAATCTGCCTTCTTCCTATTCCGCAGTGATCTACCTCTCTTCCTTACTCGCATTGCCTCATGGGAAATGAGTGTCATAAATTCCCATGAGTCTGTGGGCATGACTGTGCTGAAAAAAACCTGTTACTTGCAGGCAGGAAATGATGCGATTTGAGGCGGATCACATCACCATTTTTAAAAAGGGAAGCCCTTTTTTGCCAGAACACATGTGGATGTCCTGTATTCCTCTACCTCTATTCTCCACTGTATTCCTCTACCTCTATTCTCCACTGTATTCCTCTACCTCTATTCTCCACTGTATTCCTCTACCTCTATTCTCCACTGCATTCCTCTACCTCTATTCTCCACTGCATTCCTCTACCTCTATTCTCCACTGTATTCCTCTACCTCTATTCTCCACTGTATTCCTCTACCTCTATTATACACTGTATTCCTCTACCTCTATTATACACTATCTTCCACCAAATTCATCCTTTATGCACCATCACATTCTCTATCCTTCATCTTTCATTTTTGTCCTCTCCCTCCTCCTTCATCTACTATCTTTCATCGTTCTCCACCTCCATCGTTCATACGCTAACCTCCTCCATTTTCCTTCACCTTCAAACTTTATCCACCATCTCATCCACTATCTTGCTCTGTCCTCCATAGGATAATTGCAGAATAACCGGTGTCTAATAGAAAAGCAGATAACTGTTTTGAAATAGTCAAATATAAATAAAATTTCTACTAAATGTTCTTGTAATGGAACAGATACTAGTATGCAGACAAGAAACTGATACCCCAATAGAATGTTGTTTATGCTCACCTCTTTCACTACACCATGGTGAATGAGCAGCTTGCAGTGAGCCAATGAGAAGAGAGAGGGGGCGAGGCGGAGCCACGGCTCCATGTCCGAATGGACACACAGAGCAGTGGCTCGGGAGTGAGAACTTGGCATGAGGGTGGAGCCACGAGCACCGACTGTGAACCCGAGATGAGGAGAATCGATGCTGCTCTATGCAGAATCACTACACAGAGCAGGTAAGTATAACATGTTTTTTTTTTTTTTTTTTTTTTAAGAAAAAACACTTGACCCTAAAAATAACACTTTAAAGCACAAAGGAAGTGACTAATATAACTAGGTATGAAATAGTATTATAGAACACCAATATTGCATGCCACAGCCACATGTCACTGACCATGCAACAATTTTACTAGTTTTCCTAACTTTACTTTTACCTAACTTTCCTAATGAAAACAACTTCTGGTGAATACGTTTGTACAAAGTCTCAGAATGTTGTTGTTGGCCATGCCTGAAAATGCTGTGACTCATTTTTTGATTGCTCCCCAGCAAAGCTCCTACAGCCACTGTAGTATAGTGAATTTTTATGCAACCACCTTGTCTGTGTAGTTTTGTAGCACTCTGAAATTTAATTTCATTCTATAAGCTCCACAGTAGTGTACTATATGTAGGATACAAAAAGCTTCAGCAACCCTTTTCATAACTAATATATAACTAAATAAAGGTTTGGTAAAAATTCAAATTTTTGGGAAAGCCTACTTATCCCAGAGGGGAGGTAAAGCAGACGCAAGCACACCAATTTCCTAAGGCACTTCTGAAGTATGCCATTAAAACAAAGACAAATATACATTGCAAGGGGAACATGCTCAGCTGGTATTGGCAGCAGTAACCATGTGCAGGCACGGACACCCAGGAACAGTACAAGCAGGTTTGTCTTACATTTTTATTCAGCAAAGCAACAAACACAGCTGTCAGTGCAGGAGGCCTTTGTTCAGCAAGATTTTAGCATGAACAAACAAAACACCTGCTTATCTGAACCACTGACTAAACTCAGGTCGGTTCTTAATTACCAGGGTGCATCCTAAAAGGTCCCCAAAACAAACAGGGAGCTCTTGTACATTTTCCTGTCACCGCCTAACATTTTCATCCAGCAGCAGGCTTTCACAAGAGAGTGAGTGCAAGAGATCTGAACAGCAGTGTGTTCACATACAGTATATAAAGGCCTATGGACAATAGAGGTTAACTACTTCAATACAGGGCACTTTCACCCCCTTCCTGCTCAGTCCAATTTTCAGCTTTCAGCACTGACACACTCTGAATGACAATTGATCTGTCATGCAAAACTGTATCGGAATGAGATTTGGATAATTTTTTTTATCTCAAAAAGAGCTTTCTTTTAGTGGTATTTAAAAAAAAAAAGTGTGTTTTCTTCATTTCTGTTATATAATGTTGCACATAAATAATCTTTCTTTATAAATTTAGGCTAAACTGTATACTGCTACATTTCTTTGGTAAAAATAACTCAAATCGGTGTATAATATTTAGTCTGTAGTAAAGTTATAGAGTCCACAAACTATGGTATGTATCTGAACATCGATCAATCCTGATGTGCTGATGGCCTAATTTCCTGAGACCCAAAAATGCCAGAAGAGTACAAGTATCCCCCAAATGACCCCTTTTTTGGAAAGAAGACACTCCAAGGTATTTCGTAAGAGGCATGGTGAGTTTTTTGAAGTTGTAAATTTGTGTCACAATTTTTTTGAAAATTAAGAAATAAAAAAAAAAATGGTACTGCTGTACTGCACTGTCATCAGTGCAGTACAGCATCATCATATAACTGGTGATCGATCATGGACACTGACTGGTGACAGCTTTTTAGTTTTCTTTTATTTTTATTCATTTTTTTTCCTTTTTTATGATTCTTTTTTTTTTTTTTAACACACTGTAGGTAGAGCAATAAAGTGTTACCATATTAACACTGTAATACTCTGGGGAAGTGATCAGGATTTTTTATTTTATTTTATTTTATGATTTAGATTGCCTATACCAGTGAATTTCATTGGTATAAGCAACCATTTTTGCTAAATGAAATTAATTCATTCAGTGTGTATTGTTGTGATTGGCCATAGCTAATCACATGGTACAGATGGGCTTTGATTGGTCCTGTCTGTACCATGTGATCACTGTGACCCATCACAGCTAGCAACACAATTGTACACAATGAATGGCATGAATCAAAGCCATTCATTGTATACAATTGTCATGTGATCTTCTATGATTGATCACAGCTATCGCATGGTACCAGCAGTGGGCTGGTACACTGATCAGTCATCGGCTGTGTCCGACAGTATGACAAGGTCCCACACATACATCATTTGACAAAAGGCTGGACAGGAAGTGGTTAATAATGAGATCTGGCTACCAGGTGACATCTGGACCTATGAATTTGGTTTTATCCCACCTAAAGCTCTACAAAGACTCTGGGCTACAGGAACTAGAACAGAACTTGTTACTATTATAAGAAAAAAAGGATGGGGTTTCTCCATAACAGCCACAAACGCTGGTGCCCTTCACTAAGTGTATATGAGAAACCTAGGTGACACATACACACCATCCACAATCCCAGTGCCTCACAATATACTATATGTATAAAAGAAAATAAAATAAATTAAGCAACAGCATCATGGTATTAAGAATATTGTAGGAGCCACATAAAATAGAGAGAAAATGATTAATTTTGATATTTATTTCTAAATCATTATGTGTCAGGACTGAAATAAGAAAAACGTATTTAAAAATGAAGTACAGAGTAAAAGGTTACAGATATTTGATGCAGACTTTGTATACTTTCTTTCTCTCTCTACTTTACCAATTACTAGTGGAGAGGAGAAATATGAACAAATTGTCTCTGTAAGGTATCTTCCACAACAGTAGTACCTAAAGCTGAACTTCGGCCATAAAAACTTAAATATATTTCTCAAAAAACAAAGTGATGCTCTGGATGGCTGCACACTTTGTGGACTTTATTTATCAAATCCAGGTACTAAAATATAAAATCACAGTGAGGGAAGGAAAGATATTTGACATGTTTTGTGCTATATTCCTCAATAGCCACAAAGGATAGAAATACACTTTGTGTGCACAGAATGCTTTCAAAAATCCAGTTTTTACCTTGTAAAATTGGTGTTGACATAATCACTACATAGCATAAAGCCTGTGCATGGACCTGAGCTGTGAGAGGGACCCAACAGGGCCACCCAATACAGGTTGCTTTCAAAAAACTACAGGAGGGGGTAGGCACAAGACCATCCACCTTGTTCAAGGAAAGAGCGCAGCAGTGACCAGTCTTTATTATAGGAAGCACTTGAGCAGAGTCAAAGTTTCACACTGTACAAATCTAGGAATACACAAAGCACACCAAAATTTAGGTAAGAATGTCTCATGCCTCTTGTATTTAGAAAATAATTGCTTATCTCAGAGCTCAGCTTTAACTTCAGTTGTTAGGGCTCCATCACAATGTATGTTCCTAAAGCCTGATACACACTGACAGTTTTTTTTTGTTCATTCGACCAAGCGGACTGAATGAAAAAAAAAACTGAGGAGCTCATGAGGAGTTTGCTGCACTATGCAATGATAGTACAGCAATCACCTGGCTGAGATATTGTGTTCTGACATGTGGATTGCTCCCCCACCAGAACACACCAGTCAGCAAGAGCTGATCGGATGCCTATCAGCTGCTGTTTTTCCTGCATGCCCATTCAACATAAGGCAGATGTTCGGCCGGCTTGTGTTGAATAGGCTGCTGTACACACGGGCTGAATGTCGGCCGGTTTCTATTGAAAAGAGCGATACCAGCCAATATTCAGCCTGTGTGTACCAGGCTTTAGCTCTTTTTACAAACTCATTGCTACAAAGCTCTATATTGTGCCCTTATTACCACGGAGCTCTATATTATGCCCCTACCTCGCAATGGGCCAAGATACACTGTCTGTGGAGTCATAAGGACCAAAATTGGGCACAACACACCTAAAAGAAAGTGGAACACTTATTTTTTCATCTGATGGATGCACAGAAATATATAGCACATATCATTGAAGTGAAGCAAGTGGCTTTTTAGTATGACTTCACAGGTTCATAGTACTTGAGTTCCACCAATTTTGATCTCCGCATTTACATAAGAAAAAATGAAAAGATGATTAAATATAAAAGGACTGAAGCACGGTTCAAACACTGGAGGGTTGTTTATAAAAGGCAAAGCTTTGTGAATGTGGTGATAATTTTTTTTGAAAAGAATACCCAATCACATGCAACAAAAAAATTTAAATTCCCTTGAAAAGTAAAACTTTCCTTGAAAAGTGAACAGCCTACTTTTTGAGGATGCCTATTTAGGAAAAACGTGTTGTGTGGAGCTGCTCTGTGATGTAAACTTGCATGCTGGCCAATCCTACGACAGTGCTCTATATACTCTTTACTGTTTGTTCCTACTGAACATGTGAGTGCAATACTTTTTAAATAAATTAGTGTTTTATCCTTTGTTTCATTTGGTCATTATCTGTGCAATCAACTGTGGGCTAAGGAGACAAATATCCTCTGTTGTTATCATAATGGAGCTGACCCACGACCCTCATTTTATTATTATTCAAAGAGCTCACTCCACACTCAAAAGACATTTTGGTAGGTTAATTGGATCCTGTCTAAATTATCCCTAGTATGTATGAATGTGAGTTAGGGACCTTACGCGTGGCGTAAATTGATGGCACTATATAAGTACCTGAAATAAATAAATAAATAAAGAGCTCTGTGGTTTTTTTTCTGGTAAAAGGCTGTGCATGGGGGAGCAGCACCTGAACACTGGAAACACTTTTTCGTCACTTAAAGCACCTTGAGTCACTAGTGAACTTTTGAAATAATTTTTGGACTTTTTGGCACATATGCATTTATGCTTTGCTCTTATTATTCCTGTTTATGTTTGTTGGTTTTGTTTCACTTCGTGATTGCATTTAAAGGGGACATGTACACTTATTTTTGTTTTATTTTATTGAACAGCCTATTTGCCTTAATTAATCAACCCCCTGAAAAGAATGTGTTTCATTTATTTTTAAGAAGTAATCTGTTGAATGCCACTTTTGCAGTGTCAGTATTCCACTTGTATCATCCACCCATACTGTTTATTGGAGCTGAGAGTCAATGTCTTAAAAAAAATAAGTTATTCAGAAACTTGGTCTCTGCTTCCAGCTTCTCATATTTAGTTCCTACATTTCCATTCATAGAAAGCCGGCAATCCATTCTTAATGGAGTCAACGGTATAAATAGGAATTCACACTACAGCTTCTGTTAAAGGTGTAATTTAGGCCATAAAACTGTGCATGAGCAGCTTGCTAAACAGGAAAGAAAGAGTTGCCTGCAAACTTGTCAGTGAAGTTGGGTGAGGTGTGTGAATAGAAAGCCTTGGAAACTACAGCCAGTTGAGGGATAATGATCGCCTGTTTAGTGTATGATCAGGCCCCACATGTTAGATCTGTTGGTCTTAAACACTGCAGTCTGTCCTAATAGTAATAATATAGAAACATTGTGTAGTGCTCTTAAAATATCTAACCACCCTTACTGAGTTCTCATCTTCCTTTACATACAATTCAGACACATAAAAAGTGCAATCAAATCCAAAAGTGTAATGTGCTATAAAGCATAAAATGAATAAAGTGCATGGTCCCTTTAAAAACCCTTCATGTAGCTCTCCAATATATTACACTTAAAAAACAAAAGTACTAGTACGAATTTAACAACTGTGCCAGAACACACAATTACACATATAAAGTCTATAATTGTCCATAAAAAGTTAATAAAAAAAAATCAGTTGTGCTTTACATCTATTGAATGTACTCTTGTATATCTTGCTGGCAGTGAAACAATCCATCTCCACTGTGAAACCACCTCTGTGTCCCTTTTGCATGGAAGCTCACCCCTTTTGGTGGACCCCCTCCCCCCTTTTTTTTTTTTTTAGGCAAGATCAGTCACAGCTCTGTTTTCTTCTCATGCAGATTCTGTGTAATGAGGCACTCAACTGCTCCGCGGTTGCTCTCACCATGCAGTTTATTTTATTAGCCCGGTTTCTTTTTATGAAGAAGTAAGTAAAACCTTGGACAGAGGGGTGGCTGTGGACGTGGTATACTTGGATTTTGCAAAAGCGTTCGACACAGTTCCCCACACGTGACTCATGTGTAAGGTAAAGTCTACAGGCTTGGAAATATCAGTTTGTAAATGGATAGAAAACTGGCTAAAAGACAGAATTCAGAGAGTAGTGGTTAATGATTCTTACTCTGAATGGTCTAAGGTTATCAGTGGTGTACCCCAGGGTTCAGTGCTGGGACCCTTACTTTTTAATATCTTTATATATGATATTGGGTCTGGGATTGAAAGTAACATTTCTGTCTTTGCAGATGACACCAAGCTATGCAGTGGAATAACGTCCTTACAGGATGTCTCCAATTTACAAGCCGACCTCAATGCACTGTCTAATTGGGCGACTATGTGGCAGATGAGGTTTAATGTTGAGAAATGTAAAGTTATGCACTTGGGGGCTAAGAATATGCATGCATCATACATACTAGGGGGAGTACAACTGGGGGAATCCGTGGTGGGGAAGGATCTGGGGGTTTTGGTAGATCATAAGCTCAATAATAGCATGCAATGCCAAGCTGCGGTTTCCAAAGCGAGCAAAGTCCTTTCTTGTATTAAGAGAGGTATGGACTCCAGAGAGAGAGATATCATTTTGCCCCTGTTCAAATCATTAGTAAGACCTCATCTGGAATATGCAGTTCAGTTTTGGGTACCAGTTCTCAAAAAGGATATCAGGGAACTGGAGAAAGTGCAGAGAAGGGCAACTAAACTGATAAGAGGCATTGAGGAGCTCAGCCATGAGGAAAAATTAGAGGAACTAAATGTATTCACTCTTGAGAAGAGGAGAATAAGGGGGGATATGATCAACATGTTCAAATATATAAGGGGTCCATATAGTGAACTTGGTGTTGAGTTATTCTCTTTACGGTCAACCCAGAGGACACGGGAGCATTCTTTACGTCTAGAGGAAAAGAGATTTCATCTCCAAATATGCAAAGGTTTCTTCACAGGAAGAGCTGTGAAAATGTGGAATAGACTCCCTACAGAGGTGGTTTTGGCCAGCTCAGTAGATCGCTTTAAGAAAGGCCTGGATACTTTCCTAAATGTACATAATATAACTGGATACTAACATTTATGGGTAAAGTTGATCCAAGGAAAATCCGATTGTCTCTTGGGGGATGACGAAGGAAGGAATTTTTTCCCCTGCTGTAGCAAATTGGAGCATGCTCTGCTGGGGTTTTTTGCCTTCCTCTGGATCAACTGAGGGTTTAACATTGGGTATATTCGATTGTTCGATATTTGTTATTTTATTTATTTATTGTTTTTAAGGTTGAACTGGATGGACTTGTGTCTTTTTTCAGCCTGACTAATTATGTAATTATGTCAGAACTCCCAAGGAAATAAGAAAACCCACATAGTGTGTACCATCACTTTATTTAAAAACCATATGATATAATGCACTCACACTTTGCCAGTTACAGAGCACTTGTCACAGTATGCAAAATCACCAGATAATCTAAGGCTTCATGTACACCCTGCCTACATTGACAGCGGCCGCAGAAAAACGCAAAATGCGGAAAATCGTGCCACGAATTTGCAGCAGTTTTGCGATTAAAACATTCCTATCCTGAACGTAATTCTTCTGCATTCAGGAGGTTGAAGCTTATCTAACCGCAGCAGCTCCTATTCTCTGCTAAAAGCCTATGTGTACATTGACACATAGGGGTTGATTTACTAAAAGTAGAGAGTGCAAAATCTGGTGCAGCTCTGCATAGAAAACAATCAGCTTCCAGGTTTTTTTTGGTCAAAGCTAAATTGAACAAGTTGAACTTAGAAGCTGATTGGCTACCACGCACAGCTGCACCAGACCTTGCACTCTACAGTTTTATTAAATTAACTCCAAAGGCTTTTATGGAGTTGGGTTTGGGAGCTTTGGCAAAAAAAAAACACCAAAAGCACCTAAACTCAAGTTTAGGAACCACTAGTGTACATGAAGTCTTACGCAGCCAGACAAAATTATCAGTCTTTCCAGTATGATTCTAAAATACTGCCCCATCTCCCTAACGTCCGAAGAAATTTCTCTGAATCTTTAAGAAACACCTACTTTATTTATTGATTTAGGTATAGCAACTGGTGAGGTAGCGCAGGGATATTTTTCCATTTATGTCCTAACAGGATAACTGTGTTTCAGAGTGTCTGTCTTCCAGTGTTATCGTATTAGGACTGACACTGCAGTCCCCACTACAAACAGAGCGAACATTATCAAAGTCCTGAAGAAGGGGGAGTTGCAATCCCCTAAATCATGTTGGATACATTTTATGTCATACACTAATGAATTTGTTTGAGAGAACGTCATAATTAACACAATGCTATTATTTTCCAGAATATATAAGGTCATATATACAGTGGTTATAAGAAGTCTACACGCCCCTGTTAAAATGTCAGGTTTCTGTTATGTAAAAAAATGAGACAAAGATAAATCATTTCAGAACTTTTTCCACCTTTATTGTGACCTATAAACTGTATAACTCAGTTGAACAACAAACTGAAATCTTTTAGGTGGTGGGAAGTAAAAATAGAAAAATTAATAATCAAACTCATGTTAAATAGGAGTCAGTACACACCCGCCATCAATTAAAGTGCCTCTGATTAACCCCAAATAAAATTCAGCTGTTCTAGTAGGTCTTTCCTGACATTTTCTTAGTCGCATCCTACAGCAAAAGCCATGGTCCGCAGAGAGCTTCCAAAGCATCAGAGGTTTCTCATTGTTGAAAGGTAACAATCAGGAGAAGGGTACAAAAGAATTTCCAAGGCATTAGATATACCATGGAACACAGTTAAGACAGTCATCATCAAGTGGAGAAAATATGGCACAACAGTGACATTACCAAGAACTCGAAGTATCTCCAAAATTGATGAAAAAACAAGAAGAAAACTTGTCAGGGAGGCTGCCAAGAGGCCTACAGCAACATTAAAGGAGCTGCAGGAATGTCTGGTAATTACTGGCGGTGTGGTACACGTGACAACAATCTATCGTATTCTTCATATGTCTGGGCTATGGGGTTTATCATACATCATAAACAATGCATTACACATCATAAAATAGTGAGATTGGGGACAAAAAAAATGGAAAAAGAATATTTTACAATATCTGCTTTTTAAAGGCTTAGTCCTAATCAGAAAAAAAGTCAAAAAGTTAAACTGACACCATACACCCACCCCACCCCAGTCTCTGCTGTAGTTACCTTTGGGGGTGATGAACTGTCAGTCCTCATGCAGCAGGTGTTCCTGCTCTTCTACTTCTTTCTGCAGCGCTTCCGGGAAAGCTCTGCATTCACTTGTGAATTTGCATAGTTGCCAACTTTCCCGGGACATTCTCGGGAGGGTACTATTGTTATTCAATAATGTGATGACAAAATTACATTTTTTTGTATTTTATATATATGATTCATTTCTTTATATTCATGTATACATGTACTTCTTTATGTTATTATTATTATACAGGATTTATATAGTGCCAACAGTTTACTCAGCGCTTTACAATGTAAAAGGGAGACAATATTCATATTCAGTATATTTCAAAATACGTGATAAATTTCATCATCCATAACAGTTCCTAACATTAAGGGAGGCTATGATTTCATATCACTAAGTCCAAAACTTTCACCAATGATTCCCACATTTTTCAATTGAAAAAAATTTGAAAAGTGTGAATAGTGGGTAAAACATTTATGAACAAACCCCTCAGTGTTTTTTTTTTTTTTTTTTTTGCATTGCAGCAGAAAACCAGTTTAAATTCATACATATGAAAGAAAAAAAATATTATGCTCTGTAGGTGGAATTTAACCCAATCTCCCATTCTACAATGCTCTAGTTCTGCATGCTACTAGCCACTACGCTAACTTAAGGCTCCATTCAAACTTGTGAGACTTGTCATGTAACTTTGGACATCAAAGTTGTATGACAAGTTGTTCCCCATGTTTTCCAATGATAACTATTCATATATGTGCGACCTAAAGTTGCAGCGACTTCAAAGTAGTTCATGCAATACTTTGGTCCACTTTTCATGCAAGTTGAGGGCCATGGACTTCAATGTTAAACCTCAGAAGTTGCATGAAAGTCATACCTGAATGTTATACAGTGCAACAGTTGTTCATTGTCACTGGTCAAAGTCCAAGTTGTATCCAAATTGCACTCATCCACAGTTGCGTCAAAGTTGTGTAAAAGTTGCATCAAAGTTGCAACTCTGGAGTCATACAAGTGTGAATGGTGCCTAAGTCTGAACATTACTTCCGCTAATTGGAAATAAGTGCCAGTTTACACAGGGGTGACCTGTCAAGCGGCTAAGTCCATGCAGTGCAATGGAACCATTTTAATAGGAGCGACTCAAGTCGCTCCGATTTAGAAAAAGGTCCTGTACTACTTTGAAGCAACTTCAGAGTGGCTTGCTTTGACTTCTGTTAAAGAAGTCGTTTTCATGCTGCGCTGAGGTCGCACTGTGCAGGGTGACTTCAGAGTTGGACGACTCTGAAGCCACCCCTGTGTGAATCGGCACTTATGCATGCAGGTGCCTTAAGCCTCGTACACATGATCAGATTTTCTGATGGGAATTGTGTGTTGACAGGCTGTTGGCAGAAAATCTGACCATTTGTACGCTTCGTAAGACAATTGTCAGGTTTTCCGCAGAAAATGTTGGATGGCAGGCTTCAAAATTTTCCGCTGACAAAGGTCGGATTTTCCAAGCACGTGTATACAAGTCTGTTGGACAAAAGTCCAAAGTATAAACAGGCATGCTTAGAAGCAAGGATGAGCCAGAAGAGGTCGGTCTTGTAAACTAGCATTCATAATGGAGAATTCACATTCGTGACGCGGGAAATTATGAAATCTCGAAATGCAGTTCACATTCTCTTCTTCTTTATTGGGATAGTAATGAAGCTGCTTTGCTGGTGATACTGATGGAGTTCTGCCAAATGCATTTTAAAAGGCTTTTATTTTCTAATGATATCAAGAATAATATTATTATGCTTGTTTTTTTTTTGTTGTTTTTTTTTGGGCAAGTTACCACAACACCATTATCCCGTAGTTTTTAAGATCAAAGCTAAAACAATGTTGGTGTCCCTTGTTAATTTTACATTGTATTTTTTTAAATGTAACTGCTAATCTCCCAAATTGTCATTTAAAGTAAAACACATGGCCAAATATTATTCGACACATTTTTTTATTGTGCATTAAAAAAAGAAAAATAAAATTAGACATTCTATCTTCCAATAGAACTTAACCAAAAAGTGCATTCTATGCATCCAAAAATATAGAAAATATACCAAATCAAATCATTATGCAACCAAAAAAATAAAATAAAAGCCTCATGCATGTGTCCTGCTTCTCAATATAGGGGGTCAACAATACCAAGAGTTGGTGAAAGCAGGGGTCCATCATCCAGAGATAATTCCGAAAATCATCCGGATTATTCTCCTGGAGCTCCCGCAACAAAGGCATATGACATAATTGGTCACGATTAATAAAGCAACCAATTTTTGGTCCAAGAAAGCCTCCTCCTCCTGTACCTGGACTGGACTTGGGTCAAAGCAATAACTCCAAGGCAAATAATAAATAACACGTTATCTCCTCTGATTCCGCAACATGTCCGGTTGACGAACGGCCGTTCAGAAACAAACTGAAAAGCGCAAAATGAAAAGCGCAAAATGAAAAGCACAAAATGAAAAGCACGAAATGAAAAGCACGAAATTAAAAGCGCGACTCAACGCTCACCAAACTTCTAATAACACGAAATTAGCAGAAGGAGCACAAAGGATGGAGCCTGACAAATGAACTTCCTCTTTATCAGCTCGTAGTACGTCACTACGTTTGTGTTTGTTGGCTGACAATTGTGTACTGTTTGTATTAGAGCTGCACAATTAATTGTTAAAAAATCTTGATCTCGATTCACCTCCCCTGACGATCTCTCCTGCAGAGGTTGCCGATTCTTTCATATAAACAAGTGGAGAGACTTTATCTGCTCACTCAGCTGTCAAAAGAAAGCATCCGGGCATTCTACCACACCTTTTAACTTGAAACATTGTAACTAAGCTTCCTTCTTAGATCAAAGGGAAAGAACTTCTGTGTAAATAAATAATCTGGCAGTCTGCCAAGCCAACAAGTGTAAATGCAGGAAGTTTAACCACTTAAAGTCTTATGCCCCGTACACACGGTCGGATTTTCCGATGGAAAATGTCCGATCGGAGCGTGTTGTCGGAAATTCCGACCGTGTGTGGGCTTCATCGGACATTTTCCATCGGATTTTCCGACACACAAAGTTGGAGAGCAGGAGATAAAATTTTCCGACAACAAAATCCGTTGTCGGAAATTCCTATCGTGTGTACACAAATCCGACGGACAAAGTGCCACGCATGCTCAGAATAAATAAAGAGATGAAAGCTATTGGCCACTGCCCCGTTTATAGTCCCGACGTACGTGTTTTACGTCACCGCGTTCAGAACGATCGGATTTTCCAACAACTTTGTGTGACCGTGTGTATGCAAGACAAGTTTGAGCCAACATCCGTCGGAAAAAATCCTAGGATTTTGTTGTCGGAATGTCCGAACAAAGTCCGACCATGTGTACGGGGCATAAATCTTTTTCTGACACTTCTTTCTTAAGTTAAAATCAATATTTTTTGCTAGAAAATTACTTGGAACCCCCAAACATTATATATATATTTTAGCAGAGACCCTAGGGAAAAAAATGGCAATTGCTGCAATATTTTATGTCACACTGTATTTGCCCAGCGGTCTTTCAAATGCAATTTTTTGGGAAAAAATACATTTCAACGAAATAAAACCCGAAACAGTAAAGTTAGCCCAATTTTTTGTTTTAATGTGAAAGATGATGTTACGCCGTGAGAATCATGAGAGAATCGTGATCTATCTTCTAAGCAAAAAAATCGTGATTCTCATTTTAGCCAGAATCGTGCAGCACTAGTTTGTATGCAAGACAAAATCCAGGCGCATGCTTTGTCTGCAGAAAATCCGATCGTGTGTACGAGGCTTTAGTGTAATGTATAATTTATCCATTCTTGGTGTGTATTAATCACTCCTACAAACGAGGTGTCTTGTGTTTGTTTTTAAGAAAATGTCTATGTATCATAAGGCAGTCACGTATTATACAAAATTTAACAGCAAATGGTTACAACCAACTACTTTTTTTGTTGCCATTCCTGTCAATTTATATGAACATATAATCTATAACAAGGAATATGACCTGTATAAATTACATTTAATTCACATATAAGATAGATTTTCTCTGTTCTCCCATCAAGGTCAAAATTTTGCAAGTAAATATTACCTAAAGCAATAAAGTCTCATGAACAGCACCTCTCAAACACTTCATGCCATGTATTTTAGAATAAATGTGTTAATCTATGCTAATCTGATTCAACACTCTTCAAACAATTACATTTATTTTTCATCTCACTTGGTGCCTTGTCTGCTCACAAATAGACTGTACCGCGCATGATTTTTTTTTTTTTTTTTTACAATGGCAGGCAGCTGGAACGCAAATATAAAAAAAAGACAATTTAATTTAATTTTTCCATTTCAGAACTCTGAAATATGTTTGAACAATCCATTATGTTTTATGTTCAATTTCCATAATATTATATTGGTAAAGTAATACTACACTGCGTATGACCTTATCTTCTTAAGTGATTCAGAGTTAAATTTTCATGTGAAGGGTAACACTTATAATAATTTATTGCAAAAGAAAAAATGGGTTTCTGTAGAAAAATCAATAATGAAAATGAAGAATAGAATGGCCTGTTAAATGAATACTAATGCCTTTAAAAAGTTCAACTAGAAGCATTTGATAGCACTAAGAAATAATTGTATTTCTAATATGTTTTAGGTTTCTTAAGTCATACTTTAATGTTACAAGATGTTTCCATTTTTTATTAAAATTGTTCAGTAACAATGTAACTGGATGCATTTTCCATAAATTTTCCTATCATAAAACTTATTGGTGGTAAATGTTTGGTGGTATCCTGTAATTTTGTGGCTGTAAAAAATAATATTGGGTAACTGATTAATCAGTGTTTAAAAGAGAAGTACCGCCAAAGCTTGTTTGGCTGCACTTCTCCTGTGGATCACGGGAGTGCAGTTCATTCTGCATTCCTGTGATCCATTTTCAGCAGCCAGTGGACTGAAGCCTGCTGTTGGCTGACGTCACAGTGCTGGTCCAGGCTCAGGAAAGATAGCGACCATATGGTTGGGATGCACCCACATGCCTAGACTGGCACCCTGTTCAGCTTCTCAGCGAGCAACTGAGAGCCTGAGCCGGCCACTCCTGCCCCCTCCACAGCCCAGCACTCTAGTGAGCGCACAGGGGGGTAGGGGCAGAGCAGACTGAGTCACCAGCCCTCTGCTCAGGCAGCTGTGGGAACCGAGCGAACACCAAG
Source organism: Aquarana catesbeiana (assembly GCF_042186555.1). Classification (NCBI taxonomy): domain Eukaryota; kingdom Metazoa; phylum Chordata; class Amphibia; order Anura; family Ranidae; genus Aquarana; species Aquarana catesbeiana. Next base: position 263,204,968 of record NC_133325.1, on the reverse strand, counting down.
GTTCTTAGTGTTAGAGACGGTGAGGGACCGATGCTGCATTCAGCTAGGTAAGTATGATTAAGTAAAAAAAAATCCCATACTTCTCTTTTAAAGAGAAATATTTACTTTTATTTAGCCAGGGTCAGTTAAAGACCAAGCAAATATCTAGTAGACGGTCCTCATCCCATCTTTTCATTTCTACATCACAAAAATCATAATACCAATACAGAAACAGAGCGGGAGAAAGTTACCAGTAATGTGGACCATAGTTCCCACCATGCACACTGTGACATGCACAGTTTTATTTCTTACTCTACCATGTTGTATGCTGAGAAAGAGGTCAGGAAAAAGCACTATGTTAAATCATACGGTGTGTGTTTTTTTAATTAAGTGTATGCAACCATCCAAACTGCAGGAACCCTTTGACCTGGTATAAATGTTTTTGTACATTTCCTTATGAACTTGCAAGAGCACCGGCAGCTAATCATAGAGCAAAGAAATTATGTGTCGAAATGCTTGTATATGCATGTGAATGGGCTGTTGAGATCTAAAATCTGGTGATCAGGGTGGCTTGTTACACTTTTTAAGTGTATGTCCATGTATTGCATGTCTGGTCAAATGTTTATTTTTTTAGTTCTAGGTAGAGTCAGGGAGGATTAGAACTTTTTGAACTCCTTAATAGTGTTTTCCCTTCACTTACTTTAAAAACAATATCTTTTCCAGACAAGAAGAAAAGCTGTAACAAGGACACAGAAAGAAATTAAACAGAGGGCACAGTACATGTGCACAGTAATCATATACATATGTGATAGAGCATGTTTCCTTTTTGTAAGAAATGCCCCTGGGAAGAACAATACTTTTATATTGGTGATCAGTAGGGGGATTGCCCCCTTATACTGGTGGTCAGTGTGAAAATGCAGCATTCTTTTCACTGGCCACCAAAATAAGAATATTTTTCCTCCCACTGATTACCTAAATAAGGGGCATTTCTTACATTATTAGTTATTTGGAAAATTAAAGTAGGCAGTTAAAAAAATCAATGGTGTCATTGGTGGCATTTCTCATTTTCATCAAAACAGAAGACCCTTCTGTGCACTGTATAAGTGATGTTGGCTCCAGAACTATGCAGATACCCCCTCTCTGGGCTGTAACTGTGGCAGAGAAGCATCCATCTTCCTGCTCTAGGTATGCCTGTAATGTTGATAGGGTTCCAAATTCATACACTTTATTTTAATGTTTTCTTTTCTTTTGTTCAATAATACTATAGCAGTAAACAATAAAGTAGAGAAGGTTTGGGTTTGGGGTAGGGACTTTCAGGAAGCCATGGCCTGGTGAGGTCAGGTATTTTCATCCCTAGGAACTTCACTATTTTGTTCACTTATCACCCTGAAGGTTCCCACTGCCGTGCCCACCCTGGATGTCGCCCCTCGTTTCTCCGCGGGGCTGTCTGCCTCAGCTCCCAGTTGGAGAACCTCCCGGGCCGCTTGTGGTGCCTTGCCACTACACCATTGGTATATCTAACTTTAACAGGCAAGCTTTGGTTTAGGAGGCCATACATTCTACCTCCCATTCTATCTTTCTTCATTTCTTTACCCTTTGCTCATTTTTAAAACTATTTATTTACAGACCCCACATGCGCCTGCTCCTGACGAGTGGCACTTTAAGCCACGAAACGCGTAGAGCTACTGATTGCCGTGTTCATATCATTTCACCTGATTATCCAAGTTACTATTTATCATGAACTCCGACAGGTCTTGTGAGGCTGTAGGTCCTGCAGGCAATACGCATGAATTATCCTTAACAAATCCCTCATGTGCTGAACCAGGATATTTTATGTGGCTATTCCATGAGTAACCAATTTTATTGTCATTATCTTACCTACTGCTACCATTGTTACCGATGTTACATGTATATATGTATGTATTGTGCTATGTGCCAAGATGCATTATGTATGTTACCTTGTACCTTCAATACCAGAATCATGTATGGTTATAATTTAGATCTTAATAAACTATTATTGATCAAATATCCTTGTATGTTCACCCAAATACTTTCTTTGCTGCCAACGTGCTTCACACAAAGTCCCACCCCCCTTGTTAGTTAACTTTTTGATAATTAACCTCTTCACTATAGCAGTAAAGATGAACTGATGATAAACATTTTACACTTTCACATGAGCCTGATGGTGGGGATTTTCCTACTCTGACCTGAGGCAATGGGCTAGTCTGTGTTAAAACAGCACTGTATTTATTTAATTGGTGCTCAGAGTGACACAAAAACAGCACATTTTTTGTTTGTTTCAGGTGACAATTTTAGGTTGATAATTCGGTAATATTTTAGCATTGATCGGGCATTTTCTTCCAAATGGGTATACTGTTATAAGTTATCCTTACCTTGCTTCAAGACCTTTCCCGAATTCTTCATTCTCAAATTAATTAATGGCTAATCTGTAAATATTGCAGAATGGAAACGTTTATCACAAGAGTTACTTTGTGAAAGGAAAAAATTCCAATTTCCATATTCTTGCTACACATGGCATATTGTTTTTTAAGTCATTACAAATTACCTTTTCATTTCAGTGTACATCTACTACTGCTATGGTTTTTATGACTTAAAACTGCAAATAAATTCAATTTTTGCTTCCTTACTATATTTCAACCTGGGGGCATATTGTACTCTGTCTGTGTATAGAACAGAACTTCCACAGAAGTTTCATGTATTGCTTATGTCTTTTGGCTTAATTATTTCTTGAGAATTCTGCACAAAGCTAAAAGCCCAATTAGAGGCAGTCACCCCAATAGGTGGTTCACTTGTGCTGAGATACTTTCTAAGACTTCAAAAATGGATACAGATCCTTTTCTTATTACCACTCAGGTGCAGATAATGAAGGCAGGCTCTCACATTCACGTTCTGAGATAGGACATGTAAGGCAAAAATCTATTTCTGATTAAGGTTTTCCAAAACTTGTGCACTGCATTTCTTGCAATTAATCCAACAACAGTTTCACTTTAAACATCTTTTAGCACATTTCAAATACTTCCTGAATTTCATACATTTTCTTTTTTTGTTATTAGTATACACTTTTTATCAATAGTGACTTTGAAGAGTATGCAACAAATCAGAGTAAATGGGTAGACATCAAGCACTACTCTTTGTGATTATCTGGTATCTGAAACAGCTTTCTCATCATTTTCATAAAGCGGTGAAACCACTATATTGTAAAACTATAGCATTGTAAAAGGGGCATGCTGGTGAAAAGTAGTGAAAGATGAACAATATTTGTCAAGGTATTTATTATTTACAAAACTGTTGCATAACTGCCTGAATTATTTCTTTTTATTCTCTTCTCGGAATCTATTGAAGCAATGTCCTGACCATTCTTTTATATAGTATTATCTGTGTTTTAAGATACTGGGAGCTAGGGGAGTTTATCTGCCTTGCAGAGTAGGACGAGAGCACAGTGATGACCCTAGCATTGTAATAGCTCTTTTTCATGATCAAATGAACAGGCAGGTGGCACATGAAACAATTCACATTTATATGTATATAATTGAACTGAGGTTCTACATTCATGACTAAACTAGCTTCACCAAAATTGATTTTTTATTTTTACTTTCACACACGCAACATACCCATTTATATTAAATATATATATATATATATATATATATATATATATATATATATATATATATACATGTTTTTTCACTTTCCACACTTTTTTCCCTTTTTACATATTTTTCACATATTTATATATTTTTTTCAGAACACTATGTTTTCAATCATCCTCACACATGTGGAATATGTTGTGGTGATCAGGCATTCTATGTGCATGTTTTCTTGGCTTGCCTCAGCTCCGGAACAGACAACCATTTTGGGGTCCCATGTCTCTTGATGCTAGCCCAGCACAGTGCTTTAGCAGACCTGTGAGTACTGATCTCTTTCTCCCCATGAGATTTTTTCTCCCCTTACGGGTAGAATATATTAACTAATACTACATATCCATTTGTATTTACAGTTTATTTATGTACCCAACTCCTGAAGAATGGCATATAGCCATGAAACGCGTCGAGTTTCCATGGGGTGCTCAGTCAAGTCTGGCTCATGATCTAGTTACTAGCCCTTATATACCTTTTTATACTGTACATTCAAATTTAATTGAGTACTATGTGACTATTTATGTGTATGTGTATCTTTTCTTGTCTCTATAGCAGCTCTGTTGCATATGGTGTACCAAGGCCTGTTAATACGAAATATCTTGTATTATATTCACAATTAATCATGCTTAAGATTGATATTTTTCACCTTATTGCCAAATGCCGTCTCTATGACATGTTACATATTTGTATTTATACCTTTTTATCAATATTCAATACTTCTCATGTGTTGTCAAGCTGATACATATGTATCCATTATGTTCATGCCATGTGTGCATGTGTATGTATATATATGAAAATACTTTTTTACTTGTTTCATACTATTGTTACAAATAAACAATGTTTACCAACCATTCTACCTCCACAAGTCAATTGTCTCATTTAAAGTCATACACTCCTTTCTTATTTACCTGAATCAGGGATGGAGGTACATTATGTGTGCCTCATTTAAAGCCTTTTATTGATTCACTAATATTGACATAAAAAGAACATACAGTATATTAGCTAACATACAGTACATTCCAGAGTGGAAACCAAAACTGAATGAAACCTGTGACCAGGACAGTCAACTTTCCCACCAAATCGAAAGCCTTGCTGATTTTTAAGTAGCCTTCTTACCATCTAAAATTGGTGCAGTTTTGGATGTGATGGTCATCATCATCATTACCTACCTTTGTAAATGTAACATGCCTGATTGTCACTAAAGTTGTATTGTACTATGAGCCATAACCCATATGTGGTTTTGTTTTAAAATACTCAATACAAAATGCAGATGATAAAACTGTAATTTAATTAGTAAGATTCCCAAAGGATACTTTGCTGTAACTGTATAAAACAGTGTATTCTGGTATGAGCTTGTGCTTCTTTTAGCAAGAAGTAAGATACATATTAGTCGCAAATGCTAATCATCGAAAGCGGAATAATGGTATAACTTTGGATATATTTACTTTTACTTTAAAAGTAGGATACTTCCCTAATTTTATTCAACTGATGCATGGTAAAAGCTAATTTATCCATTTAGCTACCGTAATTACTTTTTCTCTTCTAATTGTGATAATTAGTCAAAGTCATAATTTTGTGCTTATGATCATTGTTTTGTACTCAACAGTAATTAACTTTTTCATGTTTCACTGAAATTACCTGTCTGTAAAAGGATACTACACATTTTTCCTTTAAGGTTATATGGGCTTAATGAAAAAAGAACTGTTCAAAGCTGAGTGAATCAAAATAAAATCCCACACATAGACCTATGCTTAATTAGGCCATAACCAATAGCAACAAATCACAAAACATTCTTTATGAAGTGCTGGAACTCGGGAAGGTAGAAAAACTGATTTACTGTGATATGTATGGTAACTGCCTAAAGTGAATCTTCGGATTGACTATAACTGCTTCTCCACTTTATCTACCACCAGTGTTTACCATTTACCATTCTGTATAACAAAACAGCATTAAGTATACCTGCATTTATTCTTCCCTCTCATATTTCTTTCTCTAACCTGCTAATTGAGGATTTAGTAAGCATATACAGTACATATAGGAAAAGGCCACATTTTGACCAAATTTATTATAAACTAGTACCTCAGGGGCTAAATGGAATGGGTAAACATTTTGTGCAGAGCATGTAGGGACCCCAAAGTCTAAATTTTGCAACAGGTCTCTGTGACTTTTTGTTATAGCTTTGTGTGGCCAGCAAGCAGGAGAAGAAGAAGAGGATGCTTAGGGCCATGTGATCAGTGAATAGGAGCAGGAGGAGGGGACATCCGGGGCTGTGTGATCAGTGAAGAGGAGGAAAAGATGCCAGAGGCCTTGGGTTCAGTGAGCAGGAAAAGAGGTCGCCAGGGGCCATGTGCAGGAGATCCCAAACAGTTAGGGAAACAACTAGTGTTCAGAATAGAATACATTTAAAAAGGAAGATTAACAATAAATCACATAAACTATAATTCCTAATTTTTCCTGGATTATCCACATTACGTTAGTGGGTAACACGTGCAGTGGGAATGATGATGCGACTTGGTGCGCCATGTGTACGTTCCTGGAACAACCATTTGAAGGTGAATACTGCTGTGCAACATTTGAGCAAGTTGTTTCCAAGATCCTGAATCTGAGGAAGCAGCTGGCAACACTGCAAAGCATTGTCAACCTGAAAGGAATGTTGGACCAAACCTGTCATGCGCTGGCTGAGGCCAGTATAGAGGAGGGCGAGGATATGGAGATGCAGGCACCAGAGGAAGATAGCTGGGTGACAGATAAGATGGGGTAATGGGAAAAGCGTTAGACAGTCTAGTCCTGAGCTCACACGTCCGGATATATACTCTGAGTTGGGTGATGTCAGGGATATCAGTTCAGGAGAGGCATTAGTAGAGCAGAGTGTCTCCCGTAGCTACTTAGTTAGTCTTGTTGAAAAACGACACAAGTCCATCTAGTTGAACCAATAAAAGGAGGAAAAAAATTACACAATCTTATATACACAATCCTATACTCACAGTTGATCTAGAGGAAGGCAAAAAAAAAAGCATGATCCAATTTGCTCCAGCAGGGAAAAACATTCCTTCCTGATCCCTCAAGAGGTAATTGGATATTCCCTGGATCAAATTTACGTATAAATGTTAGTATCCTGCTATATTATGTACATTTAGGAAGGAATCCAGGTCTTTTTTAAAGCATTCTACTGAGCTGGCCAGAACCAGCTCTTGAGGGAGTCTATTCCACATTTTCACAGCTCTTACTGTGAAGAAAACTTTCTGCATTTGAAGATTAAGTCTCTTTTCCTCCAGACGTAAAGTGTGCCCCCTTGTCCTCTGTCATGACCTTAAAGTGAATTACTCAACACCAAGTTCACTATATGGACCACTTATATGTTTACACATGCTGATCATATCCCCCATTAATATTCTCTTCTCAAGAGAGACTGAATTCAAATCCTCTAATCTTTCCTCATAGCTGAGCTCCTCCATGCCTCTTATAGGTTTGGTTGCCCTTCTCTGCACTTTCTCTGATAACCCGATATACCTTTTGTGAATTAGTGCCCAAAACTGAACTGTGTATTCCAGATGAGGTTTTACTTATGATTTGTACAGGGGTATGATATATCGATCTCTGGAGTCTGTACCGCTTTTAATACAAGGAAGGATTTTGCTCACTTTGGAAACCACAGCTTGGCATTGCATACCATTATTCAGCTTATGATCTACCAGAACACCCAGATCTTCCCCATTGATTCCACAGTTGTAATCCCCCTAGTATATATGATGCATGCATATTCTTAGCCCCCAAGTGCAAAATTTTACAATTATCAACATTAACCACATGCCGACCAGCCGCCAGAGTTGTACTATGGCAGAATGGCACAGCTGGCGAAATGGCGTTATGTAACGTCGCTTTACCCTGTGGCCACTAGGGGGCACATGCACGCGCCCTCCACTTGCCCCCAAGCCGATGCGAGTGCCCAGCGGTCTTGATCACCGCCGGGCTCCCACGATCGCTCGGGGCACACAGAGAACTGGGATCTGTGTGTGTAAACACACAGTTTCCGGTTCTCTGAGGGGAGAACTGACAGATCATCTGTTCATACAGAGTATGAACAGACGATCTGTTAGTTTCCCTGCACAGTCCACATCCCCCTTCAGTTAGAACACAAACTAGACACAAACAGTTGAACGCAACTTTGCAGTCTTTCATGTGAGTAGATATTGCTTTTCTAATAAATGTTATATTGATACATATTCAGAGGCCCCCCTTTCCTTGTTTTTTTCTCAGTTTTTTGGACCTTGCTTCTGGTATTCTCAGTGGCAGCCCTGACAGACTTGTTTATATATATATATATTCATATACAGTAATGGCTGAAATTGTTGGAACCCCAGCAATTTTTCCAAAAAATCAAGTATTTCTCACAGAAAAGTATGTTTTACTTTACACATGTTTATTCCCTTTGTGCGTATTAGAACAAAACAAAAAAAGGGAGGAAAAAAAGCAAATTGGACATAATAAATGTCCATAATTGGACACAATACTCCAAAAATGGGCTGGTCAAAATTCTTGGCACCCTTTCAAAATTGTGGATAAATAAGATTGTTTCAAGCATGTGATGCTCCTTTAAACTCAACTGGGGCAAGTGTGGGCAATATAAAAATCACACCTGAAAGCAGATAAAAAGGAGAGAAGTTCACTTAGTCTTTGCATTGTGTGTCTGTGTGTGCCACACAAAGCATGGACAACAGAATGAGGAGAAGAGAACTGTCTGAGGACTTGAGAACCAAAATTGTGGGAAAATATAAACAATCCCAAGGTTACAAGTCCATCTCCAGAGATCTAGATTTGCCTTTGTCCACATTATCAAGAAGTTTGCAACCCATGGCACTGTAGCTAATCTCTCTGGGCGTGGATAGAAGAGAAAAATTGATGAAAGGTTGCAAAGCAAGATAGTCCGGATGGTGGCTGAGCAGCCTCAAGTAAGTTCCAAAGAAATTCAAGCTGTCCTGCAGGCTCAGGGAACATCAGTGTCAGCGCGAACTATCCGTCAACATTTAAATGAAATTAAACGCTATGGCAGGAGACCCAGGAGGACCACAATGCTGACACAGAGACATAAAAAAGCAAGACTACAGTTTGCCAAAATGTACTTGAGTAAGCCAAAATCCTTCTGGGAAAACGTCTTGCGGACAGATGAGACCAAGATAGAGCTTTTTGGTAAAGCACATCATTCTACAGTTTACCGAAAATGGAATGAGGCCTACAAAGAAAAGAACACAGTACCTACAGTCAAATATGGTGGAGGTTTAATGATGTTTTGGGGTTGTTTTGCTGCCTCTGGCACTGGGTGCCTTGAATATGTGCAAGGCATCAGGAAATCTGAGGATTACCAAAGGATTTTGAGTTGCACTGCAGCCACTGCACCATCAAATGCTGCCACTGCAGCCATCAAATGCTGCCACTGTGACCATCAAATGCTGCCTCTGCGACCATCAAATGCTGCCACTGTGACCATCAAATGCTGCCACTGTGCCCATCGAATGCTGCCACGGTGCCCATCAAATGCCGCCACTGTGCCATCAAATGCCATCAGTGTGTCACTGTCACTGTGACCCCCCTGCCCGCTCGCCATCTGCTCGGTACCTACCCTGTCTGGGTGGGGCAGCAGGTGACGGCGGCGAGCGGTCCTCCATGTGTCTCCTCCTTTCCTCTCCTCCTGATAGGCGTCCAATCAGCCAATCAGGTGACAGATCCAAGCACCTGATTGGCGGAGAGGCGGTTCAGTGTTCATTAGCTTTTCTAACACACCTGGATGGACATATTTTGAAGCCTATTAAAGCCTGTGGCTCTAATCAGGTGCTTCTAAAACACCCCCTGCCACTGTAATTCAGGTGCCGGGCACCTGAATAGGGGGTTTGTATTGGCGGCCATAGATTCATGCTATGCATGAATCTATCCATTGAACAAAGAGGGGGTTGCTGGAGAGAGGGGGCGGCGCCCATGTGCCCTTTTGGACGCACCGCCACTGAGATGGGGGTAAGGTTACTGAAGGGGTTAGACAGATATGGGTGGCAGGGGACTCAGTTTTTAGAAGGACAGATAGGACAATCTGTCACAAAGGCCGTGATAACCCAACAGTATGTTTACAGGGTGCTTGGGTTCTGGACATCGCAGATCAGATGGACAGATTGTTGTGTGGGGGTTGGGGAGGACCCAACCGTCATGGCACATATTGGTACAAATGATCAAGTTAAAGGAAAAATGTTCAGAAACTTAGGTGTAATATTGTAAAGTGGTATTAAACCTGAAAACAAATATTTATTATATCACAGCTTACCAAATCTTAGATGCGATGGCTGGATTAGTTTTCTTTTTTAGGCTTTATTTTCATCTGGTGATCCAGACAGTAAGTCTTTTGTTTTTCAACAGAACTAGCTCTCTTGCAAATGTAGCAGTTACCTAAAAAAAAATAAAATGAATGCAGCCCCCAAATCTAATGATTGGTACGTTGCAATCATTTTTGGGTTTAATACTGCTTTAAAGAAAAGGACCTCCAAGGCAGTATTCTCAGAAATGCTGCCTGTATCTGGAGCCATACCAGAGAAGCAGCAGGTGCTCAGGGAACTCTACAAGCTGGTGCAGGAAGGAGGGTTTGGGGTCCATGGAGAACTGGGCTGATTTTATGGTTGGTTATTGGCTCTATAGCAGAGATGGCCTACACCTAAATGGGAAGGGTGCAGCTTTGCTGGGGGAGAAGATGACCGAAAGATTGGAGGGACCTTTAACCACTTCCCGCCCACCGTATGCAGAATGACGGCCGGGAAGTGGTTCAGTTAACCCGTGGGGGTGCACAGCATGGCGATCGTTGGTGTGGTGTGTCAGTCTGACACACTCAATCTCTTATCTTGGTTAAGAGCCTCTGACATAGGCTCTTTACCACATGATCGGCTGTGTCCAATCACAGCTGATCGCAGTGTAAATAGGAAAAGCCATTTATCGGCTTTTCCTCCACTCGCACTGACAGGCATGAGTAGAGGAGAGCCAATCGGCTGCTTTCCTGATAGGGGGGGTCTGCGCTGATTGATTATAAGTGCAGTCTCCCCCAGGATGCCCACCCAGGACCACCAGGGATGCCCACCCAGGACCACCAGGTAAGCCAATCAATGCCCAATAGGGATGGCACTCACACCATCAGTGATGCCTGCCAATGCCTCCTGGTCAGTGCTGTCTAACAGTACCATCTATCAGTGCCACCCATAAGTGACTATCAATGCCCATAAGTGTTGCATATCAGTGCCCACCAGTGCCACCTATCAGTGCTCATAAGTGCCATCTATCAGTGCCCATCAGTGCTACCTATCAATGCCCAGTGCCACCTATCAGTGCCCATCAGTGCCGTCTATGAGTGCCCATCAGTGTCACCTATCAATGCCCCATCTGTGCCACCTACCAGTGCCCATCAGTGCTGCTTATCAGTGAGCATTTAAGTGCCTCATCATCAGTGCCCATCAGTGCCACCTCATCAGTGCTGCCTCATCAGTGCCAATCAGTGCAGCCTCATCAGTGCACATCAGGGAAGGAGAAAATGTACTTGTTTACAAAGTTTTGTAAAAAACAAAAAAACTTTTTATTTATTGTAGCGCTAAAAATAAAAACCCCAGTGGTGATCAAATACCACCAAAAGAAAGCTCTATTTGTGGGGAAAAAATTATAAAAATTTAGTTTAGGTACAGTGTTGCATGACCGCGTAATTGTCATTCAAAATGCAACAGCTCTGAAAGCTGAAAATTGGTCTGGGCTGGAAGGGGGGAAATTGCCCTGTATTGAAGTGGTTAAGCTAGGTGGTGGTGGGGGAGGGACTACTGTGGGTAATCTTGGTAGTGTAACTTGAGTACCTGAGATCAATACACATAGGCTGGCAGAATCCTACTGCAGTCTAAGAACAAACAATGAGAAAATAATATGTGCGTACACAAAATTAAAAAGCATGTTCACAAATGCTAGGAGTTAATAAAGTGGAATAACTGGAACTGCTGAGATATGAGGAAGATTTCAATTTTGGGAATATCTGAAACCTGGTTTGACAGCTCACATGACTGGTGACATGGACTTTCACTGTACTGTATATTTAAAGTAGAGTTCCGACAAAAAAAAAATTAAAAGTCAGCAGCTACAAATACTGCAGCTGCTAACTTTTGATAATCGGACACTTACCTGTCCCTGGGTTCAGCGATGCGGGGGAATAAAGCCCCGCTCATCTCCCCCTCCTCTCTGTGGTTCCGGCATTGTCACTGTGGGTGCCTGGCTGTGGCTTCACAGCCAGGCACGCACTGCACATGTGCGAGCAGCGCTGCGCGCTGTGAATGGCCGGGCAATCATCTGGGACCTGTGACATGTCCCAGATGATTGCTGAGAGGGGGGGAGAGGTGAACCTACTTCTGGCGCCACGGTGCCCTGGGAGGAAGTGGGAACTGGAACCCTCTAAAAAGAGGGTTTCAGCTCCCCACCCCAAAATAAATGACATGCCAAGGGGTCACCTTCCCTTAAAGCGGAAGTTCCATTTTTGGGTGGAACTCCACTTTAAGCACAAGAGACTCCATTTTGTTCACGGTGTTGAAATGTGTTCTGTAACCTTCACCTAACACACAGACACATCTGCTACTAGAAGCTCTCTCTGTCTCTTCTCCCCCCTCCCCTCTCAAGGTTTTACTTTTACAATTGTTCTATTCGCTAGCTTTTAATAATATATTCCTATTTGTTAGTTTTTAATAACATCTCACATCACCCCTTTCTAATCTATGTATAAAATAACATATAATAATAAACTTTGTCTCTGAACAGACATTTTAAACACAGTGATTGCGTCCTGTAAATCTGTTCCTGCAGCTGCAGTATTAACTGCTGTTTTTAGAGTCCCAATCAGAAATAATTTCATGGCACTGGTTTGCGCTACCCAGGAGTACAACCTGTATCAGTGAGACAAGGTAGGCAGAAGAGGGGAAGGAGTGTGTCTGTATGTCAAGTGCAATTTGCTAGTGAATACAAGGGAAACAAAGCTATCAGGGAAGTAAAGGAGGTGGAATCTTTGTGGCTGGAGCTTCAGTGGAAAATAAAAAATAGTAAATTAATAGTGGGTGTATGCTACAGCCCCCCTAACCTGAAGGATGAAGAGAAGACTGATCTCCTCTCTCAGTTATAAATGGCAGCAAGACAGGGCAATGCTATTATCATGGGGGACTTCAGTTATCCAGATGTTGACTGGGAAGACATGGCGGCTCACTCAACCAAGGTTTGTCACTTCTTGAATGTCTTACAGGACAATTTCATGTGTCAATTCGTGGATTTCCAACTAGACATAATGCTCTGATAGACCTACTAATTAAAAAACAACACAGACCTGATTGCAGATATGGAAGTAAGGGAAAACTTAGGAAACAGGAATCATAAAGTAATTATGTCCTTTGTAAATCATAGGAAAGGAGATACAGACGTAGGAGGACAATACATTTTCAGAGCCAATTTACTGCACTCCAATCCATACAATATTAAATGGGATTAAATTCTAGAAACAAAGAACACTGAGGAAAATGGGAGTGCTTTTAGAGCAGATTACACAATGGCATTAGCCAGTGCGCAACAAATGACCGCAATGAGCAACAAATATAAAAGAAGTAAGGTTAAACCTGGGTGGCTTAAGTGTACAATAAAAAGGCCAGTCACAAGGGTGTCACCATCAGCATTTCAACATTACAAAAAATACAATAATAATTTTAAGAGCACAATCAGGGCAGCTAAAATAGACCACAAGAGATACATAGCGGAGGAGAGTAAAAAAAATCCCTCCAAATGTTTAACTATATTAATAGTAAAAAAAGCAAAGTCATATCATATTGGACCCACAAAGTATAATCAGGGGAAGTTGGTTACAACAAGAAGGCAACTAGATTAAATGTATTCTTCTCCTCAGTTTTTTTAAAGGTAAAGAAGGAGTATAATAAACAATTATTATTAGTTACACAACAGTGTTAAAAAAGGCTTAAAAAACTTAATGTAAATAAATCACCAGGGCTTACACCGGAACATCCTTAAGGAATGTAGCCATGTTATAGCCAGACTGCTATTCCTCATCTTTAAGGACAGATTGCCGACTGTAGTAATATGAGAAAATTGGCCACAAGTTAACATTGGTACCAATATTGAAAAAAGAGCCTAGATATATACTTGGAAACTCAGTCAGTCTAACATCAATAGCATGTAAACTATTGGAGGGGATGATAAGGGGCCATATTCAAGGATTTGCTGATGAAAATAGTGTCATTAGTTGTAACCAATATATATTTATGAAAAATTATTCTTGGCAGACCAACCTGCTAACATTCTGTGAGGAAGTGATCTGTAATCTGGATAAAGGAAGGCCTGCAGATGGCATGTACTTAGATTTCTACAAAATCATTTGCTTCAGCCAAAGCATTTGCTGCAGCAATCAGTCCGATGCTGCATCTGTCCCCTGCCAACTCTCTGATGTCAGCCACTGGGTCTCTGCTTCATCAGTAGGTAGTGTGCGATAATTTCAAAAAACGTTTAGATGAGAATCTTAGTGATATACAGGGCTATAGGAAATGGTAGTGACATAAACACAAACACACACACACAAAACCATTGGACTGGATCGACCGGTGTCTTTATTCAACCTTACCAGCTATGTAAATAAAAAACAAAGAAAACTCCAGCCTCAACATCCCTTTCCCAGTATGTGCCTCTGAATTTACAATGAAGGATATTGCAGCATTTACATTTTCTGTCTGTGTGTTGTCCAGCTTTCCACAAGGCTTGCTTACCATTACAGACATGCCCCCAGGTCTACAAGGTGTCGGCACTTTTACTGGGTCCTATGTAGTGCACCCAGCTTCCATAGAGGCAGTTTTATCTGGATTAAAAAGGGTTAGCTGCCCCCTTTCCTATGCACTCTGATTCATATGGTTAGTGAGGAGCATGGAAGGGTAACTCAAACTAGTGTCCTATTCTGTGCAGAGTAATCTGGACTGCAAACATAAGTAACACACAGCCAACTGGTTTTCTGTACTGTACTGTTTACCTTTATGTAATCCTGTATGTATTAACTTAGATGGTCTGCAAAATGTTATTACTGTTGCAGTGAATGTTACTTGAGTGATGTGCTGACTCCATCTTACTCCTCTTACCAACCAGTTCAAATCAAGATGAAAAGGAAGCAAAGGTGATCATGTGACCACTTTTTTTTCAGTTTTAAAGTAGAAAACCTCAGACAGTGGCATGGGGGGGGGGCTCTGGGGATGCTGCAGCCCCGAATGAGTCCCCGAAAAGCCCCAAGTCTCAGCCATTTATAAAACAATTATTAGCTCCAAGTCACCCGACAGAGTGTGGCGCCGCATCGCGCATGAGCGGGGATCGATCCGAGCAGCGGGTCCGGTCACGTGGGTGGCGGCACCTAACTCCCAAGTCAATTGGACGTCACATGGTCCCACCCGCGATCCCGACATTGGACCAGTGAGACATCCATCATCATCACCACACAACGTCTAGTGGGTATTATTGTAATTTTTTGTTTGCTTTGAATAAAGTGGGGAATTAGAACTTTATCAGGTTTTACTGCAATTGGGGGTTCTATTGGAGATATTCCTCCACTTCATGTCTAACAAAAAAGGACAGAAAGTGAAGGGAAATCACTTACAGAAGCAAAACATTTTTTAAAAAAAGTTAGGTAGGGGAATGGGAGAACCTCTGCCAGCTTTGTATAGTTGTGTGTTTCACTGTCGCAGATTTTTCCTCACTCCCTGTATGGTAAAAAGTTGTCCCCAGAACAGATTATGAAGCATAACTCTGAAGTCACAAACCTATAAACTCATGCTCATCAAAGATGTTTATAAAAAGTTGTTTTTATGATATAAATATATATATATATATATATATATATATATATATATATATATAGAGAGAGAGAGAGAGAGAGAGAGAGAGAGAGAGAGAGAGAGAGAGAGAGAGAGAGAGAGAGAGAGATAGATAGATAGATAGATAGATAGATAGATAGATAGATATATTTTTTTTAATAAAATAATAAAAAAAATATTAAAGCACTCAATTCCTTTTAAATGTAATCAGGAGAATCTAAGTAACTAAGAAACATTTTCTCTTCTTAGTCTTTTATAAATTATTATTGCATATTAATACAGATTCTATACCAGGATAAGTATTTATCTGCACATACATTAGTGTTGAGAGCTCTGATACAGTAGAGTTCATAGAAAGTTGTCTCCAGAGTATTGAAAAATGCTAATCTATTGTTTCTGGTAACTTGACAAATGCAACACAAATTTAAAAAAGTAAAAGCAGTGTCTATTCTACAACACTATCAGATTAGTGCTATTTGTGACAGACTTGATTTAGTTCTTGGTTAAAATAGCCCCCTCTAAAATGGATATTTAATTTTGGGTTTTTCTAGGTTTAAACCCTTTCTGGCTTAAGAACTTTCCTCAGGATAGCCGAGACTAGTCTGGCTCTGATATCCTGTACGTAATATATTTCATATTTTAGAATTCATAATAGTATGGTGATCATATCTGTCTGTACAACATTTTTATAGCGATACCATGGTAAATGACTTCATAGACTACATTGCTTAGAAGGTCAAAATGACCATTGGTGATTCTGAAAGCATATCAAAGTGTAGAATGTTTGATTCTTTTAATATTGTAGTCTGTTCCATCCATACTTTCTGGCTGTATGTAAAAACTGTTGGTTGAAACTTGTGAATTCTTTCTTTTTCAATAAAGTTGTTATTGTACTTTTTTCACTCCTAAAACAGACTTTTTTTACTATAATAAAACCATGCCAGGAGGCAGAGAAACTCCCCAAGAGTATTGTAACCCTATAAAAATGTGCCATCCAGCATGAGTGATTAGTATTGTAAAACCCAGTAGAGGTTCTTAAGTGGCTCATCCGAAACTTGAGTGTAAACATATGTCACCCTAACCTGATGTATTAGGAGGATATGATGGACAGATAGGATCCTGTGTGAGCGCTAGTGTCATTTAGGACAACAATGGTAGCAACTAGTAAAACTCTTGGGTATGCAATAGGAAGTTCAACAACAGGTCAAAATGATATTCTGAAGTAAAGCTGACAAAACCACATTATTTCATGTTACAATTTACATTATATTGAATATCTAGCAAGCTAATGACTTTACTATCCAGAAATAAGCATGAAAACTATTTTTACAATTGTTATATGTAAAAGTTAATACCCAGGAAAGTGAAATAATACACACGTGAAAGACAAATGTAAATCAAATGATTTGTAATTATGTATCGTCAGTGAGCCAGACATCCACACTAGACTGCACATCTAAACCTTGAATCTTTCTACAGACTGCACTGTATTTAAGTAATACAATCTGATCTAGAACCGACCTATGCCTGTGTGTGAACGATGGAGAAGCAGCAGCACAGGGATGATATAATGCATGTGCTGTCCCCTGTTGTAAGTATGTTCCCTGTAAGTACAGAATACCCTATATGCTTAGGGCAGACCCTCCCTGTCCCAGTCTGAAAGCATAATGTACAAGGAATTATGGGAGGCTGGTATCAGACACTTATGTTAGTTATTTGCAAAAATAAATGTAATGATTTTTTTAATAAATATATAACTAGATTAAATTGTATTTATTTTTTTAACATTAGCTCTAGCGTTAGATCTAACATTAGATCTAAACACAATCTGCAAAATCTCTTAAAAGCCTTAACATGTTAATGTTGTTTTAAAAAGTTGCATGTTATTGTCTTTTGAAACAGGCAACTTTCATTAAAATAATACTGTACATGGTATTCCTACCATAAAATACCTTGTGCAGATGCTTCTTGTCATTGGGTGACAATTGCCTCCCAACTATGTTTTTGTGTTGTTACCCTGACATGTGCACTCTGGAGATCACTACAAGAGGCTGCAGTGGCACATTGCACAGCATGATGAAAATCTACTTTGCAAAGAATACCCAATCATATGCGAGGAAAAATAGTTTAAATTTTTTTTTTTTCTTACACATGATTACATAATTGCATGATTAAAGCCAACACAGCTTTACTTTATTTATTAAGCTGACTGAAAACTCACACTGCAAATAAATTCAGCCCCTGTAGTAAACCAAATCCACTGTGGTTGATATATTATCTTATAAATGAAAGGGAGAAGTTTTGGGACTTTAAATGAGGCACAATGAATGTACCTCCATCCCTCATTCAGGTAAACAAGAAAGGATTTTTTTTCCTCATCCCAAATATACATCATGTTTTTTCACTTTTCACATTTTTTCACTTTTTTTTACATATTATTCACATATTTTTATACATTTTTTTTCAGAACACTATATTTGCAACCATCCCCACACATGTAGAATGTGTTGTGGCGATTGGGCATGCTATGTGAATGTTTTTTTTTGGTTGGGGCAGGGTTCCTTGCTTCAGCTCAGGAACAGACAACCAGTTTGGGGTTCCATCTTTCGTGATGCTAGCCAAGCACAATGCTTTAGCCAACCTGTGAGTATAGACCCCTTTCTTCCCATGAGGGGTAGAATATATTAACTAATACTACATATCCATTTGTATTTACAGTTTATCTCTGTACCCAACTCCTGATGAATGGCATATAGCCATGAAACACGTCGGGGTTTCCATGGGGTGCTCAGTCAAGTCTGGCTCATTACCTATTCATTGGCCCATATATACTTTTTATACATTCAAAATTCATTGAGTACTATGTAATTAATAATGTGTATGTGTATCTTCCTTGTTTTTACAGCAGCTCTGTTGCATATGGTATACCTATGCCTGTTAATAGGAAATATCTTGTACTATGTTTACAATTAATCATGCTCAAGATTTATATCATTCATCTTATTGACAAATGCCATTTCCACGACATGTGTACTTGTATGTATTTATACCTGTAGCACCCTCTACCAATAGGTAGGTGCTAGTAAGGTTTATTTTACTAGGTTATCCAGCACAGGCAAATTTAGGCAGGCTTATGCTGCAAGCTAGGCCTGTCTATTTTGATCTGGGGGGCTGGGAGTGGTCAGAGTAGCAGTGGGTGTGACCACCTGCACTTCAGTTCTGAGGCGCCTCCCCTGTTCTGAGGAGAATGTTCTAGAAAGGGGGCTGGGCCTAGAACTGGAGTTGCAGGCAGCTTGTGTGTGAGCCCTGACCAATCCCCAATCAATATTGGCAGGGGGGCGGGCCTCATATATAAGCTGAAGTGATATGCCACTGGGGGGAGAAGTCGGCTGAGTGAAGTGTGGAATGGCATGTTAGATAGTAGCAGGAGGCCATCCCCATGGGGGGGTGCGCTGAGGAGAAGGCCCGGGGAGAGCTGTGAGGTAACATTGCCTCTACACAGTCATTGGCAATGTCTTGCTACCACACGGTCGGATGGCAGGGAACTCCTGGAGCAGAGGGGCAGATGAAGCTGTCAGTATGCATGGTCCAGTCAAAGTTCCTCATCAAGGACTCAGGGCTGTTGGAAGGTCGGTGAGTGTTACGACAGTGGGGCTGGAGGTGTCAAGGGCTGGAAGTGCCAAGGAGTCTGTGAGGAAACTCTGCTAGTACACGGTCACTAGTGGAGTCTTTAGCAATACACACGGTGAATGATGGGGAGTCCTGAAGCAGAAAAGAGACTGTGGGGATCTGTGTCAAGTCGATGTTGCCTGCAGGCACGTGATTTGCAAGTTGGGCTGGCTGGGAACAGTAGTCCATATTTCCTAGAAGATATGCTTTTAACCCACTGGGCCTCTGGGGAGAGGCTCTGCAGGCCTCAGGCCTAGTGGCAGTGAGCAACCAGAGCCAGTGGAGAGGCTTATTCAGAGTGGGCCTCTACTATTTAATAGAAGAGGATGTGTCATGCTTCAATTAGTAACTACAAGTTTTGTGCAGGAGGAAATAAGTCTGTGCAGCAGGAACCAAGTTTTGGGCAGGAGGTGAAAGAGATCCAAGAACTCTGCTTTTACACAGTCAAAAGCGGTGTCTCTATTCAACACACGGCGATGGATGGAGAACTCTTATGCCCTGTACACACGGGCGGACTTTTCACCAACAAAGGTCCGTCAGTCTTTCCGACGGACTTTCAACGGACGTTTGACGAACTTCCGATGGACTTTCGAACGAACGGACTTGCCTCCACACGATCACACCAAAGCCCGACAGATTCATACGTGATGATGTATGACCGGACTAAAATAAGGAAGTTCATAGCCAGTAGCCAATAGTTGCCCTAGCGTCGGTTTTCGTCCGTCGGACTAGCATACAGATGAGTGGATTTTTTGATAGGAACTGGGTCCGGCGGAGTTCTGACGTAAAGATTTGAAACATGTTCCAAATCTAAAGTCTGTCAGATTTTCGACAGAAAAAGTCCGCTGAAGGTCCGATGAAGCCCACACACGGTCAGATTGTCCGCCGGATTCGGTCCGTTGGACCAGTCCGGTCGAAAAGTCTGCTCGTGTGTACAGGGCATAAGAGGTAGTAGTCTGCAGAGGTCGAGCTGCAGGAGGAACAACAGTCTGCACGGAGATGCAGGAGGAGATTCGTATCTAATTCAATATTCACATTACATCTTCTGGCTCTAACTTGATCAGAATGTACTAAATTCTAAAATATGATGGCAATACTTATCCTATGGGCATCCCATATTCCTATCCCTATCCAAGTTGTACCCCCCAATAAAACAACAAAAACAAAACTAGCAAAAGACTGTTCATTGTCTCTGGAAGCGGTGTATGAAGTCTGGCAGTGGGGTGATTTGGCGGATTGTTTGTTACTAGCTGCAACACCATGGCTACATACCATTTTATCAACATTAGTTACTTCTCATGTGCTGCCAAGCTGACATATATGTATTGATGTATCCATTATGTTAATGCCGTGTGTGCATGTGTACGTACATATATATATTTAATTACTTTTTTACTTGTTTTATATTCACAATTAATCATGCTTAAGATTGATATTTTTCACCTTATTGCCAAATGTCGTCTCTATGACATGTTACATATTTGTATTTATACCTTTTTATCAATATTCAATACTTCTCATATGTTGTCAAGCTGATACATATGTATCCATCATGTTCATGCCATGTGTGCATGTGTATGTATATATATGAAAATACTTTTTTACTTGTTTCATACTATTGTTACAAATAAATAATGTTTACCAACCACTCTACCTCCACAAGTCAATTGCCTTATTCAAAGTCCCACATTCCTTTCTTATTTACCTGAATCAGGGATGGAGGTACATTCATTGTTCCTCATTTAAAGCCCCAAAACTCCCCCCTTTCATTTATATGCATTAGGGATAGAGGCAATTGATTTTTGAATTGGTAGTGTTCCCCTGCCGTCCGTGTGCGAGGTCTGTCTTCGTTGTTAGTGCACCCTATCCAGGGTCCACATATTTAAGACATCTACAATGCCTTGTTGTATGGCACCTGGAAGTACTTTTGGCATTGTACTACAAGTATATTTGCATTTGATTAATAAAACATTTATATAATATTGACATATACAATATCTGTAACAGTGACATTCCTCATTCAAAGTCTCAGTAATTTCCATATATATATATATATATATATATATATATATATAATAGGGATGGAGGTTCTGTCACTATGATGTCTGGCAGGTCATATCTCTTTTTCTTCACAAATTTTGGGTGGAAGACGCCTGTTTCTATATAGTGACCTGCCAAGCCTTTATACCATTTGATACCACGCCCATTTTTTCTAATTACAATTTACCTACAACATACCAAAATATTTTCCTACTGGGCCCCTGTTGTTCTATATGACTATCCACACTGAGGCTGGTCTGGGTTGGGGATGGGGGGTGCCTGTTCCTTGTCTTGATCCTGGAGCTGCGATGTGTAGCAGTGCTTTCCTTCTGTGTCTCTCCAGAGATATTGGGGGGGCCCTCCTATGCATCGGCGTCCTGCTACGACCTGTTTGTGGAATCTTTTGATGCCGCAATGCAGTGATGTTCTCAGTCCATCTCACACTGGAGAAGGGGTTGGCGTGGGTCCATTTTGGTGCTTGTGCCGGTGGTAGATCTCACTCTCAACTCCTATTCTCATTTGACGTTGTGCATGACGTTTGTCGGGGACCCGCCCCACACCCAGATTAAATAAGCAGGTGAGCTTGATTGCCTTACCATTTCACTATGTGTTCTACACCAGGGAGGTAGCACACACAGCCCATTCACTGGATACACACACGTAAGTTATGTACATATTTTTTCGAGCCCCCTTTTTTGACACATGCAACATACTGATATATCTATATCTATATCTATATCTATATCTATATCTATATCTATATCTATATCTATATCTATATCTATATCTATATCTATCTATCTATCTATCTATCTATCTAGATACAACACTCATTCATTTTTTTTCCCTCATCCCAAAAAATTCATCATGTTTTTTCACTTTTCACATTTTTTACATATTATTCACATATTTTTATACATTTTTTTCAGAACACTATATTGGCAATCATTAATGCACCCTTACATCAGGGTCCCCCATTACTTTAGAATCCTCCTAACATCAGAGTCTCTCCTATCATCAGAGTCCCCTTTTTATCGGTATTCCCCTTTAAATCAGTGTTCCCCCATACAGCAAAGCTCCTCCTTACATCAGTGTCCCCCTTACTTCAGAGCCCACACTTATATCACTTCCCCCTTACATCATAGACCTTCCTTACATCAGTCTGCTCCCTTACATCAGAGTCCCCCCTTACTTCAGTGCTCCCATTACATCAATTCCCCCCTTTACACCGCAGTCCTTCCCTACATCAATTTGCCTCTTTACATCAGAGCCCCCCACATCAATTCCCTCCTTTGCATCAGAGTTGTTCTGTAAATCAGAGCCCCCCTAGTTCAGAGCCCCTGTTACTTCAGTTCTCTACTTTATCTAAATTTCCCATCTTACATCAATGCCCCCTTACATCAGTGCCCCCCCTTACAATAGTGTCTTCCTTGCATCAAAGTCCCCCCTTATATTAGAGCCCCCACTTACATCAATTCACTCCTTTACATTATAGTCCTTCCTTACATCAGTGCACCCCCTTACATCAGACTCCCTTCTTAATTCAGAGCCCCCTTTCCATCAATTCCCCTCTTTACATCAGTTCCCCCCTTTACATCATATTCCCCCTTAATTCAGAGCCCCCTTTTCATCAATTACCCCCTTTACATCGGTTCCCTCCTTTACATCAGAGTTCTTCCTTACATCAGTGTGCCCTCTTACATCAGAGTCCCCCTTACTTGAGAGCTCGCCTTACATCAATTTCCCCCTTTACACCAGAGTCTTTCCCTACATCGGAGTCTCCCCTTACATCAGTGTCTCCCTTACAATAGTGCCTTCCCTGCATCAGAGATTCCTCCTTACATCAGGGTATCTGCCCTTCATCAATCCCCCCCCTTTAAATCAGTGTGCCCCCTCCTCCCTTACCTCAGTGTGCCCCATTTACATCAATGTGTCACCACCCCCTTTACATCAATATGCCCCCCTACCTTAACCAGCATGGTTGTAGCAGCTCAACAGGAGCTGAGAGGAGGAGCAAGTGTGAATTGGGAAGTTCTGTCCTTCGGGAGCTGGAGCAAACAAGTGATGCTTGGAGAGGTGTGGAGAGTTTGGGGAGGTGTGGAGAGTTCTAGAGCCCTCTCTTAGGCAATGCAATAGTAGTAACACAGAAGAGATCTTTCAGCTGTTCTTTTTCACTGTTGGCTGCAGCTCAAAGATAGATTCTGTGTAGTGAGAGCTCAGTGATTGCCAGGACTGTCCTACATTCAACGCACACACACACTGACCTACAATCAGTGACAAGCCTTCCTTCCTAGTCTCGCTCTCATTTGTTGATGTGGAGGAGGATGGATCAGTCAAGCTCCACTCTACTCCTCCTGGTCCTAGAAGAAAACCAGCTGTGCCTGCCTGGGGAAGGGCTTACCTGGCTCGCTCCTTGCTCATACTTGCACAAACTTTCCTAGGAGGGATGCACAATGCACATGAGGTGGGATCCTCCGCCGCTCACATTATACCCTTTCAGCAGCTCACTCATGGCTGCAAGAAGTGTGGCTCCCAGGGGCGCCTGGGAGATGAAGTCCCCCCCCCCCCCAGTTTCAGCCCTGCGCCCCTAGATTCAGCCCTGCCCCTTCCTACCGAGTGCAGCAGACCATCAGATGGTCCAATAGGAGCATGTGAGGGTTGGATGTGGTGGCAAACACTAACAATAACTTGAAGTGTCAAAGCTTTGACAACCAGAATGGTCCAGAATTAGGTTGTAACAGCAGAGCTTGGAGGCTGCTGTAGGTAAGGGACAGTCACTTAAGAGACAAAACTGCACCAATTGCCTCTTCTAAAGGCTAATGTACAGATATCTATATTTAATACAGTAATAAAAATAGGGAAGAGTGATTTTGTAAATATGTGTCAACAGATCATTTTTGAGGTAAACGCTAAAAATAATTATTAATAAATATAAATAATGATTGTGGATATAGGAACCCATGCATACGTATGCACATAAGAGCATCTGCATTACTTTGTGCATGTGGATACATGTCCTCTACAGATCCTGGCAACTAATGGGCTATTTAAAACTGAGTTCTGGATAGGATCGTTGCTGAATAGCCTTTTAGTCTGAGTTCCTGCAATTCCTGATCCTGAAGCTTATGCTTGACCCTATTATTGACCTGGTTTTTGTGAGACTTGGTTCTGAATTATCTTTAACTGCCTATGTTTGCTGCTCATCTTTGTTACTAACCTGGACTTCTGAACATTATTTTGCCTATAAACTCTGTACCTCATTGCCTGCACATTGCCAACCTCTGCTTCCTGACCTTGATTCTGCCTGATTTGATGCCTTCCTGAACTGTTACCAAACCTGGCTTACGACCCAACTCCATTCATAGCTGAATGTGTTATTCTGGGGGCCCTACCCAATGTACTTCTGCTTGTCTGATACCAATGCTCCCAAGTTCCAGTCATCACTTCTAGCTCCCGGACACTTGTGCCCTTTCCTCACCCCTGCAGATCCCAATCTCAACTTCCAGAGATACTTGGACAGGGAATTGTGCAAGAGTCAATTCTTGTCACCTCAGGCAACTCATAAAACGGACATGACAACACAGTATTTTCCCTTTACAATGTAACTCCACTTTTATTGGGGAAAGAACAATTCCCTCTGGGCGATCTAGGTACATTGCAAGGACTTCAAAAAACTTAGTTGTAGAATCATACCTTTTCCTGCTCTGATGAAATATGGATTGTTCCAGACTATTGCAGGATGAATGTGAATGGCAGGATCTATTCACTATAATCAGCTAATATACTTTAATTGTTCTAATGAGGAATGTAGCAGTGTTTGTATCCTTTTAGAAGTATTTAACCCTTAGAGAATATCTCACCAAAATTGACATTGCTATTGCAGGTGATGTCTAAAATGTGACTTGTATCATAGTGCAGGCATCTGAGAAAAGCAAAGAGCCAGCCACACAAGCAGAAAAAGACATTTCTGGGTGTGTTCTGTACATCAACAATGTACAACACGCCTCTAATGCCGCGCACACACGACCGGACTTCCCGACAGAAAAAGTCTGATGGGAGTTTTTGGTCGGACATTCCGACAGTGTGTATGCCCCATCGGACTTTTTTCCGACGGACATTTCCGACAGACTCAGATATAGAACATGTTCTAAATCTTTCCAGCGGAAATGCCGATGGAGTTTAGTCCATTGGCAAGTCCGGCCGTGTGTACACAGCATTAGATGCCATATTGCATTGCATTTTACATAAAATTACCACAGCTGCAGATTGAATATGAACGGTAATTTTTATTAACATTCAATTTTAATATGGCTTGTATAGTAATCATATACGCTATATTTTTATTTGCTATATTTTATTTCAATGAAAGTGGAGTTATACTTTATATAAACTCTAATAGCATAAATGTTTATTCCACAAACCCAGTGACTACATGTGAAGTGTAGCAATTTATTTAAATGTGCCATGGTGATTGATTTGACACTAAGATAGGCCTAAGAAAAAATACCTATGGTAACAACATTTTGAAAAAAAGCTGTTTTATCTAAAGCTACACAGAAGCAAATTGAGCATTAAGTTGCACTCATTGACCCTTGTTTTGACCTGTCTCTGTAGAGGCCATGTCACACTACTAATCCTGCCCTTGGTGACAAATCTATAGCAACAGGATCATTGAAAGGACTACTTACCTGCTCCTACAGTGCAGTTACTACACTGGCTAACTTATGTTGTAGAATTTTATGTGCCAAGGAAGGAACAGCTATGAAACAACACATTTCTGGTTCAGCCAGCAAGGGAACAAGATTGTAAGAAAAGGTAAGAGAACTTAGCAGTCTCATTGCTGGACATGTGGGCCGAATGATCTTCTGTGAATCCCATCTTACTGCTCTCACTGTTTCTGTTATTGTTGTTGACTTCATGAGGAACTCCACTAAAACCTTTAGGTGGTAATAGTCAATGCAGAAAGTAAATAAAAAAAAGGAACATCACAGTGATAGTTTTCACATTGCTCTTGCAAAGGTAAGTATAATGAACCTACCCTACCTGGACGGCACACTGGTGTAGTGGATAGCACTTTTGCCTAGCAGTAAGAAGGGTCGCTGGTTCGAATCCCAACCACCACACTACCTGCCTGGAATTTGCATGTTTTCCCTGTGCATGCGTGGGTTTCCTCCGGGTACTCCGGCTTCCTCTCACACTCCAAAGACATGCTGGTAGGTTAATTGGATCCTGTCTAAATTGTCCCTAGTATGTATGAATGTGTGTTAGGGACCTTAGATTGTAAGCTCCTTGAGGGTAGGGACTGATGTGAATGTACAATGTATATGTAAAGCGCTGCGTAAATTGACAGCGCTATATAAGTAACTGAAATAAAATAAAATAAATACCCTCATTTCCCATTTGTTTCCCAAAACACAATTATTTCCAAGCTTAATTCTTGACTTTAGGAGCAGTGCAGCATCAATGCTACACCACCACAGACAGCTGCATTGGGTGGACTTCAGTGGCAGGCACATTACTTTAATAAAGATAGTTTTAAAGGCAGGCCTAATTAAAAATTGGACAAATGCTCCATACAATTTTTTTCATTTTGCAGCCATGCATTACCTGTACCCTAAAATTGAAGCACTTTAGCCGTCGACAAAAACATCTCCCAAGTACATTTACAATGTCTGGCTCCTGCATAATCATAAACACCATGTAAATTTAACAGCTCTTTGAAGTCTGTTTGCATACACAATATTTTTAATGAGAAGATAAAGTCACTATTTTGACTCTATAGCTCAATAAAAAAAGGAAATTGAGCTTGGATCCTCTGTGCTAAGTAACACAGAAAACTGTGCAAATGACAAATGAAAATTTTATTTCAGGGAGAAATAAGTCACTCCAAGTAGGAGCATAAATAAAATACCAAAAAAAAAAAAAAAAAAACAACATTATAAACTTTTGCTTATGTGTCTGTGCCAAACAGAATTTCTCTTAGAGCGTAACTGTGGATATTTCTAAATAAAAAAGAACATGAAATGAGTTCTGTATGGAAATAATACACAGTAATATCTCAAATATCCAAGTATATACTGCGATAGTGTATTTGCATTTCTTTCCATAAAAACATTTTGACTGATTATTGGAGTTTTTTGGAGAATGTTAGAGTGAATATATTTTTTTTTACACATTATAAACTAAATAATTAAAATCAACAATGTATTGATATTTTAACTGATCTTACTATAAAAAAGGAGAATTAAGATGTTATAAATATTTAAATAAAATTAACAGCATGTGTAAAGCTTAAGGCCATAAACACTAATTTACTGTGCATTATTGCAATACATAAAAAGGCATGTTTCCTGAGGTGGTGTCTTTCATTTTAAATTGGACCCCCAATATATTATTATTATTATTATTGTTATTATATAGGATCTATATAGCAGCAACAGTTTGTGCAGCACTTGCCATATGAGGGCAGACAGTACAGTGACAATACAATTTAATACAAGCGGAATCAGAGGGCCCTGCTTGTTATGCCACGTACACATGATCGGAAATGCCACCAGCAAAACTTCGATGAGATTCTTTCATTGAAAAATGCGACCGTGTGTATGCTCCATCAGTCTTTTGCTGGCAGAATTCCAGCCAGCAAAAGATTGAGAGCATGTTCTCTATTTTTCGGCCGGGAAAAGTTCCTATCCGAAAATGCGTTCACCTGTATGCAATTCGGACACACAAAAAATCACGCATGCTCGGAAGCATTGAACTTCATATTCTCGGCTCGCCATAGTGTTGTACGTCACTGTGTTCTTGACGGTCGAAAGTTCAGTTTTGTGTGACCGTGTGTATGCAAGGCAAGCTTGAGCGGAATTCCGTCGAAAAAACCATCCAAGTTTTTTCTGACGGAAATTCCGATCGTGTGTATGAGGCATTAGAGGTAGGAGTCTGCAGAGGTCGAGCTGCAGGAGGAACAACAGTCTGAATGGAGATTCAGGGGGAGATTCGTATCTAATTCAATATGCACATTACATCTTCTAGCTTTAACTTGATAAGAATATACTAAATTCTAAAATATGATGGCAATAACTTATCCTAACGGTGGGGGATGAGCTGATGTCAAAAAAAAAAGTACAGTTGAAGGCAGGATAGACTTCTCTAACGGGTTTTAAGGGATTGCCTAATAATGGACATAGTAAGAGATAGTCTGACAGATTGGGGTAAGGAGTTCCAGAGGATGGGAAAGGCTCTGAAGAAGTCGCGAGCTTGGGAGGAGGCAATGAGGAAGCTAGAGAGCGGGAGGTCTTGAGAGGATTAAAGAGAATGATTTGATTTGTATTTTGAGAAAAGGTTGGGGAAGTAGCTGGGGGAAGAGTTGTGGATAGCTTTGAAAGTTGTTGTTGAATTGTATTAATTGGGCGATCAAAAGCCAATAGAGAGATTGGCAGAGAGGGGTAGCAGACATTTAAACAGTTGGTAAAGTGGTTCAGTCTGGCAGCAGCATTCATGGTGGACAAAAGGGGAGATAGTCTATGTAAAGGTAATCCAATGAAAAGGGAGTTGCAGTAGTCGAGGCAGGAGATAACCAGGTATTAGATATTTAGTGCAATAAAATTCATACAAATACAGCACTGTAGTGTGTATATTATTCAAGTCCACAAAGTGCTACAAATTAATAATGCAAAATAGTCATATATATATAATGAATGTACCTATACCCTTCAAAGTGCACATACAGTGGGTATAAAAAATAATCACCCCCTTTAAAATAATCACATTTTGTTTCTTTGCAGCCTGAAATGAAGACAGACACATTTTTTTATTTATCCAGCTGTATTTACTAAGTGCAACTTATAACATCCAAGTCAAAGATATAACACCAACATGTCAGAAAAAGAAGAAAAAAAATCAAAAACAAATCCACTGAGTTGGAAAAAGGTTCACCCCCCTCCTAAAAATGACTTGTTAACTCAATCAGGTGTACCTACACACCTTCTCAATAGCACACTAATCCATTTAACCTTCAACTGTGATCAGCTGTGGTCATTTTGATTAGCTCAGCATGAATAGAGCTCTCCTGGAGCATTTAAATCCCTGGTAGTGCAAGTGAAGCAAACAATCAACTATGTGTAGCAAGTCGCTGTCAAAAGATCTCCGGAATAAAGTTATGGACAGGCACAAGTCAGGAGATGGATACAAAAAAACTTCAAAGGCTTTATCAATGTCTAGAAGCACAATGATGTATATTATTAAGAAGTGGAAGGTATTTGGTACAACACAAACCCTTCCTGGATAGGGTCTCCAAACTAGATGAAAGAGCCAGGAAGAAACTGGTCAGAGAGGTTACCAAGAGACCTACAGCAACTCTAAAACAGTTGAAGGAATTGATGACAAAGAGTGGTCATTGTGTGCATGTGACAACAATATCACAAAGTCTCCACAAATGTGGCTTGTGTGGGAGGGTTGCAAGAAAAAAGCCACTCCTCAAGAAAGGCCACATGCAGTCACGACTGAATTTTGCCAAAACGCACCTTGAAGATTCTGAGGTCACATGGAAAAAGATGTTATGGTCAGATAAGACTAAAATTGAATTATCTGCCTTAAGCACCAAACAATATGTCTGACGGAAATCCAATACAAAAAAAAATCACAGATAAATCCAAAAATACTGTGGTTCGTAGCGTGCTTATAGCATCAGCAAACCACCTTATGCATTTCAGCCAATAGGCCGTCCTCTGAAGATGGCCTATTGGCTGAAATGCATAAGCTATGAACCGCTGTATTTTTGTATTTATCTGTGATTTTTATGAAGACAGCTGTATTTTGCATTTTATGGATTGGATTTTAATAAATCGCTCATTCCTACATACTTCACCATGAGAGTTTTATTTTTATGGTGGTGACTCTTGATCCATCGAGTTTTTTATAATCTGTGGAAGCTCGTGTGCCTTGTAAAGAGGAGGAGGACTCCTGATGTCCATGTTCTGCTCTAAATTGGGGAGACACCTGATGCCTGACTGTCAGCGGCGGCTGGTGCTCAAAATGTTTGGGGGGGCGCAAACAAACTGAAAAATTCAGAAAAAACCCCATCAATTGCAGCCTCACTGTGCCCATCAAACGCAGCCACTGTGCCATCAAACGCAGCCACTGTGCTATCAAACGCAGCCACTGTGCCCATCAATTGCAGCCACTGTGCCCATCAAATGCCGCCACTGTACCCATCAAATGCCGCCACTGTGCTCATGAAACGCAGCCACTGTGCCATCAAACACAGCCACTGTGCCAATCAAATGCCACCACTGTGCCCATCAATTGCCACCACTGTGCCCATCAAACACAGCCACTGAGCCCATCAAACGGAGCCACTGTGCTCATCAAATGCTGCCACTGTGCCAAACGCTGCCACTGTGCCAAACACTGCAACTGTGCCCATCAAACGCTGCCACTGTGCCATCAAATGCTGCCACTGTGCCCATCAAATGCTGCCACTGTGCCATCAAATGCTCCCACTGTGCCCATCAAATGCTCCCACTGTGTCATTGAATGCAGCCACTGTGCCCATAAAATGCAGCCACTGTGCTCATTAAATGCTGCCACTGTGCCCATCAAATGCTGTCACTGTGCCCATCGAATGCTGCCACTGTGACTTCCCCGCCTGCTCGCCCTGCACTTACCCTGTCTCGGTGGGGTAGCGGGTGACGGTGGCAAACAGTGTCCCCCATGCTCCTCCATGGACATGCTCCTCCATTTTTTCTCCCCTACTCTCTTCCCATCCTCTCCTATAGGCGACTGGATGCCTGATAGGCGTCCAATCACAGCGCCTGTCAGGTAACAGACCTAAGCACCTGATTGGCGGAGAGGCGGTTCAGTGTTAGGAAAGCGAATATTCATTTGCTTTTCTAACACACCTGGGTAAACTGCGAGCGCCAAGCATGACGCTCGCAGGTCACCTTTTTTGACGCCTATTAGAGCCTATGGCTCTAATCAGGTGCTTCAAAGACACCCCCTGCTGCTGTAGGGGGTGGCAGCGGCGGCCATGGATAGATGCATGCAATGCATGCATCTATCCATTGGTCATAGAGGGGATGGCTGGAGAAAGGGGGCGGTGCCCGTGCACCCTTATGGACGCATCGACACTGCTGACTGTGTAGTTGGATTGCTTTGGTAGATCACTGGAGAAGGATTGAGATCCCAGCGAGGCCTGACTTAATCAACTTTTTGGTAAGGGCATTTGATATCAGCACATTGGTGTGGTGTGTGGGTTTACACGCTGAAGTCGGTGCAGTGGACCCTTCTTCTTCCTTTGCACTTGTCCCTTTGGGGTTTATTTACTAAAGGCAAAAAGACTGTGCACTTTGGAAAGTGCAGTTGCACATGGCAAGAGCAGTTGCTCCAGAGTTTAGTAAATGAGCAGAAACTCTGCTGACTTTCATTAACCAATCATGTGCAAGCAAAAATGCTGTTTTTTTATTTTCCTTGCATGTGATTGGGTATTCTTTGCAAAGTGAAACTTTACCTCATTTACTAAGCTCTGGAGCAACTGCACTTGCAGAGTGCAATTGCACTTTCCAAGGTGCACAGTCTATTGGCCTTTAGTAAATCAACCCCTTTGGGTTTCATACATCCATTTAAGTGCTGCATATGAACTTTTTACTATTACTCATGTTGTGATCAACAATGTTTATGCTGGCTGCTGTTTTGTGTATTTTTTTCCAATCTGAGACTGCTTTGTTATGTTCTTAATATATAAGTTGTGAGCGCTGATATATCTTTCTTTATTTTTTGGAAATCCAATACAGCTCACTATTCAAATAACACCATTCCTACAGTAAAGCACGGAAGTGGTAATATCCTATTATGGAGGTGTTTCTCTGCAGCAAGGACTGGAGCACTTGTTAGGATAGAAGAAAAATGGATGGGGCAAAATACCTTCAAATTCTTGGGGCAAAATACCATCTGCCCTGTTGTAGAAAGTTGTCAATGGGAAGAAGGTTTACCTTCCGACATGACAATGACCCAGACTACACAGAAAAAATTACCACACAGTGGTTGAAGGAGAAAAAGGTGAATGTCATTGCATGGCTTACTCAGAGCCTAGCCAGACATAAACCCCATTGAAAATCTGTGGAATAACTTGAAGATTGCAGTCCATAAACGGTCACCATCGAATTTAACTGAACTTAAGCAGTTCTGCAAAGAAGAGTGGGCAAATATTGTCTAGATGTGCAAAGTTATTAGAGACATATCCCAACAGACTAAAGGCTGTAATTAAAGCAATAGGTGGTTCAATAAAATACTGAGACGAGGGAGTGATCCTTTTTACAACTTAGTGATTCTGTTTTTGATTTTTTTTCTGACCTGTTAGTGTTATATCTTTCACTTGGATGTAATAATTTGCACAGAGTAAATACAGCTGGCTAAAACAAAAACTGTGGCTCTCTTCATTTCAGGCTGCAAAGCAACAAAATGTGATTATTTTAAAGGGGGGGGGATTCTTTTCTATGCAAACCCCCCCAAAAAAGGAGAGGGGGTTTGAAGGGCAAGGAATCACATGTGATAACACACAATAATATTCCATAAAACACTGTTTACTTAGTAGGGGTAGTGTTGATCTAGTCAATAAACTGCATATATATAAAAAAAGAAAAAGATTGTCCCTACTACAGCAGTGGGAGACCAGAAGACCAAATGAGCAACACAGCATGCAGTGTGGGGAAAATAGAAAAGATTATTTATGAAATGATTCAAAATTCAGTAAATTCCTCCATTGGAGGCGACAATTGGAGCACACAAGCAAGATATATATCTAGTGACTACTGCGCTAAACAGTCAATGGATATGGCAATACACATAACAATGCACATAGACAAAAAACAGAAAAAAAGGCCATAACACACAAAACACAAACAATCGTCAGATAACCTATGCACAGCTGTTCATGCCACGACTGTATGTCGTATAAAAAAATGTATTAAACATATAGTAGCTATATGGCATGAACACCTATGCAGAGGTCCCTGGGGGCTAGAGCCTACTGGAATAATATTTTAAAAATGTAATAGTTCTTTTCTATACCCACTGTACATATAAAGTACGTACAGTGGGTATAGAAAGTGCATCCAGTGCAAAAACAGTGGTATATATAAGTGCATCCAGTGCAAAAACAGTGGCAACATACAACTGCAACAAAACAGTCCATTAAGTGCTCAGTGTTTCTTCCACAATTCTATTCTTAGTCTGCAACAGAGGTGAGGAAAGGTCTTTTCAACAGGAGCATAGATGACACAAATCCTGACAGATGCAGAGATCTCTAACAGGAAGTTAGTATCAAGGTCATCCAAAACCATTTTCATAGCTTCTGTAAAGCAGCCCAGGACCCTAGGGGATGTCACCAAAGCCAACTCACAGGCAGTGTCATTCCCAAATCAGAGTTTCCCTGATTTCACTTTTTGGGCCTGTGTCAATGGGCTATGGGCCTGTGTCAATTGGGACAGTTGGACATCAATTTGAGACACTTCTGAGATCATTGAGCATTCTCAGTTCTGAATGTAGTTCCTTTGTGGAGCATTTTCTGGTGGAGGGATGTCCCCTGTACTTTTGGACAGAACACACAAGGTTTACTTTGGAACCATTAGGCCACGCCATATGATGTCTCTACCACTAGGGAATGACATTCAGCCACATAATTCCATCTAATATAGAATGGATGATTGTTCTCACTTCTGTCTGAAGAAGCAGAGGTCATCTTTGAAACATGCTACAGTTAAAATTACAGCCACCATCCATTTGAAAAACCTATAATATATCTTGTGACAGACAATTGTTTGCTGAATATCCTAGAATATTAGATATCAATAGCTGAATAGTAGATGTCATGCATGGGGAAATATTCTCTCTTTGAATCTAACAAAAAAAAAACAATTGTCTTCTGTAACTTGTTGCCCTCAACACATATGTGTGGTGGTAAAGGGTGAGCCGCAATATGCATTTCTGGTCGGTAAATGTTGCTGTGTGACCAATGTTGCTGTGCTGAGAGCATGATCACTGCTCCCAGCACCAAAGTCAAGCTGTCAAACATAAAACATACTGTAAAAGCTGTCATAAATAAAAGATATGTTATTTTATATCATTGATAGTGATTATATTGAATATAACATATTGACACCTTAAACAATTCCCCATTTAGCAAATATGTGTTCTCAGTTTGACCTGATTCAGGTGGGTTTTGCGTTTCTGTAGACTTGTATGAGTATGCAAAAGCCTTTTGAAACAGGCCCTCCTGGATCTCAGGATATTCAAGTTCTAGTGTATTCTCAAATTGTTCTGAAATCTGTGCCCCCCCCCCCCCTCCCTCCCTTGTAACCATCAGTGAGCTATCAGTTGGATAGCTGATCTCACTCCCAGTAACACCCTAGAAATCTAGACACAAGTATTTAGTATCTGTACAGCCTGACCCAGTAGTCACCAGGCATTTATTACCAAATAAATATATCAAAACTCCAGAAATATTTTGGACAGCTGTCTGGAATAACGTATGTGTGCTGGGAAGAAGTTACTGTGTACAAGCTTAGAGAAACTTGACATTTTTATACCAGGTTTTTGGCCAGTTTGGCTGGGAATAACAAATGAAAAAAAAATTCTTAGAGATAGCTCAGATTTGTAGATAAAGACTGCCAAGAAGGTAAGTCTAATGTTGGGGGGAGGGGCATTAACTAAACATATGCATTTTTTATAATTAGGAGCACCTACGCACTCCATATTAACTATGACCAATTTTACTACACCACTGGCAACGAGCTGTACAAGATAATGAGATGATCAACTTGTCAACATCTCAAAAAGGGGTTATATATATACACTTTTTGTTTTCATGGGCAGTATCAGGTATCAGTGAGTGACAAGGATCTTTCTACAATGTGGATCCACATATAATTGCTATTTCATCTCTTACAAATTGTAATTTTTTTTTGTAGATGATAAAATAACATAAAACATACTGCCCACTCCCGCCTTATGTTATATAAAATATAAATATTTTATATGTGGGACACTTGGTGTGAAAGATCTGTTTTGCCAAGTTTGCAGAAATGTCAGATGTGCTATGTTTAAGTGCTGTACATAATTATCATCTTGTGTACATATTTTCGAACATCCATTGTCAGAATCACTAGGCTAACACATAACATGTCATAATATTTATGCTGATGTGAGGATAGTAAGTAATTGTAGCATTGTTGATTGTATGGCAATAAAGTAAATGTAAGAGCCGCTCTGATCCCTTGTCATCTCTTGTTATTTGTCTGTATTTTTCTATTTGCTTTCAAATCACTGCAATGAGAATTGCTAGTGAAGGATTTACTAGTTTGTGTCACCTCAAATGGCACATCTGAGATTTGCTTGGCATGTATTATTTTTCTATTCCTTGCTGTTAAAAGTATGGATTTTGTACCTATTAAACTGTTGTAAACATTCAACTGAAAAGGAAACAGAACCACAGGACACTTCATATTTGAAAAAGCTTAAAAATATTTCACAATATAGCCCAATCCGCTATTTGAAGGAACCCTGTCACTTAACCATAAACTGCGTACATTTTTACCATATATTGTGAAATTTGAAAGTTTATTTAAATGTTCGTCTTCTTAAATGATGACACAAAGATTCTGAGACACGCTATTGCTTAGCTTGTCATGCAAGCCATTATTTGAAATTTAGATTTGGGTCTTTTTATTTCTTGGCCCCAGGGAATAAGTTTATCATCCTATTATAAACATGCCTAACTAAAATTATATTTTTATGACTGATCGGTTTGTGAATAAACCCCCATTGGCATTCAAAGGTCTGTTCGTCTTGAATAGTGCAGGTTAGTGATCAGAACAGAGTCTGTAGCTCTCCTCCAGCTGTGTCTGTTTGCCCTATATTGGTACTATATGTCCACTGATGTATGCTGTAAGCGAGTATTTTAAAATTTTCCGACAACAAAATCCGTTGTCGGAATTTCCGATTGTGTGTACACAAATCCGACGCACAAAGTGCCACGCATGCTCAGAATAAATAAAGAGATGAAAGCTATTGGCTACTGCCCCCTTATAGTCCCGACGTACGTGTTTTACGTAACCGCGTTCAGAATGATCAGATTTTCAACTTTGTGTGACTGTGTGCATGCAAGACAAGTTTGAGCCAACATCCGTCGGAAAAAATCCTAGGATTTTGTTGTTGGGATGTCCGATCAATGTCCGACCGTGTGTACGGGGCATTAGAGTTACACCCTGCTTCTCCTCCTGAGTATGAGAATACCACATGTGTAGGACCTTTTCAGTGTTTGGAATAATTACCCAACATTGCATCTTGTGTATTACAAAAGTCAACCAACACTGTATAGAAAACAGTGTACTGTAATGGCTGCCTCTTTACAAATGGTCAAGAAATATAGCATAGTGTAACTACACCTACAGTATTCCCTGTTCTTAAAAGCCAAGCAGGTCTAATCTACTGGACATGACTGCCCCCATAGCATAATGCTATGTTTGTTGGTCAGGAAGTACAGGGGGCTGAACCAAGGAGGAACAAAAGAGCTTCTGTGGTTTCAGTAGTGCAGTTGTCTGTAGAAGATGGGTGGGGCTGGTGTCTTGCAGAAATGTTGTTAGTGGGATGTATAGATGGGTCAGTACTGGTGGCAGGCAAAGACATGGTCAACAAACAGGCCAAGGATTGGTCCAGGCAGCAGACAAATATATGGTTGCTATTCAGGCCAGGGTTAGAACAGGCAGCAGGCATTGACATGATTAACTAACAGCCAAAGGATTGGTCCAGGCGGCAGGCAAAAATGTGGTCAATTAATGAGCTTGGGCCAGTTCAGGCAGTAGACAAAGGCATAGTCAGTATGCAAGCAAAGGATCAGTCCGCATGGCAAGTAGAAATGTGGTTGATAGACAGGACAGGGCCAGTTTAGGTGATAGGCAGATATTCAGTCGGTGTGCAGGTAAAGGATCGGTTTAGTAATCAGCCAGAAATGTAGTCAATTAACAGGCAAGGGTCAGTTCAGGCAGCAGGCAGAGGCATGATCAGCATGCAGACAAAAGATCAGTTCAGGCAGCGTGCAAAAAAATTGATTGATTGGTTAACTCATAGACTGGCTCTGCTTCCTTTCTCATACACTTCATGTTTGAGAGGAAACAGAGTTAATGAGGGCAAGATGCAACCTTTATTTTTGTGATTCATCACAGTGATCACCTGGTACAGGACCATTTTCATTGGCCCAGTACCCTGATCTGTGATCCACTTTGTCCAAAACACACAGCAATCACACATAACTTATTTTCTGAACTTATTTATTTTGGTTTCTTTGTATGTATCGTTTGCATAGGTTGTTACCGACATGTGGTGAAAATGTCATGTCAATAGCAGCTTTAGAAATATATTTATCTAGAAAAATGGTGATGTGTTTAATACTTATTTTACGAACTGTATATAAAAAAACACTATACATTCAGTTTAATTCAAGATTTATGAACTCTTACAATGCAGAAAATGGGACTACAAGGCTTAATCAGGTCTGGATTCTCCTCCGGAACCTTATTAAATCCACATATTCATTTGCTACACTCATTAGGGGACTGCCATAGACTTGAACACATTGAGGTTGATTCACTAAAGTCAAATATACTGTGTAATGCAAGTGCACTTGCTCCAGAGCTTAGTAAATGAGGTAAAACTTCACTTTGCAAAGAATACTCAATCACATGCAAGGGAAATAAAAAAATAGCATTTTTGTTGGCACATGGTTGGATGATGGATACCAGCAGAGCTTCCCCTCTTATCAGAGCTTCACCTTAGATCTAGAGCAAATGCACTTAAAGCGCACTTGCAGTGGAAATTATATTTGCCTTTAGTAAATCAAACTATTTATGTATTCTGTGAATACATACTTTGTCCCAAGAAAAAAAATACATATTTTGTCCTTTATGACTCCTATTGATATGCCATTAAGTTGGACACAGTCATTAGGAAGATTTATATGGACTGAGTGTGGTTGTATGTATTTTTGAGTGTGTAATTACAGTTGTGAATATTTATGACTTTGCTATTAATGTTGATCTAACACTCAGGACACAGTTACTGCACACTGGATAATTTATATACACACAGGTCATGTAGAAGGCTGAAATTTGATTGGAGTCAAGAAGCGTATCACCCTCATAGTGTCACCATTGTCGTCCTAACTAATATGACTGTGATATAGGGTGGTCCAGTGTGGATTGCAAACAAATGTATACATAATTTCATTATATCTAAACACTCCTTCTAATTATAGTGCAGTGGATTGTAAATAATCACACATGGATTACCCTTGCAACAATCTGGTATCCAATGGTATATTGGAATAGTGGAATATTTTTTGATATTTGGGTTTTTGATAGATTTGGGTACCCCATTAATCTGGCCAAACAAGGTGGTTTCTGTTGTTTTTAAGTGATTTTATTTATAGCAAAGGTATTTTGTATGAGTAGATATATGTGGGGGTTATTTACGAAAGGAAATCCACTTTGCACTGCAAGTGCACTTGAAAGTGCACTGAACGTGCACTTGGAAGTGCAGTCGCTGTAGATCTGAGGGTGACATGCAAGGAAAATAAATAACATAATTTTAGCTTGCACATGACTGGATGATAAAACCAGCAGAGCTTCCCCTCCTTTTAGATCTTCCCCTCAGATCTACAGCGACTGCACCTCCAAGTGCACTTTCAGTGCAATTCAAGTGCAAAGTGGATTTGCCTTTCGTAAATAACCCTCATGGCTGTCATATTGTTCACACACACACATACATTATATATATATATATATATATATATATATATACACAGTATCTCACAAAAGTGAGTACACCCCTCACATTTTTGTAAATATTTTATTATATCTTTTCATGTGAAAACACTGAAGATATGACACTTTGCTACAATGTAAAGTAGTGAGTGTATAGCTTGTATAACAGTGTAAATTTGCTGTCCCCTCAAAATAACTCAACACACAGCCATTAATGTCTAAACCGCTGGTAAACAAAAGTGAGCACAACCCTAAGTGAAAATGTCCAAATTGGGCCCAAAGTATCAATATTTTGTGTGGCCACCATTATTTTCCAGCACTGCCTTAACCCTCTTGGCCATGGAGTTCACCAGAGCTTCACTGGGTTGCCACTGGAGTCCTCTTCCACTCCTCCATGACAACATCACGGAGCTGGTGGACGCTGCTCCACATTTGAGGATGCCCCACAGAGGCTCAATAGGGTTTAGGTCTGGAGACATGCTTGGCCAGTCCATGACCTTTACCCTCAGCTTCTTTAGCAAGCCAGTGGTCATCTTGGAGGTGTGTTTAGGGTCATTATCATGTTGGAATACTGCCCTGCGGCCCAGTCTCTGAAGGGAGGGGATCATGCTCTGCTTCAGTATGTCACAGTACAGGTTGGCATTCATGGTTCCCTCAATGAACTGTAGCTCCCCAGTGTCGGCAGCACTCATACAGCCCCAGACCATGACACTTCCACCACTATGCTTGACTGTAGGCAATACACACATGTCTTTCTACTCCTCACCTGGTTGCCGCCACACACGCTTGACATCATATGAACCAAATAAGTTTATCTTGGTCTCATCAGACCACAGGACATGGTTCCAGTAATTCATGTCCTTAGTCTGCTTGTCTTCAGCAAACTGTTTGTGGACTTTCTTGTGCATTACCTTTAGAACAGGCTTCCTTCTAGGACGACAGCCATGCAGACCAATTTGATGCAGTGTGCGGCATATGGTCTGAGCACTGGCAGGCTGACCCCCCCACCCCTTTAACCTCTGAAGCAATGCTGGCAGCACTCATACGTCTATTTCCCAAAGACAACCTCTGGATATGATGCTGAGCACGTGCACTCAACTTCTTTGGTCAACCATGGCAAGGCCTGTTCTGAGTGGAACCTGTCTTGTTAAACCGCTGTATGGTTTTGGCCACTGTGCTGCAGCTGTTTCAGGGTTTTGGCAATCTTCTTATAGCCTATGCCATCTTTATGTAGAGCAACAATTCTTTTTTTCAGATCCTCAGAGAGTTCTTTGCCATGAAGTGCCATGTTAAACTTCCAGTGACCAGTATGAGAGAGTGAAAGTGATAACACCAAATTTAACACACCTGCTCCCCCTTCACACCTGAGGCCTTGTAACACTAATGAGTCACATGGCTACGGGGAGGGAAAATGGCTAATTGGGCACAATTTGGACATTTTCACTTAGGGGTGTACTCACTTTTGTTGCCAGTGGTTTAGACATTAATGGCTGTGTGTTGAGTTATTTTGAGGGGACAGCAAATTTACACTGTTATACAAGCTGTACACTCACTACTTTACATTGTAGCAAAGTATCTATCTATCTATCTATCTATCTATCTATCTATCTATCTATCTAAATATATATATATATATATATATATATATATATATATATATATATATATATATATATATATATATATATACATATATACTGTATATTAGGGATGAGCCCGATGTTCGCCTGTTCGCAGAACAGTGAACAATATGCGGTGTTTGCGGCAAACTTCGAAAGCCACCAGAACACCGTTAAAGTCTATGGGACACTAACATGAAAAATAAAAAGTGCTCATTTTAAAGGCTTATATGCAAGTTATTGTCATAAAAAGTGTTTTCAGGACTGGGTCCTGCCCCAGGGGACATGTATCAATGCAAAATTTTTTTTAAAAACATCCTTTTTTTGAGAGCAGTGATTTTTTTAATGTTTAAAGTGAAACAATAAAAATGAATGTCCCAAGCTGTCTCTTGTCTTTTTTACGATTTTTGTCACTTTTTTTGTGAAATGGTAGGGGTACAGTGCACCACATTACCAATTCACATAGGGGGGTGGGATCTGGGGGTCCCCTTGTTAAAGGGGGCTTCCAGATTCCAATAAGCCACCTGCCAGCAGACCCCCACAACCACTGGGCGAGGGTTGTGGGGATGAGGCCCTTGTCCCCATCAACATGGGGACAAGGTGCTTTGGGGGACTACCCCAAAGCACCCTCCCCATGTTGAGGGCATGTGGCCTGGTACGGTTCAGGAGGGGGGAGCACTCTCCATTGTCCCCCCCTCTTTTCCTGTGGCCTGCCAGGTTGCGTGCTCGGATAAGGGTCTGGTATGGATTTTGGGGGGGGGAACCCTATGCCATTTTTTTTTAACTTTAATGGTGTTCGCATGTTCTGACGAATTTTTTGCCTGTTCGCAAGTTCTGATGCGAACCGAACCGGGGGGGGGGGGGGTGTTCGGCTTATCCCTACTGTATATATATATATATATATATATATATATATATATATATATATATATATACCTATTCATAAAAATTAGCTAGACGACTATCCAAAGCACTAGAAATTCTGGATAAACCATCTGCACACTGCTATATACCCTTTCTAGAAAACCTTGCAATGAAAAACAGGGAATTTTGGTTCATACATTTGAATATCCAAAGCATTCACCCAGCGGTATGAAAGTTTATTGCGATTGGTGGAATACATTACGACATTTGTGTAGCTAATTTTTTATCAATAGTTTTCATTGTGTCTGAGGGTGAACAGTATCACTAGTCCGCACAGCTTCACAGGACTGGGCTAGCAACCAGGTGTGTTCCTGGTGACTATTAAGCCTCATGCCCATGAACGTTTTTACAGCCACTTTTATGAGCATTTTTTACAGCTTAAAAACGCCTCTCCATGTTAGTCTATGGCCTCATGCCCACTATGGCATTTTTGAGCTACAAATGGCATAGGGGCGTTTTTAGGCTGCAAAAAAAAAAAAAAAAAAAAAACAGGACCAGGGTGTTCTGAGGTGCTGCGCTAGAGCTATAAAAACGCCAAACGTGAAAAAACATGCAAAAATGTGCTCCGGCGTTTTTTGGTTTCTGTGGCATTGTGGGTAATTTTACAGCCGAGAGATGTATTTTTCTTAAAAAATGCTGGTTAATGCTAACGCGCAAAAACGCATATAAACACTAATGCAAAACTCGGTAAAAATCATGTTTTTAATAGTGTTTTTTCCAGGCATCGGTACTAGCTTTACAGCTCTTTTTTTTTTTTTAATAAATTGTTTATTTAACATTTATGCATGGTATACATAGTAGCAGTTTGTATCACAGTCATTACAAGTAATGAATATAAACACTGTCAATAAAGTAATTTCAAACTTAGAACGATTTGAAGAGCCTGTCAGATAACCAGAGAAGAAATTTTGAGGATGCTATCAAAGTACATGGAAATTGTAATACTCCTATGGTAACATTTCTGTGGGAAGTGCATACAGTCGACATTAACAATAGGTAGTAAGGGTTAAAGAATTCTATATATATTTAAGATTTTCAGTTGGCACCAGTTACATTGGCACTATACTCAGAATCATCCCATGGTTGCCATATTTGTGAGAATTTCTGTGTGGAATCATCAATTATGGCAGTTAAGTGTTCCATTTTGCAAATGTCCGCTAAGGTAGAGAGGGTTTGTGAGAGAGTGGGGGGGGGGGGAGTAGAGAGCCATAGCCTAGGGATGGTTCTTTTAGCAGCTATTAATATGAAAGACATCAGTTTCCGCTTGGATTTGTGAATACTGTGGAAGGGGAGGCCTAATATATAGTGCATAGGGTCCAAGGGTATGGAGATTCCTAGCAACTTCTCTAGAAGAGTTTGAATCTGAACCCAAAATTGGGAAACAGACATTCCCAGAAAATACGAAAATGAGAGCCTACTGCTTTATTGCATCTCAAACATATTTTAGAGATTGACGGATTATATGCGTGTAGTCGTTCTGGGGTTTTATACCAGAAAAGCAGGACCTTGTAAGCGGATTCTTTGTGAGATACACATCGGGAACGTTTGGAGGTGGAGTCCCAGATACTTCCCCAGTCTAGCAAAGATATATCATGTTGAAGGATCTGGGACCATTTTCTCATATAGTAGTGAGTATCCACTTTTAAGGGGATGGCTTTGTGTAATATTTTATAGATGGTGGAGAAATTGGGGTTCATAGGGACCTTTGGCACAAAGCATTTCGAACTCTGTAGGTTTGTCTAAGGATAGGGTAAGAGATTTAGTGGAGAAGAAGTGTCTGATTTGTAAGTAGGAGTAAAATATTGTTTTGGGTATTTGCTGCTGTTTTTGGAGATCAGCAAAAGATAATAGGTGTCTTGTAGCTGGATTGACTAGTTGCCGCAGCTGAAAGGACAAACTATCTGGGATGTTCGGGTCGAAGAGAATGTTTATGAGCGGTGAGCATGGAGAGGATATCGATTGGAGCATCTTTTCCAGATTGCTAATGTGAAGAGCATTGGAGCTAGGCATAGACCTCTCAACTGGGGCATATGTTTGTCGGTGGATGGCCAGAGCATGTAACATGGGTGTACTGGAGAAGTTGTACTCATTTTGATTTCGGCCCATCTATTTGGAGCTTTTCTGTTGGTCCAGGAAGTGAGGACCCTTAGGTGTGAGGCGTATTAATATTTTATTTATTTTTATTTTTTTAATTTATTTCAGGTACTTATATAGCGCCATCAATTTACGCAGTGCTTTACATATACATTGTACATTCACATCAGTCCCTACCCTCAAGGAGCTTACAATCTAAG
Source organism: Aquarana catesbeiana (assembly GCF_042186555.1). Classification (NCBI taxonomy): domain Eukaryota; kingdom Metazoa; phylum Chordata; class Amphibia; order Anura; family Ranidae; genus Aquarana; species Aquarana catesbeiana. The sequence goes on along the minus strand of NC_133325.1, from coordinate 263,161,077 downwards.
GTCCCTAACTCACATTCATACATACATACTAGGGACAATTTAGACAGGATCCAATTAACCTACCAGCATGTCTTTGGAGTGTGGGAGGAAACCGGAGTACTTGGAGGAAACCCACGCAGGCACAGGGAGAACATGCAAACTCCAGGCAGGTAGTGTCATGGCTGGGATTCGAACCAGCGACCCATCTTACTGCTAGGCGAAAGTGCTACCCACTACACCACTGTGCTGCCCAATATTTAATGAAGTCTGGGGCACCTAGGCCCCCTCTAGACTTACGTGCCATGACCACTGAGCCCGCCACTCTATGGGAGACACTGTTCCATATAAAACGGAGGCTTCTCCTTTGGAGGTTTTTCAGCTGTGACATAGGTATTGCCACCACTAGCGCCTCAAATAGATATAATAGTTTAGGGAGAATTGACATTTTTATTTATACAAGAAAAAGGAAATAAAACTGCGCTAAGAAATGAGTGAATGAGTGATTCAAAATTAGCACAAACTGATGATTGTGAAAGCAGCAATTCAACATATATGACACCCATATACCAAATATAAGAAAAAAAGAAAAACATCTGAATTGCGCTATAAATATAAAATCTCAGCCCAAATTAGAAAAAATACCATATATCCAAGATTAAATTACTAGACTGCATAGAGTCATATGAGTACATGAACTGTATTACATAACATAGAACTCAGTGCTAATTATCAATGTGATCTATGACTTAATGAATTAACAAATCCAGTCTCTAAAACAAGTGAAAAAATTGTCCACCCGTGCAAAAACTGGATCCACCACCAGTGTATAAGGGGTTACTCCTTACCAGACAGAGATGATCCCCCATTACAGAGGATCATAGAAGACATATCAACTGTGGTGGCAAGTATCTCCCATGCTAAGCTGCCGTTGTAACTCAGATCGTCACATTAATCAAATCATCAGATGGAAAGCATGGCATGTAACAGAAATAGAAGAAACTCAGATCGTGTAAAATCTTTAACCCTTTTTTTAGTATAAAAGACAAATGCACACTTACAAACGTAGATTGGTATGCAAGCCTAAAGTCCGTTGTGTCGGCCACACACACACGGACAGACCCGTCCTGCTGGAAGTAAACACAGAGATGGAGGTGACGTGAGCGCTTTGTCATCCTGCTCCGCCGGGCGTTAAGTCTCCAGTGACATGTCTTGGGGAATGCGGTATGCAGGGCTAGGTCTAAGGTTATAGGTGCGTGGTCGTACCACGTGATGGGGCCAATTTCGGAGGCGACTAATTGGGGCAGTAGGGGTGTGGAAAGCAGGAAATAGTCAAGGCGAGAGTACCCCTTGTGTGGAAGGGAGTAAAAGGTATATTGCCTGCTAGTGGGATGTTTTACCCTCCATGAATCAAGTAGGTTATGAGTACAGATTAGTTTTCAAAAGGAAGTGGATAGTCTGTGGGCTTGGGTTGGTGGGGAGTTTTGAAAGAGGTTGTGTCTATCTTTATTGGAGGACATGCACATATTGAAATCACCTCCAACAATTGTAAATGGGTGTGAGGAAATTCGCATCTTCTCAGGAACCGTAGTGAGGAATCTTATCTGCCCTGAGTTGGGGGCATAAACATTAACTAGGGTGAATGCTGTCTTTAGGTGGACACAGTTCAGGAGGAAATACCGGCCGTGGGGGTCCAGTTTTGAATCAGTAATTCTTATAGGACGGGATCAGGATGATCAGGATGGCTACTCCTGCCTTCCCGGAAGGGTCGGAGGCCACGAAAGTGTTAGGAAACAGTTTGGCAGCAAATTTAAAGGAGCCCCCCGGACGGAAGTGCGTCTCCTGAACCATGACCACATCAGCCCCAGAGGCCTTGAATTCCTTCAAAGCAAGTCAGCGCTTGTGAATTGAATTCAGTACTTCACATTACATGAGAAGATTTTCAAAGCCATGGGGTAAACATATATTGGGCATCAAACGTTATCTCAGCAATCACCAGCATAGCCAACCATAGTGTAGATTAACTACCTAGTAGTATAGTTAAATATTTCTCAGTTTTTAAGAAGACAGTGAGCATACATTTGTTATCAAAGACAATAGAAAAAAACAGATACAAAAACAGGCCAAAAAGGGGCCTGAAGTTAGAAAAGAAAATGCAAAAAATGTTAAAATTTCGAAAAATTTGAAAAAAAAAACATTTTGAAAGCCTGGTTTTGAATTTTGAAGGGTGAAAAAACCCTCAGGAGGCCATGAATAAGAGCCATGGGCCTATAGAGGAGCATGTCGCTCAGCAACATGGACAGAACGGGCCCCGCTCCTTCAAAAAAAAAAGTCAAACAGTTAACATAGGGTGATAGGGGAAAAAATGGATCAATACAGACCAGAAACCTGTGGGCTGCAGTATGGGTCATCTTCAGGAAAACTTGACCAACAAGAACCGGGTTAGGCCCTCCCTTTAGTCACCGGGGGACAACCGTCAAAGTCCCGATGAGCTGGCTTAAACTGTGAAGAGAATCAGAGTATCAGTTCAGTAGGTGAGGAGTATTCAGGTAGGTGGTGTGGCTGAGGTAGGCCGTTGAGGTGTGGAAAGGTTTTTCTGGCGTCTTCAACGAACCGGGGTCAAAATCGCGGCAGGGGCCTGGAGAGGTTTAGGGATCAGGTTCAGAGGTGGTGGTGGAAGATCTTCTTCAAGGATAGGTGGCAATCCCAAGTTTCGGACGAAGGCCTCACATTCATGCAAGTCTCATATTGAATATTGCGTACCATCTCTGGAAGCTGAGAGACGAAAGGGGAAACCCCATCAGTAAGGCACTTGGTGTTGTTGCAGGTGTATGGTTATCGGCCGTAGATTGCGTCTCTTGGCTAGAGTGATGGGAGATAAATCACTGAAAATTTGGAGTTTAGCTCCTTTATACTCAATGCGATTTTTGTTGCATGTGGCGAGTGTGAGAGCTTCTTTGCTATCATAATAGTGGAAGCGAGCTATTATGTCTCTTGGATTAGATCCAGGGGGTGGTTTTGGAGCTAGGGATCTGTGGGCCCTGTCTGGCCACCAGTTGATGTCCGGGATATGTGGGGCTATGGTGACAAACAGGCCTAGAAAGTAGGAACGCAGTTCCTTGTCGGGAACTGTTTCAGGAACTCCGCGGATCCTCACATTTTGACGTTGTTCCCTGTTTTCCAGGTCTTCTTGCTGTAGTTGGACCTGGTAGACAGTGTGTTTAAGTGCCGCATTATCCTCTTCAAGTACATGCACATATTGCACTAACTCTTCAAATTTGGATTCTAGTGTGTCCGTACGATCTCCAAGCTGATCGATTTCCCCCCTGAGCTTCTGAGCTCAGGAGGGAAATCCTTACTGCCACTGTAAAGTTTTGGGTCAGATCTTGTAGCAGGGCCTGAAACTTTAAGTCCAGTACTGCAACTGTAACTGAGCTATCTGGTTCTGTCCCCTGGGATGAAAGATTGTGGTATGGGGTACCTGATAGTATTGCAGGATGGTCAGCAAAGTGATCGGCGGTGTGATCCACAGTAACCATGGAGGTGTTTGGATTTTGGCCTGTGCAAGGCTTCCTCCTTTTGTTGTGCAGATCGGGACATCCCTCGGGTTGGTGGATTGTGGTGTGAGATGCCTGGAATGGATGTGGAATAATCTTCGGCTTGGTCCGCGGTGATTGTCAGAGCCGTCTGATTAATCAAGGCCGGGGATTGAGGCCTATACAAGAAGCGATCCATGCTTTGTGCCGGCCGGGACGTCGGAGGCGGATTAAAGCCCTGGTAAATGTGCTTTTGGGATCCAATTTTCCCCATGTGGTGCCCGGAGGGTTCCGGGAGTGTTTGAGATGGATCCTGGAGCTTTGTGTGCTGATGTAGCAGAGCAGGATCAATTAGGGAAAGAACGGGACCAAATGAACTGTGAATGAACTGTGAACCACAATTTTTTGGAAAGCTGAGTTAAATTTCACTTGTCACACCCAGGCCTGATTACTGCCAGACCTGTTGAATCAAGAAATCACATAAATAGAAGCTATCTGACAAAGTGAAGCACGCTAACAAATCACAAAAAGCCACAGATCATGCCACAATCTAAAAAAAAAATCAATAACAGATTAGAAACAAAGTAATATTCATGTATCAGCGTAGGAAGGGTTTCAAAGCCATTTCTAAGGCTTTGGAACTCTAGTGAACCACGAGAAGAGCCACTATCAACAAATGGAGATAACTTGGAACAGTGGTGAACCTTCCCAGGTATGGCCGGCCTACAAAAATGACTCCAAGAGCATGACGACGACTCATCTAGGAGGTCATAAAAGAACCCAGAACAACATCTAAAGAACTGCCTCACTTACCTCAGGTAAGATCAGTGATTCAACAATAAGAAAGAGACTGGGCAAAAATGGCATTCATGGGAGAGTTCCAAGGCCAAAGCCACTGCTGACCAAAAAGAACACAAAGGCTCATCTCACATTTACCAAAAAACATCTTGATTATCCCCAATACTTTTCTGCAAAAATTCTGTGGACTAATGAGACAAAAATGTTACTTTTTGGAAGGTGTGCGTCTCGTCACATCTGGCATAAAACTAATAAAGCATTTCATAACAAGAACATCATACCAACAGTCAGACATGGTTGTGGTAACGTGATGTCCTGGGGCTGCTTTGCAGCTTCAGGACCTGGACGACTTACCATAATTGATGGAACCATGAATTCTGAGCTCAACCAGAAAATTCTAAAGGAGCACGTCTGGCCATCAGTTTGTGACCTCAAGCTCAAATGCACTTGGGTTATGCAGCAGGACAATTATCCGAAACACAACAGCAAATCCATCCCAAATGTTTCAAACAAAGCAAATTTTGGGCTTTAGAGTGGCCTAGTCAAAGCCCGGACTTAAATCCAATTGAGATGCTGTATCATGACCTTACACAGGCTTTCATGCTGTAAAACCCTCCAATGTGGCTGAATTAAAACAATTCTGCAAAGAAGAGTGGACTAAAATTGCTCCACAGCAATGTGAAAGACTCATTGCCAGTTATTGCAAACGCTTGATTGCAGTTGTTGTCACCAAGGGTGGCACAACCAGTTATTAGGTTTAGGGGGCAATTATTTTTTCACATAAGGCCAGGCAGGTTTGGACAGTTTTTTTGCCTTAAAGTGGAGTTCCACCCACTTTTGAGAGGTGGTGTTAAACAAAAGACCACCTCTCCACCCCTCTTTTTTGGATAGTAAAAAAAAAGATTTTTTTCTTCTAACGTACCTTTTTCTAAAGTACAGCCTGTACTTCCAAATCATCCGGGTCCGCGGCGCAGGACGTCATATCTTCTTCGGCAAGACCCCCCCCGTTGTCTTCTGGGACCTGTGTGTGTCTCAGAAGACAACTGGCCATTCACAAAGCGCCGCACAACTCACGCATGCGCATTAGGAAATGGGCAGTGAAGCCACAAGGCTCCAATGCTGGTTTCCCTTAATTAGAATGGCGGCTACAGTGTTTGTAGCTGCTGACTTTTAAAAAAAAAAAAAATTTGTGGGTGGAACACCGCTTTAATAAATGAAACCATCATTTAAAAACTGCATTTTGTATTTACTTGGGTTATCTTTGTGTAATAATAAAATTTGTTTGATAAGCTGAATCATTTAAGTGTGACAAATATGCAAAAAATAAAAAAATCAGAAAGGGGGCAAATACTTTTTTGCAGCATTGTATATATATAAATCCAAAACTGGTTTAGAGGCAAGACCAGTGAATGCCTCCAAGCCAGTTTTGGACTTGTATGGAGTTCTTTGTGGATGAGCACCTGGGCATTTACTTCAGAGTGCCGTGACTACCCTTGGAACTATATTGTCAAAAGTATTGGGACACCTGCCTTTAGAAATACATGAACTTTATTAGCATTCCAGTCTTAGTCCATAGGATTCAATATTGAGTTGACCCATCCTTTGCAGCTTTAACAGCTTAAACTCTTTTGGGAAGAATGTCCACAAGGTTTAGGAGTGTGTCTATGGGAATGTGCACATTTGTGAGGTCAGGAACTGATGTTGGACGAGAAGGCCTGGCTCTCAGTCTCCGCTTAAATTCATCTCAAAGGTGCTCTATCAGGTTGAAGTCAGGACTCTGTGCAGGCCAGTCAAATTCCTCCACCCCAAAGTCATCCAGCCAGTAAAAAAGGGAGGACAGACCATATTGGCCCCATAAAGAATGAGGAAGGACATCTGGTTACAAAGGATGGGGAGATGGCAAAGGTATTGAATTTATTCTTCTCCTCAGTCTTCACGAGTGAATCGGGGGGCTTCAGTAACCAAAACTGCAGTGTTTATCCTCATGACACAACACAGGAAGCACCTCCATGGTTAACAGAGGACAGAATTAAAATTAGACTTGAGAAACTTAACATTAATAAATCACCGGGACCAGATGGCTTGCATCCGAGGGTACTTAGGGAACTCAGTCAGGTGATTGCCAGACCGTTGTTCCTAATTTTTACAGACAGTCTATTGACTGGAATGGTACCAGCTGATTGGTGAAAAGCAAATGTAGCACCAATATTTAAAAAGGGCCCAAAAAACATCCCTGGGAATTACAGACCAGTTAGCCTAACATCAATAGTATGTAAAATCTTGGAGGGGATGATAAGGGACTATATACAAGATTTTAGTAATAAGAATGATATCATTAGCAGTAATCAGCATGGATTCATGAAGAATCGTTCTTGCCAAACCAATCTATTAACCTTCTATGAGGAGGTGAGTTGCCATCTAGATAAAGGAAGGCCCGTAGACGTGGTGTATCTGGATTTTGCAAAAGCATTTAACACAGTTCCCCATAAACGTTTACTGTACAAAATAGGGTCCGTTGGCATGGACCATAGGGTGAGTACATGGATTGAAAACTGGCTACAAGGGCGTGTTCAGAGGGTGGTGATAAATGGGGAGTACTCAGAATGGTCAGGGGTGGGTAGTGGGGTTCCCCAGGGTTCTGTGCTGGGACCAATCCTATTTAATTTGTTTATAAATGATCTGGAGGATGGGATAAACAGTTCAATCTCTGTATTTGCGGACGATACTAAGCTAAGCAGGGCAATAACTTCTCCGCAGGATGTGGAAACCTTGCAAAAAGACCTGAACAAATTAATGGGGTGGGCGACTACATGGCAAATGAGGTTCAATGTAGAAAAATGTAAAATAATGCATTTGGGTGGCAAAAATATGAATGCAATCTATACACTGGGGGGAGAACCTCTGGGGGAATCTAGGATGGAAAAGGACCTGGGGGTCCTAGTAGATGATAGGCTCAGCAATGGCATACAATGCCAAGCTGCTGCTAATAAGGCAAACAGAATATTGGCATGTATTAAAAGGGGGATCAACTCCAGAGATAAAACGATAATTCTCCCGCTCTACAAGACTCTGGTCCGGCCGCACCTGGAGTATGCTGTCCAGTTCTGGGCACCAGTCCTCAGGAAGGATGTACTGGAAATGGAGCGAGTACAAAGAAGGGCAACAAAGCTAATAAAGGGTCTGGAGGATCTTAGTTATGAGGAAAGGTTGCGAGCGTTGAACTTATTCTCTCTGGAGAAGAGACGCTTGAGAGGGGATATGATTTCAATTTACAAATACTGTACTGGTGACCCCACAATAGGGATAAAACTTTTTCGCAGAAGAGAGTTTAATAAGACTCGGGGCCACTCATTACAATTAGAAGAAAAGAGGTTTAACCTTAAACTACGTAGAGGGTTCTTTACTGTAAGAGCGGTAAGAATGTGGAATTCCCTTCCACAGGCGGTGGTCTCAGCGGGGAGCATTGATAGCTTCAAGAAACTATTAGATAATCACCTGAATGACCGCAACATACAGGGATATATAATGTAATACTGCCACATAATCACACACATAGGTTGGACTTGATGGACTTGTGTCTTTTTTCAACCTCACCTACTATGTAACTATGTAACTATGTCTTTATGGACCTTGCTTTGTGCACTGGTGCGCAGTCATGTTGGAACAGGAAGGAGTCATCCCCAAACTGTTCCCACAAAGTTGGGAGCATGATATTGTCCAAAATGTTTTGGTACGCTAATGCCTTAAGAATTCCCTTCACTGAAACTAAGGGGCCAAGCCTAGCCCATGAAAAACAACCCCACACTATAATCCCCCCTCCAACAAATCATTTGGACCAGTATACAGTATATATGTATTATATGTACATACAATGAGGGAGATACAGTATTTTATCCCCTGCTAATTTTGTATGTTTGCCCACTGACAAAGAAATGATCAGTCTATAATTTTAATGGTAGGTTTATTTTAACAGTGAGAGACAGAATAACAACAAAAATATCTAGAAAACCGCATTTCAAAAAAGTTATAAATTGATTTGCATTATAATGGCTGAAATAAGTATTTGATCCGTTATCAATCAGCAAGATTTCTGGCTCCCAGGTGTCTTTTATACAAGCTGAGATTAGGAGCGCTCTCTTAAAGGGAGTGCTCCAAATCTCAGCTTGTTACCTGTATAAAATACCTGTCCACAGAAACAATCAGATTCCAATCTCTCCACCATGGCCAAGACCAAAGAGCTGTCCAAGGATGTAAGGGACAAGATTGTAGACCTACACAAGACTGGAATGGGCTACAAGACCATCGCCAAGCAGGTTGGTAAGAGGGTGAGAATAGTTGGTGCGATTATTTGCAATTGGAAGAAACACAAAAAAACTGTCAATCTCCCTCGGTCTGGGCCTCCATACAAGATCTCACCTCATGAAGTTTCAATGATCATGAGAACGGTGAGAAATCAGCCCAGAACTACACAGGAGAATCTCATTAATGATCTCAAGGCAGCTGGGACCATAGACACCAAGAAAACAATTAGTGAAACACTACGCCATAAAAGATTGAAATCCTGCAGTGCCCGCAAGATCCCCCTGCTCAAGAAAGCACATGTGCAGGCTCGTCTGCAGTTTGCTAATGAACATCTGAATGATTCAGAGAACTTGGTGAAAGTGTTGTGGTCAGCTGAGACCAAAATCAAGCTTTTTGGCATTAACTCAACTCGCCGTGTTTGGAGGAGGAATGCTGCCTATGACCCCAAGAACACCATCCCCACCATCAAACATAGAGGTGGAAACATGTTTTAGGGGTGTTTTTCTGCTAAGGGGACAGGACAACTTCAACGCATGAAAGGGACGATGGACGGCGCCATGTGCCGTCAAATATTGGGTGAGAACCTCCTTCCCTCAGTCAGGGCATGGAAAATGGGTCGTGGATGGGTATTTCAGCATGACAATGACCCAAAACACAGGGCCAAGGCAACAAAGCAGTGGCTCAAGAAGAAGTACATTAACCACTTAAGGACCGAGCCTATTTTTCAGATGTGTTGTTTACAAGTTTAAAACAGGTTTTTTTTGCTAGAAAATTACTTAGAACCCCAAACATTATACATTTTTTTTCTAACACCCTAGAGAATAAAATGGCGGTCGTTGCAGTACTTTCTGTAACACTGTATTTGCACAAGCGCACTTTTTTTTTAAAACAAAAATAAAATACTTTTTTGAATTAAAAAATAAGACACCATTAGTTAGCCCAATTTTTTTTAATATTGTGAAAGATAATGTTATGCCGAGTAAATTGATAACGAACATGTCATGCTTCAAAATTGCGCCCACTCATGGAATGGCGACAAACCTTTACCCTTAAAAATCTCCATAGGCGAGGTTTAAAAAATTCTACAGGTTGTGGTTTTCAGTTACAGAAGAGGTCTAGGGCTAGAATTATTGCTCTCGCTCTACTGATTGCGGTGATACCTCACATGTGTGGTTTGAACACCGTTTTCATATGCAGGCGCTACTCACGTATGCGTTCGCTTCTGCACGCAAACTCGACGGGACGGGGCACGTTTAATTTTTTTTTTCTTACTTATTTTACCTTTTATTTTTTATTGATACACAGTTTGTTTTTTGTTTTTTAATTGTGTCACTTTTATTCCTATTACAAGGAATGTAAACATCCCTTGTAATAGAAAAAAAGCATGACAGGACCTCTTAAATATGAGATCTGGGGTCAAAAAGACCTCAGATCTCATTTTTACACTAAAATGCAATAAAAAAAAATTTAAAAATTGTCATTTAAAAAAATCATTTTAAAAAAATGGCCCTTTAAGAGCTATGGGCGGAAGTGATGTTTTGACGTCGCGGGTGGGGGCCATCTTCCCCTCACTCATCTCCATGCCAAGGAAGGAGAAACATCCGATCACCCCCGCCGCTGCCCGCAGCTCCAGTAAGCGGCGGAGGGCACCGAAGAGCAGTGGGGGGGCCCTCTCCCGCCGCTGATAAAAGTGATCTCGCGCGAATCTGCCGCAGAGACCACTTTTATCTTGAAGCGGACCGTGGGCCGAACAAGAGGATACCGGGGTTATGGCAGCTAGCTGCTGCCATAACAACAAAACCCCCCCCGTCAAAGTTAGGACGTATATCGGCGTGCGGTGGTTAAGGTCCTGGAGTGGCCTAGCCAGTCTCCAGACCTTAATCCCATAGAAATTATGTGGAGGAAGCTGAAGGTTACAAAGTTACTAAACGTCAACTTCGAAACCTTAATGACTTGGAGAGGATTTGCAAAGAGGAGTGGGACAAAATCCCTCCTGAGATGTGTGCAAACCTGGTGGCCAACTGCAAGAAACGTCTGACCTCTGTGATTGCCAACAAGGGTTTTGCCACCAAGTACTAAGTCATGTTTTGCGAAGGGGGTCAAATATTTATTTCACTCATTAAAATGCAAGTCCATTTATAACTTTTTGAAATGCGTTTTCTGCATTTTTTTTGTTTTTATTCTGTCTGTTATTCTCATTATTAAAATAAAACTACCATTAAAATTAAAATTATAGACTGATCATTTCTTTGTCAGTGGGCAAACGTACAAAATCAGCATGGGGATCAGATTCTTTTATATATGTAGGAAGGCCAGTATGGTGGCCTGAATTTATGGGAGGAGCCCGGGGGGTATTTAAGCAGCCCGCTCACCTGTGGTGCTTGTCGGTTTCCTGTGCGCGATATACGTCACTAGGCCGACTATTCCGATTTCAGCGTTCGCAAATACTTGGCTCACAAGTTCCCGCATTTCGTGATCTCCGTCCCTGAGAGTTTTTGAAGTCCGCGTTTACCGATTCGTTCGCACCACGCGTCTGGCTGGGCTGTCGCAGGTAGGGTCCCTTCGGATTTTTGTTTTTTCGTACGTTATGTCATGTCACTAAACCGTGGTATCAGAATTACGAATCACTTGCAAATTTCACGAACTTAACCGCATGTGTATTACTCGCACTGTCGTCATGTTACCATTTCGCGTTATCTGAGGAAACCATAGCGACGCAAGCGTCGCTTCATTTCAGACAGGTCTTAATTGTTAAACATGTGTCAGCAGACAGCCATAGCGATTCGTAAATGCATAAATCTTTTCGACACCACGTCAGTTCGATACCAATCATTTCTCATTTCTGAAACATTTCTAAACTCATTTCTAACATTTCAAATCATTTCAATCATTTCTCATTTCAGTCACCTACCGCGCTCCGATTCGAATCCAGTCGCACCTAAAAGATGCACCGATTCGCTCCGGTGTGCCCCAGTAGTCACGGCCTCATTTCAGTACATGCTCCAGAGTCACGTTATTATCAGTCATTCGTACCTCTGTCATGGTTATCATTTCATTACCACGTATCAGGTTCCGACATGAATTCAGTCGCATGGAAATGCACCGATTCATCTCAGCGTGCCCCAGGATTGGCCACATTTCAGTACATGCTCCGGAGTCCGAGTCGTAGTCAGTCGCTACAACAGCACGACCGATTCGCGCCTTCGTCATGGCAAACGATATGTTACACCTGCACTTACCGCGCTCCGCTTCGAATCCAGTCGCATCCTCCATGCACCGATTCGTTACGGCGTGCCCCAGGGCTCGGCCTCATTTCTGAAACATGCTCCAGAGTCCGGATCATAGCTAGTCGCAGATATCGGGCGACTGATCCGCATCTCTGTCATGCCATTACTACCATTTCACTCCCACAGCGCATCACCGTTTCGAAACCAGTCGCATCTGAGATGCACCAATTCGTCACGGAATGCCTCACTTGTTTCGGCCGTATCCATACCTATACCAGAGCTCGGATCGTTGCCAGTCGCAAAATACGGCACAACCAATTCGAGCCTCGGTCAAGGTAAACATTTCTCTCATTTCATTTCACACTGCGCTCCGATTCGAATCCAGATGCATCAAACAGGCACCGATTCGTCCCGGTGTGCACCAATGTTTTTCAGTTGCCTCATTTCAGTACATGCTCCAGAGCCCGGTTCACGGTCGGATCAGTCACGACACGACCGGGCCGGGCCTCTGTCATGGAGTTCACTCATTTCATAATCAAGGCAAACATTTCAAATCATTTCATTGTCACAAAGATTGCAAGCACCATGCAAATTGTTGCTTCAAGTTAGTTAGCAATCCCTTCACGAATTATCACCTTTCATTTTCCTCTAGGTCAGTCAAAGTTCAGTAGGTCCACCCTGCACCAGGTTGGACGATATCCCCCCAGGTAAAAAAAAAAAAAAAAATAATATAAAAGAATGGGAGGATAAGTCGGGTAAGTATGACTCAGGGGATCAAAGAAAAAACTTGAAATTTATGTCACCCCCAATAGGTTACAGACAACCGGAAAATAAGAGCTCAAGACAGAAGATTCTCACCAGATCAACTATGTCTCAGGCCGGCAGCGAAGACTTTACGGCCCCTCTGTCACCTTCCCCGGTCTCAGAGAGCGGCAGCGTGCAGTCCCTCAGGGGATGGACTATCCCCAAACTGACGGCAGAGCTCAGACGCAGAGGTGTCCCCTTCCCCGCCACAGCGAGGAAAGGCGAGCTCTTCAAACTCCTCTTTCCCCCACCAGCAGCAGGACCCAGTACCCAACAGGCATCCCTCCAGTCAATATCATCAGCTATCTCACAATTACACACGATGGTGTCATCCTTGTCTACCTCAGTTACAGACGTCCAAACCAGGGTGGCACTCCTGGAGGCTCGACCGGCCACGGCTGTCCCCGACCCAACCGCAACTCAAACCTTGACACCCCTTCCCGCAGGTACCTCAGGCTGGAGCCCCATTGTCTACCCCTCCCATCTGGTCCCAACCAGTATCAGGAAGGACATTTTGGACGGCAGGGACATCAACCTGGCCTCTCTCCTTATTTCCGTACACGATCTGGCAGAAAATAAGGCCTACTCCTGGGGTGACATATCGGTGGTCCTTAAAGCCAAAGACCCCAGATTGAACCGCAAGTTATCGGTCCCAGAATTTACCCTGGCCTTTGGCATGCTCAGAGACGTCCTATGCTCAGCCACCCCCAGCAGACGGGAAGAGCTGGACTTGTATCTCCATACGGTAGTAGACTTGGGCTACAAGTATGGAGGATTTGCATTTTATGATTACCACCGTTCCTTTTCCGCTAAGGCCGCCGCCAGACTCACACAGTTCCAGACTACGACAAATTGGAGTCTCATGGACACAGAGCTCTTCTGCCGCCACTTTGCCGGCTTACGCTCACCTCTGTGTGCGATTTGTCAGTCCTCCACCCACACTGCCACCTGGTGCGCCAATGCGGCGATCAGACGGCCCTTCAAGTTTCCCTCTACCTCGGGTACAATTCAGGGTCAGTCGCCCCCTGAACCAACGCCTCAGGTGGACAAATTCGGACGCCCAGTCCGAACCGTGGGAGGGGCAGCCATCTGTAATAACTACAACTACGGGTCCTGCAACTTCAGCCAGTGCCGCCTACTCCACATCTGCACCTTATGCCAAAGAGCACACCCAAGAAATTTGTGTGAAGTCAAACAACACAAGAGGGCATGACTAAGCCGGATCAACCTCTTATGTTTAGGACTGTACCTCACCTCACATCCCACCCCTTCCCTGGCCACCTACCTTATCCAAGGCTTCACAGCAGGCTTTCACACCGGCCTCATTTCACTACCCCACAGTACTCACGAATGTGCCAATCTTCGTTCAGCAGCCATTGACGAACAAGCCATAGATCAGCTCTTACAAGCAGAGGTAGATCGAGAGTACGTTATAGGCCCTTTCACTTGCCCCCCTTTCAGCACATGGAGAGTCAGCCCTATTGGGCTTGTCAAGGGCAAGTTCACGAATAAATTGCGTTTGGTGTACGACCTGTCTGCGCCTCATTCTTCCCACACCCCCAGTCTCAATTCCCTGATCCCCTCCGAAGAGTTTTCCCTAAAATATTCCTCCGTCGACATGGCAATACAAGCAATCATCAAAGCAGGTACAGGTGCCTGGCTCTCCAAAGCCGACATCTCGGATGCCTTCAAGCTCCTGCCCATCCACCCATCCCTTTGGTGCTGGCATGGCATCAAGTGGAAGGAGGCATATTATTTTGCCACAAAACTGACCTTCGGTTCGAAGAGTAGTCCGTGGCTCTTCGACACGTTCGCTCAGTCCCTTGTTTGGATACTGTTACACAAGGGTCAATGCCAAGAAGTCATCCATTACCTGGATGACTTCCTACTAATAGAACCTCCCAGCAAGCCCCCAGGAGACCTCGACAAACTCAGAGTGATATTTGGAAACCTCAATGTTCCCATCGCCGAGCACAAAGTCGACGGCCCAGCACACATCATCACCTTTCTCGGGGTCAGCTTGGATACCTGCGCTATGCAAGCCAGTCTCCCCCTCGACAAACTAACACGTATTAGGGCGGTCCTTCACGAATTCACACACACCAAGGGCTGTACCAAAAAGCAGTTGCAATCTCTCCTGGGAATGCTTAATTTCGCCATGCGAATTATTCCACAAGGCCGCACCTTTGTATCACGGCTGCTTAGATTCCTGTCAGAAACTCAAGACCCCGATCAGATCTTAAATCTAGACTCCGCAGCTATAGCGGACCTATCTATGTGGGAGGAATTCTTGTCCGCCTGGAATGGCATATCCCTATTTATACCCATGGTTTCGCCCCTGTCGCCCCAGGTAGTGACAGACGCTGCAGCCTCCACAGGTTTTGCGGCAATTTTTGGCCACCATTGGTTTTCAGGACCCTGGCCTCAACAGATACTGTTGATACCCGGCTTTACTCAAACATCTGCCCTCTTTGAACTTTATCCCATAGTGGCAGCTGCACAGCTCTGGGGCCACCACTGGACAGGACAAACCGTAGTCTTCACCACCGACAACCAGGCCACAGCACACATCATCAACAGAGGCAGGTCCAAGTCCCTAGCAGTCATGTCCTTCCTGCGCAGATTGGTACAACTGTCTTTACAGCATCAGTTTAATATACACTGTGCATTTATTCCCGGCAGATACAACTTAGCTGCTGACGCACTGTCACGTTTTAATTACACCTCCTTTTTTGAACAGGTTCCCGATGCCGAACCAATGTCGGCCCCTATCCCTGTCTGGTCACAACTGACCCTGGACTAGTTCAACATTTACACAGAGCAACGCAACTCATCAATCATTCACTCTCTCACAACACACTCAAAGCCTACCAGACAGCTTGGAAGGCGTTCAATAAGTTCCTCACATCCTGCCGTAAAGGACCAACAGATGTCAAACAGGTACTGGCCTTCACTGCACACTGTCACACGCAGCTGGCCTTATCCTACAATACCATTCGGCTATACCTAGCCGGCATTCAACATTTCTTGACGCTTGAAGACCCCACGAAATCTTCACTGTTCTCATCACACGCCATACGAGCCATCCTAAGGGGCATTCAGAAACAACAACCAGTCATCAGCACCAAGCGCTTACCCATTACGGGGCCCATCTTTAGGGACATGTCAACCATTCTGGCTACTTCGCCATTCGGTCTGCTCCCCAGCACGGTCTTACAAGCAGCCGTATATTTAGCTTACTATGGGTTCTTGCGACCTGGCGAATTCACCTCTAACAAACCCACAGACCAAGTACTATGCAGACGGCACTTGCTTCGATACTAAGACCATTTCATCCTGCACCTCGAGGTCTCTAAAACCCAGCAAACGGGCTCAGGAGTGAACATCCACCTCTACAAAACCAACAACAGCTGGTGTCCAGTCGCTGTACTCAACCGACTCCTGTCACTCCTGCCTGAGCAACCAGACAGCAGTCCCCTTCTACCATTCCCAGTTAAACCCTTAAGCGCCTCTCAGTTTGTGAAACACATAAGGATACTTCTCCGCAATCTTCACCTTAACCCTAGTCAGTATTCCGGACACTCCTTTCGCATCGGAGCAGCCTCCGCAGCGTCCCGCCACGGGGTTCCAGACCACATCATCAGAAGACTAGGCAGGTGGAAATCAGCCTGCTTCGCCCGGTATATCCCCAATCCGCAAACAGAGATGGCACAGGCATTTTCCAAATTGGCTCAATAAATAACTGAAAACCAATAAAAATTATAACCCTACCTGAATGTTTTTGCCCCCTTATTTTGGCATACCGGCCATTAGACCAAGGCACACTTTCAGGTCCATTTCATATGGTAAGTCCACACTTTCAGGTCTATTTCCGATGGTAAGTCTTATCTTTACTATAAGTGTTATCTATGTCCATATCGGACATAGGGCTCCAACCATAAGTAGGAAGGCCAGTATGGTGGCCTGAATTTATGGGAGGAGCCCGGGGGGTATTTAAGCAGCCCGCTCACCTGTGGTGCTTGTCGGTTTCCTGTGCACGATACCCACCCTCCCATCCCCATTTCACAGCATTTCTCAACTATTAATTTCATTCATTTCTCTTACAGAATAATCATTTCTTAAACCAGGGTATGCCGTCTTATTTTGGCATACCGGCCATTAGACCAAGGCACACTTTCAGGTCCATTTCATATGGTAAGTCCACACTTTCAGGTCTATTTCCGATGGTAAGTCTTATCTTTACTATAAGTGTTATCTATGTCCATATCGGACATAGGGCTCCAACCATAAATATATATATATATATATATATATATATATATATATATATATATATATATATATATATATATATATATAATGTTTATATATATATATATATATATATATATATATATATATATATGTGCTCTTATGCTGAGCTTTCAAAGTAAAATATGTAATATTTAATATGTAGTGTATTCGTATCTGTTAGTGTTGGTGCAGCATAACACTGTTGGTAGTTAAATACTACATTTTTAACCGCTTGCCACCCGCTGGCTGTCATATGACGGCCAGGCGGCGCGGCTCTTGTTCTGGGAGAGCATCATATGACGCCCTCGCCTTCCCGGCCCACCAGGGGGCACGCGCCCGGCGGCCGTGATGTCCCCCGTGCACCTGCGATTGCCCGATAACAGAGCAGGACGGTGGATCTGTGTGTGTAAACACACAGATCCACGTCCTGTCAGGGGAGAGGAGACCGATGGTGTGTTCTCAGTACACGGTCTCCTCCCCTTGTGTGTCCCCTCCCCCTACAATTAGAATCACTTCCTAGGAAACATAATTAACCCCTCGATCACCCCCTAGTGTTAACCCCTTCCCTGCCAGTCACATTTATAGAGTAATCAGTGCATTTTTATAGCATGGATCGCTGTATAAATGTGAATGGTCCCATAAATGTGTGAAAAGTGTCTGCTATGTCCGCCGCAATATCGCAGTCATGATAAAATCGCAGATCGCTGCCATTACTAGTAAAAAAAAATAAATAATAATAAAAATGCTATAAATCTATTCCCTATTTTGTAGACGCTATACCTTTTGCACAAACCAATCAATATACACTTATTGCGTTTTTTTTTTTACCAAAAATATGTAGAAGAATACATATCGGCCTAAACTGAGGCAACATTTTTTTTTTTTTTTTTTAAATTGGATATTTATTATAGTAAAAAGTAAAAAATATTATGTTTTTTTCAAACTTGTCACTCTTCTTTTGTTTATATCGCAAAAAATAAAAATCTATCTGTTTCCCTTCCTCCTCTTCAACCCTTCTCCTTTTTTTTCTCTTCTATTATCCTCACCTTCCCCCTCCCCCCTCTCTTCTCCCTCCTATAGAAGAACCCCAACACGCGGGGAGTTTGGAGTGGAGGACCGACTTGATAGGTAGTCCTCCAGTTCTCTCATAGCTGAAGTTTAGACATACATATGGTGAGCCATAATCAGGATATAAAGACCCCAACTTGTTATGATATAGAGGGACGGATAGGCATCAACCTACACATGAATAAGCCTTGCCTCAGAAATGTGTTAGGATGATCCATACACCTGGCAAAAATGAGAATGTAGATAATATGTGAATGTATGCTTTGTGTAAACATCCTGATGGGAGTCCTGTCTCCATGTATCATTACCTCTGTTATGTCTTGCATTATCCGTAATAAAAAGAAAATCTTAATGGGAAAAAAATAAATAAATGAAAACCGCAGAGGTGATCAAATACCACCAAAAGAAAGCTCTATTTGTGGGGAAAAAAATTATGGTATAACAATTTCATTTGGGTATAGTGTTGCATGACCGCGCAATTGTCATTCAAAGTGCGACAGCGCTTGAAGCTGAAAAATGGCTTGTGTTTGAAGGGGGTAAAAGTGCACTGTATTGAGGTGGTTAAAGAGGTCCATCAATTGGACCAAAAAAAGGGATAACAAAGAAGGAAAGATGGATAGTAAGATTTGGTTCCCAAGAAAGAAAGTCCTTTTCAATAAGAAAACATTGGGGTAAATTAATTGAAATGCTTCAGAACATCATTAAACCAATAGTTTTTTAGTAAATGAAAATAAACATAGAAAATAGAATAGAAAATAGAAAAATACAGGCATACCCCACTTTTAAGTACACAATGGGGTTTATTTAATAAAGCTGGAAAGTGCAAAATCAGGCTCACTTCTGCATAGAAACCAATGAGCTTCTAAACCCAGCTAGTGTAGTAGGTAAATAAGCCAGTTTAATGAAAGGACTAAAAATACTCACAGAGCAACAAGTTAACATAAGCATAGTCAGGTATTCCATCAACCAACGAACAATCAAACTTCCTCCATGTGCTGCTCACTTGCCCATTTTCCCTGTCCTGGCTTGCGTGATCGCGTCAACCTGACACGTTTTGTCACAGCGGACTGGCCATCAAATAGAAATCAGCTTCTGGGTTTTTTTTTTTTTTGTCCAAGCTTAACTAAACAAGCTACAGTTAGAAACTGATTGGCTACCATGCACAGCTGCACCAGATTTTGCACTCTCCAGTTTTAGTAAATCAACCCCTATATATTGTCTATAACACACAAAAAAACGAAGCTGTCTTAAACAGGCTTTCTTTCTTTCAACAGGTAAAACATTAAATGGAACATTATATTTTCTTATAGAACTGTGCCCACGCATAAAAAGCAGGCAGTGGTTATAATGTTTCACTTTTGATATTTATTACTGAATGTTATGTTTTTTTCCTGTAATTTTCTTGTATGTCTGCAGGAAGAGTCAAGGGCAGGATTAAAGACATTATACTAGCACGACATTTAACATTCTTGATAGCTACTATTACACTGCGATCACACAGCCTGGAGAAAACCAACAGGGCCAGAATAAACCATAGGGTAAATGCATAAAAAAAATTGATTTGAAAATGTTTATGCAATGAGAATACATTTAGAATCGTGTTAATAGATCAGTTATGCTTCTTTCATGCTGTAAATAAAGCAGCCATGCCATTGAAAAGTAATGAATAGAACAGAAAAAAATTCTTCCTTAACTCTTCGAGAAGATGTCTTGAAAGGTGTCTGAAAAAGTATTCATTCTACCTGAATCACCATAGGGTGAAATCATTTTACACACGTCATTTTGGCTTGTTTTTGGATTGTACTTTTTAATCAAAAATATGTTCCAAGAATGTAATAAGTTATGTTTTTATGTGTGTGTAAAGAAGTTAGTGCTTGTAATTTAGCTTGTTCTACGTGCCCAAGGGCCATGCACATTTTGTGGCTGATTCATTAATTTGTTTCAGGTGTTCAGCCTTTAATGATTCCTTCTCAGTTCAAAAGTTTCCAGGGGGTGGAAACATCTCCACAATCCAGCCTCTCCTTCACTCCCTCCCTCTGGAGGACATGTGGGTGTGTTTAGTGAAGAGGTGCACACCCAGGCTGCTATTGGGTGGGGGGAGAGTCACTTCCCGTGTACAGAAATGAACACAGGTAAGTTCTCTAAACATAGCACTGTGTTATATCAGAAGAGGAGACATGGTAAGGAGCATAGTGCCCTGTGCCCTGTGTCTGTTCTGTGAAATATACACAGTGCTATGTGTAGAGAGCATACCTGTGTACAGTACATAGGAGAGGAGACTGACAACTCCCCCACAGCTAAAGTGACCCCCGATATGTCCCCAGAGTCTCCTTAATTGTACATACAAATCATCCCTCTGTCACTGCACTCCTATACAGTCCCATCATCCCCATCCCCGTACGGCAATGACTGGCACTGTACAGCATGTGATGTCTCTGTATGGCATGTGATGACTCTGTATGGCATGTGATGTCTCTGTATGGCATGTGATGACTCTGTATGGCATGTGATGTCTCTGTACGGCATGTGATGTCTCTGTATGGCATGTGATGACTCTGTATGGCATGTGATGTCTCTGTATGGCATGTGATGACTCTGTATGGCATGTGATGTCTCTGTACGGCATGTGATGTCTCTGTATGGCATGTGATGACTCTGTATGGCATGTGATGTCTCTGTATGGCATGTGATGACTCTGTATGGCATGTGATGTCTCTGTATGGCATGTGATGACTCTGTACGGCATGTGATGACACTGTACGGCATGTGATGGCACTGTACAGCATGTGATGTCTCTGTACAGCATGTGATGACTCTGTACGGCATGTGATGGCACTGTACGGCATGTGATGATTCTACACAGCATGTGATGGTTCTGTACGGCATGTGATGACTCTACATGGCATGTGATGGCACTATACAACATGTAATAACTCAGTACGGCATGTGATGGCACTGTATGGTATGTGATGACTCTTCAAGGCATGTGATGGCTCTGTACGGCATGTGATTGCTCTGTACGGCAATTGATGGCACTGCACGGCATGTGATGGCACTGCACGGCATGTGATGACTCTGCACAGAGTGTGATGGCTCTGTACGGCATGTGATGGCACTGTACAGCATGTGATGTCTCTGTACGGCATGTGATGACTCTGCACAGCGTGTGATGGCTCTGTACGGCATGTGATGGCTCTGTACAGCATGTGATGTCTCTGTATGGCATGTGATGACTCTGCACAGCATGCTATGTGTAGAGAGCATACCTGTGTACGGTATATAGGAGAGGAGACTAACAACTCCCCCACATCTAAAGTGACCCCCGATATGTCCCCAGAGTCTCTTTTATTGTACATACAAATCATCCCTCTGTCACTGTACTCTTATACAGTCCCATCATCCCCATCTCCATACGGCAATGAATGGCTCTGTACAGCATGTGATGACTCTGTACAGCATGTGATGTCTCTGTACGGCATGTGATAACACTGTACGGCATGTGATGTCTCTGTATGGCATGCAATGGCACTGTACGGCATGTGATGTCTCTGTACGGCATGTGTTGACTCTGTACGGCATGTGATATCTCTGTACGACATGTGATGACTCTTCAAGGCATGTGATGGCCCTGAACGGCATGTGATGGCTCTGTACGGCATGTGATGGCACTGTACAGCATGTGATGGCACTGTACGGCATGTGATGGAACTGCACGGCATGTGATGACTCTGCACGGCATGTGATGGCACTGTGCAGCATGTGATGGCACTGCACAGCATGTGATGGCACTGCACGGCATGTGATGACTCTGCACGGCATGTGATGGCACTGTACAGCATGTGATGGCACTGTACGGCATGTGATGACTCTGTACGGAATGTGATGGCACTGTACAGCATGTGATGGCACTGTACGGCATGTTATGGCACTACGGCATGTAATGACTCTGTGCGACGTGATGACTCTATGCGGCATGTGATGGCTCTGTGCGGCATGTGATGACTCTATGCGGCATGTGATGACTCAGTGCGGCATGTGATGACACTGTACAGCATGTAATGACACTGTACGGCATGTAATGACTCTGTACGGCATGTGATGGCACTACAGCATGTAATGACTCTGTGCGGCATGTGATGACTCTATGCGGCATGTGATGGCTCTGTGCGGCATGTGATGACTCTATGCGGCATGTGATGACTCAGTGCGGCATGTGATGACACTGTACAGCATGTAATGACACTGTACGGCATGTAATGACTCTGTACGGCATGTGATGGCACTGTACGGCATGTGATGGCACTATACGGCAAGTGATCCTGTAATTCTCTATTTACAATGAAGGGAACATTATTGCTAAGGGGTACTAGGTAATATACCAATTGTGGGGAAGCAATGCTCTGTCCATATCTGAGGAGCTCTGGGCTTCAGTATGAAAATGCAAGTAGATGTGAATGGAAGGTTTCATTGTCTCATATAAAAATCCAGATAGTCAATAAAAGGATTCATTCACAATGTTATTTTATTTCATTTTACTACAACAGTAATGCATGGAATGCCTGTGTGCTGTCACATCCATATGTGTATTCTGCTTTTCAAATATATTGTTTTCACTCTGGTATATAGTAATATGTAGAGGACATTTACATACACAGCACTATCTGTGACTTCTCCTACCTTAGTCACTGAATGAAGTGCTCTTATCTCTGCCGACTCTTCTGACCATTGAAACATGCTGGGGGAGAGAAGGGAGGGAGGAGAAAGAGAAGGGAGGGAGGAGGAGGGAGGAGGAGGGAGGAGGAGGGAGGAGGAGGGAGGAGGGAGGGGGAGCAGCTACGCTCTGTGAAGTCTCGGGAACGAGTAGAGAGACAACATCAATCAAGCAAAATGACAGGAAAGTGGGTGGATCCAGACTCCAGAGCCAGACCATTGTCTGTATTACACTGTATGAAAGTCTGTAGCCCCTCCCACAGATATTTAGCTCGATTTTAACAGAATGGGGGCACTTCTGAGAGGGCTGGAAAGAGTTTTAGATATCAGCAGCTCACATAGAATAGATGTAAGCAAAAAAAAAGGAAACTCATACTTCTCTTTTAAAAAGTTGTCCCTGTTTCCCAACACAAGCTCACTATTTTATTATTTTAACATTATGAGTGGTAGTGGGGAGTCTTTTTGCATTCCAGCATCACAAACGTAAATGTTTCAAGATCACCAGATTACTGACAAAAGTGAATAAAACTATTGATGAGAATGGTTTCCCTGGTTTGATTTAAAGGTAACTGTTTAGGACTTTATGTCAACAGAATAACAATATTTCCAAAGCAGCAGTATTTATAACACATGCTGTAATCAGCAACATAACCTGCATACTGTATATCAGCCACAGACTCTATTAGATGAAAATAAAAGTGGTGGCTTACAATAAGTGAACTTCAGCAACTAGTAGCATAACTTACCTTATTTTCAGAAGCATAACTTTGATATACACACAAAAAGTATTCTCAATGTTTATATTTTCCTGTGGGTTGTTCTTATGCTAGCTGCCTTTTTTAATTTTCATTATCTGGGTGTAATTTTCATTATTATTCATAAACCCTTACTGCCTTTAAGGTACTTTAACTGGGCATTAAAGTGATTGTAAAATCAGAAGTTTTTTTTTAATCTTAATGCATTCTATGCATTAAGATAAAAAAAGCCTTCTCTGTGCAGCAGCCCCCCTCATACTTACCTGAGGTCCCTTTCTGTCCAGCGATGTCCATGAGTGTCTCGAGATTCTCCCTCCTGATTGGCTGAGATACAGCAGCAGAACCATTGGTTCCCACTGCTGTCAATCAAAGTCAGCTAGCCAATCGAGAGAGGGGGCGGGGCCGTATTGTGGCTCTGTGTCTGAATGAACACAGGGAGCTGTGACTCAGCTCGGGTACCCCCATAGCAAGCTGCTTGCTGTGTGGGGCCCTGAACAGGAGGGAGGGGCTAGGAGCAGAGAAGAGGGACCTGAGAAGAGGAGGATCCGGGCTGCTCTGTTCAAATCCACTGCAACAGAGCAGGTAAGTGTGAAATGTTTGTTATCTTCATAGGAAAAAAGACAAGACAAGAAAAGACAATCACTTTAAGTCAAGGGGGCAGGATGGATTTCCTGATCTTGTGACCACTGTGATTGGCTGTATCCACCAGCTTTCAGTCTTAACAAGTGACTCAGAGCTGTCAGTGACATGCAGAGAGTACACTCCCAGCACATAAACCTCAGTTGCCTTGGACACATATGTGTGGCATGCTGGCACTAAAGCCCACCTTCTTCACTGCTGCACATGTGCGTTTTGTGATTGGCAAGAGGTTACTATACACAATATTACCAAAAGTATTGTGACACCTGCCTTTACACGCTCATGAACTTTAAAGGCATCCTAGTCTTAGTCCGTAAGGTTCAATATTGAGTTGGCCCACCCTTTGCAGCTATAACAGCTTCAACTCTTCTGGGAAGGCTATCCACAAAGTTTAAGAGTATGTCTATGGGGATATTTGACCATTCTTCCAGAAGCGCATTTGTGAGATTAGGCACTGATGTTGGACAAGAAGGTCCCAAAGGTGTTCTATTGGGTTGAGGTCAGGACTTTGTGTGGGCAAGTCAACTTTTTTTTACCATTTCCAGGTGCTCTCTCTTAAGCTGTAAAGGCAGCGTACCATGGTGTGCACTTGCCATGGCTGCGATACTTTGAACTGCAGCGCACTGGAGCAGACTTTTAGAGATTAAAACAGGTGGGGATGAGGCAACATAACACCTCCTCACCACCTGTCAAACACCCTCTGAAAAGCAATTTAAGGCTGAATAATTCATTTGCAGTAAATATATTATGAAGTTAACATTAATTAAAGAATTCCTCTGACCACCACATAAAACAACTCCATTCTAACCAAAATATTACACACCAAAAACATAGGAGCTATGCAATAAAACATTTGAAACACTTTTCTGGCATTATGGTCACATTAGAAAATCCAGAGCCAGATTTATAAAAGCAATTTTCTTGCTATTTCCAATGTATGCAACAAATTCAGGTATTTCATATGTGCAACACATTTACATTCTGAAACTATGGCTATGACATATTAATTAAGAAATACCACTATATCGTCGATAATAAAAATGCAGTCAAATAAGAAGCTATTGTGTTGTATGTGTTGCATTGTGCTGCAGAGAAAATTCTGCAGTTCTGCAACAGTTTCATATACACCTTACCAACAGTTACACGAACCTCATCATTTGTTGCCTAGGCAGTAGACAGATTTCTAATGATAGTCCTTATGAATTTCATGGGGTTGTTATTTTTATTTCTGTATGAGTTAGGACCACACAATGAAACTTAAATTGTAGATTTTGTGTGTAGCCACTCATCTCTCACGATGCATCATCTTTTATATACTGTAAACGTAAAGTCACACTGTCCATCACCAAGATGTGTCAAGTAGTAGAGCAGTAGACACAGACACAGATATTATCTGAATGTGTCAGACACTTGGTTAGTATTAACCAGCTCCGCCACTGACTAAGGAATATAAATAGGTTAAAATGTTTATTGGACATATTTTCTGATTTAAAGAAGTAACTTTTTTAAACCTGTTTGGTTCTTTCTATAGACGTTCTAAAGAACTTTGGAAAAACCTCAATATCCTCATATATGGAAACCATCTCGTAAAGAAAATATTTGTGATTGTGCTGCCCAACAGTGAACAATCAAAATCAATCAATCATTCAATCAATTGAAAAAAACAAGTAAATAGTGACTTCCATAAATATTGGGTAACAAACTCCAGTGCTATAAAATTGCTATAGACATTGATACATTGAACAATCAATTAGATACCGTGTTTACCCGAAAATGAGACCTACCCAGAAAATAAGCCCTGCTGTGATTTTCAGGGAGGGCAGCAATATAAGCCCTACCCCGAAAATAAGCCCTAGTTTAAAGTGGTTGTAAAATCCTAAAATGCACTGTATTACAGTATTATATAATGTAAACTGTGTATGTCTCTGTAATGTATTTGTGATAAATATCTTCGTTGCAGCGCCGCTCGGTGCTCAGCTGTTCCCCTGCCGCTCTCCTCCTCTTCTCCCAGCTGTCAGTGGGGGATCCACCCCCCTGCAGTGCTCGGAGCACAGAAGACAGCTCAGACAGGCCATGGAAGCGCCAAGCGGCGCTCAGCTGTTTCCCCGCTGTTCTCCTCTCCTCCTCTTCTGCCAGCTGTCAGCGGGTAATCTCCGGGGCCCCCCCTCCCTCTGCAGTGCTCAGAATGGGGAAGACCGATCAGGTCGGTCACGCAAGTGCCAAGTGGCGCTATAAGAAGGTATTTATCACAAATAGATTACAGAAACATGCACAGTTTACATTATATAATACTGTAATACAGTGCATTTTAGGATTTTACAACCACTTTTACTCAGTTCCACTGGCACATGACTACACTGTAAATAAGCCATACTGGGTCTTTTGTTGCCAGAATTACTATAAGCCCCGGGCTTATTTTTGGGGGAACACTGTAAATAAAGTCCCAACAGTCCACACATAAAGTGCTCTAGTGCATCTTCATATTTTAATACGTGCTCCACCATATAACAAGAGTGCTTTGTCACCAGGTGAAATACTCGCTCACCTTGTTTACGTGTGGACTGTTGGGACTTTATTTATTTTACCTAATATGTGTTTATGTATTTTTCAATGTGTCAATGTTTATAGCAATTTTATAGCACAGGAGTTTGTTACCCAATATTTATGGAAGTCACTATTTTTTGTTTTTTCAATTGAATAAAATGATTAAATGATTGAATGATTGATTGTTCACTACTGGGCAGCGCTATCACAACTTTTTCTTTACTGATTGTTGTGGGAACACATTTAGTGATAGCTGCAGCCTTACGTTATATATATGAATAAGTGGTAGCGCACAACATCTTTATTATTTTTTGTCATCTCATATAGATGTCCATAACAGCAAGTCTTAAATAATTAAACAACTCACAGCACAGTTATGTTTGTAGAAAGAATGGAACTGGCTGTTAAAATTAATTTCCAGCACAATACTAGTAAGCCTTTAAACCTACTTTTAATAAACGTACAACAGGCTAGCACTCCTCTATTGCCCTATTGTACTGGAATACATGGTAATTAAAGCACACTTCGTTTTGTGTTTTCTTACAGCTCTGTATGATATCACATCAAGATCACACTGTGCTGACATGTGTGCCAAAAATGTAGCCATTAATCCCTACAGCAATAATACATTCAGCAACATCATAAAGCATTAATCACATGGCCATATAGTATTTGACTGTACCTTCTTATAGAAACTACACACTGCAAGTTAATAGCCTTCCACCAGATGCTAATTATTAATATTTAATAACTTCATTTGCACACTGCAGTGAAAATATCATATAAATCAAGTGATAATTATGAAAATTCAATGGTTAAATCAATGTCCATACCAACAAAGAGATTCCATTCAATGTCCAAATCAGCTTGATTAGCTAAGCAGCCTTTCATCACATTGAGGCAGTAGTTGTTGCAAGGTTTCAGTGTGGGCAGTCCACGACAGTACGGGCAATACAACATCTTCAGGAGTGCCCGAATGCACCCTGCATTTGGGCTGAGCTGTAAAAAAAAAAAAAACAAAAAAAAAAACCTGGTTTAGAAACTGTAGCTCTGACTGGAAAAAAATACTAAATTAGAATATGTTTATATGGAAGAGCAGTTAGAAAACGGAAAAACTAGGTTTGAGGCAATGTAGGTGAAAAATTAGCTTTAAAGCAATCTAATGGAAAATATTAAAATGTATGTAAACTCTAACAATGGACACCTCCTATTTGCTCCCTTTTGGTCTGTTAAATATACCATTGGAATCATATTGTTATATTCGACTACCAATTGATTAGCATTTTGTTATAGAGATCTGAGAGTGGGCGTGGTTTCATACAGTAGTTTAGCAAAAGGCACTAGACAGGGCTGACTTTGATGATACAGAGGTGTGATAAACCTCTGATGCCTTGTACACACGATCGGAATTTCCGACAACAAAACCGTGGAATTTTGTCTGAAGGGTGTTGGCTCAAACTTGTCTTGCATACACACAGTCACAGAAATGTTGGCCAACAATTATGAACGTAGTGCCGTACCACGTGTTTTTTCAGCTATTTAGCGCCACCCTTTGGGCTCCTTCTGCTAATTTCGTGTTAGTAGAAGTTTGGTGAGTGTTGATTCGCACTATTCTTTTTGCGTTTTTCATTTAGCGCTTTTCAGTTCGCACTTTTCATTTCGTGCTTTTCAGTTCGTTTCTGAGTGGCCGTTCGTCAACCAGACATGTTGCGAAATCGGAGGAGATAACATGTTATTTATTATTGGCCTTGGAGTTATTGCTTTGACATTATTTTTTTGGTTGAATAATGATTTGATTTGGTATATTTTCTATATTTTTGGATGCATAGAATGCCCTTTTTGGTTAAGTTCTAATGGCAGATAGCATGTCTAATTTTTTTTTTAATGCACAATAAAAAAAATGTGTACAATAATACTTGGCTATTTGTTTTACTTCAAATGACAGTTTGAGAGTAGGCAGTTATATTTTAAAAAATACATTGTAAAATTGACAAGGGACACCAACATAGCTGTATCTTTGATCTTATAAACTACTATAATTGTGCGGTAACTTGCACAAATAAAAAAAAAAAAACATAATATTATTATACAGAAATATAGTATCAGCACAGAGTGATACTGCGGATACTTATGGAGTATTCTGTGCCATGTCCTATGGTTAGATAGAATAGAAAAGAAATGTGTGGGCTTGGACTTTTTAGGCTCGATAACAAATGTTATTCAGTTAAAAACTAAAATTTATTGAAATATAGAAAACATTAATAGGTATTAAATAATAAATCAG
The DNA here is from genome assembly GCF_042186555.1 of Aquarana catesbeiana. Taxonomy (NCBI): domain Eukaryota; kingdom Metazoa; phylum Chordata; class Amphibia; order Anura; family Ranidae; genus Aquarana; species Aquarana catesbeiana. Next base: position 263,132,141 of record NC_133325.1, on the reverse strand, counting down.
ATATCTAGTGGTTACTAATGAGCTCTATATACAAAGACATCATAAATATAATAAATTTGACAGTATCAAGAATTCCACGTACTTACCATAATAATAGTGGTATAATAGTTGAATATGGGGAGAGGGAGGGATGAAGGAGGGACGGGATAGACGCCCGCCAGGGAAATGGACTTAAAAGTTCATTTTAAGTTCATATCACTGGCGGGCGTCTATCCCGTCCCTCCTTCATCCCTCCCTCTCCCCACATTCAACTATTATACCACTATTATTATGGTAAGTACGTGGAATTCTTGATACTGTCAAATTTATTATGTTTATGATGTCTTTGTATATAGAGCTCATTAGTAACCACTAGATATCTGATTTTTATATTTAATACCTACCTTTATTACTATAATTCATTGCTTTCTATTAGACTATATTGCATTAATGTGCTTTTTTAACCAACACCTCCCTCCTTCCTCTCTTTTCAATTCCCCTCCTCCTCCTTGTTCCCCCCCTATTTTCTTTCTCCCCCCTTCCACTCTTCCTCTTCCTTCCTCCCCCATCTTTTCTATCGGTCTCTTCTCTCTTCCTTTCCATTCTATTCTCTCCCTTTCTTCTCCCCCCCTTCTTTCCTTCTTCCCCCCTCCTCCCCCCTCTTTTTCTTTTCTCTTTTTTCTTTTTTTTCCCCTTTTCTTTTTCCTTTTCCTTATTTTTCTCACCCCCTTCTTTATTTTCCCTTTTTACCCTATCCCTCCCTTTTCCCCACCCTCTTCCTCCTTCCCCTGTCTCCTCCTCCCCCCATTTTCTTCTTCTCCCTTCCCTTCCCTCTTCCCCCATCCCTGTCTCCACCCCCACCCCCCTTCCCTTCCTTTCTTCCCCCTTCTTGCCAATTGACATGTTGCTTATCCAGGATTCATCCGTCCTTTGGCCATCTTTACACATTAAATTTGCTTATCACATCACCAGCATATACAAAATACACCATTGTTACTATGTTGTATGCACCCCCATAGTGGACGAATACTTCTTGGGTCCTTTCGGACTAGGACTGGCTCATTTGGGTTTCCATCTTTGCCTGTCCAAATTCGCAGTGTTTATTGATGTGTATTGATATGATATTTTTGGTTTATGTTTTTTATTTATGGATTATCTGTTATATTTATTTAATGTCTTATGTTTAAGTTCCATGCTCCTGAAGAAGTGCTAGGCATGCAACATGTTGAGCTGTAAATGTTAACCTCTATCAACGACATAGCTCTTTATTAAATCTAATACCCCTTGATGGAATGATGATTGCCTCACCCTTGAATTATCTGTTATTTCATTCAGCTATGTATGGTCTGTATTGTTGTAACCATTTTCATGGACTGAATTGTGTACAGATTTTTAGATCTGTTTTTCCCTTTTTAATAATGTTTTCTATATTTCAATAAATTTTATTTTTTAACTGTATAACATTTGTTATCGTGCCTAAAAAGTCCAAGCCCACACATTTCTTTTCTATTCTCTCTACATAATAATATTATTCTTGATATCACTAGAAAAAAAAAGCCTTTGAAAATTTGTTTGCAATAACTCCATCAGTATCAGCAGCAAAGCAGCTTCATTATTATCCCTTTAAAGAAGAAGAGAATTGTGCGCTGCATTTGGAGATTTCATAATTTGCCACATCACGAATGTTAATTTTCCATTACAAACGCTAGTTTACAAGACTGACTGCTTCTGCTTCCGAGCATGCATGTTTGTACTTTGGACTTTTGTCCAACGGACTTGTGTACACACGATCGGAAAGTCCGACAACACACATTTGTTGGTGGAAAATTTGAAGACATGCTAGCTAACATTTTTTGGCGGAAAGTCTGACCACAATTGTCCGATGGAGCGTACAGACGGTCGGATTTTCCGCCAACAGCCTGACAGCCAACATTTCTCGTCAGAAAGTCCGATTGTGTGTACGGGGCTTAAGTATGTGGGGAGAATGATTGATTCATACTAAAACTTTGTGCCACCCTTATTTTCTTGAAAATTGGCTAGTTGGTACAGTCAGATTTTCATTTCAGGTCTATGCTAGAGAGGTGACACCTTTGATACAACACAGCCCAGTTTAAGACACATTTGTTGCTAAGCAGTGAAAGTTAGATGGAATGCAGTGATGTTATAAGCCTCTACTAGCAAGGTCTTAAAGCAATTCCTAATAAGGCGTCGTACATAGTCTTGCAGATCAGCTAAGCAATGCACATACTGAGTCTATGTTTTAGCTATGAGAGCCATATTTTATCCATGATCCATAATTCCTGCCCTTTCAGTTAGACAACAAACATCTTATCTTATAATGGGCATACATATTTGGTATCACAGGCATTATAAATTCATTCTACTAAATAATATGCTGGTTATCCAATTGTGAAATCTTGTTAAATAGGGGTACAAATGCATTTATGATTAGGGGTGTGTCCACTCAGCACAACAAAAAAAACTTCTTCAGCACACCGCTCTGACCCTTTGACTGGGTATGTTAACCCTGTAATGCCCTCTTCAAGGACCTGAAAAAGATGGCTTCATTTGCACCTCCGGGATCTTGCTTTCCATCAAAACTATAAAGAATTGCTAAAAGTCATTTATGTTGGTCAGTGATTGTGCCATATCAAATTGCACTTACTCTGCAAGTGAATCAGATTCTGCACTGAACCAAAGACCAAGAAAATGTTTCTTATTTTTTCTTTTCTTAAGTATTTTCACTTCTAATCGCTTTTTACTATTGATAATGTCTCTTTTGTAATATATCTTTATGCAAATTTGTTTTGCACTATTTTTCTATGCGTGAAGCTAAAAAAAACTTCAGTATGCAGCTCCCCCCACAGCCCCCCCAATTCTTATCTGAGCCCAATCACGATCCAGCGATGTTCATGAGAGAGACTGCTCTCCTGGGTCTTTGCCTCCTCATTGGCTGAGAGATAACAGCAGGAGCCATTGGAGCAGGGGCAGGACTGAGCCCCGTTCTGTGTGTCTTATGGACATACAGAGAGGGGCTTGGGAGCGACCCCACATGAGTGCCCCATAACAAGTCATTTGCTATGGGGGCACTCAGAGAAGAGGAATAGCTAGGAGTGCCGATGCAGGACTCAAGTGGAGGAGGATCGGGGCTGCCCTGTGCAAAACCATTCCATGGACCAGAGAAGTATAGCATGTTTGTTATTTACAAAAATACCCTTTAATATCACTCTAACTCTTTTGCTGCCAGAAGCATTTTGCATTTTTTGCACGTAAAATGCACATTTTAGGCCAAGAAATTTGTTAATATCCCCACACATTACACATTTTTTCTCAAAACAAAAAATGGAGAATAAAGCAGTTGTAATTTATTTTTTTTGGTCATATAATATGTTTAAGTGCACACAAACACAATAAATTACCACATTTTTGGTCAAATATAAAAGATGAGATTGTGCCAAGTAAATATATACAAAACATGTCAAGCCTTAAAATTGTACATGCCCATGATGACAAATTTTAGTACACACAATTTTCCATAAACAATGCTTTAAAAGCCCTTACAGGTCACCAGTTTACTGTTAGCCAGAAATAAAGGCAAATCATGTATCATTTGCTTTTTTCCTGGCCACAATGGTAAAGTAAAAAAAAAAAAAAACCTTCGCTTTCAGGTTCTTACTAGCTACTGACAAATGGACATTCATTGGTCTTCCTCCCCTCTACCTGGTGACACCTGCCATCCCACAGGTGGAACAGCGGAGCCCAGGAGACATGATGGAGGGTATAACTGGGGGAGTGCCCGTTCCATCCAGTAGATCACTTCCACTTGAAGGCCAACAGCCCATTTGTGAAGTTTACATTAATTCCTGACTACTGTAACAATTTGAAGTATGTGTAAAACCTTCCACTGCTGCCAATATACGCCTTATGTTGGTGGCAGTGAAAAGGCTAAAAAGTCACCCACTGAAGCCAAGTGAAAGTCTTCCATTATTAGTGGAAAAAGTTGAAAGGATGTGATCAATGGCTAGATGTTATGGAAAAACCCCAAACATTTTAAACCTCCCACTGCAAAAACGTGCCACAATTATTGGTGTTCAGGGGCATTTTAACGTCCCAAAAACAATCCCAAAATCATTGGTGTTTAGTGGCATTTTAAACCCCCACCCCCATTGTTGGTGGTTGCTAGCACATTTACATCCTCTTCCAAAAATCAGTGTTTAGAGTACACGTTCATTTTTGTAAGCATGCACGCTCAGCACTGGTATCAGCAGCCACTGGCCTTTATAAACAGAAGCAATGCAGAAGGAATTTGCTGAGTGGTCTTCAGCTTGTTCTCGTTTACCTGATACCCGATCTACTGATTGTGTATTATCCATTGTGTATTACCCAGCTTGCCTTCTGAACTATGCTACACCCTTCTGTCTTGTATCCTGTTTGCCCAGCTGTTACTAACGGCTTGTATTACTGAACTCTTTCTTTCCCTCCTGATTCAATATAAGTTGCCTGGATGTATCTGACTTTTGCTTGTTTTTGGACTCTGTCTTTGGCTCCTGATTCAGTACCACATTGTTCCTATGCCTGGTTCCTGGTTGGTGATCTTCTGTTCTCAGTTCTGTACTTCTGGCTGCAACACAGATCCACCTCAGTACTTATGTCTCTCTGTATCCTCACAATCTCACTTTCAGGAGTGTAGGAGGTATAAGAGGAGCCCTCCCATCTTCTCTGCCAGGTATATGATAGCCATTGGCCCACCTCTCCACCTATGATCGCTCCTTTTATTAGGAGAGATAGATTCATTTATTTAATTTTCCTTTCTCCCCTTCCTATCTTGCGAGAGCAAGTGGAGGGCTCACCAACGTAAACAATACTACACTGTTTACATTGGTTATTGCTGTAATTGGTCATCATATCAATCTCATGGCACAGAGCCACTCTAGTTGGCTCTGTGCTCTTTGTTGATGCACTCTGCTGTCTCATGGCAGTGGTAGCCCTGACTTTGTGTTTGTGCTCAAAGGTAAACAACATAGACATACGCGTATGTCCGACAGCCCTAGTAGGGGTGCTGTCTGGCTATTTATTTACGACCTATCGTAAGGTGGTTAAAGGGGTAATAATAGGAAAATGTACAGTACATGTATTTCAGGAATGTACTGCACATGTTTTTATTTTTTTATGCCTTATCATACTGTATACTTTAAAAGAGAAGTGCGGGGTTTAAATATACAAACCTACATACTCACCTAGGTGGATGCAGCATCGATCTGATGCTGCATCTGTCCCCCATTGCCTCTATGACTGGGAACTGAGTGATCAAAGTCTACTGATTACTCAGCCCTCTGTCTTCAGTGAGCAGAGAGCTGGTGTCAGTCATTGGCTCTCTGCCCCTCCAGCGTTCACTGCAGTGTCCTGAAAGGCTAATCTAGCTGCGGATCTAGGCATCTGGGTGGATCATGACACTAAAGTCGGGATGTCTCCAGAGTCTGGACCAGCTGACATCTGCCGACAACTGACAGTGGACTTTAGTCCGCTGTTGCATGAATCTGGATAATCTGGATCGCAGGAGTGCAGAACGAAGTGCAGAGAAGTAGGGTTAGAAGAGCTTTGACCCTACTTCTCCTTTAATGAAATATTGAATTTTCTCTGTTAAATGCTACAACACCTAGCTTGACCTTCCACATAGGGATGTACTTGATGTACAGAAATACCTCCTTTGGCAGGTAAAACAAATGCCATATATGTATTTCAGCTGTCTATTTAGTTTTTTGCCTAGAGTTCATCTTTATCCAAGGACACTTTATCGCATATACAGTATAGTAGGAATGCTTCTAGCAAACAGCTCTGATTTTTAACTGAGCCTACTGCATCCTCACCATTTCCCCTGTTCATTCTCTCTGATATACTAAACTGATTTACTACCCTGGAAGCTGAAAATGCAGTATGATAGTTGAATGGTCTCCATCAGAACTTCATTCTCTCTTTCATAGTAAAAAAGTAGTTATAAATGCAGTAGTTATAAATCTTCATGCTGCAGATAGCCGACAGCTGGAAAAAAACAAATCTTTGTATTTTAAATATGGATGTTGTGTTAAACAGTCAGCAGGTTGTTGAATAACATAAGCCTAATATTGTGTTTTGTGTGGATAATGAATGTCAGAGAGTTCCATGTCACAAGTAGGGATGAGCTGAACACCCCCCGGTTTGGTTCGCAGCAGAACATGCGAACAGGCAAAAAATTTGTTCAAACATGCGAACGCTGTTAAAATCTACGGGACACGAACATGAAAAATCAAAAGTGCTAATTTTAGAGGCTTATATGCAAATTATTGTCATAAAAAGTGTTTGGAGGACCTGGGTCCTGCCCCAGGGGACATGTATCAATGCAAAAAAAGTTTTAAAAACTGCCATTTTTTCAGGAGCAGTGATTTTATTAATGCTTAAAGTGAAACTGAAACTGAAATATTCCTTTAAATATAGTTCCTGGGGGGTGTCCATAGTATGCCTGTAAAGTAGCGCATCTTTCCCATGTTTATAACAGTTCCACAGCAAAATAACATTTCTAAAAGGAAAAAATGTAATTTCAAACTGCTCGCGGCTGTAAGGTATTGCCGGATCCCAGCAATATAGATAAAAATACCAAAAATACAAAAGAAAATGGCATGGATGTCACCTCCAAAATCCATACCAGGCCCTTCAGGTCTGGTATGGGCATTAAGGGGAACCCCACACCCAATTTAAAAAAAAAATGGCGTGGGGGTCCCCCAGGCACTATATACTCCGAACAGCAGTATATATACTACTGTATACTGCCTGCCCTATATACTATGCAGAAAATTGGGCCTTAGGTGTTGGTGGTGCCACAACACTGTAAGCCCTCACAGTTACTCTTGTTGGGCGCAGGAACGGGCCCTGCTGTGAAATATTATATCAAAAATTGTTTAAAAAAGTACATGCCCCTGTTAAACAGGGGCAGAAAAATTGGGCCTTGGGTGGTGGTGCCCTAAATCAAAAATATTATTGGACGCTAGCATCATCAAGATTGAGGAGGAATAGGATAGTCAGCATAGGCAGTCTTCAAGGGATCCCACATCCATAGCAAATTCAATCAGTTACATCAGCATCTGGTGCTTGATAACTGCTGATCCAAGACTGATTCATTTTTATGATTGTGAGCCTTTCTGAGTCTGTGGATAGGCGCACTCTTTAATCCATTACAAACCCTCCAGCAGCACTGAATGTGCATTCAGAAAGCACGCTGGATGCAGGACAAGCCAGTGGCTCAATTGCATATTGAGCAAGTTCTGACCAGCGGTCCATCCTCAAGACCCAATAACCCAGTGGATGCTCTGTTGGAAAGGTCTCCAAGTCTGCCCTTACCCCTAGATATTCCTGCACCATGTAATGCAGACCCTGGCGATGGTTGCTTGAACTGATCAGACCTTGGCGATGATGACTGAAAAATTGTTTAAAGGCATCAGCCAGCCGGCCCCCTTATTCACCGCTCTTCCTCTGACTGAACTAAGCCTCAGCAACACGTTGTCCAGCACCAAGAAATTGTAACCTCCCAGGGTCTGGAAATGCGTTGCACAACCCTTTTTTCAAGGCCTCCTGAAAATGTTTCATGCTCTGCTCCCTCTGCAAAGGCAGGATGAGTTTTGCAACCTTACCCTTGTAACGTAGATCAAGAAGGGTTGTCAACCAGTAATCATCCCTCTCCTTGATACCATGTATCCTAGGGTCCTTTCACAGGCTTTGCAGAATCAGGGAGGCCATGCAGCGTAAGTTTGCAGAGGCATTCTATTCTGAGTCCTCTGGGTCACTAAGGATCACATGATCCGTAACTAATTCCCCCCAGCCATGTACAACTCCCTGGGTTTCTGAGGACTGAAAACCATCCCTTGAAGACTGCTGCTGAGTGTTATCCTCTACATCCATGCTGACACAATCCTCCTCCTTCTCTTCTTCCTGTGTGTTTAGCAGGCCCGCAGGAATGCTATCTGGATAAAGGGGGCATTGAGAGGTAAGGAAGTCCTCCTTTTCCTCCCGCTGTTCTGCCTCAAGTGCCCTGTCCATGATTCCATGAAGCGTGTGCTCCATCAGGAAGACTAGAAGGACAGTGTCAATGATGCATGCATTGCCGTTGCTCACCATTCATGTGGCCTCCTCAAATGGTGACAGGACAGTGCATACATCCTTGATCAGTAGCCACTGGCGTGGTAAAAAGAGGCCAAGCTCCCCTGACCCTGTCCTGGTGCCATACTCGCACAGGTACTCATTGATGGCCCTCTGCTGTCTGTGCAGCCGCTGCAGCCTTGCCAATGTTGAGTTCCACCTGGTGAGCATGTCACCAATGAGGTGGTTAGTGGGCAGGTTGCATTCCCTTTGAATGTCAGCTAGATGAGCACTGGCATTGTATGACTGGCGGAAATGACCACAGACTTTTCTGGCCTGCCTCAGGAGATCCTGTAAGCCTAGGTACCTGCTCAAGAACTGCTGCACCACCAAATTCAGGATGTGTGCCAAACATGGAAAATGGAACACGTGTCCCTGTCGGAGGGCGGAGAGAAGGTTGGTGCCATTGTCGCATATAACCATTCCTGGCAGAAGCTGGCATAGTGTCAACCACCTCTGAGCCTGCCTCTGCAGAGCTGACAGAATCTCTGCAGACCAACTCAAGCACCGCATGGCATCTTTTAGCCTGACTGCTTGCGTAGCCCCTTGAATGCTTGCGGAGCACCTCTGGTTCAGAGCACAAATCTGCAGAAGAGGCCATAGAGGAAGAGGAGGGGGTGGAGGAGAGAGCTATGGCAGAATCACCACTAGCATTTTGGAGGCGTGGTGCTAGCAATTTGGCCAAGCATTTAGATGCTGAGCATGTGTATGGCTGGGACCAAATTTCTTCTTACGGTTCAGCAACTGGGGTAGGGAAATTTGCCTGCTAAGATCAGATGGTGATGTACTGCTAGCAGATTGGATGCAAGTACTTGGGACACCTATTGCTATACCTCCATTCCTCTCAGTGCAGGTTTTTGAGAGGACTGGAGCTATAGTAGGGTTGGAGATCCCAGATGAGGAGCAAGGAGAAATCTGCCTTTTTCTTTGATGTGGGTCTTTCAAGTGCTGTTGCCAATGGACTGCATGGCAGGTCGTCATATGTCCGGTCAAGCATGTGGTGCCCAAGCGGCTGCTGTTCTGGCCATGCTTGATCCACTTCAGACAGGTTGCAAACAGCAATGGTGCGATCTGCTGCACACGTGTCAAAAAAGGCACACACCAAGGAACTTTTAAAAATCAGAGTGGAGTCAGCAGCGTCCTGCACCTGCGGAGCTCTATGGTGTGATGCAATAGAGTGGCTGCCCTTAAGCTGCCCCCTAGAGGACATCCTGCCTCATTGGGGTTATGCCTCCTCCTCTCTTCTCTCAGGTAACCAAATACAGTCAGTGACCTCATCATCCCCTCCCTCCTCGTCACTGGAGCAAACTTGGAAGTATGCTGCAGCTGGGGGAACATGACTGCTAGTTTCTTGTCCTTCTGTGGCACCCCCTCTCTCTAGGCTCACGTTACTCCCTTCCTCAACTTGGGAACCAACATCGGAGCCTTCAAATCGCTGCACATCCTCAAGCAGCATGTACCCGACACTGTGTTCGAATAATTCTGGGGACTCCTCCGTGCATGATGGTGGGGCTACGGAAGGAATGACTGAACAAGGAGCCGGTGGAATAGGCAGCTGCGTTGGAAAGCAAACTACTCTGAGCCTGGGTGACAGAGGATAAGGAGGATGAGAACGGCTTTGTTATCCACTCCACCAACTCTTCTGCATGTTGTGGCTCAATAACACAGCCAGCAGCAGAAAAAAAGGACAAGTGTGCCCCACGGTCACCTGCAGAGGATGCACCATGTCCATGACCACCACTTTTGACTGTAGACACAGAGACTGCTTGCCCTCTTTTAGTGGCCTGTGAACATCTGCCCCTCCTTGGTGGCCTTCCGGACATGATGTATTTTTTGTTTTGAAACACCACACTACATTGTATTAGATACTGTGTACACTGCCTGAAGTGTATTAGAAACTGTACACACTGTATTAGATACTGTGTACACCGCCTGCACTGTATTAGAAACTGTACTACAGCTGCACTGTATTGTGTACTGTGTATACCACCAGAAGTGTAGTAGAAACTGTGCACACTGTATTAGATACTGTGCACACCGCCTGTACTGTATTAGAAACTGTACTACAGCTGCACCGTATTGTGTACTCTGTACACCACCAGAAGTGTAGTAGAAACTGTGCACACTGTATTAGATACTGTGTACACCACCAGAAAAGTAGTAGAAACTGTACTACAGCTGCACTGTATTGTGTACTGTGTATACCACCAGAAGTGTAGTAGAAACTGTACACACTGTATCAGATACTGTGTACACCGCCTGCACTTTATTTGAAACTGTACTACAGCTGCACTATATTGTGTACTGTGTACACCACCAGAAGTGTAGTAGAAACTTTACACACTGTATTAGATACCGTGTACACCACCAGAAAAGTAGTAGAAACTGTACTACAGCTGCACTGTATTGTGTACTGTATACACCACCAGAAGTGTAGTAGAAAATGTACACACTGTATTAGATACTGTGTACACCGCCTGCACTGTATTAGAAATTGTACTACAGCTGCACCGTATTGTGTACACCACCAGAAGTGTAGTAGAAACGGTACACACTGTAATAGATACTGTGGACACCACCAGAAAAGTAGTAGAAATTGTACTATGGCTGCACTGTATTGTGTATTGTGTACACCACCAGAAGTGTAGTAGAAACGGTACACACTGTAATAGATACTGTGTACACTACCTGCACTGTATTAGAAACTGTACTACAGCTGCACTGTATTGTGTACTGTATACACTATCAGAAGTGTAGTAGAAACTGTACACACTGTATTAGATACTGTGTACACCGCCTGCACTGTATTAGAAACTGTACTACAGCTGCACTGTATTGTGTACACCACCAGAAGTGTAGTAGAAACTGTACACACTGTATTAGATACTGTGTACACTGCCTGAAGTGTATTAGAAGCACTACACCACCGAATGCACCAAAGATATAGGCTACACTGGATGCAGAGTATTATATATATAATGCCAAACTGTGTATATCTATCTATCTATGTATCTATCTATGTATCTATCTATCTATCTATAGATATATATATATATATATATATATATATATATATATATATATATATATATATACACACAAACACACAGAGTTGTGCTCTATATATATATATATATATATATATGCACAGTGAGGGAAAAAAGTATATATATATATATATATATATGTATATATATATATATATATATTAATACACTACATGCACTGACTGAATATCGCGTAAACTCTGAATATATAGTCTATGCTATATATATACATATACTAGACTGACTGTGTGTGTGTATATATATATATATATATATATATATATATATATCAAATACACTGCCACTAACTAAATAACCTGCCTGCTTAATCTAACTTAAGCGATCTCTCTGTCCATGCCAACAACATTACACACAGCTGCCGTGTAAGCTGCCTTATATAGTGTGGGGTGTGGACTTAGTCCCCCTGAGCCATGATAGGGCAAAGGCACCCTGCCTTTGGCCAATTATGGCTCTCTTAGCAAAGCGCGCTGTGATTGACCAAAGCCTGCAGGTCAGATGCATGCTTTGGCCAATCATCATACAGCAATGCACTGCGATCTCGCAGTGCATTATGGGGCGTTCCACGGCGCTCAAATTTTCTGCAAACGGCCCATAATGTTCGCTGTTCGGCGAATGGGCAAACACCCGATGTTCGAGTCAAACTTGTGTACGAACTGAACATCTAGCTCATCTCTAGTCACAAGGTGCTTTTCTTGAGGTCAACCTCAGAATCAAAAGTGAGTGAGCCACCCTTTTCTTTTTCATTTCAGGGAGAACTATGACAAATATATTCAGTCCCATAAAATTTACGGCTGTGAGGATTGTGCCATGTGAAAAATGTATCTCATAAATGTGGTTGATAAATTAAACATTTTATAGTCTATTAACTTGATCAACAAGGGCAATGCTTAGGCAGCCTTTGTGCAGGTTCATACATATTAACCCCTTGCCGATGATATACGTCGGCACAATGGCACAGCTGGGCAAATGGGCGTACAGGTACGTCCCCTTTAAGAAGCGGCATTGTGGGCGCACGCAGTGATCGCTCCCATGTGAGTAGTAGCCCACCCCCCATAGTTAGAATCACTCCCCAGGACACACTTAACCCCTTGATCGGCCCCTAGTGTTTAACGCCTTCCCTGCCAGTGTCATTTACACAGTAATCAGTGCATTTTTATAGCACTGATCGATGTACAAATGACAAAATGGTGTCAAAAGTGTCTGATGTCTCCGCCATAATGTCACAGTCATGATAAAAATTGCAGATCGCTGCCATTACTAATTAAAAAAAATATATATATAATAAAAATGCCATTAAACTATCCCCTATTTTGTAGACGCTATAACTTTTGCGCAAACCAATCAATATACGCTTATTGCAATTTTTTTTTACCAAAAATTTGTAGAAGAATACATATCGGCCTAAACTGAGGAAAAATTTTGTTTTTTTATATATTTTTGGAGGATATTTATTATAGCAAAAGGTAAAAAATATTACTTTTTTTCAAAATTGTCGCTCTTTTTTTGTTTATAGCGCAAAAAATAAAAAACGCAGAGGTTATCAAATACCACCAAAAGAAATCTCTATTTGTGTGTAAAAAAGGAGGTCAATTTTGTTTAGGTGCAACGTTGCACGACCGCGCAGTTGTCAGTTAAAGCAACGCAGTGCCGAATCGCAAAAAGTGCTCTGGTCAGGAAGGGGGTAAATCCTTCCGGGGCTGAAGTGGTTAATTACCACTCTTATTCTTTACGTTACCACATTGAGTTCAGGTATCAAAATTGTAAAATATGCTGCGGATGAAGGGACTATGGCTCATGCAAATTAAGAAAATAAGACTATAATCCCATCCAAACAGTGACTGGTATATACTGTTGAAGTAGATTGGAGATGTCCAGTCTACCACACTAGAGACATCTCCAGGTACCTTCTTTTTTGTCTCTGGATGGGTATAATAAACAACTTTAAAAAATAAACATTATTTCATCTCAGATGAATCAAAGTCAGTCTAGGCATGGTGTTATTTCCTGAGCTTTTCTTCTTTTACTGTTATTTTTTTCTTCCTATTTATAAAAGCATATTTCATGGTATTGTTCATCAGGAGAATTAATCATTTCCCCCTTTTTCAGTTCTGTATCAAAACATTTTTCAAACTTTTGCAGCTATATTTGCTATTTTTTTTATTGAAATATTCCACATTTAAAAATGTGACTATACAGTATACATTAAAAAAATAAAATAAAACGCAAAGTATTATACTACTGTTGTGACAGTGATGAGTGTAATAATGTTTAATAAATACTTCCCTAATCATCAAACTATTACATCCAGCGGGGTCCGGTCTATGCCAAAAACCAGGAAGTGCTGCAAGAAACACCTACAAGTACAAATCAATACAATTTTCACATTTTTGTAGGGTGGAGGGGAAGTACAAAAAGAAAAAAATAGCTATGAGGTGCAGTGGCGGCTGGTGCTTTTTTTTTTTTTGGGGGGGGCGCAAACAAACTACAAAATACTGAAACCCCCCATCAATTGCAGCCTCACTGTGCCGATCAAATGCAGCCATTGTGTCCATCAAATGCAGCCACTGTGCCCATCAAATTCAGACACTGTGCCCATCATATGCAGCCACTGTGCCCATCATATGCAGCCATTGTGCTCATCATATGCAGCCACGTGTGCCCATCATATGTAGCCACTGTGTCCATCATATGCAGGCACTTGTGCCCATCATATGCAGCCACTTTTGCCCATCATATGCAGCCACTTGTGCCCATCATATGCAGCCACTGTGCCCAAACGCAACCACTTGTGCCCATCATATGCAGTCACTTGTGCCCATCAAATGCAGCCACTTGTGCCCATCATATGCAGCCATTGTGCCCGTCAAATGCAGCCACTTGTGCCCATCAAATTCAGCCACTTGTGCCCATCATATGCAGCCACTTGTGCCCATCAAATGCAGCCACTTGTGCCCATCAAATGCAGCCACTTGTGCCCATCAAATGCAGCCACTTGTGCTCATCAAATGCAGCCAATTGTGCCCATCATATGCAGCCACCTGTGCCCATCATATGCAGCCACTTGTGCCCATCAAATGCAGCCACTTGTGCCCATCATATGAAGCCACTTGTGCCCGTCAAATGCAGCCACTTGTGCCCATCAAATGCAGCCACTTGTGCCCATTAAATGCAGCCACTTGTGCCCATCATATGCAGCCACCTGTGCTCATCAAATGCAGCCACTTGTGACCATCAAATGCAGCCACTTGTGCCCATCATATACAGCTACTTGTGCCCATCATATGCAGCCACGTGTGCCCATCAAATGCAGCTGCCTGTGCCCATCATATGCAGCCTCTGAGAGGACTTACCGCAGCATCTCCTCCAGCGTGTCTCCTGCGATCCTCTTCCTAAGTGTCAGGCATCCAATAGGGTGGCCTGGCACTTTGACCAATCAGGAAACAGGTCTGCCGCCCTGCTTCCTGATTGGCGGGGAGGAAGGTTAGTGTGAAAATAGTGAAAATGTAGTCGCTATTGTCACACAATTCGGTGAAATCAGGGCGCACTCTCTGCGCCCCGAGCCTACCCTATTTTGAAGCCTATTAGAGCCTCTGGCTCTAATCAGGTGCTTCAAAAAGTACCAACCCCACCATAGGAATCCATGCATCCGGCGTCCTTCAAGGGGCCGGGCACATGGATGGGGGGTGCCCCCGTGCGCCTGCAGTGCACGGGCCACCACTGATAAGATGTTATGTTCTGCTTTAAAGTGTATGTAAACCCTGACAATGCACCTCTCTTTTTTATTTTTTTATTTTTTTACAAAACAGGGTTGCTTTATTGCAATCTTCAGCAATACAGTAGAACAGAACACAAAAACACAGTCTAGTTCAGTATACAGCAAGAAGAGGTACATACAGAGTACCATTAATCAAAGCAGTAATAACCAAAAAAAAATGAGAGACTCAGCATAATAAAACACATAGAGGGTAACTCTGCTTTCGTGGGAAAAAAAATAGCAAATAAAGAATAAATAATATAGCGCATATGATTGCGACACTAATCATTTTGTAACTGAATGTTATTAAAAATTACCTTTCCTTTTCAATCTGCAGCCAATGTAATTTTCTGAGAATGCAGTGCAATATGGCTACCTGGAGTTGTTCTGTACACAGAATGTGTGCTGACCACTCCCCAGAAACATAATTTCCTGCTTGTGTGATTGGCTCACCAATTTTCCCAGAAGTTTGCCTAAGATACAAGTCAGATTTCAGGCATCCCCTGCAACAAAAATTTCATTTTTGAGAGATACTTTCAATACTAACCCATCTAAAGGGATGCAGGCCCAGCAGATTTCCTCATTA
Source organism: Aquarana catesbeiana (assembly GCF_042186555.1). Classification (NCBI taxonomy): domain Eukaryota; kingdom Metazoa; phylum Chordata; class Amphibia; order Anura; family Ranidae; genus Aquarana; species Aquarana catesbeiana. The sequence goes on along the minus strand of NC_133325.1, from coordinate 263,116,588 downwards.
GTGCCCTGTTCCTGCCACACCTGACAGTTAATTATGAAACCAGTCCCATTAGACCTACTCAGAACAGAGGCACAGTGAAACACACAGGGATTTCTTCAGAATAACAAAGGGTAGGAATCTGCAACTAAGTTTGTTATAATCCTTGCAATGTACATAGATCACCCAGAGGGTAATGTTTTTTTCTCAACAAAAGTGGAGTTATGCTTTAAGTAACAGGAAAATGGAAGAATCACCTCAGTTCAAAGTCCAGGGGGCCATATCTTTTCAAACTTCCAGGGGCATCCCCTATTGATGTACATTAAATTATATAGGGGGGGAGCTGTGTTCACCATAGCCTCCCATGAGGCTACCTCAGGTATCGTCTGAGCCGCACATTTCATCAGAATTTCTTTTCTGGTGTAATAAAGTAGATAAGAAATGAATAGCTTAGTATGAAGAGGCCTTTGTTCTTCATCCTGAATCCCCAGTAGTGCAAGATACAGAGAGAGTACAAGGGTATGGCGCAATAGAGGGGCACTCCCAGAACATATGCAGATACGACCCAAGGTGGAGTCAACAACAGAGACAAATAGGGTCTCGATCTGGGCACATCCTATGCAACCCAGAGGGAGTGTAATATACAAGATGAAGGAATTTAACTTGAATTAAGTTATCTGAGGAGACAACACGTTTAGAACTTTGCTCAAAACAGTCCTCCTAATCTTCCTTATCCAAAGAGGAAATGTCTCCCCTGCCAAAATTCCCACAATTTCTCAATCTTATGAGATTCAACACTAAAAAATGCACCGTATAAGGTCGAGAGGGGTTGCACTTCTCCCATTTAGTTCCTTTTGTTTAGTTTGTATAGACCATTGAGTTTGTTTCCCCACCAGTGAATGTTTGATGACTCTCGCTTTATAATTATACCTCTTTGTATTTCAGTTTTGCACTTCACAATGCTTAACTTAGTCATTTATGCTATTAATGCAATCACTTCTCAAGAGTTAGGGCTTGTTTACACTTGCAGTTGGGGACGGTAAAAATAGGCAGTTGAGCAGTGGTTTTAGTGCTCTTTTAAATCATGTGTAGTAGAACTGTGTTGAACAGTTATTCCAGCTCAGTCCCACCATAAGACAACGCAAAATGCCTTGTTTCCTGTGCGAGAGGTTTACACCACTACATTGCAATGGTGTGCGGGTGGTGTGAGCTGAAAAAAAGTTCTGCATACAGTATTTTTTTTCATAGCAGAGCAAAGTGAGGCAATCCACCACCTCAAACCACACGGCAGCCAATTGAATTTAGTGAAATGTTTGTGTGACATTTCAATAACGTTCATTAAAAAAAGAAAGTAAGCAATGCGATGCATCGAGATCAGTGCATCAGCACTGCAGCAGTCCTGCCGGACAGGCAGACTGCACCACACACCTGCCATTGAGTTGTAACACAGAGGCTGTTATGAATTAGCACTTACTGTCCCTGAACCACACCTTAAAATAAAACAGTGGCCAAATGAAGTTGTACACATGCCACAGCCGGGGCAAACATTTACATGTACCTTTGTTTTGTTTGGCGGGCTTGCCATTGCAGCATGGCATTCCCATTCAAAAACGTTATTTGGATGTCAAGAAGAGAAAAAAAACATGAATTCAGGAGGTGAAAATATTGCATCCTGAATGCCTGACAGCTTCTCCAGTACCACTCTCTGAAAAGTGATTTGCCATGGAGACTATTGCAAGTGTAAACAAACCAATAATCATTTTCAAGTTTAGGAAGCTTCTAATTAATAGAAAATAAATATAAAATTTAGTAAACCGATGACCACATTTATAAGACATGGCATTTCCCATTCCAACCAAATTGGAAACTGTATTTCTTTAAGCTGTAACAGTTTGATAACATAATTACATTATTTTACTTAGCAATGTGTTATCAAATAATAACCACATAACTCGTATGCATAGTTCTTCAAAGGGAAGCAAAGCTTAGAGCTGTGGACTAAACAAATGTCTGGAGGGAAGTGTGTGTGTTTTTCTACTGTGCAATAGAAGAACATCGGCTAGGAAACTGTGCTTGACTATGTCCTTCTTATGGAAATTTGCTACATGCGTTAAAATAGAATTCTAGCAAAAAACTTATTTAGGATTGTTCAGAGAAGATATAACCTCTCTCTGACAGACATTCTAACAGTTTCCATTATATTAAACAATTTTTGTAGCTGTCTGTAGCTTGCTTGGGGATGCTTGCTTTCACTTTCTATTCCAGTGACCACCTGTCACTGGAAAAGGAAGCAAGGGAAAATCTTCCTGAAAAGGACACATAAATCAATAACAAAATGAAAATATTACCCACTCTGAAAACAGCAAAAAAATGCAGGCCTGCTGTCTGTACTGACCCTGGACTGTTTATGGACCATATTACTGCCTGCTGGATGATTCATTTGGCTGTTCCTGACCATGTCTCTGCCTGCTTTCTGACCCCCTCTGCAGACAACTGCACTACTAAAACCACAGGTAATCTTTTCTTTAGCCTTTGTTCAGCCTCCTGTACTTCCTTGTCAATGAACATTGCATTGTGCTGGGGGCAGCCACATTCCAGTAGGTTAGGCTTCCTTGGCTCTTAGGAACAGGAACTGCTGTAGGTGAAGCTACAATATGCTATATTTACTGACCACTCTTACAGAGGCAACCATTATAGTGTTTTTTATACAGTGTTGATTTTGGTTTTTGTGTTACACATGTTGCAATATTGACATATAATAAGTCCAGACATTGAAATGGTCTTAAACATGTAAAAATGGGTGACTCATGTGACTAGGTGTGTAATTGTCATTACCCTTATAGCAATAGAAATAATTTAAAACCTCTAGTTTCTGATGTTAAGGCAATTTGAAATAATGATTTGAAAAAATGTATCTTTATATAAAAAAAGATTTTAACATATAAATAGATAATGAATTGTATAGAAAGATTCAACATGTTGCATAATTTGTACAAAATGTTTTTTTAAAAGCATTGCATATGTATTAGATTTGGTTAGAAGTGGTATTTCCCAACTACTTGCTGGACTACCAACGGTAGAAAACGGATGGTGATAAGTAGAGGGATACCATTTCTAACCAAATCTAATACTGTACTTCATGCAATGCTTTTAAAAAAAACATTTTGTACAAATTATGCAACATGTTGAATCTTTCTATACAATTCTTCATCTATTCATATGTTAAAATGATTCTATTTTTACATATAGATTAATTTTTTCAAATTGCCTTAAAAATTCCAAACTAGAGGTTTTGAATTATTTCTAGGTCTTACACATGTGGTATACTGAGGAGAACGAGTAGAATGTATTTTGGGGTGCAAATTGAAGTATGCCAATGTTTCATTCTAGAAATATCTTATCGACAACTTTCAAAATAATCAAAACATGTTCAAAAGACTCAAAAAATGCCTTATAGAAAATACGTTGGGGTGCTTGCTTTTCAAAATGTGGTAATTTTGTGTGTTTTTGTGTTTCCACTGTCCGGGGGCTCCAGAGCCTTCAAAAATGTGATAGGTAGTCAGGAAATTAGATGTGAAATGCATGCCTTTAGAGCACCTGAAGATGCTACTTGGACATTGGGCATCTCTATGTGGCTAGGCTGTGAAAAAGTCTCACATATGTGCTATTGTCATACTCAGGAGGAGTAGCAAAATGTATTTTGGGGTGGTATTCTTGATAATTTTCCAAAAACCTGTGATAAAAGACTTATTATACCTTAAAGAAAATACACTGGGGTGTTTGCTTTCCAAAATGTGGTCATTTTGTGGGTGTTTACATTGTCTTAGTGTTCCGGGGCCTTCAAAAATGTGATAGGTAGTGGCAAAACCTGCTTTTCTCTGTGAGTTGAAAAATCAACCTGTTGAAAATTTAATTTTTTTTTTTTTTAAATTAGCCCACCTGCATTCCCAAAACAATTTTCAAGACTTTAGACAGACTGGTGTCTAACTTCCTGTGGAGTGGGGGAGCCCTTCGCATCCAGTTACAAGTGTTACAGCAGCCATAGAAAGGGGGGTTAGCGGCACCCAATTTTTCCCGTTATTTCTTAGCGGGGCAGTTAGTCTTCGTACATAGATGGCTTACACAGCAGAGAGATGATGCAGCTGTATACCTAGAAGCGGTAGTGGTGGGATCATACAAGGTGCTATCTCACTTGACGTTTTGTGGATCCAAGGCACCGTATCCTCTTATGTTAGCCCAACAGAGCTAAATAGTAAATGTTTTTATAACGCAATAGTAAAAAAAGAAAAAACTGAAAACATATCCGAGTCAATGCATGTTTTTGCTGGATTTGCTTAGATGAAGGCTCATTATTATGATACCCCTGAAGCATGAAGGTTGTAAAGCAGCAGAGCCTACTTACGGTACTCTGCATATTGCTAATGTTCATTCATTAGACCATTAGACTTTTTTATTGCAGCAAACAGTTGCAGCTGAATATTTCATAGTTACACAATTCACAGAACAATATTTTATCCACTCTTTAATATTCTACATTATAATCTTATATGGCTCCCATAAGGCGTTAGAGTTTGCAGAGAGATAAATTAAAAGCACACATTCTTTAAAACTGATATCTATAACTTTTTTTTTTTCACAGTAGTCATTAATTGCTTGGTAATAGACTATCGCTGTATTTCATTTCAGTGTAGTGAATGAAACATCTGCTGTGCTAACTAGATACATAGGATCCTGTGAAGCTTTACAGAATGTTTAACACTATTAACAAATATGAAAAACTAAAACCTGTTAATTTCCAGGGTTGTATAATCTAACATTCTTGCCTTGCAAACATAATGTTCTCAAACCTAATTTGTAAAGCACATATTAATATAATACACTATTTAAACCGTATTAGAAAAACACTATACTAAACAGCTATGCTCGTTTACAGCTTAACTTGTTATATTAGGAGATCTTTGGTAGCAGCACGTTCTAACAAGTGTCTTTTAGAGTGTACTGTTTAAGCTAATTACATACAACAGTCATGACACAGGAAAGATGCATGTTCCATCATAACTTTATATTCAGCATATAACAAACATATATAAATGGCTACAGCTCCCTTGATTTAATAAATAAGTGAGAACATTGTACACCATCTGTCTTCCAGCTATAATAACTATTAACATCTCTAACAGTTGGATTGAAAGGGACTGTGCTACCTATGTGGATGGTAATTCTTGGTTAAGTTCCTGACACTCATTAGAAAAGAGGAAATGCCTTTCATAAGCTGTAAACATTACAGAACAAGTCCAGTTAAATGTGACATGTGAACCACTACTAGTTATACAATGACCTGTGTAGCACTCTCCCCCTGAAGGGGCTGCTGAGAATGAGTCCTCTCTTGCTAGACTACAGAGGCTACCACACCCAGATACAGTTCCAAGCACACCAACAAATTTAGGCTCAGTCTACAGGATGTATTTTTGTGGATTTATTGCAGAAAACTTGAACAGAAGAGAAATAAGAGTGCAGAATACTCAAAAACGTTAGAAGAAGGACAGGAGGACAAACTATAGACAGAATCCTCTTGCAACAGCCTTTGCTGGGATGGTAAACTAATCTATGACTCAATGCAAACAGTCCCAGTCCTTACAGCAACCTATGGCACTTAAATCCCCCAACAAGAATGCACCTGAGATCCCAGACCAAGGTCTTACACACAATGATCTAGGACAGCTGTCATCCATTCCAGCTTCCATGTGACACTCTTTATTGAGGGAGAAAAGGATCCTTCTCCAGACCAGCCTCCATATGTGATGCCTTCCAGCCAACTCCTTTTCAGCAGATCTCCTTCAGGTCCTCAGCCCAGCACATGCAGAGGCCCAAAAGCAACTCTTTTCAAAACACACAAGAGCTACCCAGGAGGAAAAGAAAAGCTGTAAACAGACCTCTCAAACATTTCTCATTCCCTCAGATACCTTCTGGTTCTGAGGTCTGATAACTATTCATAACACAGTTATTCTCTCTTCTGGAAAATACTCCCAGAAGCAGGCAGGGGTAATCAACCACCGAACTTAGGAAAACCTGACCAGACCAAAAAGACAGATCACCACTCCACTGAGTACAGCAGAGCCAAAACACTAAATTTAGCCTAACTAGGGGAGGGCGCTACACCTGAATTAGTAGGAACTGTCAAAAACATACATATTAACTTGTCGTAGCCATAACTGGTGTTTACCATAATACAGTATAGAAAGGAGAATATGGCTGACATACAGAGCAGAAAAACAGCATGCTGTATAAAGCTCACCATGCATTACACAACAACCAAATATTTGTTTAATAAACTTTAAAATGAGTACCTAACTAAACTATCAAATCAATCGTTATCCAATCAGACAGGCCCATGCACTACATAGTTATTGGCAGATCTAAAGGTGGTTGTGCACTAAAGAATCCTGCATAACAGTCTAAACAAGTAGAAATCCAGTTACTATGTGATGCACAAGCCTCATACAGTAAACAAATAACTTTGTTTACATCCCCTGGCTGATCCAAACACTCCCTTATTTTTGCTTCACACACTTGCATCCCAGAAACTGCAGCTCACAGTGGGAGGATTTCACAACAGAGTGCTGTCAATCCAGAAAGCAGAAAGCAGTAAATAGGTAGGTGTAGGCTAGGTGTGGCCAGGTGTTGACTGGGAAGCTACAAGCTTGTGAATGAGCAGTGACAATGCTGATAGCCACACCCCCTGTATTGTTTAAGAAAACAAATAAAAAGCCTTTGGGGCAGATTTATTAAGTGGTTAACTGTTTATTCTCCACATATTAACCTGTCAGGTAGTTCACTGTTGTTCAAAATAATTGTATTGAACATTTGTCAACTATACCTATGCTGGACTGATTACTATTCACTGCCTTAAATTTTCCCATTCTTCAATAGAAGAATGGGAAAGGTCTTAGTAACATCTGCCTTATTTAACATTCACCATCATTTAACATTGGCATAATTTGACATTGGTCACTTGGAAATGACAAATCAATGATTTGTATTCATCTAACCATTGTTCCCTAAAGAGGACCAGCCACTCTAATTTCCACATGCACACCTACTTCACACATTCATTAGAGACTCAAGGTGTTGCAAATTAGGATTGTTAAAACATTTTTTCAGTCCGGCTGTTTTTACACATAATCCAAACTATTTTGTGAGATGCAATTGAACTCCTTATATCAAACACCTTTGTTCTCCTTTTTAGACGAAGCTTTAAAAGGTGTTGCAATCAGAAAGGATGTAACTAAACCACATATCATAACATTTTCCACCATAGAAAATGTTTCTTATTCTTGGATACATTGGTTAAACCTAAACTTTAGGGTCATAGCCACAGATTTCTTGAGAGCTTCGGCCCATAAAAAAACAGTGTGTCATAAAGTCTTAAAACAAAAGCACAAATTCTGACAGACTTTTGAGTGCAAGTTCCAATTTTTAGAAGCAAGAACAGAAAAGTACACATTTCTGCTCCCAAAAGAAAATGGAAAAGGATTAGCAAGTAATAATGCTACAATAAAGGTATTCAGTACATTACTGAGAAATCAGGTTAAGGGGAACCTGCAAAATGGACAACTATAACCACAAACAATCTAACAAAAGGGATGGGAAGGGCAATCAGAAAACACTTGACAATACAAAGAAGCCAGATCACAGTTAACTTTTGTGGCATTTTCCCAAGTCCCCATCTGTATCAACAGAATTGCAGCATATGCAGTCAAGCCGTTACTGAAATGTGGGGTTGGCTTCCAAGTTCATACTTGGTAGCCAAGTCTTCCCTTTATATCTTCATTTCCTGGAGAGTAATTGCTTTTTCCACCCCACCCTTCGTGCCCAAAGGGCATCTCTGGAGCTTTGACTGTTTTTCCTTATACAGTTCAAGATGTCCTGGACCTCGCTTCCTTTAAAACTTCTGTCTGATAGTGACTTAATTCATAGTTTAGAGGAATGGAGGCAGCATCATAGCTTCCATTCTTAAAGCGGAAGTAAACCCATCCATAAAACAGTTCCATTTCCAGCACGTGCCGGAAATGTAACACTCCCATTGGTTGTGCTCTCAACCAAACTGTCAAACCATCCAATGGCTGGTGTCATAACTGATCACATGTGCAGCATCATGGCAGTTGTAGATTAAACAAAAGCTAAGATGGCAGCTTCCCTGGCTGAAAACGATAGGAGGGTTTACTTACACTTTAATGCTATCACAGAAAAGTGAAGTAGCAGGTCAATACTGCCTGTTTAACAAAGAAAAAGAGGGGGACACAGGGAAGGAAAGGGAGTGCTGCTCACCCCTGATGATTGAGACAAAAAGGAACAGATTCCCCAAATGGGGTTTTTAGGCAGCAAAAAAATACTGCCTGTTTAGACCCTTAGAAGATTGCTGAGAGGCTGAGCCAGCTGCCGGTCCAGGCATCTGGGTGGATCCCGGCCATATGGTCAGGAGCTTTTCAGAGCCTGGACCGACTCTGAAAGCCCCCTGTCACCTGAAAACGGGTTCTGTGACCTAAGGGTGAAATACAGGCAATATAGGTTTGGCTATACTTTGCCTTTATGTGTAAAACACTGGTGAATTCAGATATAGTTGTCATGCTTGGATCACCATCTTTCATTACATACTCACCAGCAATATTCAACACATTTATAACGCAGTAGACCTGATTCATTAAAGTGTTACTAAACCCACAACAGTAACATCTGTTTATATATGCAGCATAGCATGCTTGTTATACTCATTGTGGAACTTAAGGGGTTAATCCTCTGCATTGTGTAAAAAGGCTGTTTTATCCTGTATGCACAGATCCTTCCCTCCTGCACTGTCTATCTGGGGAAAGCCAGCTAACACAGCCAGAGTAGCCAACCTGCACATACTCAGTTGTGTCTTTTATGCTGGAGAGAATAACTACTTGTTCTCAGAGCTAGCCAGGTCACATGATATTGGCATCACACATGTGGGATTGTATACAGGCTGAAGTGGAAATCTCCTCCTACCTGAACGCTCAGCCCTGAAGAAACTGTGCAGTTTATCACTAACCGTGGTATACAGATCAGCCAAAAAGGTATATAGTGGCAATATTTTAATGTAAAAAGAATATTTATAAGCTGTGGGCACTGGGGGGGGGGGGGCGATGAACTATTTTCATATTACTGGGTTTAGTAACACTTTAAAGTGGTTGTAAACCCACAAAAAAACCTGCAAGACAAAGGCATAATGAGCTAATATGCATAGCAAACTAGCTCATTATGAAATACTCACCTGAGATTGAAGCCCCCGCATCGGTCCCCGTACACCACTCCAGACGGCGACATTGCTCCCAGAGTTACTTCAGGGTACCGCGTGCAGGTTTAGGAGATATCTGGGGTAGCTACTAGTAAGCCTTATTATTGGCTTACCTGTAGTTAAAAGTGGATTGTAAGGGTTTACAACCACTTTAAGCTTTACACAGGAATAAGGATCTTTATTGTTTAGCCATTGACTGTACTTTTCAAATCTCGCTGGGCTTAGATTAAAATAACGGTCGCATTTTTGAAAATAAGGATCCTGTTTTAACTTAAGGATGAATGTTTAACATGGTGAATATTGGTGAATGTTTATTAAGTAGGTGAATCTTCTAGGCAAAAAAAAAGCTGCAAATGATTTGCTGATAAATGTTGCATACAATATTAATATTTCCCTTATAAAATTATAAAGCGCATAAAGGGCAAATTTTTAAAGCATTCAATGGCATTACTTGTTTGTATTGGTTTTCGAAGGTCAAACTTTGCCTTTTTCTCTAGAGTAGTTTACTGTCAGCTTCCATGTCAATACTTTCTTATGTGAGCTTGGCAGGGAAAAAAAACCTTCATAATTACTGTAGATTTCCTTAACAAGTTCTACTCTACATCAAATGAAATGTGCAGTGTGAGAAATCTGGATGTTGCCATTGCTGACCTTCTACTGAAAATGCCAGGTGCTTGGCTGACTTACATGAAAAATGCTTGCAAATTACAGTGATGGAGTGGTTTCCGAAATCCTGATCTTCATATGTTTGTATGAAGCCTTGCATCAACATGGAGGCCGATCAGAGGTTTTTTTAAAGAAATGGTAACAGTGGCTTCCATATTATCTCAGTGCTGGATTTCTTTAGATATTTATTAGTTAAGCATTTACTGAAGCCAAATGTAATATAAATGTAGTGAATAATAGCTGTGAATTTCATCAAAAGTGTGGTCAATTTAGAACTTCAAATGAACGTGGATTTACCATATTTTATAAATATGTCCCTAAATGATTAATGAACAGTGATCACCTAAGCAGTATCGCAAAACTCCCCGTCTGGCTGCCAGCTATATGTAAATGGGCAGCATTTATAAGAACCATACACATGCATTAACCACTTCAGCCCCAGAAGATTTTAGCCCCTTCCTGACCAGAGCACTTTTTGCGATTCGGCACTGCGTCGCTTTAACTGACAACTGTGCGGTCTTGCGACGTTGCACCCAAACAAAATTGACGTCCTTTTTTCCCACAAATAGAGCTTTCTTTTGGAGGTATTTGATCGCCTCTACGGTTTTTATTTTTTGTGCTATAAACAAAAAAAAAGCAACAATTTTGAAAAAAATGCAATTTTTTTTACTTTTTGCTATAATAAATATCCCCCAAAAATATATAAAAAAACGATTTTTTTCCTCAGTTTAGGCCGATATGTATTCTTCTACATATTTTTCGTAAAAAAATTGCAATAAGCGTATATTGATTGGTTTGTGGAAAAGTTATAGCGTCTACAAAAAAGGGGATAGTTTTATGGCTTTTTTATTAATATTTTTTTTTTTAATGGCGGCGATCTGCAATTTTTATTGGGACTGCGACATTATGGCAGACACGTTGGACAATTTTGACACATTTTTGGGACCATTGGCATTTTTACAGCGATCAGTGCTATGAAAATGCATTGATTACTGTAAAAATGTCACTGGCAGTGAAGGGGTTAACACTAGGGGGCGGTGTAGGGGTTAATGTGTTCCCTAGTTTGTGTTCTAACTGAAGGGGGGAGGGGACTGTGCAGGGGAGATGATAGATCGCTGTTCATACTCTGTATGAACAGAAGATCTGTCTGCTCTCCCCTCAGAGAACTGGAAACTGTGTGTTTACACACACAGATCCCGGTTCTCCGTGTGCCCCGAGTGATCGCGGGAGCTCGGCGGTGATCGTGACCGCCGGGCACTCGCATCAGCTCCGTAGTGGCCGTCTATGTTACCGACGTAACATGACGGCGATTTGCGCAACCGAGCCATGTTGCCGCAGTATAACTGCAGGATAACTGTGGCGGCTGGTCGGCAAGTGGTTAATCACAACATATAAAATTCAGTATATAAATGTCTTTCATTCTAGCACCAATATGCAAAAGGAACCAAGAATGAGACAATAGCAGTTTTTTCCACTGCAGCCCTTACACCTTTTGTTTTTAGAGATATTTACTAGGGTGGTAAAACATGGCAACATGACTCTCATACTGCTAATGACAAAAATTATAATCTTCGGAATACAAAGATCAAGATAATTTTCTGTTCCGTTATGTGTCAGTTTTTTTAAAATAATTTACTATTCTCACCTTTTCATACCTATTGCATTTATTGCAGAATTGATCCCTGGCAGCTGATGGTAATTAATGTACCAGATAACTATTGATTCAACATTTCAGATTTACTTGGTCATCATTCACATGACTTTGACTTTAATCTTCCACAAAAAGTAATTTAATCATTTCTGTGACAAGGCATCTCCGTTCACATTAATGATCACTATAAGCTAGCTTATGTGCCCTCATTACTAAAATCAGCATCATGGTCAATAACAAAGCAATATATTATCGTAGAGTTAAGTATGCACATAATTACTAAAGCAGAACTGAAAAATGCCAAGCCTTAGCCATAAAGATCTAAGATATCATCAGAGCATTGTAAATAATTAAACTTTTAAACACCCTTGTATTATTTCTCATATCTGAAGGTTATTAGGAAAGCATAATTAAACTTCTGTAAATTTCTACCAATATTTCTAATACCATTTGGGCAAAGGAAAACTGAAGAAACTAATTTTGAAGGATCTCAACAGGCCTTATCACCCTACTCTACATCCCCATCTCCTCTGTATTTTCCAACATAGACCTCAGATCAATAGGTGTCAAATATACATGTCCCAGGGTTACTGCCTACACAGGCCCAGACTATGTTTCAACCCTCCAGTGAGACAGTGGGCCATGTGGTACTGTGCATGCGCAGCTTTATTTCTACATAGACATTAACCAAAGAGACAGTTTGACCTAGTTGCTATTGCTACCCTTGAAACTAATAATTATGTGATAAAACTGTAGATGGGCAGTAGATGTCATTTCAAAAGAACCCAGTTATTGCAAACTAATATTTTGGATGAAATGTAGAAATGGAAACAGAGGGCAAAGCTGCACATACGCAATACATTTGTTCTTTTCTAAAAAAAAATTATATTAAAAAAAATGTCTCCAGGAGCAACTGTATAAAGAAATTACAAAGCATAACAGTGTCTGGCTAGACAATAAACTTGCAAAGCAACTTTGCACTTAATTATAAAGGTCCAAGTTTAAGTAAGTTGTAGCACTGTGTAATTTGCTCTGTTTGGGTACTTTAAACCAAAGTTTCTAAACTCCAGTCCTCAAGTATCCCCAACAGGTCATGTTTTCAGGCTTTCCATTATTTTGCACAGGTGATTTGATCAGTTTCACTGCCTTAGTAATTACCACAGCTGTTTCATCTGAGGGAAATCATGAAAACATGACCTGTTGGGAGTACTTGAGGACTGGAGTTGAAAAACATTGTTTTGAAGCATATGCCAAAAGTTAGACCGCCCATTTTTACTGTTATATGGAGCTGTGTTAGTGGGATTTACCCTCACGTCCTGTCAACAACTATTTACCAGAAAGGAGGTGAGGAGAAAAGCAACACAGACAGAAATAAAAATGTTTTTCTTGAGAAGAGTAGGTGAAGGCTAGAATCAGGGTCCTATTTCCTGTCTGGTGAAACCATTTTCAGAAAGACAGGAAGTGAGGTGAAATTTCTTTATGTGAGGTTGTGATCTTAGTAATAGCTTTAGCAAAAATAACTTATTCATCCATCAAAAACATGGTGTTAATGTTCAGACAGTGGTTAATAGCTGTTATATGACCTCCATATGGCTTCATTTCACAAGGCTATTTGTGGTCTATTTAATTAGCAGATATATATATACCATACGCATAGAAATCAATTTTTATCAGCTCCAACAAGTGTTAAATCTGGCTTAAAGTAATGAGCCCACACAGTCTGCACAATGAAAGCAGAGTTTGTAAAAACTGGCATTAGTATTGTGGATAATGGATTTAAGGCATGTTATTCATGTCTTTCTGATACGGCTATTCCATGCAGGTAGCAGGTTTACTACATTGGATCATGAATTTTGCCTGTATGACCTAGACAATGTAATCTTCCACCTTATCTGTGGCTCCAGTTTACATATACATGCAAAGCTTCCAAAAGTAGCTGTAAAAATAGCATTGTTTACTGCTATATTTTAACCACTTCCCTACCGAACATAGTCAAATGACGTCCTTGACTTTGTGCAGGGATATCTGAAGGATGCCTGCAGCTACAGGCATCATTCAGATATCATTCTTTCCAGTCAGCGATTCTGTGCATTATAAGAATGATCATAGTGGCAGTTCTGCTGCTTGATCATTCTTATAGGTGACGGAAGGGGACACCCCCCCTCCCACCACCATCTGGTGCTTCTCTGGGCTCTCCCGTGCCATCGGGGGCCCAGAGAAAGAATCGGCTGGTGCCGGATGACGACGATAGATATTTCCGGTGACCAGATGGTCACCAGTCATCTCTATGAAGGTCGGAGGCCTGGGCGCAACGTTATCACGTCACGCCGGGGTTACCAGATGTCAACAAAGCCGCGATTGCGGCTATCAGCATGAGATCGTAAATTTTTTTCTCAATCTCATGCTTTGAAGCCTGGAGGAGAGATGTGGGGTCTTATTGACCCCGCATCTCTCCATAAAGAGGACCTGTCACAATAGATTCCTATTACAAGGGATGTTTACATTCCTTGTAATAGTAATAAAAGTGTCAGGGCTGGGCTCAGCCCTCCTTCTCTGAGCTGGCTGCTCAGCTGTTGGCTAATTGCCAGCTCCCATCTCTCTCCACAGTTACCCAGCTGTTGTTGATTCTGCTCGTCAGTCCTGCCTACTTAAAGTTGTCCAGCTCACTTGATCTCTGCCTTCGCTTTTGTCAACATCACAGAGACATTTTCCAGCGTTCCTGTTGAAGACTTGCTCAACCTTTTGGCTCCGGATCCTGCTTGCTATACTACTACATTTATCTCTGGCTCTCTGACATTTGCTTGGCTGACTACCCGATCTGGTTACTGAACTCTGGCTTGTTTTGACTACGCTTACTCTGTTTACCTTATTATTATTATTATTAAACAAGTGTGATTTAACTTTACTTCTGTCTCGGTCTGATTCATGGTTCCTGACAGTAGGCGAAGGCCTTGAATTCAGAAGATACAGTCAATTCACTTGTTGGTAATATTTTTTCCAGATTGGACGACCAAGATCACTGCATGGATCAGTTTTCCATAGCATTACAAATGCTCCTGAGTTGCACGGCTCACCTGGAAACTCCCACTGTGGCTGCTCCGGTACAACCTGAGTTGCAGGCCATCCCTGCTGCTGTGCCAGTCTCTGTGCAGGCACCCGCCTCGAGTATTACCTCTAGGGATGAGCTTCGAGTTCGAGTCGAACTCATGTTCGACTCGAACATTGGCTGTTCGCAAGTTCGCCGAACAGCGAACAATTTGGGGTCTCTTGTCATTTTTAACATTTTTGACAGTTTTTTAGTGAAATGGTAGGGGTACTTTTGTACCCCCTTACCATTTCACACAGGGGGGGGGCCGGGATCTGGGGGTCCCCTTGTTAAAGGGGGCTTCCAGATTCCGATAAGCCCCCCGCCCGCAGACCCCCACAACCACCGGCCAGGGTTGTGGGGATGAGGCCCTTGTCCTCATCAACATGGGGACAAGGTGTTTTGGGGGGCTACCCCAAAGCACCCTCCCAATGTTGAGGGCATGTGGCCTGGTACGGTTCAGGAGGGGGGGGCCGCACTCTCGTCCCCCCCTCTTTTCCTGCGGCCTGCCAGGTTGCGTGCTCGGATAAGGGTCTGGTATGGATTTTTGGGGGGACCCCACGCCTTTTTTTTTTTTTTTGGCGCGGGGTTCCCCTTAAAATCCATACCAGACCTGAAGGGCCTGGTATGGAATTTAGGGGGACTCCCACGTCATTTTTTTTTTTTTAATTTTGGTTCGGGGTTCCCCTTTGGGGAATTCCCATGCCATTTTTATCAATCAACTTCTATGTGTATTGTCGGCAATGCAATAGCCCCGGGTAGTTTTAAATGAGTTTTTTCCTTCAAAATGTCATTTTGCTGTCAGACTGTTCTAAACACAGGAAACATGCGCCCCTTTACAGGCATACTATAGACACCCCCCAGGTACGAAATTTAAAGGGATATTACACTTTTATTGTTTGACTTTAAGCATTATTAAAATCACTGCTCCTGAAAAAACGGCCGTTTTTAAAACTTTTTTTTGCATTGATCCATGTCCCCTGGGGCAGGACCCAGGTCCCCAAACACTTTTTATGACAATAACTTGCATATTAGCCTTTAAAATTAGCACTTTTGATTATTCATGTTCGTGTCCCATAGACTTTAACGGTGTTCGCGTGTTCGAACGAACTTTTTTCCTGTTCGCATGTTCTGGTGCGAACCGAACAGGGGGGTGTTCGGCTCATCCCTAATTACCTCTAAAAGAGGTATGTAAGGTTCCGCTCCACTTCCCCAGTCATTTAGGGGCGATCCAGTTCAATGCAGAGGGTTTCTCAACCAAGTAGGTTTCGTGATATCTTTGCTTTCTGAGAGAGCCTTGGCCTGGGCAAACCCTCAATGGGAGATGCAAAAACCTGTTGTCTTGAGTTACCCTGACTTTGTGGCCTCCTTTAAAAGGGTATTTGACGTTCCTGCATGCTCTGCTTCTGCTGCCAAGTGCCTCATGTCCATCAAACAGAGTACGCGAACTGTTGCTGACTACGCCATTGAATTCCATACTATGGCAGCAGAGGTTGCTTGGAACAATCGTGGCTGCTTTTTCTCATGGTCTCTCAGATTCCATCAAGGATGAGATAGCAGCCCGAGATATACCCACTGAGCTGGAGAGATTGATCACGTTTGCCATCCTCATTGACTCCAGACTCAGAGAAAGACTCTCTTTTAAGGAGCGCTTGTGGAAGCCTCCTGTACGTTTGCCTTCGAGCTTTGCAGTCCCACCCATGCCTCCCTCACCTCCCATGCCTCCTGGTACCAAGTCAGTCAGTGAAGATGAACCCATGCACTTGGGCTTCACGCGTCTCTCTGCAGGTGAGAGAGCCTTTAGGAGGAGGGAGAGATTGTGCCTTTATTGTGGCCAGGCAGGTCACTTTTAAAAGTCTTGTCCTACCCGTCCAGGGAATGCCTGAACCTTGAAGTCCTGTCATAGACAGACCTTAGGTGGCGTTGTTATATCCCCAGTTATCCAGAAGGATAAGCCCCTAGTTTCAGTCACCCTTTCTTGGGCTAAGTCGTCCATCAAGATACAGGCTCTAATCGACTCTGGGGCTGCAGGCCTGTTCATTGATGCTGCCCTTGTATCGCAGCACTCGATTCTGCTGCAGCTGCGTAACACTCCACTTGCCATTGAAGCTCTTGACGGGTGACCTATACAGCCTGCCCATGTGACTCATGAGACAGTTCTGTTTTCCATGGCCGTAGGGGCTTCACCATGAGATAATCCGATTCCAATTTATTTCCTCACCTAGGTTTCCACTGGTTATTGGTTATCCTTGGTTAAAGAGGCACATCCCCTCTTTTGATTGGCTC
Source organism: Aquarana catesbeiana (assembly GCF_042186555.1). Taxonomy (NCBI): domain Eukaryota; kingdom Metazoa; phylum Chordata; class Amphibia; order Anura; family Ranidae; genus Aquarana; species Aquarana catesbeiana. The sequence goes on along the minus strand of NC_133325.1, from coordinate 263,099,608 downwards.
CGTGCTGAGGTTCTCTCCTGGTCACAACAATGCAGTGAGACATGCTTCCAGAAGGTAGCCAAGGTCCTGTGCATCTCTTCACTCTCCTCCCTGCTGGAGGAGTACCGCAATTTTAGCGATGTCTTTGACAAAGGTCAAGCCAGTAGTTTGCCTCCACACCGGCCTTATGATTGTGCAATTGACCTTCAACCTGGTGCCATACCCCCTCGTGGCTGGGTTTACCCTTTGTTGGTTTTGGAGGATAAGGCCATGGAGGAGTATGTTGCAGACGCACTTTCTCGAAGTTTCAAGAGCAAATCCTCGTCTCCTGCTGGTGCTGGTTTCTTCTTTGTGAAGAAGAAGAACGGTGAACTGAGACCCTGTATTGATTATAAGGGTCTCAATCATTTCACAATTAAGAATTCCTACCCGATTCTGTTGATTACAAAGTTATTTGACCACCTCAAGGGAACAACGGTTTTCACAAAGCTTGATTTGAGAGGGGCATACAATCTTGTGCGGATTAAGGAGGGTGATGAGTGGAAAACTGCGTTTAATACCAGAACAGGCCATTATGAGTACCTCGTAATGCCTTCTGGCCTTTGTAACGGCCTAGCAGTTTTCCAGGAATTTATTAATACAAAGAAACAAAAAAGGCGCCTCTAAGTGCAGAAGATTGACAATTTTAATGCCCCAAAAAGGGTTAAAAACACTTACAGAATGGAAGTGGTGATCAGGCACATCATAAATAAAGCTGCATTGGAAGGGATGGCGGTCAGAGGAAGCCTTCAGATGGAATGGATGTGATCACTGAACACAGCGGTGTGGGACACAGGAAGCCGCTGTGAGACCGGCGTCATCAGCTGGAAGGGAGACGAACCCGGAAGTGATGTCATCCACAGGGCGGCTCGATAACCAGCCTGAACCGCAAACAAACAGCCTGGACGAGGATGTGATGTCATCAGAAAGGGACGCGTTTCGGAACCTTCAATCGTTCCTTTTTCAACCTATGGCCATACTGATGACTTGAGAGGAATATATACACACCCACTAACAGTGGATTGGCCAGTGGGCGGGGGCAGCAAGGGAACATTTATTGAGTTGTAATCAGTTCGTTTTGTGCATATAAATGAAGGGGAACAAAAGGATACCTGCTACAGCATTCTTAAAACCATTATAAAAGACATTAAAAACATTAAAAAAACTTTAAAAAACTTTAAAAAACAGGATAAAAAGAAAAGGAAAAAATGTGATGTAATGGTGCAATGTATAAAACAATAACCGATCATAGAGCCCGCAAGACACATGACAGAATGGGGATGGTGTGAGCAGGCAGGATAATGTCGATGTTAAGCTACAGGCCTAGAAGGAAACATACTACTATCAATAATTGATCATTAATTGATCGTTAAAATGAGGATAATAAGGGGGGGGTTATTGGAAGAACCTAAAATACTATCTACAGAAGGGAAGTATCATGTTAAATTATGGCGCTAACTTCAAAATCTTCATTTAACCCTCCGGGGGCTAGAACGTTAAGTAAAAATATCCAGTACATTTCTCTATGGCATAGGCGTCGGTAACGTTCAGCAGCAGGGAGGTCTTTTGGCATTGCCTCAATAATCCATACTTTAAGACCATTCGTGGATTTGTTATGGGTGTGGAGGTAGTGTCTGGGGACACTGTGATTATCTAGTCCACCTTCAATTAAACGGCGATGTTCGCCAAACCGTTTCCGTAGTGGTCGAATAGTGCGCCCTACATAAAATAGACCACAGGGGCATGTGAGACAGTAAATGACATGGTCAGAAGAACATGTGTGAAAACCCTTTATTGGGTATGTTTTGCCTTTGACATGAAACTCTTTCTGGCCATGTGTCACAAAGCTGCAAGTCTTGCAGAGGGGCTTACGGCACTGATACATCCCAGAAATAGCTAGAAACGTGGGCATATGATGGCCCGGAGGCAAAGGTTTGGCCCTAAGTTTGCTGGTTGCTACCTTGCTTTTGATGTTAGGTGCCTTTCTATACGCAAACTGAGGTCTATTAGGCAGGGTAGGGAGTAGATGTTCATCTTGTAATAGCAAAGACCAATGTTTTCTAATAATTTTTTCCATATGTTTATGATGGGTGTGGAACTGGGTGATGAATCTTAGATTATCTTTCTGGGTATTGGAACGTGAATGAGAGTTCTTAGTAGGCAATGTGGTCTTATATTGTTGATAAGCTGAATCAACAAGATCTACAGGGAAACCTTTTTCAAGAAACTTGGCTTTCAGCTAATCCTCAGTCTCGTATACAGAACCAGGGAGACAGCACTGTAGCTTTGGCACCCATGCCGCCATTTACCATTGATACTTCGGGTCTTGCCCAGCCCACACAGACAACACCCCATACCCCCATTCATATTGCACCCAACACCTTCGACCCCTCTCCATGTCCAACCACCATTGCAGATAGTCAACAGAATATCATTGTCAACAATACATGTATTCCATCCAGGACATCTTCTGGTCCTCTGGTGTCCTTCGGCCCCAACTCCTCACTTATGACACCTTTGGCCACTATTCCATCTTCAGAGCCAGCTGCGGTTCCTTTTTTAGTGTTCGACCCTCTTCGGACAAAACCACAAAAAAGAAAACACTCAGAAGAGGATGTAGAGGCAGAGGCAACAAGCTCCACCCCAGACCCGAGCAAAAAGAGAGTACTGTTAAAATCTTTAACCTCTCCACCCATGTCTTAACTGAAGACGAAATTTCCTTATTAAACCGAGGTTTGAATTTTGCTCCATCAGCTGCACCCAACCCCTTCCTTCTCTTCAAGGACCTGAATAAATTTGTCCGCCTCCTCACCTTGAAGAGATTCTTCAATATCCAATCCAACAAACGCCGATTACACAATGATCCCAACACACCCGATGTGTCCCATAGTACCACTGATGCCCATACAGATAGTGACCCTCTTTCCATTCTAGAAGATCTATACAGTTATCCCCCCATCTCATCATCCCCTCCAATAGATTATGATAATGACTTTGTGTTGTACACACAACACCTTATGACCTCTCCACCCATCCAAAACACCACCTTCAAACCCTCTTCGGTTTTCTATCCCACCCAGTCCAAAGGCTCATGCATTGATGCTTTCTATCGCATCGTTCATGCAGAAATACAGGCACTGTGCAAAAACAATAAAAAATCCACCTCCAATCTTACTCACCATGAACTAAGAGCCCTTGATACACTCACCAATAATCTAGATCTGGTTATAAAAAGTGCTGACAAAGGGGGAGGTATAGTGATACAAAACAGAGCTGACTATGTTTCTGAAGCTATCCGATTATTATCCGACACGAACACATATATTAGACTTCACAAAGATCCCTTACCTTTATTCACCATTGAAGCCTCCTCTCTAGTAAAAAGGGCATTAAATGATAACATCATTTCACAGCAAGAGGCCTCTTTTTTAGTTAAAGAAATACATTTTACTCCTTATTTCTACCACCTACCGAAGGTGCATAAAGACCCCAAAACACCACCAGGGCGACCGATTGTGGCATCTATGGATAGCATCAGCAGTGGACTGTCGCAATACATAGATCAATTCCTTCAGCCATTAGCCCAATCCCTCCAGTCCCACATAAGAGATGGTGTTCATTTATTGGAAACCTTAACCCCATACTCTTGGGATAACAACTATCATTGGGCATCTTTAGATGTCCAATCCTTATACACATCCATACCTCATGAAGTAGGCCTCAACGCCCTACAGTTTTTTCTTTGTCAGGACCCGATGTTGAACCCTAGACAGGCTTCCTTTATCGTTGAAGCCACTTCCTTCTGTCTCACTCATAACTATTTTAAATTTGAGGATAATTTTTATCTGCAATTACAAGGGACAGCTATGGGTGCGCACTTTGCACCCTCGTATGCGAATCTTACCATGGGGTATTGGGAGCATTTATATATATGGAACAACAACCCATTTCTTCCTCACATTGTTTTTTATGGCCGTTATATAGATGACGTGATCATCATCTGGGATGGCAATGTATCAACATTTACGGATTTTGTGTCATATTGCAACACCAATAACATGGGCCTCACTTTCACCTCAGTCATCGACCAAAATAAGTTAGCCTTCCTCGATCTTGAACTCTTTTGGACAGGCAAAGAGATCCATGCAAAAAATTTCACCAAGCCCACAGCTGGAAATTCATTCCTCCATTATAAAAGTTGCCATCACCCTCTGTGGCTAAATAATGTACCCAAGAGTCAGTTCTGTAGACTCAAAAAGAACTGTACCCTGAAGAGTGACTACGACACTGAAGGTGAAATTCTGAAAGCCAAGTTTCTTGAAAAAGGTTTCCCTGTAGATCTTGTTGATTCAGCTTATCAACAATATAAGACCACATTGCCTACTAAGAACTCTCATTCACGTTCCAATACCCAGAAAGATAATCTAAGATTCATCACCCAGTTCCACACCCATCATAAACATATGGAAAAAATTATTAGAAAACATTGGTCTTTGCTATTACAAGATGAACATCTACTCCCTACCCTGCCTAATAGACCTCAGTTTGCGTATAGAAAGGCACCTAACATCAAAAGCAAGGTAGCAACCAGCAAACTTAGGGCCAAACCTTTGCCTCCGGGCCATCATATGCCCACGTTTCTAGCTATTTCTGGGATGTATCAGTGCCGTAAGCCCCTCTGCAAGACTTGCAGCTTTGTGACACATGGCCAGAAAGAGTTTCATGTCAAAGGCAAAACATACCCAATAAAGGGTTTTCACACATGTTCTTCTGACCATGTCATTTACTGTCTCACATGCCCCTGTGGTCTATTTTATGTAGGGCGCACTATTCGACCACTACGGAAACGGTTTGGCGAACATCGCCGTTTAATTGAAGGTGGACTAGATAATCACAGTGTCCCCAGACACTACCTCCACACCCATAACAAATCCACGAATGGTCTTAAAGTATGGATTATTGAGGCAATGCCAAAAGACCTCCCTGCTGCTGAACGTTACCGACGCCTATGCCATAGAGAAATGTACTGGATATTTTTACTTAACGTTCTAGCCCCCGGAGGGTTAGATGAAGATTTTGAAGTTAGCGCCATACTTTAACATGATACTTCCCTTCTGTAGATAGTATTTTAGGTTCTTCCAATAACCCCCCCCTTATTATCCTCATTTTAACGATCAATTAATGATCAATTATTGATAGTAGTATGTTTCCTTCTAGGCCTGTAGCTTAACATCGACATTATCCTGCCCGCTCACACCATCCCCATTCTGTCATGTGTCTTGCGGGCTCTATGATCGGTTATTGTTTTATACATTGCACCATTACATCACATTTTTTCCTTTTCTTTTTATCCTGTTTTTTAAAGTTTTTTAAAGTTTTTTAATGTTTTTAATGTCTTTTATAATGGTTTTAAGAATGCTGTAGCAGGTATCCTTTTGTTCCCCTTCATTTATATGCACAAAACGAACTGATTACAACTCAATAAATGTTCCCTTGCTGCCCCCGCCCACTGGCCAATCCACTGTTAGTGGGTGTGTATATATTCCTCTCAAGTCATCAGTATGGCCATAGGTTGAAAAAGGAACGATTGAAGGTTCCGAAACGCGTCCCTTTCTGATGACATCACATCCTCGTCCAGGCTGTTTGTTTGCGGTTCAGGCTGGTTATCGAGCCGCCCTGTGGATGACATCACTTCCGGGTTCGTCTCCCTTCCAGCTGATGACGCCGGTCTCACAGCGGCTTCCTGTGTCCCACACCGCTGTGTTCAGTGATCACATCCATTCCATCTGAAGGCTTCCTCTGACCGCCATCCCTTCCAATGCAGCTTTATTTATGATGTGCCTGATCACCACTTCCATTCTGTAAGTGTTTTTAACCCTTTTTGGGGCATTAAAATTGTCAATCTTCTGCACTTAGAGGCGCCTTTTTTGTTTCTTTGTATTATTATAGAGCCTGCTTCGGTCTTTTAAAGTCGCAGCCCTTCTGCTGAAGATCATTCCACCACCCCATCATACTTACCAACATCTCTCTTGTCATTTTGGACTGCCTAATTTTAGTAGAGACTTCTTCTGGATCATGTTAGTCCTGTGCTCCCTATATACCCCTTTTTTATTTTCCACAGGAATTTATTAACGATGTCCTCCGAGATTTGTTGCAGGTATGTGTGGTGGTATCTGGATGATATTCTCATATTTTCCAAGTCCCTGGAGAGCCACCACACAGATGCATGTTGTGTGCTTCAGAAACTAAGAGAAAACAATCTCTATTGTAAACTGGATAAGTGCGATTTCCATCGTGAACAGGTTAAATTCCTGGGCTATGTCATTTCCACTGCTGGTGGAGAAACTTTTGGCAGTCTTAAGTGGCCCCGACCAGTGGGTTTACGTCCTCTGCAGCATTTCCTGGGCTTTTCCAACTATTATGGGAAGTTTATTCAAAACTTCTCGTCTCTGGTCAAGCCCCTGATTGATATGACCAGAAAGGACGGTAACCCACAGACTTAGTCTCCGGAGTCCATTAAGGCCTTTGAGAGTCTCAAGGCTGCCTTTGTTTCTGCCCCTGTGTTGGCACATCCTGATCCTACGTTGCCTTTTATCCTAAAAGTTGATGCTTCTGAGACTGGAGTTGGCACCCTTCTCAACGTCCTAACTCTGAGAGCGCTATGCATCCGTGTGGCTACTTTTCCAAGAAATTGTCACCTGCAGAGTGCAATTACGAGATTGGTGACAGAGAGCTGTTGGCGATCATTTTAGCCCTGAAAGAATGTACCTTCTCCTTGAAGGTACCACTGTGCCGGTTCTCATTCTTACTGACCATAAGAATCTCACATTCTTGTCTGAGGCTAAGCACCTTTCTCCCAGAAGGGCGCGATGGGCTCTTTTCTTGTCGAGTTTTAATTAAATTGTCTCACTCTTACCCGGTACTAAGAATGTAACAGCTGATGCCTTGTCACGACAATTTTCCTCCACTTCCAAGTTGGAGTCCGTTCTGGTTCCTGTGATTCCTCCTGATCGTATCCTGGCTATGGTTCGCACCAGTCTTACTTCTCCTTTGGGTGACAAAATTCTTGCTGCTCAGGTCCATGCTCCTCCTGAGAAACCTTGTGACCGCTGCTTTGTCCCAGAGAGTCTCCATACTGCTGTGCTCCAGACTTACCACTCTCCCAAGGCAGCTGGCCACCCTGGAAAGAATCAACTCGTTTGGGCCATTTCCCAACAATTCTAGTGGCCTAGTCTATGGGATGATGTAACTGCCTTCGTAGCTGCCTGTTCCATGTGTGCTCAGAGTAAGACTCCACGACACCTTCCAGTGGGCCTCCTACAACCCATACCCAATGGAGAGAGGCCCTGGACCCACCTGTCTATGGATTTAATTGTGGAGTTACCCAACTCCCAAAGTGGGAGATCTTTCGCTTACATGGACTACCCAAGGTGATTGTCTCAGACAGGGGTAGTCTGTCTCCCTGTTCTGGCGAGCCTTTTGTGCACAGTTGGGAATTCAGCTTGCTTTCTCCTCTGCATATCACCCGCAATCTAATGGGGCTGCAGAACGAGCCAATCAGACCTTGGAGCAATTCATACGTTGCTATATTTCTGACCATCATAACAACTGGTCAGACCTATTACCGTGGGCAGAGTTTGCTCACAACAGTACCTTGAATTCTGCTTCCCGATTGTCCCCGTTTATGGCAAATTATGGCTTCCAACCTTTCATGTTGCCTGACTCATTTGTTCTGCAGAGTATTCCTGCATTAGAGGAGCATCTCCGTGGTCTTTGCTCCACTTGGGCACAAGTTCAGGAGGCATTGCAACATGCTAACGATAGGTACAGACTCCATGCTGACCGCAGACGCCTGCACCTTCTTACCAGGTTGGGGACAGAGTCTGGCTATCGTCTCGCAACCTCCGACTTTGTGTTCCTTCTTTGAAGTTCGCACCTCGTTTTATTGGGCCTTTTCGTATCCTTCGCAGTATTAACCCAGTGGCTTACGCCTTGGACCTTCCTCCTAGTATGCGCATCTCAAATGTGTTTCATGTCTCCTTATTGAAAACTTTGGTCTGCAATTGCTTTACCACCTTGGTGCCACGTCCTCACCCTATACAGGTTGTGAACCATTAGGAGCATGAAATACAATCCATTGTTAACTCCCGTAGGTTCTGTGGGCGCACACAGTGCCTGGTGCATTGGACGAACGCTCTTGGGTCTCATCCTCGGACGTACCTGTCCTCCTCCGTGATTTCCATAGACGTTTTCCCCTCAGGCCTGGTGGTCCTCCGAGTGGGAGGGGGAGGGGTCGTTGAGGAGGGGGTACTGTCAGGGCTGGGCTCAGCCCTTCCTTCTCTGAGCTGGCTGCTCAGCTGTCGGCTAATTGCCAGCTCCCATCTCTCTCCACAGTTACCCAGCTGTTGTTGATTCTGCTCGTCAGTCCTGCCTACTTAAAGTCGTCCAACTCACTTGATCTTCTGCCTTCGTCTTTGTCTACATCACAGAGACTTTCTCCTGCGTTCCTGTTGAAGACTTGCTTGGCTGACATTCCTTCTGGCTCCTGATCCTGCTTGCTGTACTACTACGTTTATCTCTGGCTCTCTGAAATTTGCTTGGCTGACTACCCAATCCGGTTACTGATCTCTGGCTTGTTTTGACTACGCTTACTCTGTTTACCTTATTATTATTATTATTATTATTAATAAACAACTGTGATTTAACTTTACTTCTGTCTCAGTCTGATTCATGGTTCCTGACAAAAAGTGATAAAAAAAAAATGTAAAAAAAAGTGTAAAAATATTAAAAATTAAGTAAAATGAAAAAAATAATAATAAAAAAAAATTTAAAACACCCCTGTCCCAAGTAGCTTGCGCTCAGAAGCGAACACACATGCAAGTCCCTCCCACATATGTAAACGCTGTTCAAACCACACATGTGAAGTATCGCCACGTGTGTTAGAGCGCGTGCAACAATTCTAGCACTAGACCTCCTCTGTAACTCTAAAACTGGTAACCTGTAAAAATGTTCAAAGCGTCGCCTATGGAGATTTTTAAGTACCGAAGTTTGGTGCCATTCCATGGGTGTGGGCAATTTTAAAGCATGGCATATTAGGTATCTGTTTACTCGGCATAACATCATCTTTCACATTATACAAAAAAATTTGGCTAACTTTACTGTTTTGTTATTTTTTAATTCATGAAACCATTTTTTTACCAAAAAAAGGCGTTTGAAAAATTATTGCACAAATGCCGTGCAATATAAAAAGTTGCAATGACTGCCATTTTATTCCCAAGGGTGTCTGCTAAAAAAACATATATAATGTTTGGGGGTTCTGAGTAATTTTCTAGCAAAAAATTATGATTTTTACATGTAGGCGAGAAGTGCCAGAATAGGGCCGGTATGGAAGTGGTTAAAGCTTTTTGAGCCTCATAAATAGGTCCCTACTGGTTATACCTTTAGATATCTGAAACTGGAGAAAGAAAGAAACAGACACACAAATTACAATTTGCACACATTAGGCACATTAGGCATTGCCATTGGTGTGTCTACAACTGTCCCAAAGTGTCCAGGTGTGTTACTATTATGACATGACATGAACAGTTAATTCCATATCCACCACCATATTGAAATCTTCCATATACTAGTAGAAGAATTGTCACTGTACTCCTAAGAAGGTTTAGAAAATATGCGGAGATTTTTTTTTACAGTAGAGTCTAAATTGACAATATAAGGGATAAGGATTGTATTTTGTAAGTCCCTGTTATGTTTGTGTGCTCCACTTTTTACCCAGTCCAGAAATACACCAGTAGGTTATTGAGTTTTTCCTCAGGTACCTGGAGTATGTAGGTGATAGGTCTGAGAACATGAGCCTGTGGGTGGTGGTGTAGGAAGTATAGAAAAGCTATAGAAGTATAGAAAAGCTTGATTAAAAAAAAAGGAAATATATGTTTATTTTGAATACCCAGCCATGTGCAGGGTATTTAAAAATACAAAAAACAGGATTTTGCATGTGATTAGACGATTGAAGTGAGAATGTATTTACTACATTCACTAAGGTAAAAGAACCTTCACCATACTATATGGACATTCTCTACCACTTAAGTAATACAACCCCATGTACTGATATGAAATGCAAAAAATGGAAAACATTTTGTAATACATACAAGTAGCACATAAACAAAAAAAAAATATTATTTAACAACATCATTACTGTGCACTGTTTAATCTTTGCTGAGGCTATGCCAATTGTTTGTACACATTTTAATATAAAACTACTGATTCAATTACATTTTAATGTATAACTTTGGGCATATAACTCTCCACTAGCCACATCCAAAGCCCTCCGATCATGAAAGCATGCTATACATATCTTTTTTTTTGCAGTCTTCTAGCTTGTCTGGTGACATCCATGCAGCTTCCTCTTCTTATTCTGGAGGCAGTAAAGGGTGGGTATATTTTCTGGACTGAACAGCACTTGTGTAAGGATGTTTGAGCATTGCTCACTCCTGGTGTACTGTCAGCTTAGCCTGTAGGATGACGAACCATATTGGGGGGGGGGCTTGTAACCATAAGGCTTGGCTCACAGGAACGGGGCAGTCCAAAGAGAACTACTGGCACTGGACCCAGAAGGAATGTTTTTTTTTTAACACAGAAGGGGGAGAACTAAGCAGAGTTCCACTTTAATATATGAAATTGTAATTTGTAGACATAAATATTTACAATAGTTTACGTTTATAAAAGGCATGATATTCTGTGTAGCTTTATGAAGTTATGTATTCTATCTAGGGTTGCCTAATACATTTAACAATAGTGTGTTTAATGAGCAATTTAATTCATTTACATTTTCTGCTCACTGTGGGAATTTAAATTGCAGACATTATTGTGGAGGACAGAGTGCATTGCAAAAATATATAGCTCTTTTAAATAATGATCTTGTTTAACCAGTATCCCACGACAAGAATCAATATTCAGGCCGTACCACTTGCATTAATTTACTGTTGGTTTGCCACTAAATCCTGTAACAGTCCCACTTATTTGGCACTAATTATTAACCTTGACTATAACCTAAGAAATAAATAACAGAAAGAAAAGCTTATTTTCATGATGGGTCACTTATTTTAACAATAGTGTTAGGGTAAGATTATTTAATATATTGTACTTAACAAGATAAATGAACCAATTTACCTGCTTCCTCTTTTTTCAAATGAAACAGACCATTTTGCTAAATTATAATGATACTTAGCAGATTAACATAAAGTTGCGCCTCCCTTAATGTCTTATTTACCCTCTCATTGTACTTTTATTCTTTTTTTCAACTTCTACCATCTCTGCAATAATTGCCCAGTTCTTTATTTATGTTTCTCTAATGCTTGCTTATATTCCATAATAGCAAGACCATAAATAATTGTTTCAGCTTACCACCCTCAATCCTCAGCATATTGCCCTGTAAACTAAATTATCCAAAGTCTCAACTCTGTGTAAAAAAAAAAGAAATTGATTATTGGAAAATCACTAGCTCTGAGAAACATTGCTTATCTTAACATATATGATGTCAGATATACCAGATATTTAGATCCACACACAAGGGAAAAAAAAGGAAAAGTTCCAAAGCGCTGTAATAAGAAAAGGTGTATAATTAGAGCTCTGGTTACACCGGGAACATAAAGATAGGGATACACAGGCAATTTTTGACCTTGGAGATAGAAAAAAAAAAAACTTAAATAATTGCTATTGCAGAATAGTATGGAAATGAACAAGAACAATGTCATTTGACATCATCTATAAGATTCTTAAATGAGTGATAGTTCATCACTTAATCGACTACTTCCATTCAAGACTATAGAAGAGAAGAGAGCAGATTAAGTGCTAATAATTTCTGATTTGTTATTGCATTGTGGGATTTTGCAGTTGTGGGACATCAATCACCTAAATAGTTTTTAACACCTCAATACAGGGCACTTACACCCCCTTCCTGCCCCAGGCCATTTTTTTGCTTTCAGAACTGTCACACTTTGAATGACAATTGCGCGGTCATGTAACCATGTAACCAAGTGAAATTGTTATAATTTTCTTCACACAAATAGAGCTTTCTTTTGGTGGTATTTAATCACTCCTGGGTTTCTTATTTGTTCCTAAAAATAAAAAAAGACCAAAAATTTGGGAAAAAAAAAAGAGTTTTTCTTAGTTTCTGTCAGTAAATTTTGTAAATAAGTAATTTTTCTCCTTCACTGATGGGTGCTGATGAGGTGACACTGATGGGCACTGATAGGCTGCACTGATGGGCACTGATGAGGTGGCACTTATGGGCACTGATGAGGCGGCACTTATGGGCACTGATTAGGTGGCACTGATGAGGAGGCAGTGCCCCGATTACATACCTAGCTATCCCCTGTGAGGAGATGCCACTGATCGGCGCTCCTCTCCTCACACTTTGTCAGTGTGAGGCCAGGAGCGCCCATTACCGGCATCTCTGTGTTTACATGTGACCGGCTGTGATTGGACACAGCCGATCACATGGTTAATGAGCCACGGCTCTTTACACAGATCGGGGCCGCAAATGGTTAAACACAAAATCTAAAACATAAAATAATGCAGCTTACCAGTCTCTAAATGTGGTAGATGCTTTAGTTCTTTTTTTTTTTTTATTAGGCTTTTATCTCTTTATTTTCACCAGATGATCTGGCCTGTAAGTCTATTTTCCAACTTCTCCTTTACGGGTGCAGCTGCCCAACAAAAATGGCAGTTAGAGGGTTGAGACAAACCATTTGACAATGACAGGGATGCTTACAGCAGTTCATATTTATTAATTTATGTAAAACCTTTGTCTCAAAAGGAACAAAAAAAACTGGTGCTGTAACTGATAAAAAAGTGTTTTCTGAAGTTGGCATTAAAATGTAACTAAATCCTCCTATCCTTTTCAGTCAAGAAGAGCCGAGGCGCAGAGTCTAAGGAACCGTCTTGTCTTCTCCAGAGATACTTATGGTGGAGATGTTGTGCTGCACGTATTTCCCAGGTTGCAGTTCTCAGACTCACCCAAGCAGACAGCTACTGGGAACTACCGGTCGATAAATAAAAATCGGTTGCAGCGCTAAGGCGCGGGGATCAATTGACAGCAGGGAGTACAGTTAAAGCTGACAGGTGTGCATGGAAACACACAGATAATGGTAACAGGAACACAAAGACACACAAGACAACTAGGAATGAGTAGCAATGCAAACAGACAAACAGGAATCACTAAGAGCAGGTAGAGGTGCACAGTGATATTGAGCAGGAAACAGACTAGAAATATGCTTGGAGAGACAGGGACAATCTACTAGGAATAGCTGTTGTTTAGACGAAGCCTGAGGCAATGAGCCAAGCTTGAATAGAGTGGGATGGCCTGGCCATACTAGATGTGTAGCTAACTGAATCAACAGCAGGAAGTTAACCAATCTTAAACACAAGTCTTGTGGGACAACGGGTAACTTATAAGTTAAAGTCATCGAACTACATGTACTAGCATGTCTGCTGATCATTGGGAATATTGGAGACAGATCTGCAGCAAAGTTGAAGGTCTGTGACATAGACCTAATATAATGTTTTTACAATACTCAACAATCAACATAGTGCCCTTGACACAGATATATTATATTTCTTAACATAACATAGGTGTTAAAATAGCGCAACAGTTATTCAACTTAAAGCGGGGGTTCACCCACACCGCCAAAAAAAAAAAATATTAAAAGCCAGCAGCTACAAATACTGCAGCTGCTGACTTTTAATACATTGCCACTTACCTGTCCCGGGGTCCAGCGATGTCGGCAGGGGACGCCGAGAACCCGTTCAGTTCTCGGCAGCTGCCGCCGCCATCCTAGGTGAGGGAATCAGGAAGTGAAGCGTTGCGGCTTCACTTCCCGGTTCCCTACTGCGCATGCGTGAGTCGCGCTGCGCGTCCCTAGTGGTCTCCGCTCTCTGCTGGGAGCTGTGTGTTCCCAGCAGACAGCGCGGTCGGGACGGGAAGAGGCATAGACTCCCATGGGAGTCTATGCCGGAAGTGGGTGCAAATACCTGTCTTTGACAGGTATCTGCACCCCCCTCCCCCCTGAAAGGTGCCAAATGTGACACCGGAGGGGGGGAGGGTTCCAAAAAGCGGAAGTTCCATTTTTGTGTGGAACTCCGCTTTAATCTTAAAGTGGTTCTAAAGCCTCAACATTTTTTACCTTATTGCATTCCTTCCTTTTTAAATTAAAAATTGTTTAGGCATCAGCATCCCCCACCTTTACTTACCTGAGCCCTCATTCAATCCAGTGCTGTGCATGTTTGCAGCTCCTCTCTCCCTTCACTTCCAGGTCTCGCTGGCTTTGCTGGGCCACCAGGAGCCATTAGCTCCCAGTGCTGTCAATCAAAATCAGTGACGAGGGAGCGGGGGACGGAGCCGAGAGTGCTGGGAGCGAGCATACACGAGTGCCCCCATAGGGAGCACTGGACAGAGAGGAGGGACAGGAGCGCCAGCGGGGGGGGGGGACACCCAAGAAGAGGAGGTTTGAGGTAAGTATAGACAAGTTTGTTAATTTAAAAAGAAAAAATAGAATTTTTAAAACAGCTTACCTGTAACATCCTTTGTTTGAAGTACATCACGGGACACAGAGCCATAGTAGTTACTATGTGGGTTATAGGCCACCTTCGGGTGATGGACACTGGCACACCCTAAGACAAGAAGTCCACTCCCTATATAACCCCTCCCACTACTTGGAGTATCTCAGTTTTGTAGCAAAGCAATACACGTGTATACCAAAAAGAAAGGAGGGATCTCTGTGTCCCGTGATGTACTTCAAAGAAAAGGATGTTACAGGTAAGCTGATTTAAAAATCCTATTTTCTTATCATACATCACAGGACACAGAGCCATAGTAGTTACTATGTGGGATGTCCCATAGCAATGCCAACTGAAGGGAGGGTGACACAACAAAAGTAGGGCACTAAGAGACTAGAGGACTTATACTGCTGCCTGCAGTACATTGCGCCCAAAGGCGATATCCTCGTGACCTTTTACATCTACTTGATAGAATCTGGTAAATGTATGGACTGAAGACCAAGTTGCGGCCTTGCAGATTTGAGCCATGGAGTCTTGGTGATGCACCACCCAGGAAGTACTAACAGCCCTGGTGGAGTGCGCTTTAATATGAAAAGGTGGAATTTTCCTCTTTAAACCATAAGCTTGAACAATCACTTGACGAATCCATTTAGAGATAGTAGATTTAAATGCTGCCTGTCCTCTCTTAGGACCTTCTGGCAACACAAACAAAACATCTGTTTTACAAATCTGAGCAGTCACCTTCAAATAGACCCTGACTGCTCTCACCACATCAAGAGAATGTAGTGACCTTTCTTCCGCAGAACTAGGTTCTGGAAAAAATGAAGGCAGAACAATACCTTGGTTTAAATGAAAACCTAATGCCCCGTACACACGGTCGGACTTTGTTCGGACATTCCAACAACAAAATCCTAGGATTTTTTCCGACGGATGTTGGCTCAAACTTGTCTTGCATACACACAGTCACACAAAGTTGTCGGAAAATCCGATCGTTCTGAACGCGGTGACGTAAAACACGTACGTCGGGACTATAAACGGGGCAGTGGCCAATAGCTTTCATCTCTTTATTTATTCTGAGCATGCGTGAAACTTTGTCCGTCGCATTTGTGTACACACGATCGGAATTTCCGACAACGGATTTTGTCGGAAAATTTTATATCATGCTCTCAAACTTTGTGTGTCGGAAAATCCGATGGAAAATGTGTGATGGAGCCTACACACGGTCGGAATTTCCGACAACAAGGTCCTATCACACATTTTCCATCGGAAAATCCGACCGTGTGTATGGTGCATAACACTACCTTCGGTAGAAAATTAGGATGAGAACGTAATACAACCTTATCTTTATGAATAATCAAATATGGCTCTTTACAAGAAAGAGCAACCAACTCTGATACTCTTCTCGCAGAAGATGTGTCATCCAGAAAAACTAATTTATTCCCTTGTCAAAAGGACCAAGGGTATATTTCATATCGGCTCAAAAGGCTGTTTCTGTAACGTCAACAGGACTAAATTCAAGCCGCAGGGGTTCAGGGGTGACCTAACTGGAGGCTTAATCCACGTTACCCCCTGAATAAAGCTACAAACTAGAGAGTGTGAAGCAAGTGGTCGATGAAAAAATACCGATAAGGCCGACACCTGGCCTTTGATAGTACTCAAGGCCAGCTTCATTTCTAATCCCATCTGTAGAAATTCAAGGATCCTACCTATGACATATTTCCTGGGGTGCCAACCCCTGGATTCACACCAGGAGACATATGCCTTCCAGACTATAATATATGACTCTGGAGGCCGGCTTCCTAGCATTAACCAAGTAGAAACTACTGAACCTGACAGCCCACAGTCTTTCAGAATGTGGGTCTCAATAGTCAAACCGTTAAATTTAGCGTTTGTAAGGTAGGATGGAATACTGGACCTTGTGAGAGAAGGTCTGGCCATGGTGGTAGGGTCCATCGGTCCCCTACAGCCATATTTACAATCTCTGCATACCAAGATCTCCTGGGCCACGCCAGGGACCACAAGAATCATCTCCTTCCCTTCCTGTTTGATCCTGCGAAGAAGCAGCGGAAGCAGCAGAACAGGAGGGAACGCATAGATCAGTGAAAACTGATCCCATGGAAAAACCAAGGCATCTGTTCCGCATACAAGCGGATCCTTTGTTCTTGACACAAAGTTGTCGATCTTTTTGTTGAACCTGGATGCAAACAGATTCATGTTCGGAATTCCCCATCTTTGACATATTGATAGAAAGATGTAGGGGTGAAGAGACCATTCTCCCGGGAACAACTGGCGACTCAAGTAGTCCGCCTGCCAATTCTCTATTCTTGGAATGAAGACTGCCGATAGGCAAGGAATGTTGTCTTCTGCCCAAGATAGGATATGATTCACCTCTCTCTGGGCCGCACGACTTCTCGTGCCCCCTTGGTGATTGATATAGGCCACTACTGTGGCATTGTCGGTCTGGATCCAGACAGGACAATTCCGTAATCTGAGTGTCCAGGCTTTCAGGGCCAGACGAGCTGCCTGAATCTCTAGAATATTGGACAAGGTATTTTATGATTTGGACCATCTTCCCTGGACAGGCGCTTCTTCTAGGACTGCTCCCCAGCCTAGAAGCCTGACATCTGTTGTTACCACTTTCCAGGTAACTGGCAGAAAGGATTTTCCTTTTTAGAGATTCTTGGTTATCAACCACCAACTAGAATCGTTATACTCTGAGCCCTTAATCTGGCTAAAGGGTGAGCCAGGACCTTTGTAAACACTCAAGGTGCAGTAGCTAGACTGAAAGGCAGAGCTACAAACTGAAAATGAAGATTTTCTATCTCGAAGCATAATATTTCGGGTGAGCGGGAAAAATAGGTACATGGAGATAAGCATCCTTGATGGCGATTGACGCTAGCAGTTCTCCACCTTGTAGAATGGAGACCACTGATCGGATTGACTCCATGCGAAAAGAGCGGATATTCAAAAACTGGTTTAGATCTTTGAGATCTAAAATGGGTCTGACATTCCCGTTTGGTTTTGGTACCGTGAAAAGGTTTGAATAAAACCCTGACCCTCGCTCTTCCATGGGGACCACTGATACCACCTTTTGAGTCAAGAGATGATCCAAAGCCAGAAAGAGAGACTTCTTTTTTCTGGATCTCTGTGAACGTTTGATCTGAGAAAACAAGGGGACAGGAACTCTCAGAACTCTAGTTTGTAACCTGAAGATATTGAGAAAGCCACCCATTTGTCTCGACACTGTTCCTGCCAGACCCTTGAGAACTGCAGAAGTCTTCCCCCCACTCAAGCGAGCGGGGGCGCCCCTTCATAAGGAGGTTTTAGTATTTTGTTTTGTGGGTTTCCTCCCCCAGGGCCTCTTTTGACCCTGGGGTTGACTTTAACCCTGGGGTTGACCCTGAGGTTTACTTCTTGAACTAGGTGATGGGGGGGAGGGTCCAGAGACAGAGATAGCCAGCATGGAAGATATTCGAGAGGGTAGTATTGGGGGCATTAGTGGTAGGTTAACCAAAGCACAAAAACACAAGGTGAGTATATGCAATCTCAAAACACCCAATACGAGGACAATATGCGACCGGTCTAAACTAAGTGGCATGTTCACCAATGCCAGGAGCATGGCGGACAAGATGGGTGAACTAGAGATACTGTTGTACAAGGAGGATTTGGATTTTGTGGGAATTTCAGAGACCTGGTTCAACAGCTCTCATGATTGGCTGGCAAACATTCAAGGGTATACCCTATACCGCATGGATAGAGAGGGTAAAAAAGGGGGAGGGGTATGCCTATATATCAAGAATAATGTACAAGTGAATGTGAGAGATGACATCACTGAGGGAGCTAGGGAGGAGGTGGAATCCTTATGGGTAGAGCTCCAAAGGGATGAAGCTAAGGGTAAAGTAATACTGGGAGTATGCTATAGGCCCCCTAACCTGAGGGAGGAAGTGGAGACAGATCTCCTATCACAAACTGGATTAGCAGCAAGGATGGGAAGTGTTATCATAATGGGGGATTTTAATTATCCAGACATAGACTGGGCGGAGGGAACCGCATATTCATTTAAGGCTCGCCAGTTCCTTAATGTCTTGCAGGACAATTTTATGGGTCAGATGGTAGACGCACCATCTAGAAATAAAACATTACTGGATCTACTGATTACCAACAATACAGACCTGATCACGGATGTGGAAATACGGGGCAATTTAGGTAACAGCGATCACAGGTCAATTAGTTTCAGTATAAATCACACAAATAGGAAACATAAAGGGAATACAAAGACACTGAATTTCAAAAGAGCCAACTTCCCTAAACTACAAACCTTGCTAAAAGGCATAAATTGGGATAGAATATTAGGAACAAAGAATACGGAGGAGAGATGGGTTTGCTTTAAGAGTATATTAAATAAGGGCATTAGCCAATGTATCCCATTGGGTAATAAATTTAAAAGAGCGAACAAAAATCCTGGATGGCTTAACTCCAATGTAAAAATGCATATAAAAGCAAAGGAGAAGGCCTTCAAAAAATACAAGGTTGAGGGATCATCCTCAGCATTCAGACTTTATAAAGAATGCAACAAGAAATGTAAGGGTGAAATTAGGACGGCTAAGATAGAACATGAAAGACACATAGCGGAGGAGAGCAAAAAAAATCCCAAGAAATTCTTTAAGTACGTAAACAGTAAAAAAGGGAGGACAGACCATATTGGCACCATAAAGAATGAGGAAGGACATCTGGCTACAAAGGATGGGGAGATGGCGAAGGTATTGAATTTATTCTTCTCCTCAGTCTTCACGAGTGAATCGGGGGGCTTCAGTAACCAAAACTGCAGTGTTTATCCTCATGACACAACACAGGAAGCAAGAGTTTACATACTATGTACATCCATGGTTAACAGAGGACAGAATCAAAATTAGACTTGAGAAACTTAACATTAATAAATCACCGGGACCAGATGGCTTGCATCCGAGGGTACTTAGGGAACTCAGTCAAGTGATTGCCAGACCGTTGTTCCTAATTTTTACAGACAGTCTACTGACTGGAATGGTACCAGCTGATTGGAGAAAAGCCATTGCAGCACCAATATTTAAAAAGGGCCCAAAATACATCCCTGGGACCAGACCAGTTAGCCTAACATCAATAGTATGTAAACTCTTGGAGGGGATGATAAGGGACTATATACAAGATTTTAGTAATAAGAACGGTATCATTAGCAGTAATCAGCATGGATTCATGAAGAATCCTTCTTGCCAAACCAATCTATTAACCTTCTATGAGGAGGTGAGTTGCCATCTAGATAAAGGAAGGCCCGTAGACGTGGTGTATCTAGATTTTGCAAAAGCATTTGACACAGTTCCCCATAAATGTTTACTGTACAAAATAAGGTCCATTGGCATGGACCATAGGGTGAGTACATGGATTGAAAACTGGCTACAAGGGCGAGTTCAGAGGGTGGTGATAAATGGGGAGTACTCAGAATGGTCAGGAGTGGGTAGTGGGGTTCCCCAGGGTTCTGTGCTGGGACCAATTCTATTTAATTTGTTCATAAACGACCTGGAGGATGGGATAAACAGTTCAATCTCTGTATTTGCAGATGATACTAAGCTAAGCAGGGCAATAACTTCTCCTCAGGATGTGGAAACCTTGCAAAAAGACCTGAACAAATTAATGGGGTGGGCGACTACATGGCAAATGAGGTTCAATGTAGAAAAATGTAATATAATGCATTTGGGTGGCAAAAATATGAATGCAATCTATACACTGGGGGGAGAACCTCTGGGGGAATCTAGGATGGAAAAGGACCTGGGGGTCCTAGTAGATGATATGCTCAGCAATGGCATGCAATGCCAAGCTGCTGCTAACAAAGCAAACAGAATATTGGCATGCATTAAAAGGGGGATCAATGCCAGAGATAAAATGATAATTCTCCCACTCTACAAGGCTCTGGTCCGGCCGCACCTGGAGTATGCTGTCCAGTTCTGGGCACCAGTCCTCAGGAAGGATGTACTGGAAATGGAGCGAGTACAAAGAAGGGCAACAAAGCTAATAAAGGAACTGACACATAATCACACACATAGGTTGGACTTGATGGACTTGTGTCTTTTTTCAACCTCACCTACTATGTATGACTATGTATGTACTATATATGACAGTGGAGGCTGTCGAGGCTGATGCTCCTGGCCCTGGAGAAGAAGCTTGTTTAGTAGAAAAACGCTTAAACTTCTTCTTAACTTTTTCCATTAGAAATTCTTTGGATGTATTTATCCAGATTGTCCCCAAACAACCGTTCACAGTGAAATGGAAAACTAGCCAAGAGCTTTTTGCATAGTGCTTCAGCTGACCAGTTTTTCAACCATAGAATTCTACGCACATGCACCAGCCCGAGCATAAGCCGTGAGGCCTGGAGAATAGAATCTCTCATTGCGTCTACTGTAAAACATAACGCCTCTGATATCCTGGCCAAATCTTTGGCCTGCTGATCAGGAATAATCTTGAGTTCACATTTAACCTCCCTGATAGTATTCCCGAGTGTGGCTTGGGGTTAAATTTCAGCACCATTAGCGGTAACCCCGAGCCACACTCGGGATTACATCTCAGGATCCTGGTGTGGTATACTTACCTTGTCCCAAGGAACCTGCGATGTCCCCCCACGCTGTCTTCGGGCTCCGTCCTCTGCCCGAAGCCTCTCTGTGCCAGGCTCCATTCCCTGCGAGCGTTGCAACAAACGGGGGTGGAGCCTGGCAGCAAATTAAAAAAATAGTAAAAATCATAACACATACAGTACTGTAATCTTACAGATTATATTACTGTATGAAATCATTTCACTTCCCTTTTGTCCCCAGTGCTTTGGCCCATGCCCCGCATGCAGTTTTATATTGTATATACTGTTCTTTCTGCCTGGAAACTTGAGATTGTCCATAGCAACCAAAAAGTGTCCCTTTACGTCAAAAGTGGCTTTAGACCAGCTAGAAAACAGCAATAGTAAATTAGAACACTTGCAGAATTGAGCGATAGTGAATTGTGGGGAAATTTATTTTATTATTATTATATTATTATTTTTTAAAATTTTTTATATTTATCTATTATATTATAATTTATGATTTTGTGTTTTAAACTTCATCATACCCGGGATATCTACTAGACTCTTGGTGGACAGATCTATGTGTTATTGCTAAAAATTACAGACCTACAATATAAAACGCCAAATTTCTATGCAAAATAATTGTACCGCTTTGAGACGCAAAAATCTGAAAAAATCATACCGCCAGGGAGGTTAAACTGGTCTTTTAAGGACTGACATACCCCGATCGCTGCCAGCGCAGGCTGAACCACTGAACCTGCCAGAGAAATATTGTTTTTAAATAGGAATTCCAACTTCTTATCTGTTGGATCCTTCAGCATTTAAGCATTGTCTACTGGACAAGTCAAGTTTTTCTTTACAGAGGATATAGCAGTGTCAATTGCTGGAATCCCCCATTTTTTATTAAACTCTTTCTCCATAGGATAACTTTTTTGGAGGAAAAAACTATTTATCTGGGTGCTCCCACTCAGAATACATAAGCTTTTTTAGTAATGAATGGATAGGAAAAGCATGAATAGCTTGGGGAAGCTTTAGCAAACAAGAAGTGGGCTCATCGACTTACTCCGCTACTGGCAGCAAAAATATGGAGCGGACCAATTCAGTGAGAGATTGTACCAACAACCTCATCAGCCTCTTCCTGGTCCCCTGAGAGAAATCTGTCATCTCTTGCCCCCTGTTCCTCAGTTTGCTGTTACGCTTAGTCCCACTCTGGGATGCGATTAACGCATCAATCTTTTGTTCCAAGCCTAAAATGGTTGAGGAAAAAACTTTTTCAGTAATATATTCAGAGGCTGCAGTGTTAAGAGCAGCTGCAACACCCAACGTTCCTGATGGCTCACTCTGACCAGCCATTTCACTGTCAGGGAATGATGCCATCTTTTTTGAGATGGTTCTAGGCTTCCTTGTGGCTGTAGAAGTCTTTCTATAGCCCTTTTTTGAGGTGTTTTTACCCACCCTTCTGACCATAGCCCGATGCACAAAGCAGAGGTACTACCAGAAGGAACGCATCCACTGCTTGAGCAATAGTCCAGCCCTGCCGCTGCTATTAATGCTCAGCCTGATGCAATAGTAAATGTGTCAAAAGGAATGCCTGTGTCACCAAACCTCTTTCATGCCCCTCTTGCTCTTGTGTCCCTCCGCAGCTTGCAGCAGTATCAATGGTGCTTTTAAAAAACACACTTTTCTGCGCTGGATGTTGGAGGATGCCAACACTGCGCTAAGCCCCGCCCCCTCTGTCGCCTTCGGCCCCCTCCTCTCTTTTTAAAAAAGTTTTCTTACGCCAGCGCGGGCCTCTGATCCTACAGGATCGTTCTGTGAGGGGAAAAAATGGCGAGGAGAGAGCCTGGAAGCCACTGAGTAGAGCGGCATGCTGATTGTTTTTTATTTTTTTCTCCTGACTCTCTTTCTCGTGAAGAAGGGGAGAGTACAACACAGGTAGGGGGTGAATGGAAACCCCCCCAGACTTACCGGAGGTCTGTTGCTGGCTGGAGAAAAAAAGAGTGATCTCTTGAGAAAGCATGAGAAGATATTTGCTCCATACAGCCCCCAGTGGTGACACTTAGGCATGACAAGATTTACTAATTAGAGGAGACATTTCATAAGAATATTCAAAAATTTCTTAGAAAACTCCACTTACCTTTCCCGCCGCAGGGTTCTCTGTGGTAAAAACCAACAGACCCAATCTTCACCCTTCACGGTGGGTTCCGTTAACAAACCTTCAGGAGCTGGGGACCCTCGGGGACCCCACAATTCTGGACCTGCAATAGCATCCCACCAGTAAAACTTTATGGCCTTAATACCAAAAGTACTGGATCCCGGGATCCAGCTCTCTAAAAAGAGAAAATTTTACAGGCAAAACCTAATTTCTTCGGACACGAGGCCCAGGTACCATTAAATTCACCCTAAAAGACACTTTGAATGTATACGGCTGCATAGCTAGCCCCAGCAATGATTGCTCCAGTGGGCTTCAGTGCAGCACATCTTCACTCATGACCAACACCTTAGACACTGGTGAAAAAACTGAGGTACTCTCAGTAGTGGGAGGGGTTATATAGGGAGTGGACTTCTTGTCTTAGGGTGTGCCAGTGTCCATCACCTGAAGGTGGCCTATAACCCACATAGTAACTACTATGGCTACAGGGGGCCAAATTACACAGCACAAGCACTTTGCTGTATAACATGCTTTTAAGTAACAGGATCTTTATTTTTATTTTTTAGGTTAACAAATGCTTTAAGCAGCCCATCACCCTTAGCAATGAACCAGGGCACCACCACACTTAGTACCTTATCAGTCACACCTTATGATAGCTTGAGTCTAAGGACTAGGGATGAGCTTCGAGTTCGAGTTGAACTCATGTTCGACTCGAACATTGGCTGTTCGCAAGTTCGCCGAACAGCGAACAATTTGGGGTGTTCGCGGCAAATTCGAATGCTGCAGAACACCCTTTAAAAGTCTATGGGAGAAATCAAAAGTGCTAATTTTAAAGGCTAATATGCAAGTTATTGTCATAAAAAGTGTTTGGGGACCCAGGTCCTGCCCCAGGGGACATGGATCAATGCAAAAAAAAGTTTTAAAAACGGCCGTTTTTTCAGGAGCAGTGATTTTAATAATGCTTAAAGTCAAACAATAAAAGTGTAATATCCCTTTAAATTTCGTACCTGGGGGGTGTCTATAGTATGCCTGTAAAGGGGCGCATGTTTCCTGTGTTTAGAACAGTCTGACAGCAAAATGACATTTTGAAGGAAAAAACTCATTTAAAACTACCCGCGGCTATTGCATTGCCGACAATACACATAGAAGTTGATTGATAAAAACGGCATGGGAATTCCCCAAAGGGGAACCCCGAACCAAAATTTAAAAAAAAAAATGACGTGGGAGTCCCTCTAAATTCCATACCAGGCCCTTCAGGTCTGGTATGGATATTAAGGGGAACCCCGGCCAAAATTTAAAAAAAAAAATGACGTGGGGTTCCCCCTAAATTCCATACCAGACCCTTCAGGTCTGGTATGGATTTTAAGGAGAACCCCGCCCCAAAAAAAAAAAAAAAAAACGGCGTGGGGTCCCCCCAAAAATCCATACCAGACCCTTATCCGAGCACGCAACCTGGCAGGCCGCAGGAAAAGAGGGGGGGACGAAAGTGCGCCCCCCCTCCTGAACCGTACCAGGCCACATGCCCTCAACATTGGGAGGGTGCTTTGGGGTAGCCCCCCAAAACACCTTGTCCCCATGTTGATGAGGACAAGGGCCTCATCCCCACAACCCTGGCCGGTGGTTGTGGGGGTCTGCGGGTGGGGGGCTTATCGGAATCTGGAAGCCCCCTTTAACAAGGGGACCCCCAGATCCCGGCCCCCCCCTGTGTGAAATGGTAAGGGGGTACAAAAGTACCCCTACCATTTCACTAAAAAACTGTCAAAAATGTTAAAAATGACAAGAGACAGTTTTTGACAATTCCTTTATTTAAATACTTCTTCTTTCTTCTATCTTCCTTCATCTTCTGGTTCTTCTGGCTCTTCTGGTTCTTCCTCCGGCTTTCTCGTCCAGCATCTCCTCCGCGGCGTCTTCTATCTTCTTCTCCTCGGGCCGCTCCGCACCCATGGCATGGGGGGAGGCTCCCGCTCTTCTCTTCTTCTTCATCTTCTTCTCTTCTTCTTTTCTTCTCTTCTTCATTTTCTTCTCCGGGCTGCTCCTCACACATGCTAGCATGGCGGGAGGCTCCCGCTGTGTGACGGCGCTCCTCGTCTGACAGTTCTTAAATAACGGGGGGCGGGGCCACCCGGTGACCCCGCCCCCCTCTGACGCACGGTGACTTGACGGGACTTCCCTGTGACGTCACGGGGAATGCCACAGGGAAGTCCCGTCATGTCCCGTGCGTCAGAGGGGGGCGGGGTCACCGGGTGGCCCCGCCCCCGGTATTTAAGAACTGTCAGACGAGGAGCGCCGTCACACAGCGGGAGCCTCCCTTCATGCCAGCATAGATGCGGAGCGGCCCGGAGAAGAAAATGAAGAAGAGAAGAAGAGAAGAAGATGAAGAAGAAGAGAAGAGCGGGAGCCTCCCCCCATGCCATGGGTGCGGAGCGGCCCGAGGAGAAGAAGATAGAAGACGCCGCGGAGGAGATGCTGGACGAGAACGCCGGAGGAAGAACCGGAAGAGCCAGAAGAACCAGAAGAACCAGAAGATGAAGGAAGATAGAAGAAAGAAGAAGTATTTAAATAAAGGAATTGTCAAAAACTGTCTCTTGTCATTTTTAACATTTTTGACAGTTTTTTAGTGAAATGGTAGGGGTACTTTTGTACATCCTTACCATTTCACACAGGGGGGGGCCGGGATCTGGGGGTCCCCTTGTTAAAGGGGGCTTCCAGATTCCGATAAGCCCCCCGCCCGCAGACCCCCACAACCACCGGCCAGGGTTGTGGGGATGAGGCCCTTGTCCTCATCAACATGGGGACAAGGTGTTTTGGGGGCTACCCCAAAGCACCCTCCCAATGTTGAGGGCATGTGGCCTGGTACGGTTCAGGAGGGGGGGGGGCGCACTCTCGTCCCCCCCTCTTTTCCTGCGGCCTGCCAGGTTGCGTGCTCGGATAAGGGTCTGGTATGGATTTTTGGGGGGACCCCACGTCATTTTTTTTTTTTTAATTTTGGCCGGGGTTCCCCTTAATATCCATACCAGACCTGAAGGGCCTGGTATGGAATTTAGGGGGACTCCCACGTCATTTTTTTTTTTTAATTTTGGTTCAGGGTTCCCCTTTGGGGAATTCCCATGCCGTTTTTATCAATCAACTTCTATGTGTATTGTCGGCAATGCAATAGCCGCGGGTAGTTTTAAATGAGTTTTTTCCTTCAAAATGTCATTTTGCTGTCAGACTGTTCTAAACACGGGAAACATGCGCCCCTTTACAGGCATACTATAGACACCCCCCAGGTACGAAATTTAAAGGGATATTACACTTTTATTGTTTGACTTTAAGCATTATTAAAATCACTGCTCCTGAAAAAACGGCCGTTTTTAAAACTTTTTTTTGCATTGATCCATGTCCCCTGGGGCGGGACCCAGGTCCCCAAACACTTTTTATGACAATAACTTGCATATTAGCCTTTAAAATTAGCACTTTTGATTATTCATGTTCGTGTCCCATAGACTTTAACGGTGTTCGTGTGTTCGAACGAACTTTTTTCCTGTTCGCATGTTCTGGTGCGAACCGAACAGGGGGGTGTTCGGCTCATCCCTACTAAGGACCCGATTCCTGATCTGTCAAGTCACCCAGTAACAGGGAATGTAGAGATCCTATCTAGCCTTGCATTGCACCTGAAATAAGGCAAATCATTCAGCAGAACACATTCTTCAAATAAAAGATAGTATGGAAAATAAAAATAAAATAACATAATTCAAGAGTTAAGGTTCTTGGAAAGGTTGCTTGTCCACTTCATAGACTTTACAGAAACAAGCATAGCACAAGGGGAAAATCACAGTAAGCAGGAAGTTGGCTTACCAATGGAAACAGAGGTGAATTATCAGGTTCTGTTGTCCTGTTCTGTGTATTACAGATGTCCTTAGATTTCAAAGGACCTCAAAGGACAAAAATGTCAGGGAAACACAAACTCATGGATCTCAGTAACATTGACTGCTGAGCCAAACTGAGTAAGTAGATGTATTTATTATACAAGCATACAGTTAGACCTGCATGCAAAAAGCAATACAGAGTATTGTGCTCAAAAAGTTTGCTCTGTCTAACTAAAGAGTTCTAATAAAATGTATGTATCATTAAGTGGGTGGGACCTAGCTATCTAACTTTCTTTGAAGTTCCATCTGTGTCTGTGGTGGAATTTATTGAGATGGTAAAGGTCATTCACATAGGCTTGTTACTTCCAGTAGTTCCTCCAGAGAACATATCTTCAAAAGACAGAGGGCAATCTCCCAGCTGGAGGTGTAAATGCCATTCTAACACCAGAAATACAGATGCTAAACAACAGGTTCTAAATACAAAATAAACATGCAATATACTGTATCTGCCTAATCAAAAATAAATGTTTGATAAATGAAATGACTGTTCCACTTCCCCCCTTACTACCATCTTAACCTCTGTTTGATCTGCAGTTGCCATGGTGCTACACATGTGATCAGTTATGACACCAGCCATTTGGTAACTTAGCAGTTGGGTTAATAACACAAACAACTGTGGCAATTATTCATGGCATGCCCTAATTACAGCTCCATCAATCAGTGATAAAAAAATAAAAATTCAAAACCGCAACTAAAATGAACTAAGCTGTAGGATGAAGTACGCAAAGTGGGCTCCACCTTATATATTGGATATTAATTAAAGCCTAGAGATATAAATATCACCATACATGAATAAAACAAAGAAGAATTCTGCAATATCAACAATAAATTGTGAGTACCAATATGCTCAAAAATAAAGTATGTGATTTCCATGCTCATTGAATTATATCAGCCACCCCTCATCAGGTGGCAAAATTACAGTGAATCTATGAATATATTGAACTGACTTCCCAGGCTAAAAACACCAAAAAATCATAAGCAAATAATGTCCAATATCTCACAGGCAACAGCTGGAGATCAAATTATTTCTAGTGATGATACCAAAAATACATAAATCTTCAACATGAACTAAAAAGTGGATGTATTAAACCGACATAAAGTGCAAAAAAATCTCTACGATCAGTAAGAATTCCTATAAAATCCACAATATGAAAATAAATTCCACAATAATAATGCAATCATATCCTAATAATCTAGTGCATAATAGGTGATTGAAAAAAACAATAAATATTAATTTTAAATATTAATAAAAAATATAAATGAATGAAAAATCAAATATGATAGATCCCTTTGATAAAGTCACGTGGTGTGACGCAACGCGTCAGGGTAGGAGGAGTCAGGTGCCGACGCTTCTCGGGGACGGCCGAACCCGGAAGCTCTACACATCCACTGTTCGCTGCTATTTTAAATGTAAGTTGCTATGTTTTTCAATAAACGTGTATTTAATACTGCACCATGAGACCTCTCCTTTGTTTCTAAACAAACTGCTGGGATTGCTGGGAGTGCTGGGAGTCGCAGGAGGAGTTGCAGAGAGACGGACTCATTTGGCATTAAAGAAAAGCTGCAGGAAACACATCCTCTCCTAGAATTTTTATCCGCTCTACTTGGCCCATTGGCGGCCGTTGCTGGAGGTGAGAGGCTGGGGGAAACACTTGGGAGATGCACTAGATCGTGCATAGAAGAAAAGCACCAGTCACTGCACATTTGGCACTATAATCAAAGACTGTTTTTGTGTGGAAGTCACCCACCACTACTGCACTTTTTGTATGGACTTATTGCACTATTGTCACCGTTTGGGACAGTGTCTCTTTTGTGGGATTATCTGTCCTATCATATTTGATTTTTCATTCATTTATATTTTTTATTAATATTTAAAATTAATATTTATTGTTTTTTTCAATCACCTATTATGCACTAGATTATTAGGATATGATTGCATTATTATTGTGGAATTTATTTTCATATTGTGGATTTTATAGGAATTCTTACTGATCGTAGAGATTTTTTTGCACTTTATGTCGGTTTAATACATCCACTTTTTAGTTCATGTTGAAGATTTATGTATTTTTGGTATCATCACTAGTATCACTGGTATCATCACTAGAAATAATTTGATCTCCAGCTGTTGCCTGTGAGATATTGGACATTATTTGCTTATGATTTTTTGGTGTTTTTAGCCTGGGAAGTCAGTTCAATATATTCATAGGTTCACTGCAATTTTGCCACCTGATGAGGGGTGGCTGATATAATTCAATGAGCACGGAAATCACATACTTTATTTTTGAGCATATTGGTACTCACAATTTATTGTTGATATTGCAGAATTCTTCTTTGTTTTATTCATGTATGGTGATATTTATATCTCTAGGCTTTAATTAATATCCAATATATAAGGTGGAGCCCACTTTGCGTACTTCATCCTACAGCTTAGTTCATTTTAGTTGCGGTTTTGAATTTTTATTTTTTTATCACTGATTGATGGAGCAGCGCCACATATCTCTATCTATTATCTATCTTGGGGGAATTGAGTGAACCTATCTATGCTGGCAGCTCTCTATTGGGTATTTTACCGTCAGTTTTAAAGATCTCTGTGTACATTGGGTTTTTGCGCATTGGTTCTTATACATTCATGCCCTAATTGCAACTGTTTGGGAAAAACCCATAAATTTATGGGTTGAGTATCACTTTAAAGTGTTAGTCTGATTCATTTAACTTTGCTAATGCATCTAATGCCGCGTACACACGAGCGGACTCTTCGACCGGACTGGTCCGATGGTCTATCTGACGGACTTTCGCCGGACTTCCGACTGACTTTCCGAACAAACAGACTTGCCTACACACGATCACACCAAAGTCCAACAGATTCGTACGTGATGACGTATGACCTGACTAAAATAAGGAAGTTGATAGCCAGTAGCCAAAAGCTGCCCCAGCGTCAGCTTTTGTCCGTCGAACTAGCATACATACGAGTGGAATTTTCAATAGGAACTGGTTCCGGCAGAGTTCCGACGTAAAGATTTGAAACATGTTCCAAGTCTAAAGTCCGTCAGATTTTCGACCGAAAAAGTCAGCTGCAGGTCCGATGAAGCCCACACACAGTCGAATTGTCCGCCGGACTCGGTCCGTCGGACCAGTCAGGTCGAAAAGTCTGCTCGTGTGTACGTGGCATTACACTAACTTATCCACCAGTTGACAACATTGTTGTCCAAGAGTGTCTCTGTTACTCTTTCATAGACTAATGCAGCAATCACATATTGGCCATGTTCAAATCTATACGTCTGTTTTTCTCAGTTTATGAGTGCATTTGTAACATACATTTGAGCATGTTGACATGCGTTTTCATTATGCATTGCAGTGTGATGCTTTTTTGGTTTGGCCAGTGAAAATAATTTGCTGCAGTAACATCTTTATATGGACCAGCAATGCATGGAAATGCATTCAAACTCACTATATGCGTATTTTCATGCATTGCTATAGCCTTTTATGGGCCTCACAGTGCATTAAAAGCACATAAAAATGGGCATGCCTCATTTTGACAAGCACACTGCAACACACTGCAATGCAATGCACCCTGTGATGGATATGTCATAGGTAACATGTGTTCCTATGACATATCCATTGTTTTGCGTTCCAACTCGCACATTAAATGTGGGGTATGAGAGGGGCCTTAAGAATTAGTACGTTGCAATATATAACATTTTTATTTTTGACTTTAGATATGCTTTAATCATACTAGTGATATTTTAGTAGGATGGGTGACTGAGCTACTAAAACTCACTTATACAGCCCAAGCATTAGTGAATTTTTGCCAGACCTCAACCCTTGGAGATATACCATTTTGTATTTCATTAACTAACTTGTACACATGGATAGAAAATGGTAATGGACAATCCTATAAGAACTTAAGCTGTCCCACACATAGGGCTCGTCAAAGTCTAATAAACACAGGTTAACAGTTCGGATAAATATTCACAGTGAAATTTATTTATGGGCAATAGAGCATATTATTTTGCCTCGATTTAGTAGGCTATTTAGTGACAGACTACAAAGTAAAGCCATAAAGCTGTGTAAATGGCCTATAAATGTCTGTCCCCACTATTACACGTGACTGTATTATTGTTCCAAACTACATCATGGCTATGAATTAGAATGTCTGAACCTTGTTGGATTTCTTATGGTCTGATTTAGGAGAATGAATATTACTATCCTCTCACTTACAAACACTACACTATGCTCTGAATTTTACAAGTGGTTCATAAAATGTAGGCCTTGATGTGAAGCCTGCAGTGTCCTAAAGAGTGTTCTCTGCATAACACTGTAGAGAGCACTCTGTGATTGGAGGAGAGGACCTC
This sequence comes from Aquarana catesbeiana, assembly GCF_042186555.1. Lineage (NCBI taxonomy): Eukaryota > Metazoa > Chordata > Amphibia > Anura > Ranidae > Aquarana > Aquarana catesbeiana. The sequence goes on along the minus strand of NC_133325.1, from coordinate 263,068,045 downwards.
CTGGGAACTCCTAGCTTTTTTTTCCATCCATTCATATAAGTGGATATCAAGATGCTTTATAAATGTGCTGACATTTTTTTTTTAAAGTGCCAATATAGTCATAATAATATCATACTGCTGCTTTACAAATTAGTCCCTAAATATTTGCAATGTCATCTGCAGTTTTTTTTACATAGTAACATACATTTTGCTATGGGTTTCCTTTTCCCTGTTTTGACCATGCTCATTGTATTAGGCACCTTTCACACGAGCGTCCTGTTTATCTATTTTTCATCCATCTGTTGACGGATGAAAAACAGACAGCAATGCATTCCTATTGGAAATCAGATGTAAATGAAAAATAAATGAAAAAATTCTTGTATGTATCCTAACTTTTACACAAACCAATCAATATATGCTTATTGGAACTTTTTTACCAAAAATATGTAGCAGAATATATATTGGCCTAAATTCATGAAGAAATTATATTTTTAAAATTTTTTTATTGGATATATGTTATAGCAGAAAGTAAAAAAATATAGTTTTTTTTTTTTTTAATGGTAAGATTTTTTTTGTTTATAGCGCAAAAAAACCCCCAAAAAACAAAGGTGATGAAATACCACCAAAAGAAAGCTCTATTTGTCAGAAAAAATGACATTATTTTAACTCCTTCCCGCCGAGTGTACGCACATATGCGGCCTCAGCTTTAAGGGGTTATACCGGGATAACATACTAAAAGCTGCTTGGCTGTTATCCCAGAGGAGCGAGAGGGGACGGGAAACGGCTTTGTTCCAGTCTCCTTTTCTGTCACAAAGTCACTTACGGTTTACTCGGCTGCCAATGGTGCCAATTTTAAAAAAATGACAGTATTCAGAATTGCCGTTTTTGTCGATCTGAATACTTTGAAGTGCAAAGGATGGATTTGGGGTCTTTTAGACCCCCATTCCTCCATAAAGAGTACCTGTCATCACCTATTACTGTCACAAGGGATTTTTACATTCCTTGTGACAGCAATAAAAGTGATCTTTTTTTTTTTTTTTAGTGACAATGTAAAAAAATAAAAATAAATAAGATTTTTTTTTTTAAAGCGCCCCTGTCCCCGCGAGTTTGCGCAGCATATGTGAACGGCGTTCAAATCACACATGTGGGTTATCACCATGATCGTCAGAGCGAGAGTAATAATTCTAGCACTAGACCTCCTCTGTAACTCTAACCTGGTAACTGTTTTTATTTTTTAAAGCGCCGCCTATGGAGATTTTTAGGTACCATAGTTTGTCGTCATTCCACGAATGTGCAAAATTTCAAAGCATGACATGTTGGGTATCTATTTACTCGGCGTAACATCATCTTTCATATTATACAAAAAAATTGGGCTAATGTTGCTGTTTAGTATTTTTAAAATTCATGAAAGTGTCTTTTTTCCAAAAAAAATTGCATTTGAAATACCGCTGCACAAATACAGTGTGACATAAAATATTGCAACAATCGCCATTTTATTCCCCAGATTCTCTGCTAAAAATATATATATAATGTTTGGGGGTTCTAAGTAATTTTCATGCAAAAAATGCGGATTTTAACTTGCAAGCAACAAATGTCAGAAATAGGCTTAGTCATGAAAGGGTTTATTTGGGTACAGCATTGCATGACCGTGCAATTGCCAGTTAAAATAAGCATAATTGCTTTCAGTAATTAGAAAGGAATCCTGCCCCTTGTCAGTGCAAATTAATATCAGCTGGTTCAGTCTCAACTGATGGCCTATAAAAAGGTGTCTCATTACCAAGGTGTCACACAAGAAACATATCATGATGGGTAAAATCAAAGAGCTCCCTCAAGATCTTCACAACCTTAGTGTTGCAAAGCATATTGATGGCATTGGTCAAATAAGGATTTCTAAACTTCTAAATGTTCCAGTGAGCACTGTTGGGGCCATAATCCGGAAGTGGAAAGAACATAATTTCACCATTAATCGGCCACGACCAGGTGCTCCTCGTAAGATTTCTGACAGAGGAGTGAAAAGATTTATCAGAATAATACAATACTTCTTTTACCCACTGTATATAATGTGGTGATTATATTGTGGGTAATATTATAATGTAAGAATAATTGTGTAACAATGGTCATTGGTTTGTTGTATCTATATCTAACCTCACATGTTATAATGCCTAATGAAGCCCATATACAAACACTTCACTTTTTGCATGTGGTATGTGAATAAAATCAAAATACTCTCTTAAAAAAAGAAGCATTGGTTTCATTCACTGTAAGTCACTGGCTCTGTGCTCTGACTCTCCAGCGCTCCCTGGAGTATTGGGCTGTGGAGGGGACAGGAGTGTCTGGTTCAGGCTCTCTGAAGCTCACTGAGAGACTGAGCCAGCTGCTGGTTCAGGCACCTGGGTGGATCCCGATCATATAGTCGGGATCGTTCATAAGCCCAGACTGGCTTTGTGATGTCAGCCAGCTGAAACTGGGTCACGGGAGTACAGAACAAACTTCACTCCTGTGATCCATAGGAAAACTACAGCCAAAAAAGCTTTGGCTATACTTCTCCTTTAATGTGCAGTTGAGCTTCGGAATTCTTGTTAAGATTGAAATGGATATGCAGATCATCTACTACCTGGTGAGCTTCTCCAGAAAGGTTTTTGTATTTTACAAACAAAAGGATTATGACTATTGTATTGCTCCCTGCAGTCAGAACAACCCACAGTACCAAAAGTATCACTGAACTCTTGCTGCACCAATATTCCTGACTGCATTCAAAAGTAAGGCTGCAGTCTTCAGGAAAATAATACCTGTGTTCACATGAGAAAAATATATAGGCTGCCATGGCTGATCTGAAAAATGTTCCCTGTCTTTGGTGATCTTCTGACAGCAAAGCTTTCTGGGGCACTTAACAGCATGCTGGTTTTTGGGCAGTGACCCACAAAGTACTGAAGCCAAAGGCTCAGTGTTACACACAGACAACTACCATTTTTGTGTTAGAGGTTTCTCATCTTATAATTTAAAGTGGTTGTAAACCTCCTGATTGGCTGAAACGCACCATTGGCTCCCTCTGCTGACATTTAAAGTCAGTTAGCCAATCAGGAGAGTGAGGGGGAGGGGCCGAACTGCAGCTCTGTGTCTGAATGCACAGAGCTGCAGCTCGGCTTGGGTGTCCTCATAGCAAGCTGCTTGTTGTGGAGGCACTCAACAGGAGAGAGGGTCCAGGAGCACCGAAGAGGGACCCAAGAAGAGGAAGATCTGGGCTGCTCAGTGCAAAACCACTGCACAGAGCAGGTAAGTATGTGTTTGTTATTTTTATAGAAAAAAAAAAACGAGACTTTACAATCACTTTAAAATGGGGTACACATTATAGGAAAATCGGGCAAACGATTGTTCGATTTTTCCTCGCTGTTTCACAGCAAATCGGAACCGATGAATGAAAATTCTCGTACGACAAAGGCTTTTTTTTCTCATCATGCGCAGTTTTTCTTTTCTGATTTTACGAAAACGGTACACATTAAACAAAAATTGTTAGTTCTGTTCCCATAGGGGAAACATGTTGGAGTCTGTCCCTTCGGGAATTTTCGTACAACAATTCAGAATCGGCTGTTCAGAGTTGTGTATATACTATAGGAAAATTGTACGAAAATTCTTTGGATGAAAATGCTCGCCCGATTTTCTTATAGTGTGCTCTGAGGTGTGAAGGTGCAGGAATTGGGCCTGATCTGAGGTGTAAAGGTACAGAAATTGGGCCTGATCTGAGGTGTGAAGGTACAGGAATTGGGGTGATCTGAGGTGTGAAAGTACAGGAATTGGGGTGGTCTGAGGTGTGAAGGAATTTGGGCTGATCTGAGGTGTGAAGGTGCAGGATTTGGGCCTGATCTGAGGTGTGAAGGTGCAGGAATTGGGGCTGATCTGAGGTGTGAAAGTGCAGGAATTGACACTGATCTGAGGCATGAAGGTGAAGAAATTGGGGTAATCTGAGCAACAAGGGTGCAGAATTCGGGGTGATCTGAGGTGTGATGGTGCAAAAATTGGGGTGATATGAGGTGTGAAGGTACAGGAATTGGGACTGATCTAAGGTGTGATGGTGCAGCAATTGGGCCTAATCTGAAGTGTGAAGGTACAGGGTTTTGGGCTGATCTGAGGTGTAGAGTCAGGAATTGGGCCTGATCTGAGGTGTGAAGGTGCATAAATTGGGCCTGATCTGAAGTGTGAAGGTGAAAGTTTTGGGGCTGATCTGAGGTGTGAAGATACAGGAAATGGGGCTGATCTGAAGTGTGAAGGTACAGGGATTAGGGCTGAAATGAGGTGCGAAGGTGCAGTAATTTGAGCTAATCTGAGATGTGAAGGGGCAGTAATTGGGACTGATCTGAGGTGTAAAGGTACAGGAATTTGGGCTGATTTGAGGTGTGAAGGAGCAAGAATTGGGCCTTGATCTGAGGTGTGAAGGTGCAGGAATCGGGGCTAATCTGAGGTGTGAAAGTGCAGGAATTGGGCCTGATTTGAGGTGTGAAGGTGCAGGAATTGGGCCTGATCTAAGGTGTGAAGGTACAGGAACTGGGCCTGATCTAAGGTGTAAAGGTACAGGAATTGGGGTAACCTGAGATGTAAAGGTGCAAGAAATGGGCCTGATCTGGGCTGTGAAGGTGTAGGAATTGGGCCTGATCTGAGGTGTGAAGGTACAGGAATTGGGCCTGATCTGAGGTGTAAAGGTGCAGGAATTGGGCCTGATCTGAGGTGTGAAGAGGCAGGAATTGGGGCTGATCTGAGGTGTGAAGGTGGAGGAATTGGGGCTGATTTGGGATGTGATTTCACAGAAGTCCTTAGCTGGCACATTAACATTCATTTCAACCTTACAATACTTACCTTACAGCACACCTCTATTGGAACAAGAGTAAGTTACAGTACCATTGATCCTTAGAAGCTCAATGTTCATTTCGTACTATTATTCAAGCAGTTCTTCCTTATCGTGATTGAGAATGTAAAGTTGACTTTTTTATTTATATAACCGGCACTTCGTGCTCAAAGGGTTGCCTACCCCTGCTATAGGCCTTTTGCATTCAGTTGTGGGAGATTTCAAGTAATCTTTGAGACAAAAACTGTCATTTTAACATAGAAAATAGCGATATGGGTGGGTGACAAAAAAGTAAGAAAATGGGCACCAACATCCCTGTAAACAAATGTAGAGAAGGGAAATTATTTGGCGGGACTTTATGGGTGCCAACAGGAAAAACAAGGAATTTTAGTCCATACTGGGTAGAGAAATTGCAAGTTTATTAATGTTAAATATAAAGCATGATAAAAAAGTTTGGTATAAATAATGTGCACAAATACAGGGTTACATCAAAGATTCAAAGTAGATGACAAGTAGAATCACTCTGAGATGACGTTGGAGTGATGATCCCAACATGTTTCGCCCCTCTGGGCTCATCAGGGGATAATCATCAGGGGATAATTTAAAAACAGTTACATGTAACACTGCATAAAACCAAACCAGAGTTAGAACCGTTGCATGGACTAGAAATAAAACAAAACAAAAATTAGAATAATGATGGCAAAAAAAATGAGCTGTTGACTAACATGCTCATCAACAAATGCTCACCCAAATGAAGATCTTATAGTTGGGACTCAGGGTCAAGTCACGGAAAAACCGTCAATGGGTAGTGCACATGGATAAACGTCAGTTGAGATTTGAAGGAAATTGAAGACTGAAGTATAGCCTACAATATAGTGTCTAAAATAAATGGAGGTGAACAATGAAGGTGAAATGACTGTTAATGTGAAGAGGAGGGGTGAAGGAAGGGAAACGAGGAGAGAAAGAGATAAGGGGTACGGGAAGGGTGGGACAGGAAAAGAGGGGGGGCAAAATGAAGGAAGGGAAAGGGGGGGATGGGTAGGGTAGGGTAGGGTTGGGTGCAAAGGAAGAGAGAAGGAGATGGAAGAGAAGAGAAGGGAAGAAGAAAGAGGGGGAGAGGGGGGACATGGAAAGGGAGGGGAGGGAGGAAGGGGAAGGGAAAGAGGGTGGGGGGGAAGAGGGGGAGGAAAAAAGAGGGAGGAAGGAGGGGAAAAAAGGGAGAGAGGAGAGAAGAGGGAAAGAGGGGTAGGAAGAATATAAAAGTGAGTGTGTGTAGGTGAATAATGAAATAGGGATGGGAAGTGATGGGGGCTGGGGAAGGGATGAGTGAAATGAAATAAATAAATGTCGGGATCATCACTCCAACGTCATCTCAGAGTGATTCTACTTGTCATCTACTTTGAATCTTTGATGTAACCCTGTATTTGTAGTCAGAGTCCTCCTGAACCGACAATAGTGATTTACCAAGACCTGCGTTGTGCCTTGGTCTGATTGGTCGGTATACCTGAAAAGAGGGCATAGCCTGTATGAATGAAACTGAGTAAGACTGAGCAATTATAACTGAAAAGAGTGTGGGAACCGGGAGGGTGGGAACCCAGAAGTAGAGCCGACACTGAACTCAGCTGAGAAGGAGGGCTATATAGCCCCGGACTCCTCCCCCTTTCAACTTGTAGTCAGAGTCTTCCTGAACCGACAATAGTGATTTACCAAGACCTGCGGTGTGCCTTGGTCTGATTGGTTGGTATACCTGAAAAGAGGGCAAAAGACACATGAGTAGGTGTGAAGCACAGAAGGTTTAATGAAAATGAGATAACAAAAGATCAATCCAACAAACAGGCAAATGCCCTAATGACCTCCGTATGTGGTTCAGGAATGTACCTGCTAACACAGGAGGATCTCCATCTTCCCATGTGCTTGATGATAAAAGAAGGTACCCCCTGTTTGGAAGTGGCAGACGCCGCCCCGATCCTGAAAGAATGGCCGGTAAATAGTGTTGGATTTAAACCTAATTTGGTGATCAGGATCCTAACATGTGCCATGAACTGTTTGGAAGTTAGAGGATCTAAGGGAAATGGCAACAATGGGCTGTCTGGTGAGGAAGTAGCCAGAAATTTGGAAAGTGAGTCCACAACCTTAAACGGACACCATCTGCTATTGGTGCCGTAAAACTTGACCACATAACCTTGACCCACCTGTCTAGTTTTGTTGTTGTTAAGCTGCAGGGCGAAATGGTCCGGACACCTACTGAGACTGCCTTTGGACAGGAAAGGTGCCTGAAGATTGACCCGTGAAACCTCCCCTGGTCTGAGTAACCCAAAGAAACTTAAGTAACTATACCAAAAGGGGATGATGACAGTAAGCCCGAAATATCCCGTACCATCTGACCAGTGATCGGCAGTCTGGAAACCTGCGCTTGACCTTGTGATTTCAGAATACCTCTCAACAGGGCCTTGAGAGGGTGAGTAGCAAAGATGGACGGACTAGAAGGGTCTTGAAGGGTCTTGAAATGCTGTACGCCTGCCAGATACAACTTGATGGTACTAGCGGACAAAGCCAACACACTATGGCAATAGGCCGCAAATGCCATTACAGATTTGATGTCCCACGGACAGCTAGAAGGATGAAGCTCCAAAAATTTTTGAAATTTCATCCAACCCGTGGAGTACGCTTTGAACGTGTTGCTGGATAGAGATGCGTTGGCCAAACCGATCGCCTGTGTCCAGAACCTTTTCAGTCCATGGTGAACAGGGAGAAAGGAGGAACCAGTTTGCCCACCCTCTCTGCTTCTGGGTGCTGCAAGAAAAACTTGTCAAATTTGAAACAAGACAATGCATCGGCCGCCCTATTGAAATCCCCGCTGATGAATTCCCCCTGGAAATGGAACCTGTAGGTCAAACCTAACCAAGTCAACCTGCGCAAGAAAGACATGATGACCAGGGACCCTGACCTGCCTTTGTTGATAATGTTGGTGGTAGCCAGATTGTCCGTGAAGAAAATGACTGAACTACCTGCCCAGCCTGGCCCCCAAGTGACAGCTGCCGCCACAATCGGATAGATTTCGAATAACGCTGAAGTCTGTGCAAATTTAGGTAAAATAAAAACTTCCCGGGGCCAACGGCTGGCCAGCCATTCAACCCCACACATGGCCGCGAACCCCCCTGACGCAGCTACATCAGTGAAAACCCTGGGCGATGTGCTGGAAGGCTGGGGAATGAGCAAAGAAATGCAATTCCAGTCCCGCAGGAACTGGTCCCACATGACCAGATCAGCGCGTGCGTCTGCTAGCAAGCTGACACCAGCAACACCCTCCTGAAAAAGGGGCAAAAGGGCCAGCAACCTAGAGACAAAAGCCCTACCTTGCGGAATGATCCTCATCGCATGATTTAGCATGCTCAAGAGCGACTTCAACTCCTGCTTTGAGCAGACTGGAGACCGGACGAATGCGTGTATGGTCTGCCGAATTCTGTCCAACTCTTTGGGCAGACTAGCAATCATGCGATCGGAATCCAACATGATACCTAAAAATTTGATGATATTGGCAGGACCTTCCACCTTGTGAATTGCCAGAGGCACATTCAATTCGGCAAACAGATCCGTGAGACACTGCAAATCCCTAGGTGGCTGGCCAGGGTCCTCAACGAGCAAAAAGTCATCAAGGTAGTGTACCACACCAAGACAACCTTTGCAGTGACCCAAGATCCAATGTAGAGCCTGGGAGAAAATGTCGAACAAACAGGGACTACTCTTTGACCCAAAAGTTAATTTGGTAGCAAAATAGTAATGACCCCGCCATATGATGCCGTGCCATTGCCAAAGCGCAGGGCTAATAGGCAGAAGCTTGAAGGCATCAGCAATGCCAGCTTTTGACAACCAAGCCTCCTTGCCCAACTGAAGAATGAGCTGAATGGCTGAATCCACAGAAGAATATTTCAACGAAAATTCTTCAGAGGGGATCAGTGAATTGAGACTCGGAACGTGCGAAAAATGAGGTGCGGACAAATCATAAATAAGACGATGTTTATTGGAAAATTTTCCACACACAACCCCAATCGGACTGACCCTCCACATACCGAAAGGTGAAGATTTCAAAGGCCCAATCACAAACCCTTTGTCCACCTCTATAGCCAACAGATCGTCTACTAGCGAAGCATGGTGGTCTGCAGACAAAAGATTCCTACATTCAAAGGTCTCAGTAGGCAACGTGATTAACCCTGTGTGAAACCCAAATGTGAACCCATCTAACAGGAATTGCCTGACACCAGAGGATGGGTGACCCTCTAGATAAGCCCCTAGAATGGAAACCTCCACTCGGCTTAGTCATGCCAAACTGAAGGGTTTGACCAAACACGAAGACTTGGGATGTGCCCGAAAGCAATTGGAACACACGTGCAGGAGCCTACACTGGTTGTAATTGCAGCCGGAATGATTAAAATTGTTGCATACCTGCGATTTGCCTAAGAAATGAATGGTCCTACCCAACTTGTCCACCTGTCCGGACAGTCCTGTGGAGGACACACCGGACTCCTGCTTGCTAACCCCTGAAGGACCTGGGGCCTCAAAAACTGGACACCATGCGGAAGTGTGTACAGAGGACTGGTAGGTGCTGCATACCGGAGACTTCTGGCTGGCAAAGTGCCTGCAGAAAAGTTCCATGTCTATGTTGCTCCAACACATGACCACCTGGAACTGAGTCCAAGTGGCCGCTGCTTTGGCCGAGAACGACCGGTGATAGTCATAAAAACTACACCCTCCGTACTTGTGCGCCAGATCCACCACCTTGTGAAGAGAAAAAATCTAGCTCCACCCTCCTATCCAGACTGACCCCACAAATGATGTCACGGAAGATGCCAAATGCGAGCACGAATTCCGCCACACTAAGCTTGCGGTTGAGCCTGGGGTCTTTGGTTTTTAAGACAACCGACACATCACCGCAAGCATAGGACTTGTTTTCCGTGACATCTTGTGAAGCTGTCAGCAGGGAAGCCAAATTAACGTCCTTCCCTTCCAATATGCCTTTCTTGAGGTTGGCAGGAATGAAATGAGATGGTGACACAGATGGGAAAGTTGCTAAAGGTGATGGAGCTGCCACCGGCAAGGAAACAGCAACATTACCTGCGGGAACACTGGGAAGAACTGGAGCTGGGGGTGCAGGTGACACCTGGGTTCTGGCTGCATGTGCTTCCACCACCTCCATTCTGTCCTGCATTTGAGACATGGATGTGGAAAGTGTGTTTAGCAACACATGGATCTGCGTGAGTGAATTGTGCACTGACACCTGACTCAGACTGGTAGAAAGGAGTGGCTGCGCCAGATTGGGGAACAATAACCTAAAAAGTTCCGCCTTCCTGGCCGTGGCTGGAAAAGAAATGCCCTTGCGGCGAAGTTCTGCCATAAGCCTGGGCACAGTCCAACTTCTTAGTGACGGGGTGCTGCCATGCCCCGAACCCCCAGTAAGGGATGGAGGAATCAAGGCGAACTCATCGCTTTCTGACACGTGTGACATGGTTGAATCTAAGATGAAAAACAACAAGAAACATATAAGAAAAAATACGTACTGCCCATCCAACTCTCCCCCCACCCCTCCCCCCAAATGATCAGACTAGAGAAACGTGGGTGCAGTAATGTGCCAAACAGCGCGTGCATGAAACTTAATGCGCAACCACCCTATGTGTGTGTACTGAGTGATCCCGAGCAACCTGTAGCGCCAAGACAGGCAATTAAAAACGAACACTCAGGGCTACAAATACCCACAGAGCGTGGTGGGTACAGAAATGAGAATAGGAAGTGAAAGTGCAACGTATGACGTATGAATGTTGGCCAAGAACCTGAATTGACACTTACAAGTGACTTCTGGCCCGTAAGGATCTAAAGTCGTGCTAGATCCTGATTGTGAACTGACTGCAACCCTTCGTGACCCAGAATGACAAGCACACACCTGTTGTTTTTGGGGTGAAAGCAGGGACAACATGAACGAATCACCTGCGAGGTGAAATTGGCAGACAGCGAAAACCAAACTGAAACACTTACCCAGCAAATGAAATGTGTCAACCGTAACCCCTGACAAACCTACTGTTCCAACCCCCCCCCTTTTTTTTTTTTTCTTAAACCTGAACACACCTGATGCTTCCTGAGCAAACACAATGATCCCTGTGAACAAACACTGTACAGGAACAGAACCTGAAAAAATAAACATGAGAAAATGCCATGTCAGCAAGGACACCCCAGACATGCATGGCAAACTCCACCCCCTCCTCCCCGCAGTACATGGTATACCAGAAGGATTGGTGCTGTACTAGACCCCTTGCGCAGAACCTGTCCATGCCTGTAGACCCACACACGGAATGTGGACCAAGTACAGGGAGCGATTCCTGCTATGAGCCCCCCTCCCCCTCCACTGGCCTCGTCCGAACCTCCAGTGACCAGACCACATGCAGAAGGGTGCCCCTCAGCGTACCTGGGGCCACTCAGATGCGCTCCCCCCCCAGGACTGCCGCTGTCCAGGATAAGCCAGCCCGCTGAGGATACACACCTTGAAGAGGAAAACTGACCAGCCTGCAGCTCCCTCCCCCCCCTCCAGGACTGTCGCCGTCCATGATGACCCAGCCTGCTGCCCCCCCCCTCGGCTGTCAAGCTGTGCATCTATAGCATAAGTGACTGGCCGCCCCTCCCCCTTCCTCGGCTGCCTGATTGAGTCAAGAGTGTGAGCCACATATCCTGACACCCCCCCGAGCCATCGAAGAGGGGCACCCCCCACCTACCTTCCACCCACATGACTGAATGACTCTACGAGATGCTGTGGTGCACTGAGCTGAGTGAATCCACCGGAAATTACGTCGGCAACCCGGAAATAGAGCCGATGCTGAACTCAGCTGAGAAGGAGGGCTATATAGCCCCGGACTCCTCCCACAAATGCAGGCTGGCCTGCGGCCAGCCTTTCAACTTATACCAAACCTTTTTATCATGCTTTATATTTAACATTAATAAACTTGCAATTTCTCTACCCAGTATGGACTAAAATTCCTTGTTTTTCCTGTTGGCACCCATAAAGTCCCGCCAAATAATTTCCCTTCTCTACAACTGTCATTTTAACATGTGTATGAAAAATGAAAGAATGGTTCTGGCAGCAAAAAGGTTAAGGTGTACCCTGACCACCTAAGTGGGAAAACCAAATACAGTTATGATGTTCAAATACTACAAGTAAAGGGGGAAGAAAAATACAATGGTTAATAACTCAAGAACCTTTTTTCTTTTTTTTTTAACAATAAGCTTTGCGTGAAGATAGAATAATAGTAGGAAATAAATGATGACGAAAGACTGATACAGAACAGAAGTCTATAGGAATAGCATATGATGATGTGTGACTTTTAGGCCTCATGCACACTGGACGTTTTTTGACATTTTTACAGCAGCTGTTTTTGGCTGTAGACGTTTTTTTCTACAGTCATTAAACTCTCCTTCATGTTATCCTATGTGTCCATGCACACATAGGCTGGTATTAGCAGTTTTGGGCAGTGGCGTTTTTGAGCAGTAAATAAAAAAACAAAATTAGTGGGTTCTGAGAGACGCTGATAAAAGTCAATAAACTCTCAAAAACGTCGCTCACTAGCGTTTTTTAACATTTTTGATCCATTAAAAAAAAAAAAAAATTTTCTTCAAAAAAAAAAAACCGCTAAAATGCTAACGCGGAAAGATGCTAAAAAACGCTAATAAACGCTATTGCAAAAACGTTGAAAAAAGTTGAAAAACTCACTGCAAAGCTACTGACGTTTTTATAATGTTATTTTAACGTCCAGTGTGCATGAGGCCTAAATGGTGTATAAATCAAACTACATTGCTAGGGAGAGAAATACACATAAAAGCAAAAATGCAGAAAGATCATTTTATGGTTTAACAAGTGAAACTTTACAACCCTTCCTATTGTATTTATGCTTTTAGCTGTGTATGCTCAGAAAGTGAACACTTACAACCATACAGGCTTATAGTGAAAACAGAAGGAAATAATAGTCATGAAATAAAGCCAAGAAAGAATAGAAACTAACACTCTTATTTTTAACATGCTATTTAATACAAGCTCCAGTGTCACCCCTTTTAGGTGTGTATCCAATAACCCCTTCACCCCCTCAGTCATGAGTTTCGGGTTCATCAATACTACAGGTTTGAGGTGGACCAGCTCATTTGAGGTTTGTGGTGCCAGCAAGTTTATGTGGGAATTTGAGCTATGAAAAAAAATATTTCCTGAATGGTCAAATGCAGGGGTGCCCATTTGTGGCCCAAATCGTCTGAATGAATGTGGCCCAGCACAAAATCTGGACTTTAATAAGTTTTATCTTCCCAAAGAAAAATATCCCACTCTTCACAATCACGCCTTATTCATGTCATCTGTTTTCAGCAGCCCCTTAATTTGTGAACAATTATTTTCATTAATGAAGCACAAGAAGGGCAAAATTAGAACCAAAATATCTGGTGAGCACCTTGAGAATTTATTGAGAATTGCTATTACATGCATCAAACTGGACATTTATGCGTTAGTTTATCAAAAGCATTGTTAAATATCACACTAGTTTTATGTTGCCCTCTTTTACTTTTATAATAAAAAATTCTTACAAAAAAAAAGTGTGCATACACCTCAGTAGGGATTTTGTCCCACTAATCTTTGCAGATCCTCTCCAAGTCATTAGGGTTTTGAGGCTGACGTTTGGTAACTCGAACCTTCAACCCCCTTTTCGTAATTTCTATGGGATTAAGTGCTGGAGACTGGCTAGGCCACTCTAGGACCTTAATGTGCTTCTTCTTGAGCCACTCCTTTGTTGCCTTGGCTGTGTGTTTTGGGTCATTGTCATGTTGGAATACCCAACCATGACCCATTTTCAATGCCCTGGCTGAGGGAAGGAGGTTATCACTCAAGATTTGACAGTTCATAGCCCCGTCCATCGTCCCTTTGATGTGGTGAAGTTGTCCTGTCCAGTTAGCAAAAGAACACCTCCATCGCTCACTGTTAAAATAAACCAACCTTTTTGTCACTGGGCAAATGTACAAAATCAGCAGGGAATCAAATAATTGTTCCCCTCACTGTATATCAGTGATCATTAACTTGTGATCTGCACAACTTTTTCTGCTCATCAGCTATCCTTATTGTTAATGAATTTTATGTGTGGCCCAAGACAATTCCTCTTCTTCCAATGTGGCCTAGGACGGTCAAAAGGTTTCGACACCCCTGGCCTAAAGTTTTGGATGGGTTACACCAGGGCTCTGTCCTAAGTAGGGATGAGCTTCGAGTTCGAGTCGAACATTGGCTGTTCGCAAGTTCGCCAACAGCGAAAAAATTTGGGGTGTTCACGGCAAATTCGAATGCCGCGGAACACCCTTTAAAAGTTGATGGGAGAAATCAAAAGTGCTAATTTTAAAGGCTTATATGCAAGTTATTGTCATAAAAAGTGTTTGGGGACCTGGGTCCTGCCCCAGGGGACATGGATCAATGCAAAAAAAAGTTTTAAAAACGGCCGTTTTTTCAGGAGCAGTGATTTTAATAATGCTTAAAGTGAAACGATAAAAGTGTAATATTCCTTTAAATTTCGTACCTGGGGGGTGTCTATAGTATGCTTGTAAAGGGGCGCATGTTTCCTGTGTTTAGAACAGTCTGACAGCAAAATGACATTTGAAAGGAAAAAAGCCATTTAAAACTACTCGCGGCTATTGCATTGCCGGTCCGACAATACACATAGAAGTTCATTGATAAAAACGGCATGGGAATTCCCCACAGGGGAACCCCGAACCATAATTTAAAAAAAAAAATGACGTGGGGGTCCCCCTAAATTCCATACCAGGCCCTTCAGGTCTGGTATGGATTTTAAGGGGAACCACGCGCCAAAAAAAAAAAAAAATGGCGTGGGGTCCCCCCAAAAATCCATACCAGACCCTTATCCGAGCACGCAACCTGGCAGGCCGCAGGAAAAGAGGGGGGGACGAGAGAGCGCCCCCCTCTTGAACCGTACCAGGCCACATGTCCTCAACATTGGGAGGGTGCTTTGGGGTAGCCCCCTAAAACACCTTGTCCCCATGTTGATGAGGACAAGGGCCTCATCCCCACAACCCTGGCCGGTGGTTGTGGGGGTCTGCGGGCATGGGGGTTATCGGAATCTGGAAGCCCCCTTTAACAAGGGGACCCCCAGATCCCGGCCCTCCCCTCTGTGTGAAATGGTAAGGGGGTACAAGTACCCCTACCATGTCACTAAAAAACTGTCACAAATGTTAAAAATGACAAGAGACAGTTTTTGACAATTCCTTTATTTAAATGCTTCTTCTTTCTTCTATCTTCCTTCATCTTCTTCTTCTTCTTCTTCTGGTTCTTCTGGCTCTTCTGGTTCTTCCTCCAGCGTTCTCGTCCAGCGCCTCCTCCGCGGCTTCTTCTATCGTCTTCTCCTCGGGCCGCTCCGCACCCATGGCATGGGAGGAGGCTCCCGCTCTTCTCTTCATCCTCTTCTCTTCTTCTTTTCTTCTCTTCTTCTCTTCTTCATTTTCTTCTCCGGGCCGCTCCGCATCCATGCTGGCATGGAGGGAAGCTCCCGCTGTGTGACGGCGTCTCCTCTTCTGACGGTTCTTAAATAACGGGGGCGGGGCCACCCGGTGACCCCGCCCCCATCTGACGCACGGGACATGACGGGACTTCCCTGTGGCATTCCCCGTGATGTCACAGGGAAGTCCCGTCAAGTCACCGTGCGTCAGAGGGGGGCGGGGTCACCGGGTGCCCCCCGCCACCCGTTATTTAAGAACCGTCAGACGAGGAGACGCCGTCACACAGCGGGAGCCTCCCTCCATGCCAGCATGGATGCGGAGCGGCCCGGAGAAGAAAATGAAGAAGAGAAGAAGAGAAGAAGAGAAGAAGAAAGGAAGATGAAGAAGAGAAGAAGATGAAGAGAAGAGCGGGAGCCTCCCCCCATGCCATGGGTGCGGAGCGGCCCGAGGAGAAGAAGATAGAAGACGCCGCGGAGGAGATGCTGGACGAGAACGCCGGAGGAAGAACCAGAAGAGCCAGAAGAACCAGAAGAAGAAGAAGAAGATGAAGGAAGATAGAAGAAAGAAGAAAGAAGAAGCATTTAAATAAAGGAATTGTCAAAAACTGTCTCTTGTCATTTTTAACATATTTGACAGTTTTTTAGTGAAATGGTAGGGGTACTTGTACCCCCTTACCATTTCACACAGAGGGGAGGGCCGGGATCTGGGGGTCCCCTTGTTAAAGGGGGCTTCCAGATTCCGATAAGCCCCCCGCCCGCAGACCCCCACAACCACCGGCCAGGGTTGTGGGGATGAGGCCCTTGTCCTCATCAACATGGGGACAAGGTGTTTTGGGGGCTACCCCAAAGCACCCTCCCAATGTTGAGGGCATGTGGCCTGGTACGGTTCAGGAGGGGAGGGGCGCTCTCTCACCCCCCCTCTTTTCCTGCGGCCTGCCAGGTTGCATGCTCGGATAAGGGTCTGGTATGGAATTTAGGGGGACCCCCACGTCATTTTTTAAAAAAATTTTGGTTCAGGGTTCCCCTGTGGGGAATTCCCATGCCGTTTTTATCAATGAACTTCTATGTGTATTGTTGGACCGGCAATGCAATAGCCGCGAGTAGTTTTAAATGGCTTTTTTCCTTTCAAATGTCATTTTGCTGTCAGACTGTTCTAAACACGGGAAACATGCGCCCCTTTACAGGCATACTATAGACACCCCCCAGCTATGAAATTTAAAGGAATATTACACTTTTATTGTTTGACTTTAAGCATTATTAAAATCACTGCTCCTGAAAAAACGGCCGTTTTTAAAACTTATTTTTGCATTGATCCATGTCCCCTGGGGCAGGACCCAGGTCCCCAAACACTTTTTATGACAATAACTTGCATATAAGCCTTTAAAATTAGCACTTTTGATTATTCATGTTCGTGTCCCATAGACTTTAACGGTGTTCGCGTGTTCGAACGAACTTTTTTCCTGTACGCATGTTCTGGTGCGAACCGAACAGGGGGGTGTTCGGCTCATCCCTAGTCCTAAGACCAATTCTGTTTAACTTGTTCATAAACGATATAGAGGTTGGAATAAATAGTTAAATTTCAGTGTTTGCTGATGATATAAAGCTAAGCAGGGCAATACCTTTACAACAGAATATAGCAACTTTACAAGAAGACCTAGTTAAAATAGATAGGTGTGCAGAGATGGCAGATGAAGTTTACTATAGATATATGTAATGTAATATACTTGGGAGCTTAAAAAAAAAAAAACAATATTGCAAGCTACTCACGGGGGGGGGGGGGGGGGGGTTCCTCTGGGGAAATTAAGGAAGGAAAAGGATCTGGGGGTCCTGGTAGATCACAGGCTCAGCAAAAGCATGCAATGCCAAACTGCAGCAAGCAAGGACAGGTGACTATTTGCATGCAAATCTATAATTCTGTCAAAACTCCGGTTTAGCCACATCTTGAGTATGCTGTCCAGTTCTGGTCACCAATCCTCAGGAAAGATGTGCTAGAACTGGAGAAAGGGTAATCAAGCTACCGTATATACTCGAGTATAAGTCGACTTTTTCAGCACATTTTTTATGCTTATACTCAAGTGAGGGTCTCCCGCTGTGTCATGCAGTCTTAACTGTTTGGCAGCCGTCCACTGTAACAAAGCCCCGTCTCCTCCTCGTCCATGATAGACGGAACATTGAACACTGATACAATGCTGGGAAACTGAATCAGTGTTCTGTCTATCACGGACAAGGAGGAGGCAGGGCTTTGTTACAGTGGACAGCCGCCAGAACTAAGATTGCAGTTGCATGACACCGCGGGAGACTGTTTGTAATCAAAGGTACAGGTGGGCACAGTGAGGCTGCAAATGGGCACAGTGAGGCTGCAGATGGTCACAGTGAGGCTGCAGATGGTCACAGTGAGGCTGCAGATGGTCACAGTGAGGCTGCAGATGGTCACAGTGAGGCTGCAGATTGGCACAGTGAGGCTGCAGATGGGCACTGATGAAACAGATGGGTACAGTGAGGCTGGCGATGGGCACAGTGAGGCTGCAAATGGGCACAGTGAGGCTGCAAATGGGCACGGTGAGGCTGCAGATGGGCACGGTGAGGCTGAAGATGGGCATTGTTTATCAGTAGCTGAAGCATTTCCCACCCTAGGCTTATACTCGAGTCAATACATTTTCCTAGTTTTTTGTGGTAAAATTAGGTGCCTCAGCTTATATTCGGGTCGGCTTATACTCGAGTATATACGTGTAGCGTCCCGCTCCTGTTGACCAGGCGCTCGCATGTAAATTTTATTTTTGGCTGAGCTGTAACCAGCTCAGATTCAATGTATATAGTTTACTATATCTGTTCTGGAATTGACTTGGTTGTGCAGTTCCCACTGTTGCCAGTAGGTGTCACTGGTACCACAGGACAGTGTGCGAATAACAACTTAGTGAAACTGTAATGAATATTCTTTTTCCAGAAACAGCCCAGTAGGAGGTTCCTGCCGCTGTGCATTCTGGGAGAGAGTATTTATGGGACAGATGCCATGTGCTTTGGGGAGTCCTGACCTCGTGGCCCTCCAGGCCTGGAGGCTACATCATTGCAGCTGTGCAAGTAGGCCCAGAAGCCTGTCTAGGGCCTACTACTTCTAAGGTGGTCCTTAGGCTGTCTTGCCTGTTTGGAAGAAGCCAAGCCAAGCTGAGGAAATCCAGGGGAGGACTCTTGCTGGAGAGATCCAGGATGAAGGCTGGTCTCTCAGAAGGGCCTGGTAACTTACTTGGAGGACGCACCTACATCAAATCTACCCTCACAGTATCACAGGATGGCTTAAAGGTTCTGGTACTGTGAAGAATCTGTTCTACATTTAAACTACCCTTACAGTACTGCCGGGTCGGCTTAAAGGTTCTAGTACTGTGAAGAAGCTGCTCTACAATTCAATCAAGGTAACTTACTGTCTGGCTGCTAAGTTTGTGAGAGAGACTTATCCAGGCGTATACTGACTGCTAAGTCTGTGAGAGAGGCTTTTCCAGACATCTTGCAGGTTGCTAGATCTGTGGCAGAGATCTACCCAGCTATACAAGATTTACAGAGAGAAAGCTGTGTTTTGTCCTTTATTCTGAAAAGTCTGTAAGTGATCTGATACAAGAAAAAAAAAGGTATCTGCAACTCCCCTTCAACCTCTTTACTGCTACTTCTTTCAAGTTTTTTTTTCATTAAAGCATTGAAGAAAAAAAGAACTAAGTGACCGGTGCATACATTGGTGGGCACAAGGCCCAATATAGACTCTAATGCCCTGTACACACGGTCGGACTTTCCGACGGAATATGTGCGATCGGAGCTTGTTGTCGGAAGTTCCGACCGTGTGTGGGCTCCATCGGACTTTTTTCATCAGAATTTCCGACACACAAAGTTTGAGAGCATGCTATAAAATTTTCTGACAACAAAATCCGATCCTTTAAATTCCGATCGTGTGTAGACAAATCCGACGGACAAAGTGCCACGCATGCCCAGAATAAATTAAGAGATGAAAGCTATTGGCTATTTCCCCATTTATAGTCCCAACGTACGTGTTTTACGTCACCGCGCTCAGAACGATCGGATTTTCTGACAACTTTGTGCAACCATGTGTATGCAAGACAAGTTTGAGCCAACATCCGTCAGAAAAAAACGATGGATTTTGTTGTCGGAATGTCCAATCGATGTCCGATCGTGTGTACAGGGCATAAGTCTCTGATATGGTGAACTATGCGTAAGGGGTGACAGCAAAGACCCAATTTAAACCAGCAGCTCCTTCGGGGGTCAGTGCCACATACGGTAATAAGGGGACTGGAGGACCTCAGTTATGAGGAACGATTACAAACATTACACTTATTCTACCTGGAGAAGAGACGCTTAAAGGGGATATAATTGCAAAATACAAATCTTTAGTTTAGTTTAGTTGGTGGTGTCCGTGGGGAGTGTAAATAAATTCAGAAAACTTTTATAATTGTTTTGTAGTGAGCTCAACATACAGGAACATGGAAAGTGGTAGTGACATAAAAATGCAATTGAGTTAAACTGGATAAGCTGGTGCCTTTAGTCAACTTCACCAACTATGTAACTCTATTGACAATGTGTTTTATCTGTGATAAGAAAAGCAAAGGGAATGCTACTGGCAACTGGCATACATTGAGAAGTGGGGCTTGTAGGTACTGGCGGGTCTGATAAAGAGAATGTGAATCCTTGCTAAATGTCATGTAGGTAGCAAAATGCTGTTTATCTTTGAGAATTTGTGGATGGAAAGAGAAGGGGTTTTTATAATTTTTTGGAAAATGAAGAAAGTAAATAACATTTTGTTTCACAAAGTTGTCATTTTAATAAGTTATTTCCCACTCACGGCTTACAATTTCTCACCAAATCCAATTCTTTCACTCCTCTTGAAAATGGGGATACCACATGTGTGAGACTTTTTCCCTGCCTAGATGAAGGAGCACCTCTAGTTTTTTTTAAGGGGCATAAGTAATGCATCTGATTTCCTTCCTGCCTAAAATCATATAATTTCCTGAGGCCCTGAAGTGGAGAGACGAGCCTACATCCTACAGTAGACCCTCCAACATCTTTAATGAGAGGAATAGTGAGTCTTTTAAAGATTCTTTTTTGCCACAAGTTTTTGGAAAATGAAAAAAGAAAATGAAAATATGCTTTTTTACACACAACTGTCAATTTATAAGACATTTCTCACACACAGCATGGGCATACTTGGAATTACACCCCAAAATACTCTCTGCTATTCCTCTAAAGAATGTGTATACCACATATGTGAGACTTATTTGCAGCCTAGCCATATAGAGAGGCCCAAAATCCAAGGAGCCACCTTCAGGCTTTCAAGGGGCATACATTGGGCATCACATTTCCTGTCAACCTATCACATGTATGAAGACTTTGGAGTGCCGGGACAGTAGTTACACCGACAAAATGACCATATTTTGGGAAACAGACACCCCAATGTATTTTTATGGAATGGTGAGTCTTTTGAAGATCTCATTTTTTTTTCTACACGTTTTGGAAAATTTTTTGGAAAGAAAACGCAGAGTTACACCCCAAAACACATTCTGCTACTCTTCCAGAGTTAGAGGATACCACATACTATATGCAAGACTTTTTGCAGCCTAGCTGTATACAGTAGAGGGACACAAAATCAAGAGAGCTCCTTCAGGCTTGAAAGGGAAATAAATCACACCTTTAATTTCCTGACTACCTAGGTATTACAAAAATCAAGCAACAATATATAGCAAGAAGTAGAACCTCTACTTCTCACTTTACGCCTGCCTGACATTTTTTATATAGGGGATTGCCAAAATGTAATCAAAGCTATGGCAAATGGGGGAATAAATATCTGTTGTTTTGGTGTAGACTACATTGTTACACAATTGTGTAGTGACATATTGCAAACAAGTGTGCACTGTCCCTCAAAAGTAAAAAAAAAAAGGGCCTAGAATAATACAAAAAAAAACACCCCCCACTAGAAAATAAACCCTGACGCACAAAACCTCAACAACATTTTTTAAACCAGTATAAAAAAAGGATGTATAAACATAAAAAAATAAATGAATGAAAAAAAACAAGATAATTGAACTGAAAACAATTACACATCCAAAATATATGATTCCAGAATACAGTGTTCCTGAAAATCATACTTTTCCATGATACCACAACAGAACTTAAAGGCATACCCCAAGCTTGTATTTTAAAGTATTGGTATATTTTCCGTATCACCCTTAAGGTAAATGTCCACCATGGCATTGCCCAGCAACCCATGCCCTTCTATCATGATAGCTTGCCTATTAGCCTTAAAAATTACAAATATTTTTATCAAGATTTTGCTAACTATAGACTTTAATGGGATTCACTGTTTGGATATCACAAATTTCAAAAAGGATTTGATGAAACCCCCTGAAATGTGCTCATCCCTTTGAGCACATGCTAATGAATTGGGATCTCTGCCAGAGACACATTTATGACAGGTACACAATAGCACATACTAATGTACTATCAGCTAAGCCACAGATACGTTCATGATAGATGTACATAAGCACACCCTAATGTAATAGCATCTCTGCCAAAGGCATCTTCATGACAGCTGCATAAAAGTGTACATTAATGTACTAACCATAACAGGCACCACATAACTGCCAAAAATACAATTTGTCAGATAATACGAATACCTATGTTTCATTTGCTTGTTTAAACATCTATTTTCCGCAGATCTGATTGGCTGGCATGGATAAATGCTCAAAACTATGGGGTAATCTATTATGATAACATTATACATGTCATGTTTTAGTGGCAGAGGGGACAGTGCAGTCAGTATAGCCATCAAAATTAATCAACTAAAATAAATCATTAAATCACAAAGCACATCATAGTACATTATTCAGTACCAGTAAGTATCTGTTATAGTACTTTCGATTCTGGGAAAAAAAATAAGAATTTATATCAGCATTCAAGGTAATAAATATGACTTTGAATGCAATGTATTAGAAAAAAAGGACATGCAAATTTGCCTTCACATTATTCAAAACTTTAATAGTCAGCCTCTACATTCTGCGAATCATAAAAAGCGTTCTTGCTAATATACTGGTTTATATTCTTGCATTGAAATTGGCACATCAGAGAAAAGTTTCTATTTCCGCAAGTATTTAATTCCTAAGAGAACATCTTGCCAATTAAATTTACTGTGCTAATCGTATTACACAAAATATCTACTCTCTCCACAAAGAACTTGTTAACAGTAATTAAATTTTAAGACATTCAATGATGAAAACTGAGCACATGAATACATTGGAACTCTAATTATAAAAACGAAAGATTTCTTATTGAAATGATACTCAAAAAATAAGAACAATGTTTTCCATCAGCACAATAAAAGTCAAAATAAAACAAAATAAGATAATGTCATAAAACCTATGAGGAGAAGCATCATATACAGACATTATATAATCTGTGATTTTTTTTCTATATAATAGACACGTGCATGGATCCTAATCATCATTAGATTAGACCTTGCATATGATGCCTAGTAAAGTGTATATATATATAAATATATATACCAATTATTTCACTGTTTCTGGGTGTGGTTTGGCTATGTTGGCAATTGCCTCAAATGTGTTACTTTTCATATTGGCCCAGCAATGTTAAAACAAAAAATAATTGGAAAGGATAAATGATGAAAGCACCACAACACTAATTTGTGTTCAGAATTAATTAATTGTATCAATTATAAACAAAATAATCTAATGCTGCGTACACACGGTCGGACTTTTAGACCGGACTTGTTCGACGGACCAAATCCGGCGGACAATCCGATCGTGTGTGGGCTTCACCGGACCTTCAGTGGACTTTACCAGTCACAAATCTGACGGACTTTAGATTTGGAACATGCTTCAAATCTTTACGTCGTAACTCCGCCGGACCCAGAAATTCGCTCGTCTGTATGCTAGTCCGACGGACAAAAACCCATGCTAGGACAGCTATTGGCTCCTGGATATCAACTTCCTTATTTTAGTCTGGAGTACGTCATCGCGTACGAATCCGTCGGACTTTGGTGTGATCATGTGTAGGCAAGTCCGGTCGTTAGAAAGTCTGTTGAAAGTCCGCCAAAAGTCCGTCGAAAGTCTGTCGGAGAGGCTGTCGGAGAGGCTGTCGGACTTTTGTAGCAGAAAAGTCCGGCCGTGTGTACGCGGCATTACACATTTCAGGAGTTTCAAATGTCTCATTTTATTAGGGCTGGAAAATGATGAAGATAAAATGTAGACTGGGGGGTAATTAACACATACCACAAAGAATTGGGGTAGGGTTGATTTTTTTTTAGCAAACTGTTCTTTAACAGACATAAACAGCAATAAGTTACACAAACCTCCTTTTGTACTGCTTGCACTATGCAATATATTATATAGTACTGACAGCTGCACTTTGTATGGCACATAGTCCTAACTGCTGGACTATGCTTACACTACATAGTTCTGACCATTGCACTCTATAAGCTACACAGTTCTAAATGCTGCTATCTAAATATTAAATAGTGTTACATCATATATGCTATACATTATGAAGCATAGCAAGGTAAAAATAGAGACAAGGCGAGACATTACAGGCCAGGGGATAGATTATCAATTAGAGCACTCAGTATAGCACAGTGGGTGGCGCAGGAAGAGAAACGAATGAAGGTGTAGGATTTGTTGCATACATACAGGCAATGTTGTC
This sequence comes from Aquarana catesbeiana, assembly GCF_042186555.1. Classification (NCBI taxonomy): domain Eukaryota; kingdom Metazoa; phylum Chordata; class Amphibia; order Anura; family Ranidae; genus Aquarana; species Aquarana catesbeiana. The sequence goes on along the minus strand of NC_133325.1, from coordinate 263,044,012 downwards.
AGTGGAACTGAATCACGCTGAATTTTTCCAGTTTATTTATGAGAAACTGTTGTTACATGTAAGAAAGCTCTGTTAGCGCAAAAATTGGTGTAGATTTGCGCTAGGGCAAAAAGTTATGCAGCTGCTGTGCACTGTGTCCTGATACAAAACACTTGAAATATAATAAAGCAATAGTGCAGCGCTCTAGTTCTCAACTAAGGCATGCAATTGAACTTTAGTAATCCATGAAGTAAAAATAAAGTGAAAAAAGTGGTATATTAAAAGTGATCAAAGTCCAGAAAAAATTGAAAACATAAATTTCAGTGATCATACAGCCGTGATGGAAACAAGAGACTTTAAGAAAGCCAGGTGACACTCTTCACACTCATGCTCTGCTTACCAGAAGGAGTGTGACCCCCTAATAAGAGTGGTCAACATGAGCTCCTATTACAAAGCCAATCCAGCGTCTCTGACAGGCAAGCAGGTCCTTCTCAGAATGGCGACCAAAACAGTTCCAGCAGCCAGGCAGCGGCAATGAAGGCTTACACACCCGTTCTAGAACCGCACCTTCACTGGTTAGTATGTCCTCTTTGAATAGCATTAACTGAAATGAAATGTTTCTGGTAACTCTTGATTAGTCCTGCTTGGAGGAATTACAGGGAAAAGTAGCTTTGAAATGGTCACGGGGGCTCACTGGCTCAATCAGCAGATTACCATAACATAAGACACTTGCTGGCTTTAATACATGTTGAGGGTGTCTGGGATTGTACAAGATATTCCTGATAAACTGTTATTTTCAGAGCAGCTAGATAATAGTTAGTTCCAAGACCTGAAAGGTTTTAATGACAAAAAAAGTATTGTAGATATTGCAACAGAAACATCCCTGGAATATAAAATTTCCCATTTCAGCCACAAGACAGAGTTATCTTTGGCAAAATGGGCAATAGTGTTCATACTGAATACAGCTTTAGTACTGTATCCATTAACAGCATGGATAAGTATAAGATAATACTAAAGCATTTCAAGGCTCAGGTGGCTCTTTCATCTTTTAATGCACATTCTCTGGACAGTTATTGAAATAACAATAATATATATCTAACTCACATTAAAATAGAAATGCAAATTCAAAGAGTACAACTATGGACAACAGAATATAATAAAATATAACCAGAATAACTGTAAAAAGGAGCTTTGAATTACCTGTAAACTCCTGATCTTGGAGTACAGTACCAATCAACTTCTGTTTATCTACCTCATTGGATAAAAGCTGCTAGATAAGCAGCTCCAACCAGTGGCTGCAGCAGTAATCTGTGTGTTCTGACAGTGGGGGGGGGGGGGGGTCTCAGTAGCAGTGAGCACAGTTTGGAGGTTTCCCCTATTCACCTTGAATGTGTGGATGGGAGAATCAGTTTAGTTTTTTTATCTGGCTGAACGAAAAAAACTGAACCATGTATGTCCAGTTTAGGAGGTGAGCAACTTTATAACAAACATAAAAGAAAAAAAGGGTTGAGTAAACACTCAGGGGACAGCTTAAAGCACCTTATGACTGAAATGTGCATCAGCTGAGGCCTGCACATTCATCCAGTAAAACTTGCAGAATGTGAACCATGTGAACCAGGTGGTGGCCTTGCAAATCTGGAACACAGAAGCTTGATGATTGAAAGCCTAGAAGACATCAACAGATCTGATGGAATGAGCTCTGAGAGGAAATGGAGGAACTCTGTCCCTAAGGGTGTAGGCCCTGGAGATAAGCTGTCTGGAAGGATCAATTCAACCAGAGCCTGTATAGAGGACAAAAAGGGACTCTACCTTATGAATAAAAGCTGTGACTGGCACCTTGGACCCTGGATCCACAGAAGGGCAAGAAGCTGAGAAAGTAATTTTGTGAATATGTGAGGTGCAGAGGAGGGCTCAAATGGCAGAATCACCATTTGGAAATGCTGGTCTCCCACAGCAAAGCATAGATAGTGTTTATGTAGAAGAAACATGGGAATATATAAATAGGCATTTTGTATGTCTACTGATGTGAGAAATTCCACTTGTCTCCTCTTGAGAGAAGAAATTCCATTTGGAATTTTGGTACAGAAAGAAATCTGTTTAGATTTTAGGTGTAGAATGGGGCAGATACTCCTATTTGGTTTGGGGACTGTGAAAAGGGTTTGAATAAAAACCTTGGAACCTTTCCCTTAAAGAAATTGGTACCATCACCCCTTGTGACTAAATGTGTCACAAAGTGGCCAGCAAGTCTGCTTGCTTTTGAGCTGATGCTGATTGGAGGGTAGGGTGCAAGGAGGGGGCAGAGATAGACTTTCTATTTTGTACCCCTTTGAAATGACAGATTGGCCCCAGAGATTAGAGATCTCAGATCCAGACTGGCGTAACTGCCAACAGATGTCTCCCCCACTACTAGGTGTGGGTGCATCTCTTCATTGTGAGGAGGGCTTCTGGCTAGGCTTGGTAGACATAGGGGCTCAAAGCTTGTGATAAAGTATTAAGACTTGGTTTTGTGGTTGACATCTGGGGACAGTTAAAGGACCCGTTTGCTGAGCAGAGGTAGTAGCGATAGGTATAGGAGACTTAGGATATTTTTATATGGGGTAGGAGACCCTTTATCCCAGTGACTTCCTCACTATCAAAGGGTGTGCATTGCCTGGATGAGTCTTCCTCTGCATAAACGCTGGAGCATTCTTGGAAAGAATCTCCCATCAGAAAAGAGAGGACTAGGGTCCCACTAGCTCAAGCAAAGCATTTAAAGTAATCTTTTGGACTCTTATGCCGCGTACACACGATCAGATTTTCTGACAACAAAACCGTGGATTTTTGTTCGAAGGATGTTGGCTCAAACTTTTCTTGCATACACACGGTCACACAAATGTTGGCCAAAAATTCCAAATGTGAGAACGCGGTGACGTACAACATGTACGACGAGCCGAGAAAAAGGAAGTTCAATAGCCAGTGCGACCCCTGCTTGATTCAGAGCATGCGTGAACTTTTGTGCAACAAACTTGTGTGCACACCAATGGTCCGCCATTGAGAAGGGGGTACTTTATCCGGTCCATCCGAGCTCCTTGGTTTGGGGCGCTCCCCCTGTTTTAGACCCTATCTATAAACGTCAGTGTACTGGCCCAATGACACTAACTTTAACCATTTGGCGCAATTGCCTCAAACGTTATCCTCTCATGTCCCCCTGCTCCCCTCTTGTAAATGTACTACTTAATCCCCTCATTCCAGATAGTATGTCCCTGGGCAGGATCTTTTCATGGATAAGTGTATATCTCTTCCAGCTGCGGAACCTAGTTCATTCCATAACAAGGAAGCTACATCCCTTTGACGTTTTAAGAGAGAAATTTGATTTACCACCACACTCTTTTCACTTCTACTTACAGGTTAGACATTTTTTTCATTCTAAATCGCCAACCCTGACCCTGGATAAACCAACTACCTTTGAGCACCTGTGTGCTCAAGGCCCCAATCAATTGCACCTAATTTCATGTATCTATCGTATCCTCCATGAGCCAACCCCAATTTCGGAAACATTACATCATTACATGCGCAAGTGGTCTCAGTTGGTGGGCCGTCCTGTCACAATACAGATGTGGGATAGGATCTGGTCCTCTACCTTTAAATCATCTAAATGTGTCACTCAGAGGGAGACAAACATTAAGATTCTCATGTTTTGGTACAGAACTCCCGATGTAATCCATAAGTATGATCCTTCAGTTTTACAGCTCTGTTGGCGGTGTGGATCTGACATAGGCTCACTATTCCATATCTTCTGGCAATGTTCCTTGATACAACCTTGTTGGAATGATGTTCATTTGCTTATACAAAAGGTAACTGGGGTGTCCCTTCCGTTAGATCCTTTGAACTACCTTTTGGGCCTCCCCCCCTCAGGGGTAACAAAAAAGACAAACAAACTGATATCCTATATAATGCTAGCTGCCAGGAGGATTATCCCATTGTTCTGGCTATCCAATACACCTCCCCCATGGTCCGGGTATCTACATTTAGTGACTGAGATTCGGACAATGGAGTTCTTGACAGCTTCGGTACATGACTGCATCCCCCAATTCAATAAAATATGGGAACCATGGGATCTGTCGGAATTCGGGACCCCCATACTACCAAATATGCCCTATTCTTAACATAATTTAATTCTATATTTCCTGTGTGTGTGCTCTGAACTACCCACGGGATTTTGGTTACTTTGCTGCAGTATGCTTATCGCATTCATCATAAAGATTTAATTGAATACATATATGTGCCTTATGTATGTGAACACTCTTTTATCACTTACACCTGTTTGTTTTTTGTTTTTGTTTTCATTATGTTTGTCTATAATGCACTTTTGTTGATAGTGCAATGTACACCCTGATACAATTTTGTACCTATTCTTGGATACTTCAATAAAAATACAATTTAATAAAAAAAAAAAAAACTTGTGTGCACACGATCAGACTTTCCGACAACAAGTTTTGTTGGTGGAAAATTTTAAAAACCTGCTATCAAACATTTGTTGGTGGAAATTCCAACAGCAAATGTTTGATGGAGCATACACACAGTCGGACTTTCCGACAACAAGCTCATATCGAACATTTCCAGTCGGAAAATCCGACCATGTGTATGCGGCATTAAACTGTTTTATGGGGATGCAGAATTTTTAAGGGATCCCTGATAGGGTTTAAATCTTATATTTCTGATGTAAAACACAGAAGTGCCTTTTATAGGGTTCATGCTGGCTATTTGACTAGTTAAGGCTCTAAGATTAAATAATGAATTAAGGTCTATACTTTGTGTGTTAATTAGCTGTGTTTGTTTAATGGTTTAATACAGTCTTGCCGCGTACACACGATCGGAATTTTCGTCGGAAAAACCTTGGATGTTTTTTCGGATGGAATTCCGCTCAAGCTTGTCTTGCATACACACGGTCACACAAAAGTTCTCTGAACTTTCGACCGTCAAGAATGCGGTGACGTACAACACGTACAACGGGACTAGAAAAGGGAAGTTCCATATGAAGCGTGCCACCCTTTGGGCTCCTTCTGCTAATCTCGTGTTTATCTTGTATTATTAGAAGTTTGGAGAGAGACGATACACACTTTTCAGCCTCGATCCTTACTGCTCTTCAGTTTGTGCTTGTGGGTTCATATCTGTTCTTCAGTGTGTATAGTCAGTTTGCATCTGGGTTTTAGTGCGTATTATTATTATAGTACGTATTTGTTTATCAGTGCGTTCTTGTCCACTCATTTCTGATTTTCAGCTAGCTCTTCTCAGGCCTTTCTGTTTTTCAGTGCTTTCTATTAAGTTCGTTCTGACCAGCCGACCGTTTAGAAGCCATGTTGCGGGTATGTACTTGTCGTAGAGTTCGTGCTATGCAGGGGCTTGGTGTTGGGGTTCTTGCTTTGACCCAAGCCCAGTCCATGAACAGGGGGAGGAGGAGTTCATGGACCAAGAATTGGTTGCTCCGGTGTGGCCAATTCTGTCATATGCCTTTGTTTAGTGAGATCCAGAAGAATAATCCTGATGATTTTAGGAACTTTCTCTGGATGATGGACCCCGTTTTTCACCGTCTGTTGGCTTTGCTGTTCCCTTATATTATGAAGCAGGACACCTGCATGTGGCAAGCCATCACTCCTGAACAGAAGCTAGTCACCACGTTGCGGTACTTGGAGACAGGGAGAAGTCTGCAGGACCTCAAGTTCTCAACAGGCATCTCCCCCCAGGCTCTGGGGATCATTATTCCAGAGACCTGTTCTGCTATCATTCTGGTCCTGCAGAAGGACTATATTAAGGTAAGTTTTCTCCTTTAACATCACATTCTATGTATTTAATGTTTGCTAATGTATTGTATGTCTTTCATTCCCTAATTACCATGATTGTAATATGCTGTGAATGTCCCCTTTGTCCTCATGCATGCTGGAAGTTTTTAATGCTCTTTTTTTGTCCTTAATGCATATTTCCCTTCACTAACCTCCCCAGCATGCTATTCTGGGCCCATATACACCTAGCCTAATCACTTTACAATGTATTTTGTCAGCTCCATTGTAGTGCTTTACCCTAAACACCCCATACATTTTGTACAAATGTTATTTGTTTCTTTAAATTCAGGCAGAGTGCCAGAGGATTTTTTGGGGGGTCCCAAACTCATCTAGAAGCCCCCCTAAAATTTTTACAATGGGCAATCAGAGGGGGTGAGGAATCTGATAAGTGTACCTTATATTTTTGTCTTTAAATACTCCTTAAAATAAATTTGATACTGAAGTTTACCAAGAATGTTTGTCTCTAATCTGCTTGCAATGTTATGTGCAAAAGTACTAATTTTTTTTTCTGGTTTGACTCCACAGTTTCCTTCAATGCCACAGGAATGGCAGACTGTGGCCTCCCAGTTTGCCAAGTGTTGGGACTTTCCCAACTGCGGAGGGACAATCAATGGGAAACACGTCCACATCGTCCCACCACCCCACATACTATATTAACTATAAAGGGTTTCACAGTATCATGTTGATAGCGGCGACGTCGTATGAGTTTTTCTCTATGTGGATGTGGGGAAGAATGGCCGGATGTCAGATAGTGGAGTCTTTGCCCAGACCGAGTTCGACGGATGTCTCCAGAGTGGTGGCTTGGGATTGCCACCTGCGGAAGAGAATGTGGAAGGACTCCCATTTGTGTTTGTTGCAGATGAAGCATTTGGTCTGGGTGGCCCATCTGATGAGGCCATTCCCCCAGAGGACCCTCACCCCGGAGAAGAGGTTTTTTAATTATCGACTGGCCAGAGCCAGAAGAGTGGTGGAGAATGCATTTGGTATAATCGCCATCCGGTTCCGCCTATTCCTTACAGCAATCAATATGGCGGAGTATAAAATGAATCACATAGTTCTAGCATGCTGTTTTCTCCATAATTAATTAAGGAGAAATGCTCCAAGCTATGCGGCCTCAGTTGGGCCAGAGACCGCAATTCAGGACATAAATACAATAACGGCCCTGGAAGCTGGCCGTCCTGGCTTGCCCCCCCAAAGTGCCCGTGATGTGCGTCAAAAGTATCTGGACTATTTTACGGGTAGGGGGGCCATTGCTATGCCAGCAAATTTTTTGATTCTTTTACAAAATTAAAAATGATCAAATCATCTCGAATTTAATTTGCTGCTTGTGTTTCTTTTAGCTGTCTCCTAGGTTCTCTTAGTGCACTTGTAGTGCCAAGTGGATTTTGCTTTATTAAATAACCCCCATTGTCACTGTAAACACCAACTTAATACAAAACTTGTATTGAGCATTGAAAGAAGAAGCCACACATTGTTGAGCATGTTTCAAACCATAACATACACAACTTTGTAACTTACAAAGTTCAACGTTCAAAAAGTGGAGGCAAAATCAGACATTAGTATGTCAAAACTGTGTTGATATTGCCTTCATCAGATGGGGTGATGTTACCCCTGTAAAAGCCAAATTTTGAAGATGCACAAAAATTGGGATTCAAAATGGGGATTTCCCTCCTGATCCCATGCCTAATGTCAACATGTTTTAGCTCCCATCATGGGTGATCAATGGACGTGTTTTGGGGGCAAAAGCCCTTCCTCTCACCTACTTAAGTTGTGAGGAAGAGGTTGCACACACAAAACGTGTACATTGATATCCCATGATGGCAGATAGCACATGTTGACACACTGTGTGCATCTTCAAAATTTGGCTTTTAAAATGTCTAAAAAATTTAGGAAATTTCTCCCCAAAAATATAAAATGCTTTCATTTTGTTGATATTTAGATTCTCCCTAATACATCAATCATGTTCTTCAGTTTTTGTTCAACATCACTGATTTTTAGCTTGATGATGTCTAAATCCCGACTACACAGCATTATGTCCTGGATTAGCATTTGTGCACTTTCACTTGTGAAATGCGAATCTTCCTCCACAACATGCACATCACCTAAAATAAAAAAACACACCAGGTATTATAAATATGCAGGCATACATCTATTACCTGAAGTTGTGGTCTCAGACACTCACCTGTTGTGGTCACTATTTCAACCACCTCTCCTTCCTCCACATCCTCTGGTTGTGTGCTGAGTTCCCCTTCTTTCGGAGGTGGGGGGTTCCTGGTGTCCTCAGACATCCCGAGTCTTTTCTCCCCTATGAGAATTTAAAAAAAGGTATACTTAGCACACAGATATTTGAGGACATAAATAGGAATATGAAACATTGCTTGGAAGTGTGGTACAATTGTCTGTTTTGGCAGAGTTCCAAGCTGAAGACATTTTTTTTCCCTTTGTAAAGCTGGAATACTTACCTTTTTTGGACAATATTCACATATGAAGACACCCCTAGTATCCACTGGAGCACCTGTGTGGGACACCCTAAAAAGTTTTTTCTGGTGTCCCACACTAGTGCTCCTGAGTCCAGATGTGTAAACAGCTGCTGAGTGTCCTCTCCTTACATTACACTGAATCAAGTTTGCATTTCATTCTAGTTACAAACACATCTAGACAACAATGTTGTAAATTTATTTTAATACAAATAGGCATGATCAAATCTAGTTAACCTGCATCTGCAAAAAACATCATATTATTAGTGGGCGAACTAACGATGTTTACTATGACCGATTACTGTGCCCACGAGCCTGAAAGTTGCCATTTTAAACTGTACAACAGTAAAGAAAAGCACATGGAGCAGCATTCAAATAATAATAATAAAAGAGAAAACAGGACAAATACCTACATTTTAGAAGCACTTTCTTGATCCTTCTGTACTGATTCTGCTCCCTCAATTTCAGGTCTGACCAGCGTTTCCTTAATTGCTCCTTGGATCGTCGTACCCCAAAATTCCTGTGCAGACTTCTCACGACATGATCCTTGCCTTTAACACATTTGGGTTTAGGTAAGATCCTAAACCCTCCGCCTCCGGGCGGAGTTTCAAGCATGCGCAGTGTATATAAAGCGTAACGCGCGTGCGTCGGAAATACAATCTGTGAGTGAAGGAAGTGCCAATTGTTAGAACGAAGGTAAGATTTTAACTTGGGGCATCAGTGGCCTATACTGCTTCTAGATTGAGGCCTATATTGGAACAAGATTATGAGAGTTTAGCCTGAAATTAGGGTTTTTCTCTTGTTTTTTGTCTTGCAGAAATAATGAATCCATTCAAAAAGCCAAAGTTTATGAGCCAGTTTATAGATAGGTACAGGGAGCTGCCAGTTTGTGGCAGGTTAAACATAATTTATACCATAACAGACCAGGTAGGAATGTAGCACTGGAGAAACTTTTGGAACTTGTGAAGACGGAGGTCCCCAATGCAGACAGTGATTTTTTTGGACAGGAAAATTGGTAGCTTGAGGAGCACATACAAGAAGGAGCGTAATAAGGTACTGGCATCCCAGAGGTCAGGAGCAGCAGCAGAGGACATGTATGTACCCAGTCTGTGGTATTATGACAAAATGCGTTTTCTGGAAGACCAGACTGAAGTGAGGTCATCACTTTCCACACTTCCTTCCACCCCAGCTGAGGCTTCTGAGGACCAACCTTGGCCTTTCAGCCAGGAAGAAGTGGAGAAGCCCAGCTTGAGGCAGGCATAGTATTTTTCTACATATTTATTGTCCTAAAATTAATGATGTTAACTAGATGTTATTATTGATAAGAAATTAATGATTGAACAAAAAGTGTTTTACATATCAATAGACAGTAGTGGCCAAAAATGATTGGGACAAGATTGAAAAATGCTGGGGTCTTTTCTATTTATTAACATTCAATTTGCAACAGTCATGAGCTGAAAACTGTGTGTGATTGATGAAGCAAAAACTAAAACTATGTCCCTTTTTTATACACAGGAAAGCCTCAGCCAGGATGAGGGTCTGGAATGTGGCAGCCAGGAGGTGGCAAGGGGAAGTGGCAGTCAGGAGGTGGCAGGGGGAAGTGGCAGCCAGGAGGTGGCTGGGCCCAGTGGACTGACCCAATTTCAGGTCCCTCCCCTTGCCTTCCACCCAAAAGGCCCAGGAAGGGGAGGAACGTGGAGGAGGCAGCACTTGCCCTCATTCAGGATGCTCATGCGACCCTAAGAGACCCCCCCGGCGTTCAAGAGGGCTATGGCTGCATAGTAGCTGTGAAAATGCAGGAAATGGAGAAGGGACAACGCCTCTTATGTGAGATCATAATTTTACAGACCCTAAATAAGGGGTTGAGTTGCCAAATGACCAAAAATACCCACCTTTCGGAGTGCGTCCATCCTCCTTCTCCTCCTCCTCCTACACCTCCTGCCACAACTCCACGAACAAAGCCACAGCGTGCAGGGAAGCGTGGAAGGAAAACAAGAGAGTGATGGCCTGGGTTCAATCTGGTCTGACAGAAGACACAGGCCGTTGTAGTACCACATCCTGGGGACAGATATGTCATCTGCTGCTGTTCCTGATCTCTCGGAGTCCAGGACCAGATTGTGCTCCCTATTGTATGGACTCCTCAGGCTACCAATTTTCTTTTTCAAATAGTTGATGTCTGCCCTGGGGTCCAAAGGCTTCGCAAATTTCTGCAGTTTCTCCAGCGTTGCCTTCCCTCTTTCTTTTGTTATGACCCAGAATAAATGGTAATTTTGTTTTCAGCAAATACTTGCCTATGTGTTTTTATTAAAAAAAGACAGTTTGTTTGTGAGTAGGTGGGTACATTTCAAAAATACAATGTCAAATTAACAAGGGACACCAACCTCCTTGAGGTTAAAAAATACAAGATAATAATGTTGTTGTGGTAACTTGACACATAAAAAAATAAAAAAAATGATGGAGATCACTAGAAAATAATTTTTAAATAATCCAAAGAAAGGAGATCTTGATTTAAATAAAAAAGGGGAAAAAATCACTATAAAAAATAATTCTAAACATTATTATGGAGATCTGGCTTTAAAAAATAAAAATATTATTAAGGAGATCACAAGAAATAATAATGAAATCAGTTTGTGAGAACTCTGTGTGAATATCAGTAGCAAAACAACTTCATTCTTCTAGCATTATAAAGAACAAAAGAATGCGCTGCATTTAAAGATCCAAAAATTTACAGCGTGGCGAATGTGCTATCTCCATTATGAACGCTAGTTTTACCAGACCGAGCGCTTCCGTCTCCAACTTGATTCTGAGCATGCGTGTTTTTTTGTGCGTCGACATTGCATACAGACGAACTGAATTTCCAATAGGAACTTTTTCCGACAGGAAAATAGAGAACCTGCTCTCAGTCTTTTGCTGGTGGGAATTCTGCCAGCAAAAGTCCGATGAAGCATACACACGGTCGGAATTTCAGACCAAAAGCTCACACCAGACTTTTGCTGGCGGAATTTCCGATCGCGTGTATGGGGCATCACAATTTGTGCAGCTAGGTTTGTAGATATGATAAATGAAACAACCACACACTATTCATAGTGAAATTGTGTAATGCAATACCAATAAAAGAATAGAAGCTGTTTTTAATGAAACCAGGATATATTTTATTTTGGATCTGAAAACCCCTATAAGCATTTCTGCACTACTGTTGCAAAGTGACTATGCAAATACCCTGTTTTCATACCACCTTGGTGCAGAACACACACCCTGTGTGTAAATGAGGCTTTATTTCTTTTTTTAAATATGTTTCACTTTTTTTTTTACTTTTGTTTACAGTCCTGTTAAAAAAGACTTCCCATTTATTCACAGGACACAGGACTGTTTACTATGCTTCCGTTATGAATGAGCACAGGAGTGATTGGTACTGACCACTTACTGTGTCCGTTCAGGAAAGGAAGGGGTTGCTTAACATGAGAGACATCCTGCAATCTGACCCCCCTTTGGTGAGCTTCATGGCAGGGCGCTGGTGGGGCAAGCTGGAAAGACAAGGCACTTGCCAGTTGGAAGCAGTCCTGTTCCTATGTAAGCCTTACATCCTTGGCAGCGAAAGGTTAAAGTATGTGTATGTAACCTGATTTCACACATTGCAGACCAATAACATTGCAGTGAATAAACACATTTAAAAGCATAATTTTCAAATATATACAGTCTCTCACAAAAGTGAGTACACCCTCACATTTTTGTAAATATTTTCTTCTATCTTTTCATGTGAAAACACTGAAGAAATGACACTTTGCTACAATGTAAAGTAGTGAGTGTACAGCTTGTATAACAGTGTAAATTTGCTGTCCCCTCAAAATAACTTAACACACAGCCATTAATGTTTAAACCGCTGGCAACAAAAGTGAGTACACCCCTAAGTGAAAGTGTCCAAATTGGGCCCAAAGTGTCAATATTTTGTGTGCCCACCATTATTTTCCAGCACTGTCTTAACCCTCTTGGGCATGGAGTTCACCAGAGCTTCACAGGTTGCCACTGGAGTCCTCTTCCACTCCTCCATGACGACATCACGGAGCTGGTGGATGTTAGAGACCTTGCGCTCCTCCATCTTCCATTTGAGGATGCCCTGCAGATGCTCAATAGGGTTTAGGTCTAGAGACATGCTTGGCCAGTCCATCACTTTTACCCTCAGCTTCTTTAGCAAGGCAGTGGTCGTCTTGGAGGTGTGTTTGGGGTCGTTATGTTGGAATATTGCCCTGCCCATGTTCTGCTTCAATGTGTCACAGTACAGTCATGGTTCCCTCAATGAACTGTAGCTCCTCAGTGCTGGCAGCACTCATGCAGCCCCAGACCATGACACTCTCACCACCATGCTTGACTGTAGGCAAGACACACTTGTCTTTGTACTCCTTACCTGGTTGCCGCCACACACGCTTGACATCATCTGAACCAAATAAGTTTATCTTGGTCTCATCAGACCCCAGGACATGGTTTCAGTAATCCATGTCCTTAGTCTGCTTGTCTTCAGCAAACTGCGGGTTTTCTTGTGCATCATCTTTAGAAGAGGCTTCCTTCTGGGATGATAGCCATGCAGACGAATTTGATGCAGTGTGCGGCGTATGGTCTGAGCACTGACAGGCTGACCCCCCACCCCTTCAACCTCTGCAGCAATGCTGGCAGCACTCATATGTCTAATTTCCAAAGACAACCTCTGGATATGATGCTGAGCATGTGCACTCAACTTCTTTGGTCGACCATGGCGAGGCCTGAACTGAGTGGAACCTTTCTTGTTAAACTGCTGTATGGTCTTGGTCACCGTGCTACAGCTTAGTTTCAGGGTCTTGGCAATCTTCTTATAGCCATCTTTATGTAGAGACAATTCTCTTTTTCAGATCCTCAGTGAGTTCTTTGCCATGAGGTGCCATATTGAACTTCCAGTGACCAGTATGAGAGATTGAGAGCAATAACACCAAATTTAACACAACTGCTCCCCATTCACACCTGAGACCTTGTAACACTAACGAATCACATGACACCAGGTAGGGGAAATGGCTAATTGGGCCCAATTTGGACATTTTCACTTAGGGGTGTACTCACTTTTGTTGCCAGCGGTTTAGACATTAATGGCTGTGTGTTGAGTTATTTTGAGGGGACAGCAAATTTACACTGTTATACAAGCTGTACACTCACTACTTTATATTGTTGTAAAGTGTCATTTCTTCAGTGTTGTCACATGAAAAGTTATAATAAAATATTTACAAAAATGTGAGGGGTGTACTCACTTTTGTTAGATAGTATGAGCTAACTTTTGTACTTTTTGGAGAAATATATTCCCCATTGTCCCTTTGAAACAGTTTTTGGTGTATGTATATCTCATACTAAGTGAATAGGTTCACATAACTCAACATTGAAAGAAAAAAAAAACTGCCTTAAGTATGCAATATTCAAATGTATATATCTTTATGGTTTCACACTATTAAATAGTTCATAATATTTTCTTTAAATCTAGTATTAATTACAATCTATTTAAAATCAGATTAACAGTTTAAAATCATTATTTTCATATCCTTTACTATAAAGGATAATTAATGGTGTAAAAAAAAAACGCAATAAACACAGCATGCTACACATGCATTAAAAAGGTTTCTAGGCACAAACATGTTTGTTTATTTTCTGCTAGGTGACTTGTCACACGGTACTGGTTCCTTTTCATAAACTATGAAAGAAAATATTGAATATAGATAGCTATTGTTTTTGTTCATTTTCTTTTTCTCTTTTTTCAGCTTTTAATATGCTCTTAGCACAAGATATATTTTTTTCATTTTATGCATATGCATTGTAAAGTAAAATTAATGTGTAACTGTAACACCTTTAGGTATTTATTACCTCCCAAAGGGATCACATTACTCCAGCTGACAATGCATTAATCTTGCTTTCCCACCAGAAGGCCAACACTATCTTTTTTCATGTATCATCTAGGGTCATTGTCTACTTCCTGGACTAAAATTCTTATATATATATATATATATATATATATATATATATCCCCCATTCCATATATACAATTTATTAGTCTTTAATAGTATATTCTAATTATTATTATTATTATTATACAGGATTTATATAGCGCTAACAGCTTTTACAGCATTTTACAATATAAAAGGGAGACAGTACAGTTACAATTAGGGATGGGCAAACGGTTTGGCCCGAGCATAAGTTCGGGCCGAACTGTCATTGTTCGGCCGTACAGCGAACAGCCGAACAAACGGGTTGTTTGACCGTTTGTTCGCCCCCCCGAACTGACCACAATGCATCGCGGTGCTGAACAGTGCATTGCATGCCCTGATTGGCTGAAGCAGTGAAAGCTTCTGCCAATCAGGGCACAGAGCACTGTCAGAGTCATGATTGGACACTGTCATCATGACCTTATCCAATTATGGCTCATTCCCACCCCACAGTATAAAAGTATTCTTTCAATGGCAGCCATTTTCAGTGTGATTTCGGCATGGAGAGAGCTAGAACAGGGCTCTGTTCAGTGCTATTAGTTAGTGTGCTATACTGTGCTATTTTGCTTCAATTGTCTATGTAGACTATTAGTTTAGTGTTGATCTAGGGATAGTGTGAGTGTAGTGAGGAGGACTATCAGGGCACATGCAGTGCTTCAGCTGGTGTGTTTAGGGGACAGGAACCACACCTGAGCAAAGATTCTTGCAGCTCTGCAGGGACAGGCCCAGAGGTGGTTCACACCCTGCTAGCTGGAGCCGGGAATGGCGGTGTCCGATAATGGCTCAAACCTCCTGTGCGACTTAGACAGGGAATGTTAACACATGTGCCATGCCATGCCTGCCATGCCTTGCTGTTAAAAATTGCAATGATATGCACCTGTCAAACAGGTGCATATCATTGCAATTTTTTATAGCAAGGCAAATTCTTGCTTTCATCAAGAGTACCTCTATAGGGTTACGGTGGAAGTGCCACAACACCCAAAGACCAATTTTTACACACACGTCACTTCTGTACAAAGTCAAAGTGACAACAGAATGTATCCAAAAAAATCTCTAATCTTGTTCCCAGTGCAGTACATTGTGGTCTCATCATACACACTGGCTCCCCAGCTGTTGCTGAGCAAAATAAAGGCAGCTTGCAGGGAAAACGTACTTTTTTTGGTTTTATAAATGCAATTATTGCTGCAGCAGATTCTAGACATGGTACAGATCTGCCACTTTACAGGTAGACTAAGGGGACCCCCAGGCACTATATTGGAAGAAATTTTTCATTTTTATGCTTTCAAAAAATCACTGCTCACTTAAAAATGATGTTTTTCATAAACTTTTTTTGATTGATACATGTCCCCCAGGGCAGGACCCGGACCCCTATAACCATTGTATGTCCAATTACTTGCATATAAGCCTCCAAAATGGGCACTTTTGATTTTTGACGTTCGTGTCCCATTGACTTTAATGGGGTTCGTTATTCTGGTCCAAACTTTCGTGGTGTTCGAAAGTTCTGGTGCGAACCGAACAGGAATCCATTCGGCCCATACCTAGTTACAATACGATAAAATGCAAAAGGGCACTGCTCATAAAAGCTTACAATCTCATAGGGTAAAGCAAGAGATAGTCAGACAGATTGAGGTAGCGAGTTCCAGAGGATGGGAGAGGCTCTGGAGAAGTCCTACAGATGAGCATGGGAGGAGGAGACAAGGGAGCTTGAGGGCAGGAGGTCTTGAGAGGAGTGGAGAGAACGGGTTGGGTGATATTTGGAGACAAGATTGGTGATGTAGCGTGGGGCAGAGTTGTGAATGGCTTTGCATGTTATTAGTATTTTGAATTTAATTCGCTGGGCAATCGAAAACCAGTGTAGGGATTGGCAGAGAGAGGTAGCAGACACCGAGTGATTGGTAAAGTAGATGAGTCTGTCAGCAGCATTCACAATAAATTGGAGAGGGGATAGCCTATGGAGAGGTAGGCCTATGAGAAGGGAGTTCCAATAGCCAAGGCGAGATATAACAAGGAAGCGAATAAGTAGCTTGGTGGTTTCATTAGTTAAAAAGGGGCACATTTTAGAGATGTTAGGGAGGTGAAGTCTACAAGCTTTTGACAACAATTGGATTTGGGGATGAAATAATAGGTCAGGGTCCAGGATTACACCTAGTACCCTGGCATGAGGGGAGGGAATGATGGTTGCATTATTGATTTTGATGGAAAAGTCATGGAGGGGAGCACGGGTGAGGGGGAATATTATCAGCTCAGTTTTAAAGAGATTTCATTTAAGGAAGTGGTGCGACATCCATGCATATATATTAGTTAATAATGTGAGAGGAGACTGAAGGAGTGAGGTGAGGCATAGAGAGATAGATTTGGGTGTCATCGGCGTACAGATGGTGTTGGAAGCCATGGGAGTTTTATCAAGTCACTGGTTATACTAATATGCAAACACATATTTAAATATTAGGCATCAAGCTGAGATGATAAACAAAACTTCTTTTTTACGCAATGATGTACTGTATGTTTTAAAAATTCCCTGAAATAAACCTGTCAAGTCTCCAAACTTACTTTAAACTGACTTTGGGAATTGAAAATATGCCCTGAAACTGAACATTTTATTATGCAAATTTTAATTAAAGCTGAATTATAGGGAAAGGAAAATGCTCCCTTGAAGTCCATACTGCTAAGGGTTAAATTCTTGTTTTTGTTTATGGGCCACTTTTACTTCCTGAGGCTGCCTCTAGGCTGTAAGCCCATTCCCTTCAGCCTCTGGCAGTTGAAGGTCTTCTGACATCTAAAGTCCAGTGCAGAGCCCATAACCCTGCATTTGAACTAGAGGACACAGAGGGAGCACTGGCTGCCAGTGGAGTGGAGGAGCTGAAACGTAAAACTGCTTTTTGCAGCCCCCTAGACATAAAGTAACATTTGAATTTGCACTTTTAGCCCTACTCCATATCCCTCCCCCGTTTGTGATGTCACATGCTTTCTCATGAATGAGGATACACAAGCGTCCTCATTCATGAGTGAACACCTAAAGGGGAAGCAGCTCCACCAATCATCCTAGCCTTGCTTTGGCTGGTGGGAGTGACTGAGAGCCAAGAGTGAAACACACCCAATGGCTGTTCTTAGGCATAAAAGGTGGTATAATTGTGATCATGGGACAGGCAATAAATCAGCCAAAATAAAGGTAGAAAAACAGCAATGTTTGTGCTTGAGGGAACATCAATCAGTTCATATGACATTAAGGACTGCAAAGGATTGTTTGGGTGCAAGGGTTTCCAACCACTTTAGCTGTCATCAGCATCCCGAAAGATCAGTCTTAAAACAGGTTTTGTCTGTTTTGGCTTCCTCTGCTGTTGGCATTTTTTATTGGTGTTTGAACCTTTTTATTTTTTTATTTTGTTTGTAACTTTAGGTGCCTGTGCAGCTCTAAGCTGTGTTCACAAATGTCTGATATCTATCAGTTATCCACCTACCACCTTGTGACTTGCTCTAAAGTTACTTTCAGTTAACGTTACCGAGTTCATGGGTTACTTTAATGTTATTTATTAATTACATATATCTATAGGCATTTGAATTAAATACTTTATATTTTGGGAGGTTAGAAAATTCCTAGAAGATTATGTTCTCTGCCAAAAGTGTGATTTTTGAATTCTCCATTAGAGAAAATTTGTTAATGAAAATAGCATTTTAGTGACTCTTTTCTTCAAATTTGCTTTTGTCTCTCATGTACTAGACTGAATTCTAACTTGTTCACAAATAGGATTTACTAGTGATGCCACTCTGTTGGTTATTGCCTCAAATTTTAAGGGCCTGCCTATTGATCCTGAGTAATAAGGGTAGATAAATAAGCACATACTTCATTTTTGCATCAAGCAAAGTATTTGATAAAATGAATGGATTAAAATACATGGGAGATGCCTTATATTCACAAATTTAAGACGACTATTTAAAGCCATCTCATTTGTCTGTGGCTGTATTATTATATCATTTCCATATATATAGGTCCCTTGGATCACATATATTTTTTTCACTGGGTATATTAACTTGCTTGTTATTCTCTGGCCTTCTTTCCAGTTTTCTCTAGAGTGTCTTACTCCCCTCTTTGACAAGATGCTGCAGATTCAGGGTCATTTAGATATTTAGAGTCTAAAGTAATAGTGAACTAGTTTTCCAAATAAATCTGAAGTGTATAACAGAAATGTTGGATGTGTATTGATCTGCAACACTTAGAGATTTCGGTATAGCTCAAGAGCATTACGTGCCATATGTCAGGGGAAGCACGCACAGATCAGAAAATCTGCCCCTGATTTAATGAGACACTTCCAGCTTCTGTGAATCACACTCATGCACTTCTACACTTACATCCTAATTTTTTAGACAAGCATATGCTTGTAGCAGAATTATTCTGGACTTCCTCATGTGAGCAATCCATTTTCTTTTCATTAGTAAACAGACTAGAGCTTTATGATTATGTGTCTTGAATGAAATAAATATAGGGACACTGATAGCAAGCTGGCAAGATGTATATTATATACAGCTGGACATGGAGCCACGATGTCCACGCCAATATGAATCTTCACCATTTGAAGCTAAACTGTTACAAATTAATGTGGGCAGGCTAGTAAGGCGAGTAACAGTATCAGTTCATGCGACACTTTAATCTGGATAATAATCAGGATGAGATGCCACTGATCTAACTTGGATTTGCAAATCAGTGGCAGTAGATTCAGAAAATAAGTCCACGTATCACACCATATTGCTAAAAATTAGCATCTTTAGCAAAAATAAATTTATAGTTTAATAGGGTCTTGCTTAACTTGCAATAAATACCTCTAATAAGAGCAAGCACCTTTTAGGTGAAGCATACTGCACCAGTATTCCCTTAAAGAGGGCCTGAACTATGGGAGCTGTTTCAAAAAATAGGTAAACAGGGTGAAAAACTAATCACTGGCATTGCCTATAGGTTCTTGCAACTGATCTTTTTCCCATTAGTGGTTTACCCGGTTCTACAGCAATTATTTGTGTGGAGGTATGCAAGGTCCAGGCACAGGCACTCCAGTCAGAGAATAGAATAGAATAGAATAGAATGGTATAGTAGGTTAGTATAACATCACCTTTAGCAGCACCCCCTTCCTTTAAAGTGGTTGTAAAGCTTTGTTTAAAAAAAAAAAAAATAACAAACATACTTACCTCCTCTGTCAAGGGTTTTGCACGGAGTGGCCCCGACCTCCCTTTTCTGGGGTTCCCCCACTGCTCCTGGCTCCTCCTCTTTTCGAGTGCCCCCACAGAGAGCCGATTTCCATAGGGGCACCTGTGCGGGTGTGCTCCTGAGTCCTGCTGCTGCGTCCATTGACACAGACAGCAGGACTCAGCCCCGCCCCCGGCTCCCGTGTCACTGGATTTGATTGACAGCAGCCGGAGCCAATGATAGCAGCTCCGGCTCCGGCTGCTATCAATCTATCCAATGAGGACACAAACCAGTGGCTGGAGCTGCTGTGCTCGTCCTTGTCGCTGGAACGATCAGGTTCAGGTAAGTAGAAGAGGGGCCTGGGGGGTGCTGCAGTACAAAAGGTTTTTCACCTTAATGCATTATGGTGAAAAACTGTGAGGGTTTACAACCCCTTAAAGGCATGCAGGCCTACTGGTACTAAGTTGCCTCTAGGGGTAAATCTATATACTTTGGTTGTAGAAGAGAGTAGAGATACTGTACAGAGATGGGAGAAACAAGATGGAGGCCACTCTGGATAAGTCAGCAGCAGACAGAAGAAAAAACCTAGCAAAGGTCAGGATGGGTATTAGGCAGTAGTGAAATCTGGTATGGTAGCAAAAGTTGATAACAGGAACAAACTGGAAAATAATACAGACACAATTGATTAGCAGGTACATGCTATCACAAGCAGTGGGACATTGGTTGATAAGGTTTATACAAGGCTCCTCCTGCTCCAGGGATGAATCCTAGGGTTGGTTGTCATGCAACCAGCAAAATGAGAAAAGTACAGGCCAGTGTCAAGAAATCGTTGTGAGGAGGAGGAAGACTGTGTCCCTTTGCTCAGCAACCAGGATGCTAGTCAGGAAGGGGAGCAGCACAGTGGGTCTACTGCTGGAAGGAGAGAATGCCAAAACCAGACAGCAGGGGTACAGCGGATGGGTAAGTATGTAAGCATTCTAACAGGTTCCCATCATGTTCGGTGAATAGGACTTTGTTTCTTTATATCAGAGCTGCTCTACTGAGGACTGATGATTAGGGGCACGGAGTGTTGAAAACAGCACAGCGAATACAGTTATCAATCTACCTAATTTAAATATATAACATAAGCCAGCCGATTAAAAAAGTGGGCAAAAGCTATTAGTACCGATCCAACCCATCCAGGTTATAGTGTGCTTGGGAAAAGATATAGGACACCTAAAATACAAGCGAATCACTTGAAATATTGCTTTTTCCCTAGGGCTGTGTTGTACATAAATCCACCAAGTGCAGTTTTAGGAATCCTATGTCAAATGGTTACTTTTTCCAAATATTTTAAATGTTTGGTATAATTAGGTATGGATATATGGCCATGTGTTATGAAGTATACATTTGTGGTAGAGTTCAAAATGTTTTTAATAGATAGCTCTATCCTATCTATCTTAGCCTACACACTGTATAAACTGCATGAATTTGGCACAATCTTTTTACCTGTAAAATATTACTGCGCCTCAAGAGAAACTCTCACAGACATACATAAACCTCAACTTACATACTTTTAAATAATAAAAAATAAATAAATCTTATATTACAAATGTTCTTCTGTACACATGACATTGAGTTAAAATGTTCTCTGAGAGAATGGAGTAGTGAGGAGTATGTAACATGTAGCACAACTTACAGAGTGCAGCAGTCAGGAGTATGTTTGCACAGCTTACAGAGTGCAGTAGTTAAGAGTATCTAATATACAACACAGCTTACATGGTGCACCAACATAGTGTAGCACTGGTAGATTTTTTAATCTACTGCTGATAGGTAAATCTAGTCTGTTACTTGTTAGGTGAAGTTAGGTTTGCCTCTGTTCCAGCTTGGCTGAGTTGCGTGTGATTCCACACTGCGTTGCTGGGTGTCGTTGTTCCCATGGGCCGGTGTTGGAAAGGCAACGTGTTGAAGCGTATGAGTGCTCCTCTGTCCCGGAGACAACTTGGTGGTGGTGGTCCTCCGAGTTGCATTCTGGGAGAGGGTATTTATGGGACAGACGCCATGTTTAGGGGTTCATTTTCAGCCACCTGCTGGCCCTCCTGGCCGACAGGTATGCATTAGGAATACCACCTCGTGGTCCTCCGTTCCGGAGGCCCACATCGCTGCGGCATGTGGGTGGGCCCAGAGGCCTGTCTGGGGCCTACCACAGCAGCGGAGGAATGGTCCTGGGCTGTCTATGCTGAATGAAGGAGCTGGACAACTGAGGAGATCCCAGGGGAGGACCCGTCATGGAAGGATCATGCAGAGTGCCGGTCTGGAGAGGGGCCTGGTGACTCGGTTGGAGGACGTATCCTGAAGTAATCTTGCTGCATAGTTGGCTTAAAGGTTCAAGTGCTGTGTCTAATATTCATCGTAAACCATTACATCCTGTGGCAGAGGATCGTACGGGTTTTGTTCCAAACAAGTCTGTGGCAGAGACTTTTGTTCGTGCTGCGTACTGGCTGCTACGCAAGTGAGAGAGGCCTATCCAGGCGGGCAAAGATTGAATCCCACAAGGAAAATGCATTCAACTACAAGTGTTCAATTCCTACCAATGTACTAAAGAATACTAAAGAAAGGTATTTGAGCTTCCCTGCAACTTTCCTTCTGCCTCTTTCCTGCTACTTCCTTTATTACTTTTTCATTAAAGCATTGGAAAACATACTCAAGTGTTTGGTGCCTACATCGTTCAGAGGTAAACTCCACGGGACCCTAGACCCGGAGCCGGTGAAACAGAGGTGGCAAGAGTGAAGGTAACAGCCCGCTTTAAACCAGCAGCTCCACCGAGAGTTATTGCTACAATAGCATATACAACATAGCATAAAAAGTCCAGTGGTTAGGTTTATGTTTAGAGCCTGATACAGAATAAGGCTTAATGTACATGGGACATTTTACAACCTTTCCTGAATGATTTAACTTGACATATAGTAACCGACGTTTTAAAAACGTTCGTTTTGCCACGTTTACATGCCGCGTTTAGCCGCATTTGCGTTTAGAAGCGTTTATTTTTTTATTTTTTTCAAATAGTTAAAAATTTTAAACGCCTGTAAATGAAACGTGGCTAAATGCGAGTTACCATGTTTACACAAGTTTACAGGCGTTTGGCGTTTCAAATGCCTCTGAACATCCATGCTGAACGCATTTTTTTGCTTTCCAAAAAATGCTTCTAAACTGCCTTGAAACAACTATAAACGACTCTGTGTACATGTACTGATAAGATAACATAGAGGAGAGCTCAGAGGCAGCTGAAAAAAATGCCCAACTGCTCCTAAACATCCGTTTACCAGCAGCAGTGTACATGAAGCCTAAGAGAAAGCAGGGTTACAACTGAAAACCACAGAGCTCCATAGCAAAATGTGTATGCTCCCCACTCAGCATCCGCCTTCTTCAAGTTCCAGTGAAATCTCTATGTCATCTAAAAATTTGCAAACATTTTTCCCCCTTTACCATTGATGTCTAATTTCTTTTATACTTACTATGTATGTCTCCTACTTACTGGTGCCCTTTGATGGCTTCAACCCTTTTAAGTGGTTGTAAACCCTCAAGGTTTTTCACCTTAATGCATTGCATGCATTAAGGTGAAAAACCTTGTGTGATGCAGCAGCCCCCAGAGCTCCCCCCTTTTACTTACCTGAACCCAGTCTTTACAGTGACGGGGACGAGCACACCAGCTCCAGCCGATGTCTCGGGTCCCGATTGGATAGATTGACAGCAGCGCAGCCATTGGCTTCCACTGCTGTCAATCCAATCCAATGACTTGGGAACCGGGGGGCAGGGCCAAGTCCTGCTGTCTGTGTCAATGGATGCAGCAGCAGGACATGGGAGTGCGCCCACACGAGTGCCCCCTGAGGGAGAGCGGCTCTCCAGCGGGGCACTCGAGAAGAGGAGGAGCCAGGAGCGCCACTGAGGAACCCCCGAAGAGGGGGATCAGGACCAGCTGCACAGAGGAGGTAAGTATGACATGTTTTTTTTTCTTTTAAAACCACAAAACTTTACATATTCTTTAACACCAATAATCAATTAACAGCATCTGTAATAAAAAGGCAAATAAACAGAAGACAACATTGTTCTGTAAAAACAGTGTTGGTTGGGAAAAGTTAAAAACAAGTCTTTTTTGCATGTGTGTGCATGTGGCCTAACAGCCTTAGGAGAGAGTTATAGCCACAATCTGGTTAGCTGGCAACTCTGCAGTGAAAAAATATTCACAAAGCATGGCAATCTTACTTCCTGTACCATATTATAAATCCTTAGTAATAAAAAAAGATTGAATATTACAAAACAGGTATTTAAATCCTGGAAGTGTAAATGAGCTGCTAATTAAAAAAAAGAAATCAATGATCTATGCTACAGTATTTTTGGTTTCATGTACGGTAATTTTCCAATTTTAATAAGTTTCCAACTGCATCCCATTCCAGAACACCCAGTTTCAATGATGCATGGCACAGCTGACTCAGTGAGCATCCAGTTAAGCAGAAAATGGGATGCGATTATGATGCTTATAGTGTTTTAGCTTCCTCTTCGCCTCATGGGAAGATTTTCTTAATACTTTCCGAAAATTAGATAATGGCATTCAAGGTGAAATCAGTTAATCCACGTTTAGCTCAGACACTGCTTTGCTTTAGAGTTAGGGATCCAAATATCCAGGAGCCTTTCATTTTAATTTACAGTGCCTGTATATTATACCTTGTAACTTTTATGCCTTTTTGTTGGAATGATTGCACACAGACCTTAATTTCACACACAAAGCAATGAGACTATGTTGCTCAAGGTCATTGGTAATTGTTGAGCGTATTTAAATATATTCAGAGATGGAAAATTGCCTTTGCATAATGTAGCATCTTAATATGACTAGATTTTTGCTGTGAAAACTTGCAGCAAACAATGAAATTATACCGAGGCCATTATCTAAAAATATTTTGGATTTTGATAACATTTGTTCTCTCTGTGTTCAAACCTTTCTGAAATCAACAAATGAGTAGAAGTTTAAAGCCAACAACTTGGCATACAAAAGCAGTTTGAACACAAACATTTTTTGAGAGGGTGATTGCAGTGTTCTGTATAACAAATCATGACCTTGAATATTTTTTGGCATTGATCATTTCATTTAGCTGGTCATGAATACTTGAATAGCTAAGACAGCATATACTTATTTATATATTGCCAATACATTGCACAACTTTTTACAGAGACTACTGAATCATTTACCTGTTCCACTGTGCTTTATGGGGGGAAGATTTTGGAAGGCATTACTGCATACATAAGATAACATACATATATTATTATATATTATTTGTGGTATATTAGTTCAGTTTAACAGTAGCTATATTGTCACAGGTTGTGATGTAAAAAACGACTAAATGCCAGATTGAATAGGGAGTGAGAAGAAGGTTACATAATGCCAAGATAATCTATGAGCACACACCAATACATACAAGGGACATATAAACACAAAACCAAAAGGCACCAGAAAAAATATGGGCACAAAAACCACCAATAGACAACTAAGGGAAAGAGGCATAAGAACAACTAGTACAACAACTAGATACCTGGGAAAATAGAGGTAAAAAACAGTCTCCAAGGAGCATGCTGTATGTCATTCAAAAGTTAAGGAGACTGGTAGGTCTTCTTGCCAACTAGGGGATTCATAAACTGAAATGCCAAAACCATCTCTCAATGTCAGAACATGCAAGACAGAAGAAAACACCAACATATCCTTTTGCTAAACCAACTGCCACCCCATTAGGCAAAGCCAATTCTATTTCTTGAATTTGTTGATTGTTCAATCTATCTTTAATGCATTATGCTTAACAAATGTTTCTATATTAACTTTTTTTGTTTTATTATGGCTTTTTAGGTTGATATTAGGGCACAAACACATATATGATTGTTGCTGAATTGAAAAATGTAATATTGATTTTTGCCAACCATGCTTGTTTAGCATACAGATTTAATTTATGTAATCAAGATGTCATACACTGTATACAAAACTTGCTTATAATAGTTTATGCAGCGAAAAAAAATGGTTATTATCACTTTGCACTGGTTACTGAAATAGCACAAAATGTTACTGCTATTTTACTGAGCAAAAGTAGAAATTAAACCCTAAACCAGTTGCTCTCTCTTTTTAGTGTACTCCATGCATTCTAAATATAAGGGTTAGACTTTTTTGCAAAATGCATAATTACACTCCATCCAGTATAGTGCCTGTCCATTAAAGCTGTATCACCCTCCCGATATAGCCTTGCCATTCTCTAAGCCAGCCATATATGGATTGAAATTCATCTGGTGCAGCAGGAACTTGTCGAATTTTGTTCCATATGTGCGCAGGGAGGTTGTACAGAAGTCAATCTACAGAATGACTTTTGCACATCCAGCCTGTCATGTTTTCCCCGATAGGCCAGTGCCACTTACTAGAGCTAGCAGTGCTGATCAGTTTATTCTGATGGCACGGAAGTCTACCTGCTGTCAGAATACAATATCCCAGTGGGAAGAATTCCCTCATCCACCTCAAGTGTGTGGATGGGGGAATTGGGCCATTTTTTTCTTCAACACGCCGGTTGAATGAAAAATAAAAGACTAATGTTTGGGCTGCCTTAAGGGATAAAACTGTTTTTAGGATTACAACCATGCTAGTAGGATTACAACCATGCTAGGATTACAACCATGCTCAATGCACTGCACTGTGTTGCGCTAATGAGAATTTACTTGTAATAAACTTGCAATGCAGTCCAAACAAGTTGCCTGAAATACCAATATCTTGATTACCACCAATCAACACCAATATCTTGATTACCAAATCTATTCACCTGAAACAGGCTTTACAGTGGATTAAGCCAGTGTGGTAGAGATGGAACTCAGCAAGCCTGACTGCACAACACTCAATGGGACACATATTTGCAAGAAAGAGCTCACAGGGCAAGAGGGCAGAATTAAACAAGTACATTAGTTTCATATTCCATTGGGTAACAAGCATACAAGAACACATTTAAAACCTATGTGACTTAATCATAGTGTAAAAAATACAAACAAATAATTTTGAAAAAGCAGGCCTTTAAAAAGCACAAATAGAAGGCACACCCTCAGCAGTCTAGATTTACAAGGAATGCAACAAAAATGCAACAAAAAATGCATAGGAGCAATCAGGGTGGCTAAAATCAAAAGGGAAACATGTTGCTACAGCAAGTAAAACCAATTACATTTTTTGAAATATATCAATAGTAACAAGGTTATTAAAGAACAGATAGACCCCATAACAGATGAACACAGGAAGCTGGTCACAAATGAAAGAGAAAAGGCAGATGTATTAAAACATTTAGCCACTCAATCACTTCTGTAGGTGGTGGAAGGGGGTCCCACACCCCTCCCGCCACCACTTCTCCCGGTGCCCGGGAGCGATGTGGCTGGTCACAATGGCTGCCCTGTACAGAGAGAGAGGAACTGATGTAATTCCCCTCTCTCTGTAACCCCGGAAACCAGGAGTGATGAGTTATGTCGTCACTTCTGGTTCCGCCTCTTTGTTTATCTGGCCACCAGCAACCAGGGAAGCAGCTGATCAGAGCGATGTGATCAGCTGAATGGGAGGCTAGAGGAGAGATTTGGGGTCTTATAGAACCGAGATCTCTCCATAAAGAGGATCTGTCATAGCCCATGCTGTTACAAGGGATGTTGTTAATCCCTTGTGATAGCAATAAAGTTAATCAAAAAAAGAAAAATGGTCAAAAAATAAATAATACATTTGTATAAAATAAATAAGAAAATATATAAAAAAAAAATAAAGTGCTCCATCCCACCATGCTTAGGTGCTAATGCGAATGCATACGTTACTCCCATTCGCATATGTAAACGGTGATCGTACTACACATGTGAGGTACTGTCACGAACATCAGAGTAAGAGCAATAATGCTATCACCAGACCTTCTGTGCAACTCTAAACTGGTAAACTGTAAAGGCATTTACATGTGTTTGGAGGAGGGATTTGGGAACTTTTTCATTAATTTAGACAAGTATTTTTTCAAGTATTTATTTGTTTTTGTACAATTAATAAAGTTAAATTAGTCCTTTACACTTTCTGTATCCTTTCTGAAGAATACCTTTTGGGACCTTTGTCCCTATCTTTTTTGCGTTTACAGCATCGCCTATGGAGAATTGTAAGGCACCCTAGTGTGCCGCCATTCCACAGGCAGGAGCAATTTTAAAGCATGACATGTTAGGTATCTATTTACTTGGCATAACATTCACATTATACAAAAAATGGTGCTAACTTTAGTGTTTTGTTTTTTTTTTAATTCATGAAAGTGTTTTTTTTTAAAAAAAATTGCGTTTGGAAAACCACTGCGCAAATACCGTATGACATAAAAAACTGCAACACCCATCATTTTATTCTATCGGGCCTCTACTAAAAAAATATGTAATGTTTGGGGGTTCTAAGTAACTTTCTAGCAAAAAAAAGTAGATTGTTACATGTAGGAGCGAAGTGTCAGAACTGGCCCAGATGGCAAGTGGTTAATGATGTAAACGAATCCCCAGGTCCAGATGGCTTACAACCATGAGTCATTAGGGAACTTAGCTCAGTTATAGCCAAGTTGCTATTTCTAATTTTTAAAGACACCTTACTGACTGTAATGGTATCAACTGAATGATATAGCGCAAATCTGGTACCAATTTCCAAAAAACAGGATCAGGAAACTACAGTCTAATGCCAACAGTATTTAAGTATTTTCAGGGAACTGTAAGGGACTTTATGCAGAAATTTGTCTGTGACAAATGTATCATACATGACATCCACCATAGATTTATGAAAGACCGTTCTTGCCACACTAACCTAAAACTTGATGACAGAAGTCCAGTGGGCATAGTATATCATGATTTTGCTAGGCATTTGATGCTGTACCTCATAAAAGTTTACTCAGGAACATAAGATATGTTGGGAGTTGATGAAATTGTATGTACATGGATATGAAGGTGTTTACACTAATAGGTCAAGAGCTTAACAATGACTCATTCTCTGATCACTGGTTCTGTCTTGGGGCCACTGTCTTGAGTTCAGTCTCAGTGTTTGCTGATGATACCATATTACGCATTGAACTTTGGAACAGGATTAAGTATTATTACAGGAAGACCTGGACAAAATAAAGGATTGGGCTGCTACATGGCAGATGAGGTTCAATATTGAAAAATTTAAATTTATTCACTTGGGTGCCAAAAATACACATTAGGAGAGGCTCCCCTGGGAAAAGCAGTAATGGAAAAGGATCTGGGGATGCTTGTATGAGGATCGACTACATAGATTACATTTATTCCCTCTAGAGAAGAGGTACTTAAAAAGGGGTTATGATTATAATTTACAAATTTAACTGGAATTAACTGTTTACTCTAAGGTTCCTTAATAGGACACAAGGCCACAATTTGGGGTTAGAAGAGAGGAGGGGTTTAACATTAGATTGCAGGAAGGTTCTTAACTGTTGGAGCAATTAAAATGTTAATCCCTTCCCCCAGAAAGTGGTACTAGCTGGGAGTGTTGACAGCCTTTATGTCTTCCTCAGGGAGCAGAATATACTAGGCTTTGGGAATTGATAAAAAAAATCACACACACATACAGAAACAAAGGTTGTACTGGATGGACCTGTATCTTTTTTTCAAACTTATAAACTTTGTAACTATGAAACTATTAATGCCAAGCGTTGTAGGGGCCTCCTGCTCTTTGCAGCATCCAAGCAGCAGGTGGTAAATTATTTGGCACACCCTATACATAAACATGAAATAGCTGAAGCTGACATTTTTTTTTGTGTGTCCTGGGGAAAGAAAAGAACACATAAATAGGACACATCCATGTACAAAAAACAAATCCATGTAGTAACAGAGATTCATAACAGTGGAGGTTTTTGCTGTCACTAGTGCTGTCATACCAGCAGCAGACCCTGCAATTATTTTGTGTTTTGTGTTTTGAGAATGCAAAGTGAATGCTTGACCATCTGAGACAGACACAGAGAATGACAGGTTAGGAAAGGATATGATAAGTATAGTTAAGTATGGTGAGCAAGGACAAAAGAAATACATGTATAGGAAACATAGGAAAATCCTGGTAAAAATCTCATTAATAGTCGTCATCTTGAAAAAAGAAAAGCAGCTATTTATCTATTATACTTGCACAAAATAATGTAAAAGGCATACCGCTAAAAAATGCACATATATTTTTTTTAAGTATAAATTATTATCAAACCTAAGAACACCATTGTGTTTTTTTGGTTGTGTATTTTGGTATTACCACAACTCTAAAACCTCTGTTATATTGTTAATAGTGCAGCAGTGCAAGCCCCAGTAAATGCACATAATTTCTCAGGTCTTTATAATTTGAAAAATCAAATGAATTAAAGGTGTTACACTGTGTGCCAAAGTAAGACATTACCAAACAGATATTATTGCATTTCAAAATCATCATATCCATGTGTGTCTGTACAATTTTAAGCATTATTTACACAATTAACTGTGTTGCAGCATGTTCAGTGGGTTGCCATTATGAGACAATTATTGCCAACAGATTTTCTTGTTTTTAAAAGTTCCACAGCTAGTTCTTTCATTTATGGTGGGTCTTTATATTTCCTTTACAGATGAGTGCATTTCTGAAATCCAAATCTTAGAGCAAAACAAGGAACAAGCATAACCAGGGATTGAAAATGAGCAGAGACACTTCAGTCTACATTGAGTTATTTCTTTCACCATTAAAGAACTTGTGAGAAAGTTGAAAAGAAAGATCTGATGCAGTAATGATACCAAAGTATGTTGGCCTGTATGCCCTCAACTAACTGGAAAAGAACAATGCAAACCATATACAAGTTGTTTAGTATGAGACATACTAACATAACAGACATACTATTACATTTTTAAATTGTTGAGATGAAGGTACAAGCAATACAATTTGTATTAAATTCATTGTGTTACATCTCTACAAATTATTAGGCATTATGGGGTTGTGCATGTTCTCTTTCAAAATTAAAATACACTTATCATAATGAATGATGTGAAACAAAATTAAAATATTTTGCTTTGCAAAACCCAATCAACTGCAAGGGAAGTAAAAAAAAATAAAAAAAATGTTTGATTGTATATGATTGGATGATTAGAGCAATTTAACCTCATTAAAAATGCACTTTGCAAAGTGAAAATTCATCTAGATTAGTACACGAGGTACAGTTGACTACAATCATTCAATCATGTGAATGAACACATTTTTTTTTTAAATTTCCCTTGTACATCATTGAGTATTCTTTGCAAATTCTGAGCAAATATTTATTTTGTTTCACCTCATTCACTAATATAAGCAAGCGTTAATTTTGAGAGTTAGCATGCTCTACTCAATGTGAACATCCAGCTAGTTCAAGTTTGGTGTGTTTGTTTTTATATACAATTTTAAAATTGTGGCTCTGGGAGCCTCTCAAGTTGTTGTGTCCCCCCTTCACAATTATGGACCTCTCTGACCAGCAAAATAACTTACAAATTAGGGAAAATTAATAAAGAGAAATCTAGACACTTTGGACCAATATGTGGACCAATATATGTGGACCAATATTTGGTCTCAGCAAATATTGGCAATATTTAATCAGCAAAAGAGCTTCCTCCCCCCCTCTCATCGAATTCACTTATTTGGTTTAATATTACAATTTTTATTATATCTATTAGCTGCTATATTTGTTTAAGAATAGTAAACAAAAAAATCCTTGATGCTACAGATAATGAAAAATACTGAAGGATGGATTTTCCAACAAGACAGTGATCTAAAATACACTTTAATATCAACCTTCAA
This sequence comes from Aquarana catesbeiana, assembly GCF_042186555.1. NCBI lineage: Eukaryota > Metazoa > Chordata > Amphibia > Anura > Ranidae > Aquarana > Aquarana catesbeiana. Next base: position 263,012,753 of record NC_133325.1, on the reverse strand, counting down.
TAAATACAAGATTTACATTTTGGAATGGCCTTCACAGTCCCCAGACATAAAATTAATGTAAACATGTGAGTAGATCGCAAACATGCAGGAAATTCAAGAATTAAATTCAAAACAAAAATATAAAGTGTAGTACCTGTAATTTTTAAATAAGTTAGTGTATATGGATCAACTTTCGTAGATCAGCCACACCATCTCTCTAAGGGTAAACAGAACATTGGTAATTGGCTTTGGGACTTTTCAGGTGCTACTTCCAAAAAGATTCACAAAAATTAATTTAAAATTTTCCTTTTTATTATGAGAAGAGTTCATAAAACATGAGTGTACAAAATATTTTTGTGCTTATCTCAATATTCAACAATTGATCAAATTAATTCACAACAAAATACTGCCCTATCACACCCATCTGTCAGCCTTTCCTAGCCTTACTGTATATCATAGGGAAAACTTCCCTTGCAATCTCTGATAACTGCATTAACAGGTGGAGAAGGGGTGTAGTTCAACACGTTTTGAAATATTATATAACCACTTCCTCAGGACCTGTGGAGGATTGATACATGTACATAACAATTTCTTATACACAGCGCCCAGAGCCTGCCATACACATTGTAGATAGGTAGAAAGTATACCCCAAAGAGGCATCTAGAGAGCCAACCACATTCTCAGCTCATTGGCATCAGGTGCTCCCATCAAAAGAGGACACCGGTGTACCTGTTCCTGAAGAAACACAAAACTTTTGCCAGAAGAGGCTTAGTGAACTTCTTTTCACTGAGAAAATCAACTATACATATAGCTACTAGATTTCATTTGTGTGCCTGCTGGTGGTGATTGTACACTGCCTATATGCACAAACTTACTGTACCTAATGGTAAATCCAGCCCTGCTGATGCCCTCTTGAACATCCTAAAAATGAAATTTGCCACAACAACAAACTTTTCCTAACAATATTGCCTTAGTACACCAATGTTTCCCTTGCAGCCCCTTTTTAATCTGCTTCTTATTGTACAAAGATGTAAAGGTTCAAAGTGCTGCAATGGTGTAGGCTAGATAATAAGGTAGACTTGTCCTGCTTTCCCAAAAGAAAAATAACAAAAACCCTTTAAAACATATATTTTACATATGTCATAATAAAAATAATTATTTTTGTGTACATCACTTAAATGTGTTTATCATTATATAGTAAAAATGAATATCTCAATTAGATGTGTCATTGATGAGCTGCGTTTTAAAATTATACAAGAAATAACACGTCAAGGCTGCACAGTCAGACATCAGGGATTGGTGAAATATTGATAATATGCCGTCTAAAATGATCAGGATGTCAAGAATGACACTGATTTGAAGTCCCACATTACCACGGTTGGTTGGAACCACACCAATGGGATATCTGACTGCCTTGCTAGATTTGTCAACTTGTTACTTTTATTTTGACAATATTTCAATGAATCATGTCATCACATCTGTTAAAATCTCTGGAAAAATTATATACAGCCAAGTAACAAAACAGTTGCACTCCATTTTGTTGTTGTTTATGCTTGGATTGCCCTCATGTGTGCCATCAGCCACAACTAAGTGTCATGACAATTTCAAAGTTGCCATCTGCTTGTGAGGTGTGATCCAAAGATGTACACAAATCTTTTTTTAATATTATTGGCCAAAACATTGCATGAGTTTTTATGGCATATTAAAAAAGGTATGATGGCAAAACCTTACTCACGTTTAAGAAAAACATGCAGTTGGCTGCTGCAGTTAAACAGTAGTTTTTTGCCTACTACCGCTCAAATAGTTTTCATTTAAATATGGGGATTAAATGACATTTAAAAAACATGAGTGTTTCGTCTGCCATGTCTAGCGCACATTAGCTGTTTCTTATACTTGTGCCATACTTTATATGTTTCTCTAGTACACTGGGGGGGGGGGGTTGGGGACTATAGCAGCTTTTATGAAAATGAAACAATTGAAAATACTTTTATATGTATAAATAGTCAAGTAAACAATTTATTCACTCAAATTGGGTGACAAGAAGATAAATTCTAGAAGTGCTTGATTCCATTATCACAGAAGTACAATGCAGTTTCAGGTTGATTATGGTCATGACAGAGGGCTGAGCTTACATTCAACCCCAAGGCCTCAGAGAGAGAGTTGAGAGTATTTGAGAAATAGGGCAAGGATTTGGCATCCGGCTTGGTTCATTTTTCAAGAAGAAGATCAGAAAAATAACAAATGCTTTACAAGTCGATCAATTTCCTTAAAAAAATCACTATATGTCAAATGCACCTATCTTTCTCCTCATCCATCTCTCAATGTGAAAATCACTCAAACATCCTTAATTCCAACTGACGTAGTTCCAATAATGTTAATTCCACAAGTCGTTAGTATATGATTGATAAAGTTGATAGCAACTATATCTAAAGCTGGCTTTTCACTCCTCTTAATTCCTTACATATCAATACGGGACTTCCAGACATGAGAAATAAACTGGGAGGGAAGGATTTGTCCACTTTCAATTTTTCAATAATATATCTCTTTAGCACCAACATAAGAAACGTACCATTTTTACTGATTCTGATAACAATAGGTGTAACTTCACTTATATGTAATCAAATACAACAGGTTTCTTACATGTAGCAATTATCTGTCACACTGAGATGTTGCTGTGTAAGGGAGGAGTTAGCAAAATGTCATTCCTTATCTTCACTTACATGCCTTACACATTTTCACTATAGTAGCACGATGCAAAAAAAAAATTCATGCTGGCATGTTATGTTTGAGTGATTTGCACTCACCACTGAAATTATAGATAACTAATACTGCCTCCATTTGAATGACCACTTGGTACCTTCTGAAAGAGTACAAAATCTAATACAGGACAAAATGTAGCTAGTTAAGAGTACCTATCAACTAATCAGATCAGTGTTACTTAAAGCATATCTAATGCTGGCCATACACTATACGAAAAATCGTCCGAAAAATCGTTCATATAGACACTTCGTTCGTTTTTCGGCAAGTTAATGGGCACAAATCGATAATCGTTTGTGACGTTTTTGTGGAAAAAAAACGAACGGGAAGTTTGGAAAATTTCTGCCGAACGTACGATAAATTGCAAGGTTAATGTGTTTCCCGTCCGAACTGTCTGCACTAGGTATATGTAAAAAAACTAACAAAAAATTATTTATTCATATCCACTGAACAATTTATCGGTCATTACATGATGGCACGATCGTTTGCGGTCACGGTCGAACGTTCGTTTTTTGAAAATGGGTTCGGCCGATTTTCTGTATAGTGTATGGCCTGAATTACTTCAGAATGTTAAGTCATATATCCAATTCTACACTGTACTTCAATTATTTCTAGCCTACGCCTATTAATCTAAATGATCTTGACTTTTGTAAACTTACTTCATGAAGATCCCCACACACATTTACTTACCTTGAATTCTGTGTCACATAATCACTAAGCCCTGTGAGTAGCACTGCTGTCACAGAATTCACAGAGCCTGCCTTCTAAATTAGTGTCGGGAGGAGGAGTTTTAGAGGGCGCAGTCAGTAAAGGAATCACTGTTTGCAGGCAGCATGGAACCATGAGTTATGTAGTCCTTAGAAGTATTAAGTAAAACAGCAGAGGAGGTATAACCACATATCATCATAGTTAACACTAAACTGATGACCTGTAAAGGCTTTTAAATAATTGCCTATGGAGAATTTCGGGTATCATAGTTTTATTTGCAATTTCATAGGTGCACACAATCTTAAGCTTAACGTCTTTGTTGTCTATTTACTCTACACATATTTTACCAAATGAAAAAATGGGTATTATGCTGTCTTTGTTTGCAGTAAAGTTTATTTTAGTATATTTTATTCCTAAAATATGTGTTTGGTAAACCATCATTTTTTTTCTACAGTGTTGAAAATCTAAACTCCTCACAATTTTTTTTTTTGGTATATAATTGTTTTTGTGCTTAACAGGTTCCTGCCCGGCCTATTGTACAATGACCCAATTCTTGCCATGCAGCACTGCCATCGCTGGTGAGCTGTATCCCTTGGACACAGCGCATCACTGATCAGGGTAAAGAGCAAATGATGTTGGCTCTTTACCATGTAATCAGCTGTGTCCAATTACAGTTGATCACATGTAAACAAATATCAGCATTCTCTTTTGTTAAGGGATACCGCATGGAGGTATCCAGCAAGAATGACCAGATCAGTGTACAAAACGTAGGGAGCACACATAAGCAGGGAACAGTCAGGGTTGAGACAAGAAACAAGAAGAGCATGGAGCAAGGTATTCGGAGCTGGAAGCAGAAAGAAGGGTACAGGGGGCAGGTCACAGGAGCAGGTATAGGAACCAGGATCAGGATCAGGCAGGGACACGGCTCACTGAAGCACTGAACCTCAGTTATAGACAGGCTTAACCGCTTGCCGTCCACCCAGCGTCAAATGACGGAGGGGCAGTGCAGCTCTCATTCTGGGATGACGCATATGATGTCGTACCCAGAACAGCCACATTCGTGCGCCCACAGGGGCTTGCAGCGCAGCAATTATTCTAAAGCTGCAGCTCTTTAACCATTTGATCGGCTGTGTCCAATCACAGCCGGTCAGATGTAAACATGGAAATGCTGGTAATCGGCTCTCATCATCTCACACTGACAGAGTGTGTGGCGAGGAGAGCTGATTAGCAGCATCTCCTCGCAGGGGACATTCAGTCATGTAATCAGGGCACTGACCATCAGTGCCCTGATTACAATACAGTGACACCAGTGTCAGCAATCAGTGCCAACCGGTGCCAGCAATCAGTGCCCACTAGTGACAGCAATCAGTACCCACAAGTGTCCACCAGTGCCAGCAATCAGTGCCCACAAGTGCCACCAATCAGTGCCCATTAGTGATGCCAGTCAGTGCTGGCTATCAATGCCGCCTATCAGTGCTGCCCATCAATGCCCAACATTGCTGTTCATCAATGCCCATCATTGCTGCCCATCAATGCCGCTCCTTAAGTGCCCATCAATGCCACCTATCCGTGCCGCCGATCAGTGCCCATTAATGCCACCTCATCAGCGCACATCAGTGAAGGAGAAAAACTACTTATTTACAAAATTTACTGACAGAAACTAAGAAAAAAATTTTTTTTCAAAATTTTCTTTCTTTTTTTTGTTGTAAAAAATTAAAAACCCAGCAGCAATTAAATACCAGCAAAAGAAAGCTATTATATGAATTGTTATTCAAAGTGTGACAGCACTGAAAGCTGAAATTTGGCCTGGTAAGGAAGGGGGTGATAGTGCCCTGTAGGCAAGTGGTTAAATACCTCACAGCAGCCTAATTGTCAGGTGCAGCCTAATTACTTGGAAAGCCTGGCTGCTGGGAGACACCTGCTGGTGGCCCCTGGAACTGCATCCTTTGGCTGCGGGAACAACAGTGTCACCAGCAGGTGACCCAAGTAATGGCACAAGCGCTGCTCAGCTCAGCGCTGTCACTGTCTGAGGAAAGGAAAGCCGATAACAGGCTTTCCTGTGACAGGGGACATATACACTGATAATCAGGGCACTGATCAATAGTGCCCTGATTATCAGTGCAGCCCTATCAGTGCCAATCGGTGTCCATCAGTGCAGCATATCAGTGCCCATCAGTGCAGCATACCAGTAACCATCAGTGTAGCATATCAGTCCCCATCAGTGCCGCCTATCAGTGCTACCTTATCAGTGCAGCCTCATCAGTGGCTCTTCATCAACAAGGTGGTAGTAACTGTAAGCGCAAGTACGTAAGTGCACACACTGGCTGAAATGTTCCGCTAAATAAGCAATAAGTTCATAAATAGTTCAAAGGTTCAAGGGTGCTGTCCTCAGAGAGCTGGCTCTGTGTTTAGGCAAGAAGAAGGTAGAAAAGGAAGCGCCACCTGAGTGTAGTATTAGAGACAACTTTTAATGGCACACTTACAGGAAACAGGAAATACAAAGGCTCATCTGTGTGTCAGTGGTCCATAGGGAAGCCTCAGCTCCGGATCCGTTTTTCTATGCAGAGATGGGAAGCTGCACTCATTGTTGCTGCTCAGCCTGGAGCAGATCCTGTTGCCATCAGGAAGAAGCTGGGGCTGAGGTCATGGGTCACGGGATCACATCCGGGGGAGGACTCCATAGAGTGAGAATGGTTGGATAGGCAGGCTACACGCTCGGAGCTGCTGCTCCTTCTATTGGCCTATTTTCACCGAAATGTGCCCTAAGTGCTCTGATGCTTCTGCCAACATAAAATTGTCCACACGGACAGGTAAGGCAGTATATGACGTAGTTTGTGGAACAGTTGTAGAATTCCTTTAAGGTGTACTTCTTCCCTTTGACAGTAAAGGTTTTTTGGCCATGATGTACAAACTGGCAGGTTAAGCAGAGGGTTTTTTTGCATTGATACATCCCTATAAGTGGGATGAGGACAGGTTGTGATAAAAAGGGTTGAACAGACTTGATTTTGCTGGGTGCGATTTTACTTTTTATATTTCTAGACTTGTTGTTCCACAGCACCAGCATATAAATAGCACCATACTGACACTTCCACCCCAGGCCAATAGAAGGATCAGCAGCTCCGAGCGCGTAGCCTGCCTATCCAACCCTTCTCACTCTATGGAGTCCTCCCCCGGATGTGATCCCGCGACCCGTGTGCTCAGCCCCAGCTTCTTCCTAAAGGCCACAGGATCTGCTCCAGGCTGAGCAGCAACAATGACTGTAGTTTCCCATCTCTGCATAGAAAAACGGATCCGGATCTGAGGCTTCCCTACGGACCACTGACACACAGATGAGCCTTTGTATTTCCTGTTTCCTGTAAGTGTGATTTTATCTGTGCCATTAAAAGCTGTCTTCCTTTTCTACCTTCTTATTGGCTCTTCATCAGTGCTGCCTCATCCGTGGCCATCACTGCCATCAGTGACACCTCATCAGTACAACCTCGTCAGTACAGCCTCATTAGTGCCCATGAGCACAGCCTCATCAGTGCCCATCAGTGCAGCCTCATCAGCGCACATCAGTGAAGAAGAAAATTACTTATTTGCTAAATTTTATAACAGAAAAGAAGAAAAAGGATTTTCTTTTCAAAATTTTCGTTCTTTTTTCGCCTGCAAAAAATAAAAAAATGTCATATGGGTACAGTGTTGCACGACCACCCAGTTGTCATTCAAAGTGTGACAGCACTAAAAAATGAAAATTGGCCTGGGCAGGAAAGGGGTAAAAGTTTCCTGTAAGCGGTAAAAGTTTCCTGTATTGAGGTGGTTAAGGTCATTTCCATTATTACCATGTGTGCGACAAAAAAAAATTGCCCCAGTGGTTAATAGGAGGCAAATGGGAGTCAAACATTGGAGTATAGGAATAGCTTTGCACAGCACGAGGAAAACTGATAAATGGCTTGATTCCACTGTTACATTTCTAGGACAAGGACGGGTCAGTGGTCACTTATATGTATACTTTTGGAGTCAAAACAAGTGCTTTCAATGTTGAAAGTAGTTTTTGGCAGCAAAGATTTACAAAATCGTTAGTCATTTATTGAGTTACCTTGTCAGTCCCTCTATGGTCCCACTGAAGAAAGAAAGGAATTTAGTGAACATAACTTAAGCCACTATTATTCTTTGGGGTGAATAATGTAACAGTGGGAATACTTTTGCAATTGAGGTCATGCACATGTGAAATGTCTCCCCGCTTATTGTTCTAAGGTAGACATCTATCCATTTATAGCTATCTGAAGATAAACATAGGGTAGTATAAAGCATATCTGAAACACTTCTGAACAGCTCCATAGTACTACACTTGGCTTGTTTTGTGTTAGGTTTGCTGTTTCTCTTGTTCATATGTTCATTTATTCATTCATCTGCTGAAAAACAACAAGCCAATGATATGAGGTAGCATTTAAAAAAAAAATTAAAAGGGTATTTAATTACCATACTAGTCCCGTGCTATTTTTTGTCTTGTTTAATTTTACTCTTCTGTACATCTGTGGCTAAATTCAGCAAGATAATTGAGCTGTAAGGACTCACTATAGTTCAAGAAACAAGAACTCACCACTCCTTTTTTTTGGTGGCCTGTTAAAAATAAATCTGTATACAAAGCAGACCCCATTCTGCCTTCAATAGCGTATTCCAGCAGTAGTTTTTATTAAAATAATCGTATCACATAAGGGGAGGGGCTTATGGAAAAGGACATCTTCGTTCAGATGTACCTAGGCTGCATGGTGTCTATATGAAGGACTATATGGTACCAGTAAAAATAGTAGAAATGAAATAATAATAATAATATAAATACTATGAAAACACTATTCTGTAAGTTTTAGAGAAATAATCTATCTGAACATTTTCCTTGAATACTGACTTTCGAAATTCATTTGCAAAATAAAAAAGGAAATTGTTGCAGGAAGAACATTTGATTAATGCAGACATATTGAGGAACTTCATAGTGTTCATGACGGTGTAATAATTTTGAGTTATTTTCCTAATACTATATAAAAACCCACATATAACTAATATGTCATGTCGGCCTTTCAAATTCTGAACAAACCACCAAAACTGAAGAAGATAGATGAACAGGAATAGGTTATAAAAATGAAAATGTATTCACAGAGAAAGAATGCTTTAGGTAGAAGCATTTTGTTGAGTACATGAATGATTCCCAATTTCTTTCCTTCAGCAGAACACTGATTTAGATTTTCACATTCTGTATGAAGGCTATTAATGTGTATGTCAACAGTTAATTATCTGTAAGCTAATAAATGATCTCTGAATTCATCTTAGTCATGTATATAAATAGGGTTGAGGTTGATTTTAGATATTAAAGAACAACCCTGGTCTTAATAGAAAACGTTCTATACATTATAAGGGCAGAGTTTTGCAAAGCTTTAACTAAAACTCTAGAACAATTCTGTCTTAGGTTTCTGAAGTTGAGAGGAAACCAAATAATTTTGTCTTGTAAAACAAGCAACCAAAATAACTTGTTATTAGGGATGAGCAGAACAACCCCCTGTTCGGTTCGCACCAGAACATGCGAACAGGCAAAAAATTTGTTCAAACACGCAAACACCGTTAAAGTCTATGGGACACGAACATGAATAATCAAAAGTGCTAATTTTAAAGGTTTATATGCAAGTTATTGTCATAAAAAGTGTTTGGGGACCTGGGTCCTGACCCAGGGGACATGGATCAATGCAAAAAAAAGTTTTAAAAACGGACGTTTTTAACCTGAAATTTAGGGGGACCCCCACGTCATTTTTTTTTTTAAATTTTGGTTCGGGGTTCCCCTGTGGGGAATTCCCATGCCGTTTTAATCAATGAACTTTTGTGTGTAATGTCGGACCAGCAATTCATTAATAGCCGCGAGTAGTTTTAAATGACTTTTTTTCCTTTGAAATTACATTTTGCTGTCAGACTGTTCTAAACACGGGAAACATGCGCCCCTTTACAGGCATACTATAGACACTCCCTAGGTACGAAATTTAAAGGGATATTACACTTTTATTGTTTGACTTTAAGCATTATTAATATCACTGCTCCTGAAAAAACAGCCGTTTTTAAAACTTTTTTTTGCATTGATCCATGTCCCCTGGGTCAGGACCCAGGTCCCCAAACACTTTTTATGACAATACCATGCATATAAGCCTTTAAAATTAGCACTTTTGATTTCTACCATAGACTTTTAAAGGGTGTTCCGCGGCTTTTGAATTTGCCGCGAACACTCCAAATTGTTCGCTGTTTAGCGAACTGGCGAACAGCTGATGTTCGAGTCAAACATGAGTTCAACTCGAACTAGAAGCTCATCCCTACTTGTTATACATGTTAGCCATACTTTAACCACTTGACCTCCATAAGACTTGCCCCCCTTCATAACCAGGCCATTTTTTTGCGATACTGCATTATTTTAACTGACAAATGCGCGGTCATGAAACGCTGTACCCTCCAAAAAAATTATGTAATTTTTTTCCCACAGATAAAGCTTTCTTTTGGTGGTATTTGATCACTGCTTCCTTTTTTATTTTTTGCACTATAAACAAAAAAAAAAACTGATCATTTTGAAAAAAAAAACAATATTTTTTACTTTCTGCTATAAAACATATCCAATAAAGAATGTGTATTTCTTCATGAATTTAAGCCAATATATATTCTGCTACATGTGTTTGTTAAAAAAATCCCAATCAGTGTATATTGATTGCTTTACGTTACAAACATTATAGCATGTACAAACTATGATATATATTTATGGAATTTTTATTTATTTATTTTTTTATATTAGTAATGGTGGCGAACAGTGACTTATAGTAGGACCACAATACTGCAATGGACATTCTGACGCTGACACTTTTGACACTTTGTGGGAATCAGTGACACTAATACAGTGATCAGTGCTCAAAAATATGTCACTGTACTAATTACAATGGCCAGGGAAGGGGTTAAACATCTAAAGCAATCCAAGGGTTAACTGTGTGCCTAGCCAGTGTTTTTGTGTACTGTATGTGCTGCTTTTACTAGGGGAAGATATGGATTTTAGTTCCTGCTTTGCACTGCACTTTGCACTTTGACACTAAAATCCATCCCTTTCCCCTTGTCAGAATGGAACTCTGCCTTGTATACATAGGTAGAGCTTCGTTCTGAGTCTCTGCCCGATGATCAGTGGGTTTCGGCGGACATCGAGTGCCCAGTACCCGCAGGTCGGCTTCTGCTGTGAATAATCACATAATCTCATAATCTTTTATCCTGTTGGAATGTGTCTACAATCAATGCTCCCTAGAGTCTCAGTTGGAATGTCCGCCCCCTCTGCTTTTGCCAGGTAAATAAAGATCTGGCTAGTATGGAAGACTAGCACCAATATCTCTAGTGGAGTCACTGACATAGGCCTTTCTAAGATATTGGTCTGTACTGACTTTACCCTTTCTGCAGAGATTCTTCAAAAGAGAAGTAGGCAGAATGTAAAAACAAAAATAGCTAAAATAGCAAAAATAACTAAAATACCTGTAACAAATTTGGTCAACTTTTTAGTTGGAATTTTTTAAACATCACTGTTTTTAGTGTGGATGGGCAGGAGACAAGCCAGGACTATACTTTATGTACCCAAGGATCTGGGTGGCCTGGGGGTTCCGGACTATCAGAAATACTACATTGCAGCCCAACTCATCCACTATGTAAACTACAGTATACTTATTATAGGGCAGACTGGGTGACTATAGAGGCCCGAGCATGCTCCCCGCTGCCCATAGACTTGGTGCTTTGGACCTCCTCAAAATATCAAAAGGCCATTCTGTGCCCCACAATTTCCCATTACATTAGCCTTTGGGATTCCACTTGTAGAGGGCGGCCACGCTGCTCTCCCCACACTCCTGTAGTGCCCCTACTCAATAACCCTTAAAGTGTAAGTCCACCCTAACACTAAAATCCCTGCATCTACAGACATCCACGATCTAACACTAACCTTTCTAGCCCTGTAAAGAAGAAATCAGTATACATACCTTTTTTGAGCCGATCCGGTCTCCAGCTTCGGAAGCTCTGCAGAGGACACAGCCGACAGCGGCTGTGGAATGAATGGGGAGTGACATCACCCACAGACTTACAACGGGGCTTCTGTTGTCAACTGTGTCTTCTGCACCCATCTCTACAGCGAAGCCACTGCTGACAGCTCAGTGAGGGATCAGGTCAGCTTCAAAAAAGGTATGTATACTGATTTCTTCTTTACAGGGCTAGATAGGTTAGTGTTAGATCGTGGATGTCTGTAGATGCAAGAATTTCAGTGTTAGGTTGGACTACTACTTTAATTTCCCCCAGATATGTCACCTGTTTATTTTAGCTGGTGGACGAACAAGGGACTTTATCGCATAGGACACTTACTTGATCATAGAGGGGTGCACCCCCCTTGTATTTAGTGCAGGATTTGGAGATGCCCCCCCTCTGAGAATTTCCACTTACAACAAATACACCATTTTCTATGCCCTTTGGAGAAAAGTCCTGAACTTGTAGTTTGAACACAATTTGAAAATAGATGTATACAAGAGATTCTCCAGTGGGGTTTCATCTCCATGTTGTACAAATCTTTTGTCTCCCCTTAGTCAAAACTTCCTTATCAAATTGCTTGGGAGAGGGACTTAGGTATAGCTCCTGAGGTGGAAGATTGACGATCCTGGACTACACGTATACACAAAGGCATTATGAATGTTGCCCTTATTGAGGCAGGGTACAAGGTGCTCAAGAGATGGTACTTGGTCCCAGAATGCCTCTCTAAGATGTACCCAAATTCATCACCCTCTTGCTTCAGAGGCTGTGGCCAGGTGAGTTCTGCTCTTCATGTGTGGTGGACCTGCCCCTGTCCAGTGTTTCTGGATATGGGTTCATTTCTTAATCTGTTCGGTCACTATGGTTAACATTACAAAAGACCCTTGGATCACACTATTCATAGAACCTGTGCAAAATATCCTGAGATCCACACAGACTCTAATATACTACATGTTCTTGGCAGCTAAAATAGCTAGCACTTCTACTTGGAAAAGCCCCATGATTGACTTAGTCCTCATGAAGCAAAAACTTACCTGGATCATGCTACACGAAAAACTTGTCAGTGTCCTGCAGAATACACAATCCCTATTTGAAAGGGTATGGACCCCCTTGGCTCTCTAAAGGTACCAGACAGATAAGGTCGGCATCAGATTGGTGGTCGGATGTATTTCTGGATGGGGTGTGCTCTCACTCTTACTTTTTTTGTCTTTTTTCTTTCCTTTTTCTTCCTTGTTTTTTCTATTCCCCTTTTTTTTTCTTTTCTTTTGCTCTGACGTACTTCTGGTCTCTTAGTTGGACCTTTATTCTCGATTTAAGGTTATTGGCAAGGTTTTGCATATGGCAAATTAGGATAGGATGTTGATACCTTTGTTTTTCCTTTTATTGCTAATATCTGGATAGAGATATAACTTCACTATTTGTTACCATAATGGTTCCTATTGTTCGACCACTTGGATGTAGCTGCTCATCGTGCCTACTTATGGACTTTCCATGAGTTCATAGCAAAACCCTTATCTTCCATTTATTATTGTCACCAATTTCCTTTATTGTAAACCGACTATGATGACCGTTCTAATTTGTACTAAATTGTGCTACTGAACAAAGTTTTTTTTCTTGTTATTTCAAATCTTAATAAAAAAATATTGACACAGAAAATAAAACCCAGTGATCCTTCCATAAAGGTCCTTGCTCAAGCACTTCCTGTAATGGAGTGATAGGACTCCGTGTTTATTTGGATGCTGTGTATTCGGGGGTTATTCACACCTTTTCAAATTGACTTCCTGCGTCCGTGTCCCAGACCTCCACAAGCACAAGGAACTGATAACAAGTATTCAACTAACAGGCACTATAAAGTACCTGTAGTTTAACACCTATGTTCGGTATTTCTGTAGACATTAAAAGGTGGACTTTAAACTAATATCAGGTTAATAAAAATACATGAAAATATAATTTATTATTAGTCATGAATTGAAATAGAACACAACAACCTTATGATGGACTTTCTCTTTAAATAAAGATAATTGATCAATAAGGGGCAGGATAATTGGAGTAGGGTGGTTGTTATGCATGACAAAGCTTTATTAGCTGGTTGAATAGCAGCATCCATATATCCTATGCTTGTATTATACATATTGCATTTTTTTTGCAACATTGACAGTATATTAGGTTGTAACACCGCCAATGAAGGTTCAGTACTCCACTTATGATGGTCTGCACTACATTTTGCATTTGGAAAAAATCTACTACTGTTGTTCTCATTGATATTATTATATTTCAATGTTATACCCCTTAGTCCAGCTAATGCTTTGGAATACCCCCTAAAAAGTAGACCTAATGCTAACTAAAAAGTTAAAATCTTAAGAAAAATGAAATGCCGAAGTTAGGTGATGATTCAAGAATTTCTGCTAAATTGAGGCCATAGAATATAGATTAGGAAGGCATTTAATAATTAATCAAGCCTGTCAGAGAGACTAGATTCATTTCCCAGTACACAAAATGTGCCTGAAAAACATTTATCTTCCACAACACAACAAGCTTAACAGCTTTAAGATACTGCAATAACTGTGATTCAGGTGAAGCTACAAAAACTTGTTCTGAATATTAAATCAAGCCTTAGTGCAATATCATCAGTACTTCTGAGAGCTGCGGAGATCATGTCACATTCTTCATCCGGAAAGATATATCCAATCTTTTAAGATGTGACAGTTCATGTTTACTATTGTAATCAATTACATTAGTTACTGATCTGAAGATCTTGCAATGTGTGGCTGAGTAAAAATGTGAAGATGTCTGCAGTGATAAACTTATGGAAACTTTGATCATATATGAATAAAACCAATAACTGCTCTGTTTTTCTACTTCAGACAGTTACTTTTTAAATTCTCTGTTCTAAACTGAGAATAGCCTTTATGATAAAAACCGTTGTTCTTAAATTGAATGAGGGTGGGGTAAACGTGAAATAATTATAACTCACACGGAGGCACCGTCCCTAGTAGAAACAAAATTTTGAAAGAGGTGAAATGGGACCTTACATGTGCCTCAATGGAGTATGGATAATAATTTATAACACAGTATTTTTTAATAAAGATATAAAGATACTTTATTTATCATCCTTGGATGGGAATATTTAAAACATTACAATCTAAAAGAGAGTACAGTTTTCTGTTTCGTTGGTCCAGGTTGTGTGAGTCCTGGTATAGAGTAGCAGAAGTGTGGCCTACGCATTTCGTGGGAACCCTGCTTCGTCAGGGCCTTTTAAAGCAGCACAAACAGCATGTAAATACTAAAGATGTCCTAAAGATACCAAGTTGTGAAATTAGCTTTAAAAAATACTGTCTTATAAATTATTATTCATACTCCATCAAGCCCCATTTCACGTCTTTCTAAATTTTGTTGTTTTTAATTGTTACCAGTTTCAAAATTCTTAAATGTTACCTGTTATAAAACAGTTCATTCTGGGTGCATCAATACAACATTTTTGCAAAATTTTACAGTTTGTTTTCTTATAAAAGCAGCTGCAATCTGAGTAGAAAGACCTGTCCCTTGCCAGCATGCTGTAGAGAAGGGCAACTGCTCACTGTTGGAAGCAGTGGTTTCTCTGCAGAGGTACAAAAAGTCCCTTGCTTCAGAGCTTCAGCTCCCCTATCAGCAGGGAGCATGAGCTTTACTGACTAGAGCGGTAAGGAGTCTGAATCAGCAAGATGTGTTGGACCTCTGCAGATAGACCACTGTTTCTATACAAACAGCAAGGCTCCCTTTCTGCAGCATGCTGGTAGAGGAGAGGCGCTTCTACTGTGGCTGTGGCTGCTTTATGAAGACAACCTTAAGCACACTCACCTGGAATGTATTTAGCCAACTAAACTAGCCAATTAAACTGAAAGTTCAGTTGGGCTTTACACATTATGAGCAGGAGTCTCTTGTAGACTTCACTACTTCTATTTGACACAAATGCAAGCCGGAGGAGAAAAGGATCTGAAAATACAGTATATATACAGTACAGTTTTTATATATATATATATATATATATATATATATATATATATATATATATATATACACAGTATATATCTAAATATCCTTAGGATGTGGTGTTATGGAATTGTGGGCAATAATAAGCCATAAACACAGATACTAGGTTTCCTCTGAATTTCAAAAGACTTAGGACTTGAGGTACTGTTGTGTGCCTTATAGGAAATTACACAGTTCAAACATAAGCAGTGAAAGGCATCCTCTGTGGATTCCAACATTAGGGATGAGATTTAGGTTGGGCATGGGTTCAAGATGAATCCAACTTGTTTACAGTTTAAGAAAATGCTAAACTAATGTGGCTGTTCACCACTATAGCAACCAAACTATCAGTAATGATCCTGGCTTTGAACTTCAGCTGGATTAAGGCAGCCATGAATGGTTTGAATTTTGGCCGGTTCAGCTGGGAAAGTAATGTGTTTCTGTCTGTAGGTCACTTTATAAGTGGCCAGGTCCACTAGGAAGAATGCAGGACAGAACACACTGCTTGAGCAGGTGGTGCTTCCTCAGGTTCTGTACCTTGATCTCTCTGACAGAACAGTCATCTCTACCCCCTCTTCCACATTTACCTCATCCCCTGACTCCTCAGAACCACCAATCCCCCAAGTGCTCCAAAGCCTATGCAAAAGCCCAGGCAAAACACTGTCATGCTGTTTTGCAGCTGGTATGCCTGTAGGACAGGCACCACGCTGGACCAAAGATTCTAGAAGCTCGCCAAGGCTAGGTTGAGAAATAGCTGATGCCACACCATCTTGTGTCAGGCAAGGTCATGTGTGACAACAACACAAACCTGCTGGGTGCTTCTCAAAAAGAAAATTTGCACATATACCTTGTCTGACATATGCCCTCAACCTAGTGGTGCAGCAGGTCCTGGTTAGGTACCCTGGCTTCCAGGATGTCTTGCACCAGGCCAGCCACGCCCTGCAAGTGCTTACCTGTCCAACATGCAGAGACAGAACATGTTGTCTGCCAACGGCATTATATGTGATACACCCACTTGCTGGAACCCTGGCTGCATGAGCAGCAGTGGGTCCTGTGAGAGTACAAGATGAGGACAGATGGAGAACTGTGGATTTTTTCATTATGTCAGTCATGACATAATGCAGCTTCTGGCCACCACTGGAAGAGGTGACCAGAATATTTACATTTTTCTTTGGGATGGTGCCAACTACACATATAGTTTCCATAAGACAATTTCCATAAGTCTCCTGCAAACCTCATCGACAGGAGCAGAGAGAGATTTTGGTAAGGGGATTTTCAATGTACCTTACAGGGAATACCATACAACCATAAAAATAAAAGCAATCAAACTTTATTAGAAATTTAAAAACATCATAAAAGATAATAAAGATACATCAGTGCCGACTTTGCACCAGAATGCATACACAGACACATATCACATCATAGCTTAAAGATGTCATAGCTCCAAATCACATAGGCTTAGATAAGCATCATAGATCTACACGTTTTGCCATAAAAATAGCTTCATCAGAATCCAGGGACAATTGATGTAACTAGACAGAAACATACATTGTATATTATAATAAAATAGAGAATTACATCAAATGATAAAATACATAGAGAACAGCTGATGTATAACGAGACCCGGAAGGAGAAAAGGAAGAAAAAAAAAACACCAAACTGCCAAAATGAAAAACAAAACCTGCCTTAAACCTTGAAACCTCCACTCATCAAAACCAACCAAGGATATAACCAACCCCTAAACAGTTCCCGCCATGTGGGTAACAAAACCATTAAAGGGACAAGATCAGACACAAGGCACACAGACCAGCACTCTTACCTGTACGTTAATAAGACAATACTATTCTTCACACCTTCAGCTCAAAGTTCTCAGGGGACCATGTTGTTACCATGTTTTTCATTTGGGCAGTTTGGTGGGGTTTTTTTTTCGTCGATGGGATTTGCAGGCGCTAGATAGTTGTGCACAGTTACCAGAATGGTTACTGAGGTGATAGGGAATTAGCAACACAATCCCTCTGGTGTTCCTCCTGGAGAAAACAATGCATGGTGTGATCGAGCTGGCACTAGAGGCATAGCAGCAGGAGGAGGAGAAGGACTTTCTGCAGTCTCAGACCCAGAAGTGTCCTTTACCTTCTACCTACATTGCTGTGAGGAAGAGGCAGCAGGAGGCAGAGGAGGTGTATGAAGAGGGTTGCAGTGCTGGCATTGAGGAGGAGGAGCAAATGGGTAGGCTCCAAGGGCGACATTTCAAGCCTCCCAAAACCCAGGAAATGTAAGTGAGTGGGGTAAGACTGTTGAGGATACGGATGTCCTCAGTGATACCAAGGACTTGGGGTCCTCTGCTGCAAGCAGTTTTTGGCAAACAGGCTCTTTCATTCCAAAGTGCCAGCACAAGCACCCCAGGATTTGAGCCATTAAGCTGATGAGATATTAGTGGATGGCTACCCCTTTGAATCCCTGATGCAAGGGATAAATGTCAAATCTAATGCTACCATCCCAGAGGGATCAAACATGTGCCCCTAAGAGCAGGTGCTGCAGAAGAAACTATTGGCCACATTTACAGATAGTGGCAAGAGCCACTCTAGTGTCCAATGGTCGGCCGATGCTAAGATCCATAAAAGGAGGAGCAATGGTGGTGGGTGGCTGCCTCAGCAATGTTTTTATGATATTTCTTCAATTACAGCAGTGACAGGCACTGCCTCAACCATTTGACTGCAGACCACATTGGGTTCAGAGCTAATGTGGACATTCTTCAGAGCGAGTAGCCCATGGACTATTGGGAGACAACCATTACCTGGTCCTGCCACCTCTGCTGGCCTGTCCCCATTACCATCTCCTGCCACCTCTGCTGGCTTGCCATCATTACCAATTCATGTCACCTCTGCTTTGCTGCCATTAGGGTTTATTTATTTACAGGTTAGCAGGCCACTGAATGGGTGAACTAAATGGCCAGGAATGGCCAGTTTACTACTGCACACTTGAACCTCTGGCTGCTGCAACTGCAAGTCATTAGTATTGATATCACTATCACCGCTAACTGATACCAACTTTCTGCTGCTTAACAGCTTATTTCGAATTGTAAAGAAGCCAGCGAGAATCGTGGATGATGTCATTCACCACATATAGGCATGGCAACATATAGTCAGTGACCTCAGCCAGCTTCCAAGGCCAGTTGGTTGAAATTCAGTAGCTGGCTGGGGAGCTGTCATTTGCAATGAAGATTGTTGCCATGTTGGTAATGGGAAAGTCCTTCACTGTGATTTGTGAAGGATCTACATCTAGAAGCTGGAAGACATGATTGATGTTGGGTTTACATTGTGTGACATTTTGCTGCCTAATCAAGCTGCTTACAGCAGAGACAATATGTGTGGCCACTGAAACAACACACACTAATTTTTGTTTTAGGATAAAACTTGCCTAATTTTTCCATCTTACATTGCAGCCAAATCAAAGTTCTTACATACTGTTCATCTAGTATAAAATATTAGTGACTGTTGTCTCTCAAATAATACACTCAAGTTTATTTCAAGAAATAATCAATATTGTCTCTCCATTATATATTGCAGCTTAACCAAGCTGCTTACATACTGTCCAGTCATACTCAGAAAGTAGACTCGAATTTTCAATCCAAGACAAAATGTGCCTTGTCTATTTTAATTTGCTGCCTGTTCAACTGTTCACACAGTGTTATGATGCTGGCTAATTCCTACCAAACCCATACCTGAAGTCAATATTTTTTAGTATCTTGGAAATAATACAGGAATACAAGGTGGAGAAGTGCTTTTTGTGCACTTTGTTTTGACATTTTATTAAAGTTCAAGACAATACAGTGTGGTACTGCTAAAAATAATCTCACAAACTATATTATGCAACTGTTTTTCCAAAGGCCAGTTTGTGCAAGGTTGAGGGTTATAGCTTTATTTTTTTTTAAACTACACTTTCCTATAGGTTATAGATCTGTTGTGGCTATTACCTGTCATATTGTATTTATTCAGATGTGCTGCTGCTTTATTTAGGCCAGACAATTTAGTAAAAGTAAAAAATAACCATATAACAAAATATACGATGCCAGAAAACAAACACTGTCCATAAGAGCCGTACTGTACTGTAAAACTACATAGAGCTTAACCCTTTTAGTGCCATCGATGTAGCTACTATGTTGGTGGCAGCAGTGGCATGTAAAAAAGCTCATGGCCACAATAGCAGCTAGAGATTAGTTTTCTTTAAAAAAGCACGCTACCAGATATCTTGTGAAAGTGATTTGGGCTCACCTGCTTATCCTGGGAGCCTGGGACCTAAAAAATACAGGATGGCAGGAGCACCAATGCAGGGGACCACTGTGCAAGGGACTTGCTAGAAAAGAAACTTTAACCAAGGGTCTGCTATTTTAACCCGAGGTGCTAGGGCATAGGAGCCTTTACCAAATGTAATTTAAACTTAATTTCCACTTAAAGTTTCATTAAATAACATATTTTAGAAATACAGTAGTTACCTTGTTTAGTATTAAGCAGTAAGTTGGTTTCAATATGACAAGATGTTCCCCCAATAAGTCTTCCCAGTCTTGACAAGGTATAGTCACAAAGCACAACCGAATGGCTTAAATAATTTAAGACTTAACAAAAAATAAATGTTTACATGGTTCTCAAACCACTGGAGAAAAATGAAATTAGCAAAGCCCAAAAAGATTTGTAGAATGTTTAAAAATAATACTGCAAATTACTGCCCAAGAGACAGAAAATCAAAAGTCTTTCTAAAATCTTGCTAGATGTTATGGTATGCTTTGTGTTCTGGTTTGAATTCAAGGTGCCTTTTTTGTTGTTGAAAGCATGTGCAGATGTTGAGTCTATTGCCACACCTGACGACAAACCCACCCAACTCTAAACATTGCTTGCAACCTAGCATAATGGCACTGCAATTGCAAAACGCAATACCCTCCTTTATACAAAAATACTTGTTTATAGTGATTCCATGTCTCTAGCAGTTACATACATTTAGAAGAACTTTAAAAAATTATTTCCTGTAGTAAACTGGCAACAAGACTAACTCAATTTTTGTTAAGAAAAAACAATCCATTTAGGTGATTAATGTACAATACAAGGCTTTTAACAAACTTCCGGTTGATTGCTGTGAAGAAATAGCTGTTTGTTCCACTATGCCATTTGCATAGTAATCAGCTGGTGCAATCTCAGTGTTCCAATGAGAAAAGCTGCAGTGTCTGTACCACTTTAGAAGTATTTAAAGCCCCAAAATAAGTATCTGCAGGCAACAGTGAAGTATGGTGGAGGTTCCTTGCAAGTTTGGGGCTGCATTTCAGGAAATGGAGAGTTGATCAGGGTCAATGGTGTCCTCAATGCTGAGAAATACTAGCAGATGCTTATCCATCATGCCATACTATCAAGGAGGTGTGTGATTGGCCCCAAGTTGGCCCTAAATTTATTGTGCAGCGGGACAACAACTCCAAAATTACAGTCAATGTCCTTAGGAACTATCTTTAGTTTAAAGAAGAACAAGGAGCCTTGGAAGTAATGGTTTGCCCCACAGATCCCTGATCTCAACATCATCAAGTCTGTATGGGATTACATGAAGAGACAGAAGGATTTGAGGTAGCCTACATCCACAGAAGATCTGTGGTTAGTTCTCCAACATGTTTGAAACAACCTACCTGTCGGGTTCCTTCAAAAACTGTGTGCTAGTGTACCTAGAAGAATTAATTCTGTTTTGAAGGCAAATGATGATCACACCAAATATTACCATATATACACCAAATATAGCCTTAGTCTGCTTGTCATCGGCAAACTGTTTGCAAGCTTTCTTGTACATCATCTTTAGAGGAGGCTTCTTTCTGCGATGACAGCCATGCAGACCAATTTGATGCAGTGTGCGGCTTATGGTCTAAGCACTGACAGGCTGACCCCCCACCCCTTCAACCTCTGTAGCAATGCTGGCAGCACTCATACGTCTATTTCCCAAAGACAACCTCTGGATATGACACCAAGCATGTGCACTTAACTTCTTTGGTCGAACATGGCGAGGCCTGTTCTGAGTGGAACCTCTCCTATTAAACCACTGTATGGTCTTGGCCCCCATGCTGCAGCTCAGTGTCAGGGTCTTGGCAAACTTCTTATGGCCTAGGCCATCTTTATGTAGAGCAACAATTCTTTTTTTCAGATCCTCAGTGAGTTATTTGCCATGAGGAGCCATGTTGAACTTCCAGTGACCAGTATGAGAGAGTGAGAGCGATAACACCAAATTCAACACACCTTCTCCCCATTCACACCTGAGACCTTGTAACACTAACGAGTCACGTGATACCGGGGAGGGAAAATAGCTAATTGGGCCAAATTTGGACATTTTCACTTAGGGGTGTACTCACTTTTGTTGCCAGCGGTTTAGATATTAATGGCTGTGTATTGAGTCATTTTGAGGGGACAGAAAATGTACACTGTTATACAAGCTGTACACTCACTACTTTACACTGTAGCAAAGTGTAATTTCTTCAGTGTTGTCACATGAAAATATATTATAAAATATTTACCAAAATGTGAGGGGTGTACTCACTTTTGTGAGATACTGTATATATATATATATATATATATATATATATATATATATATATATATATATATACAGTGAGGAGAACAAGTATTTGATACACTGCCGATTTTGCAGGTTTTCTTACTTACAAAGCATGTAGAGGTCTGTAATTTTTATCATAGGTACTCTTCAACTGTGAGAGAAGGAATTTAAAACAAAAATCCAGAAAGTCCCATTGTAAGATTTTTAAATAATTAATTTGCATTTTATTGCATGACATAAGTATTTGATCACCTACCAACCAGTAAGAATTCCGGCTCTCACAGACCTGTTATTTTTTCTTTAAGAAGCCCTCCTGTTCTCCACTCATTACCTGTATTAACTGCACCTGTTTGAACTCGTTACCTGTATAAAAGACACCTGGCCACACACTCAATCAAACAGACTCAAAACCTCTCCACAATGGCCAAGACCAGAGAGCTGTGTAAAGACATCAGGGATAACATTGTAGACCTGAACAAGGCTGGATGGGCTACAGGACAATAGGCAAGCAGCTTGGTGAGAAGGCAACAACTGTTGGCACAATTATCAGAAAAAGGAAGAAGTTCAAGATGACGGTCAATCTCCCTCGGCCTGGGGCTCCATGCAGGAGCTTACCTCGTGGGGCATAAATGATCATGAGGAAGGTGAGGGATCAGCCCAGAACTACACGGCAGGGCCTGGTCAATGACCTGAAGAGAGCTGGGACCACAGTTTCAAAGAAAACCATTAATAACACACTACGCCATCATGGATTAAAATCCTGCAGCACACACAAGGTCATCCTGCTCAAGCCAGCGCATGTCCAGGCCATCTGAAGTTTGCCAATGACCATCTGGATGATTCAGAGGAGGAATGGGAGAAGGTCATGTTGTCTGATGAGACTAAAATAGAATAGGACAGGACTGCACCGTATTGAGGGGAGGATGGATAGGGCCATGTATCGCGAGATCTTGGCAAACAACTTCCTTCCCTCAGTAAGAGCATTGAAGGTGGGTCGTGGCTGGGTCTTCCAGCATGACAACGACCCAAAACACACAGCCAAGGCAACTAAGGAGTGGGCCGTAAGAAGCATCTCTAGGTCCTGGAGTGACCTAGCCAGTCCCCAGACCTGAACCCAATAAAAAAATCTTTGGAGGGAGCTGAAAGTCCACATTGCCCAGCGACAGCCCCAAAACCTGAAGGATCTGGAGAAGGTCTGTATGGAGGAGTGGGACAAAATCCCTGCTGCAGTATGTGCAAACCTGGTCAAGAACTACAGGAAACGTATGATCTCTGTAATTGCAAACAAAGGTTTCTGTACCAAGTATGAAGTTCTGCTTTTCTGATGTATCAAATACTTATGTCATGCAATAAAATGCAAATGAATTACTTAAAATTCATACAATTTGATTTTCTGGATTTTTTTTAGATTCTGTCACTCACAGTTAAAGAGTACCTATGATAAAATTTACAGACCTCTACATGCTTTGCAAGTAGGAAACCCTGCAAAATCGGCAGTGTATCAAATACTTGTTCTCCCCACTGTGTATATATATATATATATATATATATATATATATATATATATATATATATATATATATTTGTTGGGTTTAAATACACTAAGTACCCTAAATCTGTGCATGTAAAAGTAAAGGTATAGTTTCCTTTATTTAAAAAATACTCAATCGAAATAAGCAAATAAACACAGATGAATTCGGCAGGCAAATCTGCTTATGCATTCTGTGTCTGTTAGATTATTCATTATGCTTGACAGAAACACTGAGCCACACACGTCACACGTTTCTGCTTATTGAACTTTTTTTTGGTTCTTTGAAGTATAAACAAAAAAACAGACGTTTCCAAGCGTCTTGCGTTTGTAGTACGAGTACTTGTGAGATAGCATCTTTTAACATCCAAGTGTTCATGTTGTATCTTATCTTCTTAATGAATCAGAGCTTGTGGAGACGTAATGCTAAAATAAATGGATGGTACTTGAATAATTAATAAACCGAGACAGAAGGAGACAGTGATTTTGCAAACCACATAATACTTGTTTTAACTAAGTAGAAGCAGAGTTAGTATTCCAAAGAATTAAATTATTTCCTGAGTTCCAAAGAACCACTAAACATCTAGTAATAATGGCACCTACAGCTTATGCATTGATTCTGTGATGAGTGATCGCCATAAATATTGATTTTGTTTTGAAGGGAACAAATTAAGAGAGCATTTAAATCAAGATGAAACCTTAATACCTACTATAGTTTATTTAAATGTATTTTATATATGATTTGTTCTCCGCCACTTTTTATTCAATATGCAAATTAAAAAAAAATCTTTGTGATCACATGATTTCTTTTGAAAAATGTACATGATAAAAGTTGAATAAAAGTGGTAAACAGCTTGCACCCCACACAGAAACTCAAAGCACAGAAATTTACATGATTAATCTCATTTTTTTCTATTCAGCTTTCATTTAGGAACCACAGAAATACTAGAAGCTGGAGTGTCTATGGTTCCTGTATGTCAGTTCACAAAGGGAGGAAGCAAGCATAATGGGTATTTGGGAGGGAGGCAGTGAGAAGTGAACACACTGGATCCATCTGCAACCTGTCAGGGAAGTGAGATGGTGGATTTTTTTTAAAGTGGTAGTAAAGTAATTTTTTTTAAATGGTCCCCCTGATGACAACTATTGTGACTAAAGGTGTCAGGCAGGGCCAGTGAGAGTGACACGATCATGCCAGCTGGGACCCGGAAGTGGACGCACAGCACAAGGAGAGAGCTTTGGATGTCTTTATATTGCAGCATGCTATGTCGCTTGTTTAAAACATTGGATTTGTGATTCCTTTTTTTTTTATGAATAAGATTTTATTGTTTTTTCACATGTACAAATATATAACAATTTGGACATTGTTCGTCATATATTAGGTTGTTATACATAAAGTAGTACAGCTAAATATAACTGATGTAAAATAACAGAAATTTCTGAACTAGTTATGCCTTATATTGAATTCTTATCTCTATAATGTTAACTTTGAGAGCGTGGTTCACCCTTCTCCCAGACTTTTGTGTCCTGAGAGAAGAGAGGTACCACCATAGAATATGTTAGTATGAACTCAATTCAATAGTTTGTAATTAGTGCAATATTCATATATCAAAGTAGGAGTTTCTGAACTTAAATGAACGTTTCTTGTTGCTCAGTCAAGTCTACAATTGAAGATATACTATGTTTGGTTATATAAACATCGCTGCTCTAAATCACTGTGACCATGGTTTCCACTCATTTTGTGCTTTGGCAAATTGACCTCTGCTGGAGGCCATCATTGTTTCAAACCTGAACTGTAGGTTTACCAATTCAAGAGTATTTGCAATGGATGGAGTCTGATCGGTTTTCCAGAGTTTTGTTACGCTTTGTCTGGCTGCCAATAGGATGTGAGTTATAACATGTCTAAAAGGTTTAGGAATGAGTTCAGCAGTTTGACTGAATAGTGCAAGATCTAGTGAAGGAGATATAGGGCTCTTTGTAATGTCTGCTAGGAGTCGAAAGATGGCCTTCCAATATGTTTGAATGTGTCTGCAGGACCAGAGGATATGCATCATGTTCCCCTTAGCTGTTTTACATCTCCAGCAGGTGTCAGGGGTATGAGGGCTAAAGGATGCTAATTTGGTAGCTGTCAGGTACCACCTAAGCAACATTTCCCAAAGAGCAGAGCATTGTTGCCATTGTTTTTGAGAGTAGCATTGGCCCATGTCAGACACCCAGTGGAGATGAGATGAAGATTTGGTGAATATGCATTTTTGGTGGAAAATATTGTAGAAGAGAGATATGCCTTTCGTTTTGGAGGTTAGGTTTGTTAGGAACTCCCATGCTTTTGGGGGTATTGTATAGAGAGGTTGTGGTATTGCTTGTAGACAGCGTCTTACTTGGGTGGGCGTGAAGAAAACCGCCGGGGGGAGGTTGAATTCTCATTGAAGGCGAGAAAATTTTTTGGGTTATGACCTGTGGAATAGGTTTTGTATTGATCTAATGCCCATTTGTGCCCATTGAGTCAGTGATAGGTCTGGAGATAGGTGATAAAGGACCTCTACTGGGATTTGTTCTGTGGAAATGGTGGGAATGTTGTTACCATTTTGTATGAGCTTTTTCCACGCATGAGCTGAGGCCTTCATTGTAGGGGAGATGGTTGTCGGAATGATGGATCCTAGTGGTGTGCTCATTAGCCACCTTCAGGTGTAGGTTTGGACGTAAAAGGGATGTACAAAGAAAGAGAGGCGCCTCTGGGTGTAGACTTAAAAACAATTTATTTATATATAAAACTTGTGTCAATCACACTCACATTTAGGAGGTCATCAAATGGCATGAAAGTGTTGAATATCCATCATGTCATCAGGTCGGTCATGAAGCTCCTGCCTACTTGCTGCTCTGCCTGTGTGTGGAGAAGCACCGCTATGATGTTTAAGCCGGCCGTGGTGACAACAAGGAACTAAAACGAGGCTCGGAGCGCAGGTGGATAGCGGGCGAGGAGAAATGACGTCACTGGCAAGCGACGCGTTTCCTGGGCATTCGGGCTGCGGTGACATGACAGCCGTGCCCCTTCGTCATGCTATGGATGGATGAGGCTGGGGGCCATAAGAATCAAATGTGGGGGGATTGGCTAAAGGCGAGGGATACTGTGATTGGTCCGGACGGAACTAAGTAACGAACAAGCTGGGGGAGTGGCTGCAATGATAGTGCCAGAGTCAAAAGAGAAATATGTGTGGCCAGAAGTGTCAGCAATGAAGTATAAACAATGAATGTGTAATATCGCAATGAATGGTTGGTGGCGATAATTAACACATAATGTATGTGAAAATAGAGCAAGAGATAATGTAAATATTAATATCATAAGGAAAATGGAAATTTAAAAAAACTAAAATTTATACTATATAATGATAAATACTCCAGCAAATCTGGGATGGATACCTGAACATATACTAAGATAATAAATAAATTAAATTAATTTATGAAATGAAGAGGATATATGAACAAAGTATAAATGGTAATAGGTGTGGAGGGGGAAGGGACAATGAATTTGTCCCATATGTCTCTGCCACACGCACGCAGGCACCATGCAAGCATTATCGTACAAAAGGAGCTGTATGGATATATGTGTATATGTATACACACACATATAGGCGAAAATACAGATAATGCAAATGTAATAGTAAAACATTATAACATAAGATATGGCGAAAATAGTATAAGATATATATGTAAGGGAATCAGAAGTGATAATGAAATTGCTAGTAATTAAATACTGATGGTTAAAAATACAATGACGAAGGAAAAAAGAAGAAAAATAGAGGCAGGAGTGGTCTTGACCATACCAGCAACCATAGAATGAAGGAATGTTGAAAAAAAAAAAAAAAATATATATTATATATATATATATATATATATATATATATATATATATATATATATATATATTATAAAATATATATAAAATATGTAAATAGATCAATAAAGGACTAATGGGGTGTGATTGACACAAGTTTTATGTATGAATAAATTGTTTTTAAGTCTACACCCAGAGGCGCCTCTCTTTCTTTGTGCTTCTCCTCAGGATTTGGAACCCGGTTTCAGTTCCCATTGAAGGCTGCCCTATATGTGGACTTATTGTCCTGGACCTTTGGACTTTTTTCCTGTATATACACGGTTTCTTTATACTGTATTATATATATCCACCATTGTGGCTCTTTTATGCACCAGCCTTTGAATGTATTTTATATTCCGAGATGTTTTTTAAAGTTTTAAATGTTTTCTTTTAGAGACACATACTTGGTTCTTTCCTTCCTACACACCAGTTTATGGGTTAGGGTTGTTTTTTTGCTGCTTTTTCCAGTTCATTGTGCCTACACTTGTATAACGTAAAAGGGATGTGTTTTCTATTTGACCCCATAGTGTTTTTGGGTGAGTTTGGAACCGTTCTGGTAGTTGGGCCAGTATAGATGCTAAATAGTAGTCTTCGAAGTCGATGGATCCTGTTCCCCCTGCTAATTTGTGTTAATCAAGTGTGTGCATCTAGGCTTTTTGCCTTTCCATATACATTTGTTGAATATAGTTTGGAGGGATCTGAAAAATGATGTGGCTATGGGAATGGGGAGGGTTCTAAGTAGGTAGAGTATTAGTGGTAGATGTATTAAATGTTGCAAGTCTCCCTGACCATGTAAGTTCTTGTTTCATTAAAAGTTGGGTGTCTGTATGAAGTTTGGTAAGGAGTAGTTTAAAAGTGGCGAAGAGGTTTTTTTACTATTTTTGTTAATTGAACTCCTAGATATGAGATGCTTTTATCTGCCCATGTGAAAGGGTATTGTAGCTGTAGCAGGTTTTTAGTTTTGGCATCAAATTTTAGGTCCAGGATACAGTATGTGACTTAGTCGTGTTTACTTTATAGTAGGAAACATTACTGAAACAATTCAGTGTTTTTTGTACCTATGCCAGGGAAGAAGCCTGGTTTGTAAGAATTAAGATTAAATTGTCTGCAAATAGGCTTATTTTGTGAGATGTTTTGCCTATTGTTAAGCCCGAGATTGAGGGGGTTGTCCTGATATGTTACGTCAGAGGTTCCATAAGTAGGTTGAAAATAAGTGGGGACAGTGGGCATCCCTGACTAGTACCATTTGTTATGGGGAAT
The DNA here is from genome assembly GCF_042186555.1 of Aquarana catesbeiana. Lineage (NCBI taxonomy): Eukaryota > Metazoa > Chordata > Amphibia > Anura > Ranidae > Aquarana > Aquarana catesbeiana. Next base: position 262,984,023 of record NC_133325.1, on the reverse strand, counting down.
AATACCATAATGGCCCTAAGGATGTGACCTCTGAAACCAAATTTTTGTAATACCAACTGTAGGTATGACCAATGGACCTTGTCAAACGCCTTCTCTGCATCCAAAGATAGAAGCAGAGAAGGCGTTCCGCTAGACTCCGCATGGTCTCTCATTGATCAATCTTCTAGTGGCATCTGAGCCTGTCTCCCTTTAGTAAAACCTGACTTATCTCTGTGGATAAGAGCAGGCATAATGTCTAACCAGCGTGCGGCTATGGATTTGGTGTAGATTTTTAGGTCCAGAGTCAGTAGGGAGATTGGGTGGAAATTTTGGGGTGTGGTCGGCTCCTTCCCTGGTTTCGGAAGCGTTATTATCAATGCGTTAGAAGAGGAGGCAGTGTTATTAAATAGATTTGTTAAGTGTGGGGTTAAGTGAGTGGAGAATTGTTTGTAATATTCCCCTGTCAGGCCATCAGGGCCTGGTGCTTTTCCTGTAGGGAGTGAATTAATTGTTGCACGAATTTCCTTTTCTGTGAAAGGTTCGTTTAAGTGGGATAATTGTCTGTCTGTTAATGTTGGGAGTTTGATTTGTTGTAGAAATATGCTTATGTCTTCTCTAGAGTGTTGTAGTGTCGAGGATTCATTTTTAGGGTTATATAGTAGTCACTATAGTAGTCGCTGAATGCATTTGCTATGTTCTGGGGGGTTGGTTAGTTTTTCATTTATGTGTGAGTGATATAAGTGATATTTTGGTTTTGATCCTTCTCCCTTTAATGCGTTGTGCTGTTTTTTTCCCCGCCTTGTTTGAGGTGGAATATGTAGTGGCTTTCAATGTTCATTGTATGTTTTCGAAAGAGTGGAGAAAGAGGGTTCTGAGTTCCTGTCTTAAGGACATCAGGTGTGCTGACTGTACCATGTAATATGTAATGTAATATACCACGTATGAAAGCTTTGTGTGCATTCTACACCACGTTGGGGTCGTCCACTGAGCCATTATTGTGTGCAAAGAATTCAGATAGTTGATCAGTAATCTCTGGTATGTAATTTGGATGTTGTATCATATAGTTATTTGCACCTCAGAGAAATGTGTTTCATCAGTGTGTGCAATCTTCAATGGATATTGTGACAGGAGCGTGGTTGTAATAACCATTTATCGGTAGGAAACATGTCTATTCTAGAATATGAATTTTGATGTGGGGAGTAATAGGTATAATCTCTCTCGAATCTGTGGTGACATCTCCATACGTCAAAAATGTCTTGGTAGACGAGAAATTGTTTCAGGGGAGAGTCTCTTTTTGTTGCAGATGTGGTGTCCATATGAATGTCAGATACCAGTTTGAGGTCTCCGCATATGACTAAGTGCCCCTTTTGAATTGATTGGGTAGTATGCAGTACTTTTCGGAAGAACCTAATTTGATCAGTGTTGGGGGCATAGATGTTCAGTAGCGTGTAGTCAATTTTATTAATTGTGCTTACAAGAATTATGAAGCGGCTGTTTGGGTCTGACAGTTCTTGTTTTAGGTGGAAGTCCACTGTATCTCTTACAGCTATCAGGACATCCCTTTTTTTTTAGAGGTGTAGGAGGCATTGTAGATGTGAGGAAATTGACTGTTCGTGCATAGGGGTGTGGTTGATGATAGGAAGTGTGTCTCCTGGACACAAATGATGTCACTTTGTAGGGCTTTGGGTGTTTTCCAAAGTGAGTGTCTTTTGGCTGGGTGATTTAACCTATTGGCATTTAATGATAGCATGTTGATTGTCATCTTTAGTGAAGGATGTGTGTAAGAAGGAAGTTTGGTTACTTATAGTTAGATGAGACGAGGCGATCAGTGAAGAGGTCTTACTGTTCGGAGAATAATGGTTTTGTTATAAACCCTTGGTGGCTGACGCCAGTCCTGTTGAAGAGCAATAAGCTAGTTTTACAAACAACAGATGAATCTGGTTATGTGGTTAGATCACTAAATAGAACTATGAACTATGAAGCGGAGTTGAAAATTGAAGCTGAACTCAGCTAAAACCGCTGTAGGGGGTAAAATCAGTCAAGTACCTTTTTGGCCCATGAAACTGTGGCAGAGCCTTATTCAGGTGTATTTTCTGTCTTGGTTGTGACATGAGGACGATGCCCTACGTTGTTGTAGAGGTGGAATGGTATCCGTGGGAGGCTCCAGGATGATTTCCTATGTGTGCAGGAGTTGCATGCCCTTCTTGAGGTCACTGATGACATGTGATGCGACATTTATGATGATGAATAACGTTGCAGGGTAACGCGACTTGTACTGGATTTTGTGGTTTTGAAGCCCTTTGGTAATTGGGTTGAGGTGCCTCCTTAGTTGTAGTACATATTTGGAGAGGTCTGGGAAGAATTGCATTCTCTCATAAGGTGAGAGCAGTGGTGATTTGTTTCGAGTCCCTGCCAGGAGCCCTTCTTTAATGTAGCAGAAGTGAACCCTCATTAGTACATCAGTAGCGATGCTGCCAGGTTAGGTGGTATTGTGATTCTGTGTATTCTATTTGCATATCTGGGTAGATCCGGCAGCTGGCAGGATGGATTCAGGGATCCCTCGCATCCTAATGTTATTACAACGAGATCTGTCTTCTTAATCTGCCAGCTTGGTCCTGACCCAATCTTGTTCCTCTTTCACATCTTCATATATATCAATTATGTCATTCACAGTTGCGGTGCATTCTTCCATGCCATTTTCAATGTAGGAAACTCTGTCATCCAGATTGTGTATGTCTGTGGAGATTTTAGTAAACAGTGAGGAGAGATCTGTCATTAATGATGTTTGCAATGACAGTAGTATGTCTTTTAAAGTGGTGTCCAACACTGGCTGCTTCGTGGTGGAGAAAGATGCCATTTAAGTATGAAGGGCCTGGTTGGACAGCAGGGGATTAAAAGCCTGGGGCCTGATTTGTGGTTGTGGCAGCCGCAGTGGCAGTGCATCGATCCGCATATGGGCCTTCGCTGGGCTGCTTGTGAGGGGATCTTCCCCCGGGTCATGTGCGGGAGATGTAGGGGATCTGGTGTGGCTGTTTCCCTGGATCTCGTCAAGGAGATCCATGTGTGCCGGTGCCATCTTGAGTGAAACTGACCTTCCCTGCTGGCTTGAAGAAGAAAGTGGTCAGCTGTTTAGGCTTATACTCATTCATCCTCTTGTGGGACATGATAGTTGTGATGTCCGAAGCATCTGGGACGAGAATGACGGCAGATTGTGTGTAGGATCTGACCTCCCCTTGCGGACGAGCTGTGGGATTAAGCGTCCATCTTCAGCTTTGGTAGGCAACGCCGCCTCGATTTGTGAGTACTTTTAACTGTTTTTATTAAATTGGTTTAGTCAAATACTACACCATGAGAGTCTTTTTCTATTCTTTTCTGACCTTAATGAATATATTTGAGTGATTACAAGGAGAGTCTTTTCCCGGTGATCTGAGGATTCCTTTGCCATATGGAGAGTACGCAAAGTTTGTTTGACCATCCATCATAAGTGGTCAAGCCTTCTGGTAAGGCGCATTTATTCACCAGAGCACGCTTTGTGGTGGAGGCTTTTCTATTGCTACTTCATTTGTTAAGAAAGGATTTTGTCTCAGAAGATTCACTACTATTTTGTTCGGATTTTCTTAATAGTATTTCGTTTGAGTGGACTTATCACATGTATAAACTTATATAATTGACATTTTTTTTCACGCTTGTGGAGGTGTCATTTTTCCTTGTTTTTGGATGGATATAATTTTTTCACATGATAACTGATTTTTTCCTCACTTTATATGAGTTTGTTTGTATTTTGTTTTTGAGTGATGCACTTTTCTAGTATTATTTGTTTTTTGGTTTTGTATCAAGGCCATAAGTGCTGGCAGCTATTTTCACAATAATTATTCCTGAGAGCAGTTTTTTCCTTTATATTATGATAGACTTACCTGCAGATGGAGCCCTCCAGCGCTGCACTGACAAGACTCTCCTTGGTCTCCAGCAATTTCCATCTTCATCCGGCCTTCCTTCTGTGTTCCCGATCTTCAGACATTTGAATGGCCGTGCCGTAGGTGACGTCACTCCCGCGCACACGCATCGAAGTCATTATGCCGCGGCACACAGAGTGGGCTGTAAATGTGGTCTGAGCTATGCATGCGTGGCTCAGATCACATTACCTGCCAACAGTCATTGGGGGGGGGGATTTGTGACAGAAGAGACCACTAGGGTTTCTTCTGTTATATAAAGCCTGCTTGTCAGCGGATTTTCACATGTAAGAGTTTACTACCACTTTAAATTGCTCCAAGCAGAATCTTAGTAAAAAACCCTCTAGTAACATGCACAGTATTAATATAATAGAATCTCTCTGGCCAGGTTGCAGACATATGAGCAGACATTGCTGCAGAGGTTGAAGGGATGGGGGGTCAGCCTGTCAGTGCTCAGACCATATGCTGCACACTGCAGCAAATTGGTTTGCATTGCTGTCATCCCAGAAGGAAGCCTCTTCTAAAGATGATGCACAAGAAAGCCTGCAAACAATTTGCTGAACACAAGCAGACTAAGGACATGGATTACTGGAACCATGTCCTGTGGTCTGATGAGACCAAGATAAACTAGTTTGGTTCAGATAGTGTCAAGCATATGTGGCAGCAACCAGGTGAGGTGTACAAAGACAAGTGTGTCTTGCCTAAAGTCAAGCATGGTGGTGGGAGTGTCATGGTCTGGGGCTGCATGAGTGCTGCCGGCACTGGGGAGCTACAGTTCATTGAGGAAACCATGAATGCCAGCATGTACTTTGACATACTGAAGCAAAGCATGATCCTCTCCCTTTGGAGACTGGGCCGCAGGGCAGTATTCCAACATAACAACCCCAAACACACCTCCAAGCGATCAATGATTTGCTAAGGAAGCTGAGGGTAAAGGTGATGGACTGGCCAAGCATGTCTCCAGACCTAAATCCTATTGAGCATCTGTGGGGCATCCTCAAACAGAAGGTGGAGGAGTGCAAGGTCTCTAACATCCACCAGCTCTGTGATGTCATCATGGAGGAGTGGAAGAGGACTCCAGTGGCAACCTGTAAAGCTCTGTTAAACTCCATGCCCAAGTGGGTTAAGGCAGTGCTGGAAAATAATGGTGGCCTCACAAAATATTGACACTTTGGGCCCAATTTGGATATTTTCACTTAGGGGTGTACTCACTTTTGTTGCCAGCGGTTTAGACATTAATGGCTGTGTGTTGTTATTTTGAGGGAACAGTTAATTGACACTGTTATACAAGCTGTACACTCACTACTTTACATTGTAGCAAAGTGTAATTTCTTCAGTGTTGTCACATGAAAAGATATAACAAAATATTTACAAAAATGTGAGGCGTGTACTCACTTTTGTGAGATACTGTAGATAGACATGTTCAATGTGTGCACCCACCCGCCCTCATACACATACAGTGGGGACGGAAAGTATTCAGACCCCCTTGCATTTTTCACTCTTTGTTATATTGCAGTCATTTGCTAAAATCATTTAAGTTCATTTTTTTCCTCATGTACACACAGCACCCCATATTGACAGAAAAACACAGAATTGTTGACATTTTTGCAGATTTATTAAAAAAGAAAAACTAAAATATCACATGGCCCTAAGTATTCAGACCCTTTGCTCAGTATTTTGTAGAAGCGCCCTTTTGATCTAATACAGCCATGAGTCTCTTTGGGAAAGATGCAACAAGTTTTTCACACCTGGATTTAGGGATCCTCTGCCATTCCTCCTTGCAGGTCCTCTCCAGTTCTATCAGGTTGGATGGTAAATGTTGGTGGACAGCCATTTTTAGGTCTCTCCGGATATGCTCAATTGGGTTTAAGTCAGGGCTCTGGCTGGGCCATTCAAGAACAGTCATGGAGTTGTTGTGAAGCCACTCCATTATTTTAGCTGTGTGCTTAGAGTCTTTGTCTTGTTGGAAGGTAAACCTTCGGCCCAGTCTGAGGTCCTGAGCACTCTGGAGAAGGTTTTGGTCCAGGATATCCTTGTACTTGGCCGCATTCATCTTTCCCTCGATTGCAACCAGTGGTCCTGTCCCTGTAGCTGAAAAACACCCCCACAGCATGATTCTGCCACCACCATATTTCACTATTGGGACTGTATTGGACAGGTGATGAGCAGTGCCTGGTTTTCTCCACACATACTGCTTAGAATTAAGACCAAAAAGTTCTATCTTGGTATCAGACCAGAGAATCTTATTTCTCACCATCTTGTAGTCCTTCAGGTGTTTTTTTAGCAAACTCCATGCGGGCTTTCATGTGTCTTGCACTGAGGAGAGGCTTCCGTCGGGCCACTCTGCCCGACTGGTGGAGGGCTGCAGTGATGGTTGACTTTCTACAACTTTCTCCCATCTCCCAACTGCATCTCTGGAGCTCAGCCACAGTGATCTTTGGGTTCTTCTTTACCTCTCTCACCAAGGCTCTTCTCCCCCAATAGCTCAGTTTGGCCGGACAGCCAGCTCTAGTAAGGGTTCTGGTCATCCCAGACGTCTTCCATTTAAGGATTATGGAGGCCACTGTGCTCTTAGGAACCTTGAGTGCAGCAGAATTTTTTTTGTAACCTTGGCCAGATCTGTGCCTTGCCACAATTCTGTCTCTGAGCTCTTCAGGCAGTTCCTTTGACCTCATGATTCTCATTTGCTCTGACATGCACTGTGAGCTGTAAGGTCTTATATAGACAGGTGTGTGGCTTTCCTAATCAAGTCCAATCAGTATAATCAAACACAGCTGGACTCAAATGAAGGTGTAGAACCATCTCAAGGATGATCAGAAGAAATGGACAGCACCGGAGTTAAATATATGAGTGTCACAGCAAAGGGTCTGAATACTTAGGACCATGTGATATTTCAGTTTTTCTTTTTTTCTGCAAAAATGTCAACAATTCTGTGTTTTTCTGTCAATATGGGGTACTGTGTGTACATTAATGAGGAAAAAAATGAACTTAAATGATTTTAGCAAATGGCTGCAATATAACAAAGAGTGAAAAATTTAAGGGGGTCTGAATACTTTCCGTCCCCACTGTATATACATACCCTCACCCATTGGGACAACAAAATAAAGCACAGATCCCAGTCATATACCCAATTACAATATACACATGATAATACTATACATACAAGCAATGGCATGGATTTACTGAAGGCAAATCGACTGTACACTTTTCAACTGCAATTGCATTCTGCAAGGGCAGTTGCTCCAGAGGTTAGTAAAGGTGGTGAAGTTTAAGTTTGCAAAGAATACCCAATCACATGCAAGTAAAATTAAAAAAGAAAACAGCTTTTTTGCTTGCACATGATTGAATAATGGCAGTCACCAGAGCTGCCCATTATTTACCAAGCTCTGGACCAACTGCACTTGCAGAGTGCAACTGCACTTCCAAAGTACACAGTCTATTTGCCTTTAGTAAATCCACCCCAATGTCTCACTGTGAGAGCTGCAAACATCTAAAAGCTGAAGTACTCCAAACAATGCAGGATGGTAAATGTGCATGTGAGAATTCAGGTGTTCATCAGTGTGACAGCTTGTATAAGCACTAGATTGTAGGCAGTTCAGCACCAAATGATTTTCTGCCTACCTAAGCATCCAATGTAGTCTATTCTTGACCTTTTTGGAGGCTCAACCAAGCCAAAAACTGATGGAAGTGCAAAGAACAAACTCAATAACCCTAGTGTAAAATTGTATTAGCATATCTTTTGGCAGGTTGAACTTCCAGAGCAAAAGCTGACAGTATATGCTTTGCTGTGCATTTCTGAGGGTTGTGTCAATGTTGGATGTCCAGGATTGATGATCAGCGTACATGCCTGGAAATCAATATGTTGCAGGATGTAGTGTAGCCTCATGACCTGTTTGCTCTGTTGACACACTGTAGAGGGTCAAGCACAGGGCCTGTGATGTCCTTCAGGTGGGTCAACACTAGTCTCTCAAAGGACTTGATGACTACCAACATCAGGGCAATGGGAAGGCCTGTAGTCCCTTAGTCCTGTGTTGGTGGGTTTCTTAGGGACATGAATGACTGTGGAGCATCTGAAGCAGAAGGGAAATACGCACTGACCTTTGAAGAAGAAGATGCTATTCCAACTAGGCCTGGTGCCCTTCTGACCTGACATCCTATTTGCAGACCCTGAGTGGAGGGGAGACAGTGGGGGGGGGGGGCAGGTCCAGGGGAATGGTTGGAGATGTGAAGTCTGAGCTGGAGCCTTAAAGAGTCTCCACAGTCTTAAAGCATTATTAAACCCAAAACCAAAACTATAGTATATTGCAGCTTACCAATCATTAGATGTGGCGGCTGCATTCATTTTTTTCTTTTTTTTTTCCTGGTAATTTGGCCAGTAATACACCTTCTTCATTACAGTGCCTCCATACTGGTTAAAGGAGCACATCTTTGAACAGCAGCATTGTTAATCTGGGGGGAGGGGAGCATTAGATGTACTAGAAGATTTAGATACACTAACAAACTGTTTATGCTCTTTCAGTATTAACTTATATTACTTCATTAATGTTTATTCCTTAATTTCCTCAGTGATGTTCACCACAGGCCTTAGCAATAATTGGAGTGAAAAAAAAACATTGATTGAAATTACTTAAATAACCTGGTTTAAGAGAAATCACACACAAGACAAAATTAAGTTAAATGGTCTTTGACCTTGACAGATACAACAGGAAAGTTTAATTTTAAAGCAGACAACACCCACAAAACTAACAACAGGCTTCTGGAAAATAGCATCTCAAAATAATTTTCTTCCACTACTCAATAAAAGAGTCCCTGGGCATTTTGTTTCTAAATTAAAGCAATATGCAGTGACGTAGCTTTCAAACTACTTCATAGCAAATACAAATAAAGAGATCTAGTAATTTAGTTGATTCCTTTCATGCTATTAAACTTTATGAAATTAGAATAATATCCTCACCTTTAAGCCCCATTACAATTCACCATTGTTCAAGTTAATTGAAAACCATACGCTGTATGTGCAGTGACTTTGTTACAAAATAGATGATATCCATTGGACCAGAATAAGACATTTACATCCACTTATATCCACTATCTGACATTTTATAACAAAATAAATGAAACTAGAACATATGTGTGCAAAAGGGATTAAAGATTCTTATTGCATTCTCTAGTAATGCTAGAATTACTTTAGCAGAAGTGTCAAAGCTTTGAAAGAAAGAAAGGCTATATGAACAAAGTTTAACGTCTTAGACTGAGAAAAATCACCCAGGATCCTCTTGAATAAATAATTGTAAATACTGGAATTGAGAAAATTGTGTAATTGAGTTTTAATTTTACCAACATTTCAGAGAAAAACAGGAGACATTAAAATACTGCCATTTTGGCAAAATGCATAAAAGTTAAGGAGGGGAACGCAAAATTATGTTTTTTTGTTGTTTAGGGGTAGTGGATTTTACATAGCTCCCAAGGGTTACCTTACAAAAAAAACAAAAACAAATAATGATCAAGAAGAAGAAAAAAACACCCCTGTCCTAAGCCAAATAACTTTGCTGTACTCATCTGAGCAGCAATTTACTTTTCAGGTCTGCTCAGGTCTCCATAGCTGGTGGTTGATTGATCTAGCTTGCAGAAATACAGTAGGAGGGTTATGACTGGGTTATGATTGTTTTTCTGACCTCAGCCAATCCCTGGGAGGGGACGCCCCGAGGTTGTGGCTGAGGAGAAGATACATTTTGGGAGGGTCTGTTCAGAGCTCTCTCCTTCTAGGGCCTCTGACCTAGGAGGCATACTGTGCTGCTGAAGAGCTGTTGCTGCAGGCTCAGCATGTATTTAGCTGAGGGCTTTGAAGGATCTTGGACCCAAAGTAACTTACTGGAAGACTACCTGTGAAGCTCGGCTGGAATTGGGCACCCTTTCCCTAAAGAGTGTTGCCGGGAAGCTAGCTGGGGGGCTCTCTCTCTGGAAACTGTGAGTAGGACCTTGCCTAGAGCTCTAGGGATGCTTATGCTTTGAGGGTCAGACACCAGAGGTTGCTTCATGGATTGAGACTGATCTTACAGTGTCACAGATTAGCTGGTTGTCCCCTCTACTTATACTTAAGGCTGTTACTGAAGAACTTTGCTTGAGAATCTGTCCCACACCTGCTTGCGTTTTTGGAGTATTCTATACCCACACCCTTCTTTCCTGATCAAGTACTGCAAAAAACTTCAAAAAGACGACTCCTAGACTGAGCCTGTGTTTGTTCATGTTCTCTGGAGCTGGTACCTGGGCCTGGCAGCCTCAGAACCAGTAAAACAGACCTGTGCATTTCTGGTGGCACCTCCAGAGATGAGCACTACACACATAAAACAAAGAACACTAAATAAAATAAAGTAGACTGCCCTAAATATGTATCTGCATAAAGATAAGAACATTGGATTTTAGAGCAAATTTAGTCTTAGCAGCTTAACAAGCAAAACTGAGAGTTTTTGCTACAGAGAAATTTCTCAGATGGTGAAATCAGTCTGATTTTATGATAAAAACAATCAGTCATTTCATGAAACAAACATTTTCAGCAAAATAATCCTGCTCAACTCGAGTGATTATTCTCTTATAGATTTTGCTACACAATTAAATGGCAGCATTCTGCATTTTAGGGAGGTTGATTGCTTAATTGCACTACTGAAAATCAGCTATGTAGCAGCTCAAGGTAAAAAAGACAGGAAGTGAAGGGAAAACTTCCCAGTGGGAAACAAAAAAAAAGACAGGGTGTTAACTGTTTCCTAATCAAAAACAACATCAGTTGGATTTTTTACTTACTGTATAAATCCTGTTCTTGGAGTTCATAGGAGTTCATTAAGGGATTCAGGGTCAGAAGGAATTTTAGGTCATATGAGTTATACTGCTGCCAACAGGAAAATTGGGCACTTGCAAACAAAAAGCTGTTAGCCAGGTAAAAACATTTCTACTTCCATAATTTTTCTGTTTTGTGAAAAAGAATCCCAAGAAAAGGATCTTACATAAGCCACAAATCCTATTTCTTTTTATTGTGTATTAAAGGACACAGGGTCAGAAGAATTTCTGACATGTATAGGACATCCAAAAGTAGTCCATTAGAGGGATGGGAAACACAGCAAGTAAACTGCTATCAGGCCATCAAACGTGGACGAGGTGAAAAGAACTGGGAGCTGTTAGCAAAAAGCTACCTGAAGGAGCTGCCTGAAGGACCTTACACCTGAAGATTGTATCAGATGAGACCTGAACATCTACCTGGTAAAAGTTGGAAAATGTGTGAACAGATAAGAGAGATGGCAGCCTTGTAAAACAAAACTGAAACAATATGAAAAAGAACCACTTAAAAACTAAAATAAAATTGCACTAAAAGGGTGAAATCCTTAAACCAGCAGCTAGCACACTATTAGATATAAAATGGTAATAACAAATAAACTCAAACTGAAGTGCAAAACTCATAAAACAAAAAAAAAACTAATAACAGTCTGAAATGTGTGTCTATACACAATGTCCATGCAAAGACCACTGCAAATTAAAGATAAAATATTGTTGATATGGTGTTAAAAACTCATCCAAGTGAAAATAAAACAACGCACTATGTACTCCCATACCAGTGCCCAAATCAAAGGCTTACTGGAATGCTATGATCCTCTAATGAGAAGTCATATAGTGCTTGAAAGTAATTGTCTTAGGTCCTGGATATATGATTTTTCCACCATATAGTATCCACAGCCACTCAGGGAAATGTGCATGAAAAACAGAAATGCGCTACATACTGTAGTATAAACTGTAGTATAACCAATATTTATTAAAAAACAATGCTACTCACATGTATAAAAACATAGACATAGCTGTACAAGTCAAAATCCCCAAGAGAATATGCAGATATCTTCTAGATTTCGTGATGATGTTATGAGCGTCAAATCTGGATGCTATCTGGGAATTCTCTTGGGGATTTTCTACTGAGAGGGTGTCTAGGTCTCCACCCCAGCCTGTCGGGCTGTCAGCTATCATGACCATCTTCAAGATCAGTTAAACAATAAAACAATGGACCCCCTAATGGTGGACTTTTAAGGCACTTGGAGAAAATATTACAAAATATTAATACCAATGTAATTTATTAAATTTCAACATTAAAAACAATAGTAGTATAACAAATACTATACAGAATGCATAACAGAAATTTTTACATGTATGTGCACAGTGTCAGAAGTATTCTTGCAACCTACGCGTTTCGGAGTAAATATACCTCCTTCCTCAGGGGTGGGTGTAAGTTGGAGACATTTTTATTATTATTGTGGTGTGTTACTGACTTGGCATTCCATATAATTGAAAATTAAAAACAGCAGCAGGGACAAGGTCTGTCAACCATAGAAATTCTTGGTTCCAAGAGGAAGCAATGGTTTTCAATTGTTAGAAATTTGTTTGGTATCCGTATTGGGAAAGAATTGAGATGAAAAAATTCATTCAAAAATATCTTTGGTGAGGGAGGGGGGTTAGATCCTCCCTTGGCCTTTCAACAAAAAGAGAAAGGAAGGCCAGTAGGGGGCGTAAGGATATAGTATTTCTGAGAATACACTGAGGCCGAGAGGCAAATCCAGAGAGCTATTTAGCGGCTGGCTACTGATGTTGCTAGTGTATAGGGAGTAACTGAATGTTCCAAGGATAAGCAAACTTCTAACAGCACAGACCGGTGTCATACAGCAGAGTGTGATAGAAATGTCTGTTATGCATTCTGTATAGTATTTGTTATACTACTATTGTTTTTAATGTTGACATTTAATAAATTACATTGGTATTAATATTCTGTAATATTTTCTCCAAGTGCCTTAAAAGTCCACCATTAGGGGGTCCATTGTTTTATTGTTTAGCTTATCACTGGATGTGGCACAAAAATATACAGTAAACTGCCGTTCCACAATAGAATCTCAAGATCAGTAGAAGAAAGTATTTCCCCGATTCCAGGGCTGGATTTGTGACCAACTAAGCAAGAAACAACCAAGTCCTGAGTGTCATGTACCTGGTAGGACACTGAAATGATGAGGTCAGCCTCTCTTGTATCTCCAGCCCAGGCCCCACTGAGAGTGAAACAGATGGTGCCAAGGGACAGAAGGAACACGAGTGCCTGTAGGTATTGATTGCAGAGCTTGTGGCAGGAGTTGTAGATTCGGTGATTCAGGCAGGACATCAGGTCAGGAACTGTGATGATGCTGGGTAGATCAGCTGAGGTTAAAGGGGGACTCCACCAGGCTTGTAGGTTCAGGATACGTGGCTTGCCGGAGTTTCCCGCAGTCTGGAAACAAGAGCACTCTGTGTCCACTGGAGCTGGGATGAGGGGCAGCCAGCACAGGCACTCAGATGTAATGTGGAGCCGAAGAGGAGACAGAAACTAGGTCAGCAGGATAGCCAGAGTCAGGAGCGAGCGGGCAGTGGGGTACCAGGCCATCAGACAGGAGCAAGGTCAGGAGTAAGCTGAAGTCAGGAACTAATAATCAAAAGCATAAACAGAATCCTAGGTCAGGTCAGTGGTAAGCCAGGTCAGCAACAGATATCAAGCAGGATTCAAGCAGGGCACAAGGAAACAGCTGAAGACCAGTCAGCACTGAGCAGGAGTCAGAGCACCCTTTAAATAGGACGCCTGACGCCAATGGCGACTGTGGACGTGCTCCCGCAAGTGTGCACATTCTTTTGCGCATGCTCATTGGCGCATATGCAAATATTTGTTCCCCTGTGAACAATTACCGTGTTTCCCCGAAAATGTTAATTTTGGCAACAAAAGACACAGTAGGGCTTATTTTCAGGGTAGGTCTTACCATATTACGTACTGTCTTCTCTCCCTCAGTGCTTGTTAGGAATCCCCAGTTTGAGCAAAGTTAAAATGCTTGTATAATGCTAGAATCCACTCTGTTACAGAAGTATAGAATATACAATGTTTGTGTATCTGTAATCTAACTGTGTCAAATACCTCAACTGACCCCCACTGCTCTCCTTCTCTTCTCCCTGCTGTAAGCGGGGTATCTCTGCCCCCAGCCTCTGCAGTGCTCGGAGCGGGGAAGAGAGCACACTGGCATGTGAAGAAAAAAAGATCTGTAGCATTTTGGTGCTTCAATTCAATCATGGCTAATAAATGTATTTGTGTAGTAACCCAAACAATTATCACTGATTCATTTGAGGAATCAAATTGTATGCATCGCGTAAAGATTGATTTTAAGTAAATACTTTGTGGAGAAAGGAGTATCGGTATGCATACAGTATGACAGAGGCTCTGCACTGAGACTACCTTCCGTGACTTGCCGAAGCTCTACAGAAGAGGAGGAGACCAGCGAGAGATCAGCTGAGTGCCGCGCTGTACCAAAGGTATTTGACACCGTTAGATTACAGAGACACACACATAGTACATTGTATACTACTGTAATAGAGAGGATTATAGGATTATACAAGCACCTTAAACTAGGGCTTATTTTTGGGGTAGGGCTTATATTGCAGCCCTCCTGGAAAATAACAGTAGGTCTTATTTTCGGGGAAACACGTTAGCCATAGTATGCGCATGCGTGCGCCCGACGTGACACAGCAGTTCTCTTACACTGGGTGTCAGGCGAATCGTTGAATTAGAAGAGTGCACTTTTTTCTCTCACACAGCTGAAATGTTGAGATGCAAAGGGGGCCGCTATCAGCCCAGAACAATCATGCAAAGACAAAAAGTTGGACAGCTCCCAGATAGTTACGCCCTCCTTCAAGGTTGGTGACATGGCGTATCTACCTGCAATATCTATTCGAGGCCCACTCTCAGAAATGTGCACCCAAGTGTTCCTATATTTCCTTGCTGAAACTAGTCAACTCATAACCTTCTCTCTCATAAATCGCAAACTTTGCCAATGATCAGGGAGAATTTGAAGTAGAAGCCTTATAGACTCCAAGAGGATTCAGAATTCACTGCAATACCCCATCACCTTCACCCTTATACAGTATCTCACAAAAGTGAGTCCCTCACATTTTCGTAAATATTTTATAATACCTTTTCATGTGACAACACTGAAGAAATTACACTTTGCTACAATGTAAAGTAGTGAGTGTACAGCTTGCATAACAGTGTAAATTTGCTGTCCCCTCAAAATAACTTAACACACAACCAAGTGAAAATGTCCAAATTGGTCCCAAAGTGTCAATATTTTGTGTAGCCACCATTATTTTCCAGCACTGCCTTAACTCTCTTGGGCATGGAGTTCATCAGAGCTTCACAGGTTGCCACTGGAGTCCTCTTCCACTCCTTCATGATCACATCACGGAGCCGGTGGATGTTAGAGACCTTATGCTACTCCACCCTCCCTTTGAGGATGCCCCACAGATGCTCAATAGGGTTTAGGTCTGGGGACATACTTGGCCAGTCCATCACCTTTACCCTCAGCTTCTTTAGCAAGGCAGTGATCATCTTGGAAGTGTGTTTGGGGTTATTATCATGTTGGAATACTGCCCTGTGGCCCAGTCTCTGGAGGGAGGGGATCATGCTCTGCTTCAGTATGTCACAGTACATTTTGGCATTCATGGTTCCCTCAATGAACTGTAGCTCCCCAGTGCTGTCAGCACTCATGCAGCCCCAGACCATGATACTCCCACCACCATGTTTGGGAGTTTATCATGGTGAAATCAAACCACAGTGCATGGTTTCAGTAATCCATATCCTTAGTCTGCTTGTCTTTAGCAAACTGCTTGTGGGCTTTCTTGTGCATCATCTTTAGAAGAGGCTTCCTTCTGGGACGACAGCCATGCAGACCAATTTGATGCAGTGTGTGGCGTATGGTCTGAGCTCTGACAGGCTGACCCCCTGCCCTTTTAACCTCTGCAGCAATGCTGGCAGCACTCATTCGTCTATTTCCCAAAGACAACCTCTGGACAGGACGCTGAGCCCGTGCACTCAAATTCTTTGGTTGACCATAGCGAGGCCTGTTCTGAGTGGAACCTGTCCTGTTAAAACGCTGTATAATCTTGGCCACCATGCTGCAGCTCAGTTTCAGGGTCTTGGAAATCTTTATATAGGCTAGGCCATCTTCATGTAGAGCAACAATTATTTTTTTCAGATCCTCAGAGAGTTCTTTGCCATGAGGTGTCATGTTGAACTTCCAGTGACCAGTATGAAAGAGTGAGAGCGATAACACCAAATGTAACACACCTGCTCCTCATTCACACCTGAGACCTTGTAACACTAACGAGTCACATGACATCGGGGAGGGAAAATGGCTAATTGGGCCCAATTTGGACATTTTCACTTAGGGGTGTACTCACGTTTGTTGCCAGCGGTTTAGACATTAATGGCTGTGTGTTGAGTTATATTGGGGGGACAGCAAATTTACACTTTTATACAAGCTGTACACTCGTACAGCTAAGTGTCATTTCTTTAGTGTTTTCACATGCAAAGATATAATAAAATATTTACAAAAATGTGAGGGTGTACTCACTTTTGTGAGATACTGTAAGCCTACTCCTTTGGGCTTGGATTCCCCACCTCTGGGGGTGGGGTGGTAGAAGGAATGCTTGTACTGAGCCTCTCCTTGTGTCTACCTTGTCTGCCCCTACTCTCAAAGTTGCTACTCAGCTGCTTTTCCTTCCCTAGCCTGAGCATCAGGGGCTGCCACCTAAGACCTGATCCTGGCAGCAACACACTCTCCCCTCCTATTGGTTGGTAGAGGCACTTCTCTTGGAATGAGTCCTTGTTTCTATTCTGTGGGTTGGCTCTATCTGTCAAGCCTACACCTCACTGATTTTGCTAGTTGCCCTACACTCTCGGCTCAGTCCAAAGTGCTACATCCCTCTGATTAGCTGCAGTGCTGTGGCACTCTATTTGAACATTGCAAGCCCAGGGCTGGGGACTTGTAATAGCACACTTCTTCCTAGCCCTGTATCCATGCATAGTCTAACCTTATTTTGTCATTGATTCTCCTGTTGCTGACTCCTAGCCTGGATAAGAGATTACTTTCATCTTGCCGCTTGCCATGATCCTTGCTTGGAAACAGATTATTCTGATTGTCACCTTCTGAGACCCTTGCTAGGTTATAGGCCCTGCCATTTCCTGCTGCAAGCCAGCCCAGGCCATTGCATGCTTGGTGTCCTACCAATCACTGGTCCTGGGAGCACTTGCATTCAGAAATTCAGCAATGAAGGGCCCAGGCAGCATATTTAGGTAAGTATAAAAAGCTCCACAAGGTAATGAAAAAAGGAGGCTTAGTTAAACATGAACAGGAGGAGGTAAAAATTCAGTTTTCAGAGATGAGCTTTAAGGTTTTTTTTTAATACATTTACTATAAACAGACATCACCATAGCATGAGGTTGTAAGCTGGTTCCTCCCAAAACATGGCTTTATTTACTGCCTGCAGGGACACTTTTACATATACTTCTGTGCAGATTTACAGTACTTTTATTTTCCATGGAGTGTTAATGATGCTCACGGCATAAGGCTGATATTATTGATAAGTAATACGTTTTTTTCAATGGTTCTGTTTTCTGTAGAAGGTTATTTTTATAAGAATTATTTTTAAAGTTTTCTTTTACTATTCTATACATGGGCACTACATGGGGAGAACAGTGCAATCTGATATTATCCAACACAAAGCAATTTTCCAACCATCCAAATAACTGCTGCTTTGTTGGCAACATGCTGATTCAAGTGAGGTGACATTACTTGCAAAGATGCTGTATACTTTCCTACAATCTGCATACGGTCGATACAAAAGTCAGACACATTTGCAAACAGACCACCAAGTTTTCAAACCCCCCGTTGAGCATTGTGAGAAAATAGAGCATTGTGGCTTTTCCAAGAACACATATCACTAGGTGAACTAAGAACAAAACCGTCCTACACTACAAATAACTCTAGCAGAATCTAGTCACAGTCTGCAAATGTATAGTATTTGCTCTTTAACTGCTTGCCGACCGCCGGCTGTCAATTGATGGGCAGGCGGCGCAGCTCTCGTTGCGGGAGGGCGTCATATGATGCCCTTGCTTTCCCGGCCCACCAGGAGACGCGCTCCACCGACGGCAATCGCGCGCGCCCGCCGTGTCACTGGGCACCCGGTGCGCATGCCTGGTGGCCGCTATGTCCGCCGGGCACCCGCGATTGCCGGTAACACAGCAGGACCGTGGATCTGTGTGTGTAAACACATAGATCCATGTCCTGTCAAGTGAGAGGAACACCGATCGGTCTCCTCCCCTTGTGAGTCCCCTCCCCCTACAGTTAGAAACACTCCATAAGAACATAATTAACCCCTCAATCACCCCCTAGTGTTAACCCCTTCCCTGCCAGTCAGATTTATACAGTAATCAATGCATTTTTATAGCACGGATCGCTGTATAAATGTGAATGGTCCCAAAAATGTGTCAAAAGTGTCCAATATGTCCGCCGCAATATCGCAGTCATGATAAAAATCGCAGCTTGCCGCCATTACTAGTAAAAAAAAAATAATAAAAATGCTATAAATCTATCCCATTTTGTAGATGCTATAACTTTTGCACAAACCAATCAATATACGCTTATTGCGATTTTTTTTACCAAAAATATATAGAAGAATACATATCGGCCTAAACTGAGGAAAAAATTTGTTTTAAAGAAAAGAAAAATTGGATATTTATTATAGCAAAAAGTAAAAAATATTGTGTTTTTTTTTTCAAACTTGTCACTCTTCTTTTGTTTATAGCGCAAAAAATAAAAAACACAGAGGCGGTCAAATACCACCAAAGGAAAGCTCTATTTGTGGGGAAAAAATGATAACAATTTCATGTGGGTACAGTGTTGTATGACCGCACAATTGTCATTCAAAATGTGACAGCGCTGAAAGCTGAAAAATGGCTTGGGCAGGAAGGGGGTGAAAATGCGCTGTATTGAGGTGGTTAATAACAATTATATATGCGAGACATAACATGTACCTGGTTCAGAAAGATTTTGCAAGATTTTTCTGATAGCAGAATTCTTAAAGCAGAAATTTATTCTCTAAGCCAGCTTTAAATATTTTTAATCCGTATGCTGCTAGTCTTGGTAAATAGATAAAAATGTATATTATATTTACTTGTTTTATTTATTATATTTTAATTTCTTCATTTATATTTTTCAAAGTATTTTCAAGTTAACTGTAACTGTAAAAAGGAGGAAGGGGTGACACTACATTTCATAACAATTTTAAAAAAGGACGTGAAGACCCTTCAACAAGGAACAGCCCTATGACCAAGAAGTGTAAATGGGCCTTCAAACATAAAAATTATTTACATGAGAATGCTTTAAATGTCTTAACTTTCATTTAAAAAATGTTTAACTATTTAAGTTTTTGTTTTACAAAAGAGTGATGCATACTTTTTATCTCTAAAAGGGCTTATGTACTGTAAATGTACTCTTATTTGTGGTTATTTTATTATTTTATTTATTTTTATGTATAACTATGTTAGGAATTGATTTTTTGCCCACTAAGGGCAATAGGACATTCCTCTGCTGTATACACTGTATACCTAGTCTTCAATAAACAACTATTAATGGTTTATAATAGGTCTGTTTATGTTTTCAGTAAACCATCCGGATGTGAGGAGAAATCTGGCCACGTTAAAAAGTAATCCAACTTTGGTTTGAATCTCTGGCGATTCCTGCTGAACCCATGTGTAGGCAGACTGAATGTACCCAAGCTGATCGGTCAATCAATTTGGGTAGAACCAGCCCCCTGGATTTTACATGCGATTATTGCTAGCAGCTGTTATAGCCGCTAGCAATAATCACTGTCTTCTCCTGGCTGGGATGGCTTCCCCTGCCCCCATCAGGAGAATACATTGGCTCGGCAGGAGGGATTTCCCTGTCAACACCGTGTTTGCAGGAAAGAAATTTGCTACGTCTATGGCTGGCCTAAGATAGGAAGTGAAGGGAAACCTTCTCAAAGGGAACTCAGGCAGAAGCAGAAACCTACCAAATGGTCCAACTCTTCCCCTCTCTATCCAAAAAAGAGAGTTTTGACAGGTAGTCTGCTTTAATGTTTAATGTCCACGTTTTAGAATTTTATATAAAAGGGACCCACTGGGACATTTACTATGTTCATACAGTAATACAAAAAGTTAAAAAGTCAAAGGCATAAGAAATAATAATGGCAAAGTAGAGAGGCTGACAAGCTTGAAATTTCATCTACATAAATATTTATTTAACATTAGTAAATGTTGCATTTGAATAAATGGCTAGTGGCCTTTGCATTTTATCTAATTGCTATTAAATGCTGGTAATTTAATCTGGTAATAGGAACAATATGTAACCTATCCTCTTTTAACCAAAAAAAAAAAAAAAAAAAAGAAAAGAAATGATATGTCAGTGATTTAAATTTATTGGCCCTGCTGTATGGATCTAACTTTTACCACATCAGCACTATTAATATATCTGTCAACCATTATTTAAATTCTTTTTGATATATATATCAGCTCATAAGCTGCACACTGTACAGAATTGCCTTGGGGAGCATTCTCATTGCTGTGTATCACTACAGGGGAATAGGAAAACCTATATTTAAAATATTACCCACTATTAACTATTGATGTTCCGGATAATGTAGGGATTCTTTTATACAAGAGATTTACAAAGAAAATATCCTGAATGATATCACAGCACCCAGGTGTCAATGTAAAATAAATCTGTATATCATCTCATCTACAGTTAAATTCAGATATCAGCTCTCACTGTTAAAATTTAAGTAAAAGCAAAATTGTCTTGTTAAATCTAAGAGATGATTATTTAATTCACCAGATTCCAGATTTTCCAAAAGTAACAGAAAAACTAATAAAAATAAGAAGGCTTTTTTTGGGAGGGTATGGGAAATTTAGAGCCCTTGTCAAGTTTTATATTGTCCATGTTCCTGCTGAAAATTTGGGAAATCTCTGTTATAAACCTGCAGATAGTCCTCAGTAGTGGAGCTCCGGATAGCTGTAAAAACCCAACATGTGATATTAGGCTTCTTTGCTCTATATTTTTTACTTTTTGCCATCATAAATGTCCCCCAAAATATATAGAAAAACTAATTTCTTTCTCAGTTTAGGCTGATATGTACTGTTCGGCGGTGGCAAAGCGGTTAACTTAATAAATATGGTGCATGTGTGTCCACTTTAAAAATCCAATCACCTTCAAGAGGTATACATATAAGGCTTCCACTGATTGGCTGAGGTGGAGAGGAGGGCAAATGACATCACAATCTCCACCCCAGCCAAACAGAAAAAATCTTACATTCATTTATAAAATACAAGGCTTGCTATGAATGGTTGAGCAACACTCAGCCCAACTGCCCGATGTTGTACCAGAACCGCTGTTCTTTGTACCGCTGTATACTGTATGTAGCTATGTAGAATTTATACAGCACTCACATCATGTACATCATTTGTTTGCGCTCGCTTGACTCAAACAAACTATTTAAAGTCATATTAAACCTGGAGTTAAATCTTAATTTCAAGTTCACCTTATTCACTAAGCTAAGAAACCAGAAGTGTATTAATGTAATAGGCTGCATTGCATAATATCACTTTTTCAGCTATGTTTTTAGCCTTTTGGCTGGTATTCAGCCCCAAGGTCTTGACATAACATGAACCATTTAAGGCAAAGTTAGAGGGACATTTTTTTTTATAAGTCTGCAGTTGTAATGAATTTTAAAATAATTGCTTATTTCGTATATGCTACATTAAACATACATAATATGCATTTTATTTATATATGCAGTATATATGTTTATGACAAAAATAACATATTTGTTATTCAAAAACTTTAAAAAGGCAGTGACATGAACTAAACAGCTTTACAATTTGTATGTAGTTAATACAGTCACCAAGCAACTGTATAGACTAAATAAATAGTCCAGTGACAATTGTTAGACCAATATTTTTTAACAAGACACGGGTAACTAATGGTGAATGTATATGCATTTATAATGTTAACAGGACTTCTTTAATTGATATCCATTTTAAATACATTCTATGATACAAAATAAGCTTATAGAAATTGAGTGCAAAATATGGTGTAAATTAACATCTTTAAAATGATCATGGTGATGAATTTATATGAAGGCATACCAATTCATGTATTCAAAATGCAACCGCATCTTCATTACCCAGCCAGATAGGTAAAATACTTCCCTTACACTGTGGCCCCACTTGTTTGACTCATAAGTCTTGTAGTGAGCCAGCAGGAAGAACCACAGTGGCCTGTAGGTGAACAAGCATTCTATACACACTATATAGAATATATACACTGAGCAAAATTATAAACGCAACACTTTTCTGTTTGCCCCTATTTATCATGAGCTGAACGTAACCACTCCCGGACCGCCGCACGCCGTTATACATCCTAACTTTAAAGAGGGATATCTTTGTTATGGCAGCAGCTATCTGTCATAACCCCCAGTATCCCCTTCTTCAATGGGCAGTCCGTTTTCCGATAATAGTGGTCTCTGCGGTGGATTCGCCACAAGATCACTTTTATCGGCGGCGGGAGAGACTCCCCCCTCCCTCTGCTCTCCGGTGCCCTCTGCCACTTACCAGAGTCGTCGGTAGCAGCGGAGGCATTTGGATCATTGTCCTTCCTGGATATGGAGACGAGTGAGGGGAAGATAGCCCCCACCCGTCTCCATACCATTACAGGGCGGAAGTGACGTCAAAACATCACTTCCGCCCATAGCTCTTAAAGGGACTTTTTTTTTTCAAATGACCACATTTTTTTTTTTTTATTGCATTTTAGTGTAAATATGAGATCTGAGGTCTTTTTGACCCCAGATCTCATATTTAAGAGGTCCTGTCATGCTTTTTTTCTATTACAAGGGATTTTTACATTCCTTGTAATAGGAATAAAAGTGACACATTTTTTTTTAAAAAAAGAACAGTGTAAAAATAAAAAATAAAAATAAAAAACATTTTTTTTAAATGCGCCCTGTCCCGCCGAGCTCGCGTGCAGAAGTGAATGCATACATGAGTAGCGCCCGCATATGAAAACGGTGTTCAAACCACACATTTGAGGTATCACGATCGGTAGAGCGAGAGCAATAATTCTAGCCCGAAACCTCCTCTGTAACTCAAAACATGCAACCTGTAGAATTTTTTAAACGTCGTCTATGGAGCTTTTTAAGGATAAAAGTTTGTCACCATTACATCAGCGGGCGCAATTTTGAAGCGTGACATGTTGGGTATCAATTTACTCAGGCTAATTTTACTGTTGTCTTATTTTTTAATTAAAAAAAGTGTATTTTTTCCAAAAAAAGTGCGCTTGTAAGACCGCTGCACAAATACGGTGTGACAGAAACTATTGCAACAAACGTAATTTTATTCTCCAGGGTGTTAGAAAAAAATGTATAATGTTGGGGGTTCTAAGTAATTTTCTAGCAAAAAAAACAGTTTTTAACTTGTAAATAGCAAATCTCAGAAAGAGGCTCGGTCCTTAAGTGGCTAAAGATCTATGACTTTTTCTATGTACAGAAAAGGCCTATTTCTCTCAAATAATGTTCTAAATATGTCTAAATCTGTGTTATTGAGCACTGCTGCTTTGACGAGATAATCCATCCACCTCGCAGGTGTGGCATATCCAGATGCTGATTAGACAGCATGATTATTGCACAGGTGTGCCTTAAGCTGGCCACAATAAAAGGCCACTCTAAAATGTGCAGTTTTATCACACAGCACAATGCCACAAATGTTGCACGTTTTGAGGGATCGTGCACTTGGCATCTGACTGAGCTGTTGCCCTTGAATTGAATGTTCATTTCTCTACCATAAGCCATCTCCAAAGGCATTTCAGAGAATTTGGCAGTACATCCAACCGGCCTCACAACCGCAGACCACGTGTAACCACACCAGCCCAGGGCATCAACATCCAGCATCTTCACCTCCAAGATCGTTTGAGACCAGCCACCCGGACAGCTGCTGCAACAATCGGTTTGTATAACCAAATAATTTCTGCACAAAGTGTTAGAAACCATCTCAGGGAAGCTCATCTGCATGCTCATCATCCTCATCGGGGTCTCGACCTGACTGCAGTTCATCATCGTAACCGATTTGAGTGGGCAAATGCTCACATTCTACGGCATCTGGCACTTTGGAGAGGTGTTCTCTTCACAGATGAATCCCGTTTTTCACTGTACAGGGCAGATGGCAGACTGCGTGTATGGCATTGTGTGGGTGAGTGGCTTGCTGATGTCAACATTGTGGATCGAGTGGCCCATGGTGGCGGTGGGGTTATCGTATGGGCAGGCGTATGCTATGGACAATGAACACAAGTGCATTGCATTGATGGCATTTTGAATGCACAGAGATACCGTGACAAGATCCTGAGGCCCATTGTTGTGCCATACATCCACGACCATCACCTCATGTTGCAGCATGATAATACACGGCCCCATGTTGTAGGGATAACAATTCCTGGAAGCTGAAAACATCCCAGTTCTTGCATGGCCAGCATACTCACTGGACATGTCACCCATTGAGAATGTTTAGGATGCTCTGGATCGGCGTATACGACAGTGTGTTCCAGTTCCTGCAAGTAAAGTTATAATGTGCTGGTATGCATTGCATACCAGCACATTATGTGAAACTTATCCAGTTGTGAAGCCTTCCAGTGCTGAGCTGTCACCATTGAAAGGGCTTTCATCTTCACCCGGTCTTCCTTCCGGGTTCCCGTCCTCTAGCCATCTGATCGTGACGCGATGACATCACTCCCACGCACATGCGCAGAAGCCATTATTCAGGCATGGACTCTGAAGGAATGGCACGGGCATGCCGATCCTTCAGAGCACATGCCCCGTTGTCATGACTGGCCCATTCACAAGTAAATATCTTCTAAATGGTGCACGTTTAGAAGATATTTACTGTACCTATAGGTAAGCCCTATTATAAGCTTACCTATAGGTAGATATCAACCATGGGAGTTTACTCTCACTTTAAATACTGTAAAAGTGACCCCTTAGTGACAGGGTCAATTTAAATAAAAATGATGTGATGTAATGATAGGGAGTATTGCTATCACCATCACTTCAAATAGACAGCCTCAAACCTTTTTTTCATCAGTAGACAGCAGGATTCCTCAACATAATTGCCCTTATGTGTACCTAACATAACAACTACATCAGTCCAAGATAGTTTACCATCTTTGTAATTTATTCGCAAATCTTTCAGCCAGATTTACTTGATACTTTTAGCAATCACTAAGTATGTATATAAATTTCTTATTATTAAGATAAATACTTTTAGTTAAAATGAAGAAGGTAATATTAAGATTCCTCTGTAAGCATGATCCCACTCCCACCGGCCGAGCCGTATTCATTAATGCTATGCATGGACATCTTTTAGTCTTCTCCCATATCCAATTACTGTATTTTGAGCAGCATCCAACAAATTCCTGTAAGTTAATTTTATTCTACTAAAATGACAAGCCATAATTGATTCATTCTAAGCCAATTAACCTTGGCAGGTTACAGTCTCTTGCAGACTTGCACGATCCTATGAATTATTATTACTAGAGTTGCTGGATGTCAAGAAGCGATCATTAAAAGGTGTAAGTACATATGCTTAATGATAGCCATACATCTGTACTGCTAAATTGTCTTAACATTTTTGAAATGGCTCTTTAAAAATATATACCGTGCAAAACTTATACTTTAACCACTTGAGCTCCATAAGGTTTTACCCCCATCATGACCAGAGCTTTTTGCTATTCAGCACTGCACTACTTTAATTGGCAATTGTGTGGTCAAGCAACACTGCACCCAAATGCACACAAATAGAGCTTTCTTTTGGTGGTATTTGAATACCACTGAGTTTTTTTATTTTTAATTATATAAAGGAAAAAAGACATTTTGAAAAAAATATGTATATATATTTTCTACGTTCTGTTATAAGACATATAAACCCAAAAAAACCTGCGCTTGGACCAAAATATACAAAATTGTGTATACCAGACAAAAGCTGCTAGCACAAGTTAGTAGATAATAGCCAATACATTAAATCCCCAAAAAAACAAAGTGCAGCACTGAAAAAAATAGAATTCAATAAACATATAAGTAATGCATAGATACTTCATGCACAGTTGACAGTACAAATGTGAATCCAAAAAAATGAATGAACAAAATCCCAATAAGGGCATAAGAAAAGGAAAATGGTGATATTCCCAAAATAGCTCCAGAAGGTGCAGAAAAAAGATCCCCAAATCATACAGTGGAGATAGCAGTAAAGGTGGCAGCTTACCGAAGGATGTTGGCTTTCAAATGAATGAAAAGCCTCAGGGAATATATCCCAAACACATCCACATAGGTAATGGTGACCTCGGTCACCCTCAGTTCCTTACTTCCTCTCACAGGAGGCATATAGATATCAACAACTAGTAGTGTAATATGTAAGGATTGCAGTTTATTTAAAACTTTAAAATTGCACTCACATGATATATGATAAAAGCATGTGTTTCAGCAAATGTTCATCAGCAGCACATCTGAATATTCAGCGATATTCCCTGCCAGTGGCTGCTAAGAGTGGTGTTGTCACGTCTGGTACCCTCCAACACATTTCGTCATATGTTTGACGTCCACATTGGCGTGGCTAACAGACCTGTTCTACGCTATAAGTATAGAGGTATGGGTGGAAGAGGAAGTCCCCCATTCATAAGACCAGCAGGAATTGATTGAACAGAGAAAAGCGCCCTTATGTAAAGAGAGGGAATGCCACCTAGTGATAAAAAAGGAAGATGTTTAATAAAAGTATCTCAATGCCATAGTCAATCGCTTAGTAATAACCTGAAGGTTATAATGATGGTACCATCTAATGCCAAACTAACAATATTCAGAAACACAAAATCCAAAGGATTGCCCCAATAAATATGAAAAAAAATGCCATCTTGTGGCAGATTAAAAATATGTTAAAGGCATGAGAACTAAAATATGATTAATCCCAATGGGGAAAATAAAAGGTTAATGTGTATTGGGAGAACCTCAGAATTATCCCCATACATCTGACAAAAAATATCCAAAAAATAGTGTTAGTTTGCCATTAGATGGCACCACCATCATTATAACCTTCGGGTTATTACTAAGAGATCGACTATGGCATTGAGATACTTTTATTAAACATCTTCCTTTTTTTGTCACTAAGTGGCATTCTCTCTTTTTACATAAGGGAGCTTTTCTCTGTTCAAGAATTTCCTGCTGGTCTTATGAATAGGGGACTTTTCTCTGTTCAATCACTACCTACTGGTCTTTTGTATGGAGGGACTTCCTCTTCCACCCATACTTCTATATACAGTAGACTTATATTGTGGCACACGTCTTTTAGCCATCCCCCTGACGTCAAGCATATATTGAAATACATTGGGTTGTACCAGACATGACGCCCCCATTCCTGCTGGCCAGAAATCTCGTTTCGCTGAATATTCGGATCTGCTTTACCTGAACATTTACTGAAACGCATACTTTTATCATATATCACGTGAGTACAATTTTAAAGTTTTAAATAAACTGCTATCCTTACATATTACGCTATGAGTTGTTTATATCTATATGCCTCCTGACACCATGAGCGGAAGTAAGGAACTGAGGGTGACCAAGGCCACCCTATGTGAATGTGTTTGGGATATATTCCCTAAGGCTTTTTTGGCTTTTCATTCATTTAAAAGCCAACATCCTTCGGTAAGCTGCCACCTTTACCGCTATCTCCACTGGATGATTTGGGTATCTTTTTTCTGCCTGCGTGTCCCGCTGTACCTTCTGGAGCTATTTTGGGAATATCACCATTTTCCTTTTCTTATGCACTTATTTGGACTTTGTTCACTCATTTTTTTGGATTCACTTTTGTACTGTCAACTGTGCATGAAGTATCTATGCATTATTTATATGTTTATTCAATTTGATTTTTTTAGCGCTGCACTTTGTTCTTTGGGGATTTGTTATAAAACATATCCCATAAAATCAAATTTCTTCATAAATATAGTCCAAAATGTATTCTGCTACAGGTCTTTGGTAGATAAAAAAAATCCTAAGAAGTGTATATTAATTGATTTGTGTGAAAGTTATATTGTTGACAAACTATGGTATATATTGTTGAAAATGAATCAATCCTGATGTACTGATGGCCTATCACATCACAAATTAAGAAATGAAATAATTTTTTTTTACGTACTTTCACCAGTGCATTACAGCGTCATCATATGTCTGGTGTGGTGGTGATCAGGGATACTGACAGGTGACAGTATTTAAAAATAAATAAATATTTTTTTTTTTTTTTTTTTGATTTTCTTTTTGATTTTCAAAAAGTTTATTGAAGATCAGTATCATACAATGTAAGAAAAAAAAAAATCTCCATATACATAGGAAATTTGCATAGAAAGTATCCTGTAACAGTTATTGCCATCTCCATACAGAAATTAAAGCACCTATAAATTGTGGTAGTACCGGTTTTGCCAACATTTGTTTTAAACAATAAGGTGTGAGTCATTCAGCAGTGACAAACCGATAGGGAGACGGGACAGTCGGGAGGCGACCCACCCAGAAGGTGATCGAAGAGAATTCTAGCTTATTACTGTCTGGTGCTGTGACCGCTCTTTCCCCCCTGGGTTCCCAGAAGCCCCACCCCAATGGGCTCTTACTGTGGGGACATCTGGGGTGATCCCAGGAGCTAGAAATCTATGTACCACCTCCCTGAAATTTAGGGGTCGGGTATCCCTGAGGGGTAGAACTCCATCCCGACTATCCGTTCCCTGCTTAGCAAAAATCAAAACACGTTAAACAGAAGCCACCAAAAAAGAGAAAACCAAATACTTCAGAAGTGCTTGTACAGAAAAGACTGTTCGTCTGTTGAGGAACGGGCAGAGTATCCCGAGAGAGAAGAGAAGAAACGTGAGAAAAGGAAGGTAAGGTTAGGGAAGTAGAGGTCAGTGAGGAGGGGAGAGGTTCCGAGATGTATTCTCCATACCAGTCAGGATTGGGATACCACAATGCGTAGCCCAAGGTTCCCAAGTAGTGTTAAATCTCTCAATCTTATCGGTAAGTTTTGCCACTATAAGCTCTTGTGCCATAATCCATGAGATTTTCCTTTTGCAAGCCTGAAAGGAGACCGAAGGCTTCTTCCAGGCTTTTGCCAAGGTAGTCTTGGCTCCCACCAGTATGAAGAAGGAAAGGACTTGTAAACGTTTAGTCAGATTAGGAATGTATTGATTAAGCAGTGCTATCGTCGGACTGGGGGCGATTAGTTCACCCGTCAATGTGCTAATGGTGCGGAAAACTTTCTTCCAGAAGGACCTGATGCGGGGGCAAGTCCACCATATATGAAACATAGAGCCTTCTAGCTCACATCCTCTAAAACAGATCGGGGACGTTCCCGGGTATATTATTGCCAGTCTGGAGGGAACATAGTACCACCTATTCATTACTTTTAAGCTGGCTTCCATTAATGATACATTGCATATACCTTTGGATGAGCGTAGAGAAACTCTAAACCAATCAGATGCATTCCAGGAGCAGCCCGTGTCCTCTTCCCAGGCCCGTGCATAAGCTGGTTTTTCCAAGTTCGATTGGAGTGCTGCATAAATTAGAGAGATACCCCCCCTCTGGTTCATGGAGTCAGTGCACCATTGCTCGTAAGGAGTAATAAAGGGAGGGTCCTTCCTAGTTGACCAAATAGAGTGTAAGAAGTGGGAAATTTGTGTGAATCTGAATTTTTCGGAATCTGGCATGCCTAGATTTTTCTTACAGTGGGCCAAGGTAATCGGACCTTTTGAGGACAAAAAGTGCCCTATGCGGTAAAGGCCCTTGTCTGTCCACCAGCGGAACGCCTTTATATTAAGTCCCGGAGGGAACTTTGGGTTATGAAATAGGTGGGCCAAGGGTCTCAGACTGGAAATCAAAGAGTGATTTGTATAAAGCTTGGTAGCTAAAGCTATCGAGTGTGACAGGGTGGGAGCCAATATGGCTGGCCTACTTCTGGTGTCAGACCACAAGAGGTAATCAATAGTGTTAAGAGGGATCGCTTTCCTTTCCATTGAAACCCAATCCAGTTTGTAGTTTAAGGAGTAAATGATTGACAGTTGTGCTAATTGTGCTGCCTGGTAGTAACCCCACAGGTCTGGCAGTACCAGTCCCCCCTGTGATTTTAAGCGTACTAAAGTGCGAGAAGGACATCTGTAACCCTTGCCCCCCCCAAACAAAGCGAGTTATGTCTGACTGGAAGCTGCTTAGGAAGCGCTTCCGGATGGGAATCGGAAGAGAACGAAAAAGGTATAAGAGGCGTGGGAGGAGTGTCATCTTAACCGCATGTATCCTACCTAGCCAGGATAGACCACCCTTAGACCACTTTGTCAACTCAGCTCTGCATTTATTAATCATAGGCGGGTAATTAGCTTTGAACAGATTGTTTATATGTGATGTTAGTTTGATCCCTAGATAAGGGAGAGCATCTGGAGCCCAGGAGAAGTCAAAGTTATTCGAGAGGAGTGTGAGAGAGTCATTAGGAACTGTGATATTTAGAGCCATGGATTTAGTCATATTGACTTCCGATCCCGAAATCGCAGTGAACTCTTTCAGCGTCCTATAAATCATAGGCGTAGAGATTAATGGGGAGGTAATATACAGAAGAAGGTCATCTGCATAGAGTGCACACTTGTGTTCCAGACCCCCACACATCACCCCCTTTATGTCAGGATTCGATCTGATCGCTATGGCCAGCGTTTCAATGGCTATAGCGAATAGGAGGGGGGAGAGAGGGCATCCCTGTCTGGTACCCCTGTTGATAGTAAAAGAAGATGAGTATCTGCCCATCAGTCGTACTTGTGCTGAAGGGTTAGAGTAAAGTGTATTGATTAAGTTCAAAAAATGAGAACCAAAACCCCATCTCCGTAGGATATCAGACAGGTAAGCCCAGTCCACCGAGTCAAAAGCTTTGTTTAAATCAATCGATAAGAGAAAGCCTTTCTGGGGGGGTCCCCCGTCCCACTGCGATCGCAGAAGTGAGATAATATCTATGGAGCGGCGAATCTGGTCAGGGCCCTGCCTCCCAGGGATAAATCCCACTTGATCTCCATGTATATATAGTGGTATGAAGCTCGCTATTCTGTTTGCTAGGATCTTAGTCATGATTTTGATATCATTGTTTATTAACGAGATGGGCCGATAGTTGCCCACCTCGCTGGCGTCCTTGCCCGGTTTTGGTATAACTGAGATGTACGCCGAGTTAAGGTCAGCGTCAAGAAGAGACCCCTCCCGAAGTGCATTAAAGAGTTTCGTCAGATGGGGAGCTAGAGAAGCGCCAAACTTCTTATAGTAACCATTTGAAAAGCCGTCGGGGCCTGGAGAAGAGCCTACCTTTAATGATTTGATTGTGTCTAGTATTTCCTGATTGGAGAAGGGAGCCTCCAGGAGGTCCCTGTGTTCGGGTGACAAAGTAGGTAGTGTCAGGGAGTCCAAGAAAGTATGCTGCGAGTTTTGAGAGGGGGAGAATTTCGGTTTGTAGAGTTCGGAATAGAATTTATGGAAAGCTGTCATGATCTTTTCAGGATTTTGAGTCAGGTCCCCCGAGGAGACTTTAATTTTCGGGAATGCCAAAGAGCGGGGTCTGGGGCTCAGTTTAACTGCTAGTTTAGATCCTATTTTATCTTTTTGTGTGTAAAGTTTAGCCCCCGTCCATCTAAGGTGTTCTTCGGCAGCCGTGGTCAACTGAAGGTTTAGGAGGGTTCTGGCCTTATCCAAGTCTACCAAGGATTCAGGCGAGGGGTTTTGTTTATGCGCCTTCAAAGCTTTATGGTATTCCTCTGTCAGTCTAATTGTGTCTATTCTGTGTTCAGCTTTAAGTTTGGAAGACATCTGGATCAACTTCTCTCTAATTACTGACTTGTGGGCCGCCCATACTGTCACCGGGGAAACCTCACCGGTCGCGTTAATTTGGAAGTATTCTTTGATGGCCTCTTCCAATAAGGAGCATTGTACCGGGTCACTCAAAAGGGATTCCCGCAGGCTCCAGCGAGGCAGGCCCCCTGCTCCCCCCAACCTCTGCATGAGGAGAGTTACCATCGAATGATCTGACAAGGGGGTATCTATTATCCTAGATCTCCTGATTAGGGGAATGGATGTTGACCGTGTGAAAATGTGGTCTATCCTGGCGTAGGAATTATGCGGTGCCGAAAAGTGGGTATAATCTCTCTTACGTGGGTTAGTTTCTCTCCAGATATCAATCAGTCCCTCCTCATGAAGCAGCCCCGCAATTTTAACGCTCTGTTTGGAGGGGCGTCTAGAAGTCGGCCTATTCCCAGCAGACTTATCAATAGAAAAGTCAAATGCCGTGTTCGAATCTCCCCCAACAATGATCCTGCCTCGCAGGTGGGATTTTAATTTGTGTAGTAGTGTTTCAAAAAAGTTTTTTTGTCCCTTATTAGGAGAGTAGTAGGAGACAAACGTGTAGAGTTCTCCGTCTATATGGCCAGACACCAGAATATATCGGCCTTGAGGGTCAGTTATTATTTCTGATTGTGAGATGTTGATGTGTTTGGCAAAGCAGATGGCTACTCCTTTAGTTTTATTTTCTCCGGAAGCTAAAAAAAATTGTGGGAAGCGTTGGTGGAGAAAGGAAGGCTTATAAGTAGAAGGGAAATGGGTCTCCTGAAGGAGTATTACATCTGCATGCATGGTGTGGTATAATTGGAACAATTTCCTACGTTTAACGGGGGAATTAAGTCCCTGTGTGTTATGGGATAATATGTAAAGGGAGGGGGAAGGACCATGCGGGTCAGCCATGAACCAGAGGGGGTGCCCCTATGATGAGAATTTTTGACTTACCCCATGCGGGCAGAGATATCAGGTCAAGCAGCCACACGAACCTTTGGAACGAATAATCCGGGCCTGCGGTGAGAGGGCACAAGTCCATCCGGAACCTTGGAGAGCTCAGATGAGCAAAGAGAAGTAAAGAGAAGGGAGGGAGAAGATAAGAGAAGGAGAGAAGCAAAAACATTATGTTAGGCAGAGGTACATGTATAGCAATCCAGTACATTCCCTGATAACAATGAGTCTTAGGGTCCTTGAACCCCTTCCCACCCCTGGGTTGTAGTGAACTAGCCACCTCAACCCTCAAATCCTGAGAGGACCAGAAACCCCTACTATGGGGATCTGGGAAGGAAACCAAGTGCGCCTACTGTGGACCTGGAATCCGCTGGAGGCGTGCTGGGTCCACCACAGCCCCAACGCCTAAAACATAAATGAACAACTAAAGGCCATACTGAGGGCCAAGCTATGTAATGCCCTGAACAACCTAATAACAGGTAGAGTGCAACTGAAAAATATTTGAGTCACCGGGTGTGAAGAGAAAAAAAAAAAAAAGGAAAATAAATAACAAAAAAACCCCACAAAAGAAAACTTGCCTGATCGGCAACCCGGTCCCCAGCGCTCAAGGGTGGGAACCCGGGAGTGCCGATCTACCAAAAGCTAGTCATAGAAGATTGGGTCCTATGTGATTCACCCTTCCCGCCTCCCGCGAAGTGTCCCTCGCCAGTCACGTGAAGGGGGAACCAGAAAACCCAGGGGAGCTGAGGATCAAAGGATATGAAAAAGAAATATAACATAAGCCAACTTAGCTCTCCCATGACCTGTTTGGGAGTCCCTTAATGTGTGAAAGAACGACACCCACCCTAGAGCGTCTAACCGCGCTAGAGAGGCATAAATGCATAAACTAGAATTTCAGAAATTGGAAGGAAACTAGGGGAGACTGTAGGGGTGTACTGCCCCCATCCCTTCCCCTCAGCAATGTCTGACCCCAGTAGGTGTAGGTAACTTCCCGTCCGATATGAACTTGGATTAAGTCCCCCTCTTGGAAAGAGATGGTGAAGATCATGTTTCAAAGGGGGCCAACTAGTGAGGAGCTAGTCCCGGAAGTCCTAAGAGACATCTGTGGCCAGACTGAGGGGAATAATGGAAAGTCTCCAGACAGTAAAAGAGGTAAGGAACACAGCCTGAGAATCATGTCGGAGCATTTTCTTTTGATCGCTTGTAGCTTGATTGAAGCCAGGTGGGTTGCAGCGGGCTAGCTGGTGGAGGCCTTTTAGATGATGATGAGGATCCCTTGGTTGACTTGGAGCTGGTGGGTTCCTGCTCAATTAGGCCCAGGTGCAAAAACAGGCGTTCCCCCTCAGCAAACGATGAGAAGGCATGGCTCTTATTTCTGTAGGAGAAATTTAAACGGAGAGGAAAGGACCACCTATATGTAATTTCTTTTTCCATCAAAATCTGCAGGAGTGGTTTCAGTGCACGCCTCTTCTGTACAGTGTATGGCGATAAATCCGCAAACACCTGGATTTTATGGCCAAGGAGCATTAGATTATCAGATAGCCTAGACTTTTTCATGACTTCCTCCTTCACCGAATAAAAATGTGGTTTCACTATGATATCTCGAGGGAGGCCATCCGAGTGGGGGGGTTGAAGAGCTCTGTGGGCCCTGTCTAATTCCAAACGGTGTTCAGGGATACCTGGGATGAGAGCCTGGAGCAGGGATTTTACAGCGGCCTGCACATCCTTTTCAGACTCAGGGAGCCCCCTGAGTCTAAAGTTATAACGTCTGGACCTGTTCTCAAGGTCATCGATCTTTGCCAACGCCACTTCTAGCTGGTCCTGAACATCCTGAATTCTGGCTGAATTCTGGTTAATTCTTGCTACTGATTGATCTGCCTTCCTTTCTATAGTGTCCATTCGCAGACCTATTTGCTGCAGGTCAGCATGGATGGATGATGTAATTTGGGCTGCATTTGCTGCTAAACTTTTAGAGAGCAGATGAGAGAACGCTGTCATCATGGAGGGGAAATCATTAGGGGCTGGGATGGAAGCCATCTTCTCGCTCACTGACAGGAGCATGCCTGTGTGCGGATCAAGCTGGGGTGTGGAGGGGAGACCGTCATTCAGTCTGTTTAACAGGGACTCTGTGGAGGCAGGGGATGCAGCCCATTCCCGGGGAGGAGAGGAGATACCTGGAGATTGCGGTGGTGGCAAGTCTTGGTCTGCAATGGATGCCTCAGCTTCCTCCGCGCCGAGTAGGCCTCTGGCCGCCATCTTGGCATAGCTGAGGGGAGCGGCCGCCACGGCCATCCGTTCGCTCAGGTTCCTCCTCGCTTGTGCCGCGGACATCGGATGGATCCCTGATGTCTCCCCTACCCGATCCACCCGGTGACAGGATCGTGGGGTCGTTCAGCGGGCTCCGGCGGCGATCAAAGGGCTGTGGTGGAGCGGAGCTCTAGCGGGCAGCGGCCATCTTGCGAGCTACCGCGCATGCGCCTCCTCAAGGATGATAAATAAATAATTTTTAATCATCTTTTTTTACTTTTTTTCTTTTACATTCTGTTACCAGAGTAGCTCATTGCCACCATAATAACATTGTACTACAGTGGGGGAGGGATTATCAGTTTTTTGTTTTTTTTTACTACACTGTCTATACAGTAATCCTCATAGTATAAGCAATAATTTAAGCTGTCATGAATGGGTTAACAATTCATGAACAGCTTGCTTATTGTTGTGATCTGTGATTGGCTAAACTAATCACAGGTACCATGTGATTGATTTGGGCCAATTACAGATCACAACAGTAAGCAAGCAGTTCATGAATGGAAAGCTCTTCATGACAGGTTACTAACATTGTTATGTGATTGCTATGACCAATTATGGCGATCGCATGATAACCCGGTTACTGATTAGCAATAACTGTAACCCGCTGTGTCAGCGTATGTGATTGCACCTGCACATGGCGCCCCGCCACAGTATAATTACTTTGTCCTTTGTCTCTATGTCCTAATGAATAAATGAGGAGGAGTATAAGTGAAGGGGAACTGATCAGATTTGGACGATTAAACATGTGCTTTTGACCCAATTATTTTTTCATCCTTACAAACTATGCACCCAGGCTATGCACATCAAAGTACCATATTTATTGGCATATAACACGCACTTTTCCGCCATTAAATTAGGGGGAAAATCACTTGTGCGTGTTATACATCGATATAGGCTGCCACCGAGGGGAAGGAGGGGACGAGCACCGCCCGAAATAGAGCCGGATCTCCTGTGTACTCGCTCTGCTTGCAGTCATGCTCAGTCCTGCCCCCTGGACAGCTCCTAGCATTGATGTCCCGGCATTGGACCGGCGTTATGTCAATCTCATGATACGGGCCAAAGGGCGGGACTGGGCGTGACACTGAGCCGAGTACACAGGAGATCCGCCTCTGTCTATTTCAGCAAGGCTGCAGATGGACACTGATCAGGCTACAGTGAGGAGCAATGCTGCAGATGGGCACTAATCAGACTGCAGTGAGGAGCAATGCTGCAGATGGGCACTAATCAGACTGCAGTGAGGAGCATTGCTGCAGATGGGCACTAATCATACTGCAGTGAGGAACAATGCTGCAGATGGGCACTAATCAGACTGCAGTGAGGAGCATTGCTGCAGATGGGCACTAATCAGACTGCAGTGAGGAGCATTGCTGCAGATGGGCACTAATCAGACTGCAGTGAGGAGCAATGCTGCAGATGGGCACTAATCAGACTGCAGTGAGGAGCAATGCTGCAGATGGGCACTAATCAGACTGCGGTGAGGAGCAATGCTGCAGATGGGCACTAATCAGACTGCGGTGAGGAGCAATGCTGCAGATGGGCACTAATCAGGCTGCGGTGAGGAGCAATGCTGCAGATGGGCACTAATCAGGCTGCAGTGAGGAGCAAAGCTGCAGATGGGCACTAATCAGACTGCAGTGAGGAGCAATGCTGCAGATGGGCACTAATCAGACTGCAGTGAGGAGCAATGCTGCAGATGGGCACTAATCAGGCTGCAGTGAGGAGCAATGCTGCAGATGGGCACTAATCAGGCTGCAGTGAGGAGCAAGGCTGCAGATGGGCACTAATCAGGATGCAGTGAGGAGCAATGTTGCAGATGGGCACTAATTAGGCTGCAGTGAGGAGCAATGCTGCAGATGGGCACTAATCAGGCTGCAGTGAGGAGCAATGCTGCAGATGGGCACTAATCAGACTGCGGTGAGGAGCAATGCTGCAGATGGGCACTAATCAGACTGCGGTGAGGAGCAATGCTGCAGATGGGCACTAATCAGGCTGCGGTGAGGAGCAATGCTGCAGATGGGCACTAATCAGGCTGCAGTGAGGAGCAAAGCTGCAGATGGGCACTAATCAGACTGCAGTGAGGAGCAATGCTGCAGATGGGCACTAATCAGACTGCAGTGAGGAGCAATGCTGCAGATGGGCACTAATCAGGCTGCAGTGAGGAGCAATGCTGCAGATGGGCACTAATCAGGCTGCAGTGAGGAGCAAGGCTGCAGATGGGCACTAATCAGGATGCAGTGAGGAGCAATGTTGCAGATGGGCACTAATTAGGCTGCAGTGAGGAGCAATGCTGCAGATGGGCACTAATCAGGCTGCAGTGAGGAGCAATGCTGCAGATGGGCACTAATCAGGCTGCAGATGAGCACTGATCAGACTGCAGTGAGGAGCAAGGCTGCAGATGGGCACTGATTAGGCTGCAGATGGGCACTGATCAGACTGCAGTGAGGAGCAAGGCTGCAGATGGGCACTAATCAGGCTGCAGTGAGGAGCAATGTTGCAGATGGGCACTAATTAGGCTGCAGTGAGGAGCAATGCTGCAGATGGGCACTAATCAGGCTGCAGTGAGGAGCAATGCTGCAGATGGGCACTGATTAGGCTGCAGATGGGCACTGATCAGACTGCAGTGAGGAGCAAGGCTGCAGATGGGCACTGATTAGGCTGCAGATAGGCACTGATCAGACTGCAGTGAGGAGCAAGGCTGCAGATGGGCACTAATCAGGCTGCAGTGAGGAGCAATGCTGCAGAAGGGCACTAATCAGGCTGCAGTGAGGAGCAAGGCTGCAGTTGGGCACTGATTAGGCTGCAGATGGGCACTGATCAGACTGCAGTGAGGAGCAAGGCTGCAGATGGGCACTGATTAGGCTGCAGTGAGGAGCAAGGCTGCAGATGGGCACTGATTAGGCTGCAGATGGGCACTGATCAGACTGCAGTGAGGAGCAAGACTGCAGATGGGCACTGATTAGGCTGCAGTGAGGAGCAAGGCTGCAGATAGGCACAGATCAGGCTGCAGATGGGCACAGATCAGGCTGCACTGAAGCTGCAGATGGGCACAGATCAGGCTGCATTGAGGCTTCAGATGGGCACTAATCAGGCTGCATTGTTGCTCACTGACCATTATTTTGCTTCAAAGTGGTTTATTTAAAAAAAAAGTTTTTTTTCCTGAAACTTCCCTCTTAAATTTGGGTGCATGTTATACGCTGGCACGTGCTATACGCCAATAAATACGGTATTTAAAGTAATATTTAAAGGGGAAGTAAACTTCCTCTGCAGACATTTACCTATAGGTCAGTCTATAATAAG
Organism: Aquarana catesbeiana; assembly: GCF_042186555.1. NCBI lineage: Eukaryota > Metazoa > Chordata > Amphibia > Anura > Ranidae > Aquarana > Aquarana catesbeiana. Next base: position 262,945,720 of record NC_133325.1, on the reverse strand, counting down.
GTTGACCTATACATAGTGTAAAAATCTAAACATGTACCATTTAGGAAATATTTACATTACATGTAGCCAGTGACATCACTGGTGCATGTGCTCTGAAGGAACGGCCACGGGTGCCATTTCTTCTGAGCCCTGTGCCATAAATGGAGGCTCCTGCACGCATGCATGGGAGTGATGTCATCGCGGCTCCAGACACTCACAGTGCCGGAGCCTGCAAACCCAGAAGAAACTCCGGAGAAAGTGTCAGCCATTTTTCAGCAGTGTGCAGGCGACGCTGGAAGCTTTGTTCTAAGATAAGTATTTCATAATGAGCTAGTATGTGATGCATACTAGTCATTATGCCTTTGTCTTACAGTTTTGTTTGTTTTTTTTTCCTTTTTTTTTAAAGAGTTTACAACCTCTTTAAAGTATTTAAAGTAATGTTCATTAAAAGCACATTAAAATAAGCACCCACTGACCAGTAGCTAAAGGAGTTGAATTACCATTTCTTTTCCCTTTTTCTATAAAAAGTAGAATCATGGCAGCCTGCTAAACTGTTTATTATGCAAAACACCAGGTGTTATAAAATTTAAGAAACAGACTGAAAGCAAATTTCAGAGTCTCTGTTGTGATCTATGAGAATGAATTACTTCACAGTACTTGCTTCTGGAGGGTCAGGCATAGACATTTTAATGTTTTTTTTACTGCTTGTTAAAGTGTGCTTTTACCCTCTTGATGCAATAGACATCATTGCTCTCCTCCCCCTCTTTTGCAATTCAAAATGGAATACCCGTATTTCCTCACTTTTTATACTTTGTATAGTCCTCTTCTTCCCCAGCCGCCATTCTTGCCTAGACAAGAATGACATCTTCTCTAATGTGAAGCCTCCTGGGTTATGCAAATCACATTTCCCAGGATGCATTAGGCTCCTTTTACTAAGGCTGGAGAAGTGGGGCCTGGTGAGGTATCATCGTGGGGGCCCAGGCTGCCTAAACCAGGAAGACCATATGTGCATACAATAAACTCAAAGTAGGTACGAGGTTTAAAATGATCCAACCTCCCCTTAAGCAAGTATGATAGACCATATGAAAATGGAACATTAGTGCAGAAAATTGCTTTCTAACATCACCCCTAGGGAAGGCCTCTGGATGGTGACTGCGGATGTTTCATCCCTTTATACCATCATTCCCCATCAACTAGGCCTACAGGCGGTGGAACTGTTTCTTAATCGAGATTCTGGTTTACCCCCCATACAAATTCAATTTATTATGGAACTCTTGCAGTACGCCGCCAGCCATAGCTACTTCTTGTTTGAGCATCCATTTTATCGACAAGACCCTGGAGTAGCTATGGGGGCTAAATATGCCCCAAGCTTGGCCAATATTTTTATGGCCAAGTGGGAGGAGGACGCCGTCGATGCCCCCAGGAGACCTGAGGTGCTCCTGTGGGCCAGGTATATCGACGATGTCCTCCTCCTATGGGATGGATGTGAGGCCGAGCTTCATGGCTTCATGAACACCCTTAATGCTAACAACAGAGGCATCAAGTTAAATTTTGAGGCTAGCCAGGACACCATCCATTTCCTGGATTTGAAGATCCAGATCACAGAGGGACAGTTCGCAACGTCTACATATTTTAAGGCAACTGACAGAAATGCCTACATCTCTGTAGACAGTTGCCATCATGAACCCTGGCTTAAAGCCATCCCTCAAGGACAATTTTTGCGCCTTAGACGCAATTGTTCAGATCTGGCTACTTTCGACCACCAAGCATCCATTTTGACTGAAAGATTCCTGGAGAAGGGCTATGATCAGCTCTCCCTCTCCCGGGCCGTAAAATCGGCAAGGGACAAGGACAGAGCGGCTCTTCTTTCTGATGTCCCTAGGCCCAGGAATGAGGTTTCAGATTCTGTACCTTTCATCACCACTTTCTCAGTACAGCATCGTGCCATTAAGCAATTAATACAGAAACACTGGCATGTCCTGGGCAGTGATTCAGCTCTCAAGGCCATTTTACCATCAAAACCTAGAGTGATATTTAAGGGAGCAGCCTCCCTGGGAAGTAGAATAGCACCCACGGTCCAAGACCCTCCATGGGAAACCAGGTCCTTTCTTCAGAATCTGACAGGGTTCTATAAGTGTGGGAAATGCCAGGTCTGTTCACTCAATGCCAATAGATCTAGACGTATTACGACTTTTACATCTACTGGCACAGGGCGTTCACATGATATTGAACCATTTATCACTTGTGGTTCTTAAGGGGTGGTCTATCTCTTACAATGTTCCTGTGGGCTCCAGTACATAGGGAGGACTAAAAGGGCCCTACGTGTCCGTTTAAACGAACACATAGGGAATATTAGAAGGGGTTACGATAAACATCCCGTGTCCAGGCATTACGACCAGGTCCACAGGAGAGACCCCTCTAAGACACTATTTTTAGGGATTGACAAGTACAAACCCCACTGGCGAGGTAGTTCTCTTATTAGGGAAATATCCAAGTTAGAGATGTCCTGGATATATAAAGTCAAAAGTTATGTGCCATTCGGCATGAACGTCGATACAGACGTGAACGCCTTTATTAATAACGCATAACTTGTTGTAAACTTGTTTTTGGGTTCTCTGTTTAACATGTATTATAATCTATGGATTTTTTGTAAAGGTCATCGCTTTGGGTTCCCACAACCGGAGCACCAGTTGAGCTTTTTACCATTTTTATTGTTTTTCGGAAACATCTTTTTCTTATGGTTGGTTTGGTGTAGTGTACAGACAAATATATACCAATCTACACCAACATGATTACATTTTTTGGACACTGCAACATATTAGGGTGTCTATATTCATTTCATAATATTTATTGTACTGGCCCAATTTTTAAGTATCTTTCACACATTTTGATCATTTCATTTATTTTATTTCATTTTTAATTTCCTAATTATATATATACACTAGCATGCATATCTATGTATTTATTTATGCATTGGTCATGCATAATCTGAACATGAATACTTTCTTGCATGCAATTTTGATAACAAGCCACTAGGGGTCTCTCTTCCCCCCCCTTTTTTCTTCTTGTTTTTTCTTTCTTTTTTTTCTTTTTTTACGTCCCCGCAGGCTCCATTTTTAAGTTCCATTCATGGGTGACACCACTCAGATTGGTGCGGATCTAGATTGTCAGCCCCGGTAGCACGCATATTGCTGGTGTGGGATTGTCAGTCCCTTCGGAGCGCGTACCCTCCGACTAATGATATGCGGTGTGTAGGGGGGGAGGATGCCTTGTGAGTGGCCGGTAACTTCCTGCTTATTCATACACATTTTTTGTTTCCCCGGGTTGCCCATGCGCAATAGGGGAATCTAGTCGGCTGTCTGACTTAACGTCATGTGACGCAGGTCAGGATCTAGGGCGCGCAAGCGCATATGCTTCCTACCTCCGCTCTGAGTATTCAGCCATCCCGTCCGACGTAGCAGTATATGACGGAGGCTGAGACACAGGGCGCGCATGCGCACCGGGTTCCAGCCGTTTTTTATGTTCTAGGCTACTGTGGAGATCCGGTTTGAACCCAGAGTGAGGCTTGTATTCATTATGCTTTTATTATTTAAGGGAGGTGACGTGATGTGCCGCCCGTGCCCCTGGAAGACGCAATTTTCTTGCGAAACGCAGCGTAGGGCTGAGCGGTGTCATCGCGTCACCTCCCTCTGTCGTTGCAACTCCAGCTGGACGGGCCGTCTGCGAACATCCGGCCGGTGCCGCAGACTGTCTTTCTTCAGAGGTTTTTTCTTAACTACATGTGAGTTTTTACTATATTTTAATAAATATCATTTGGTTTTACACTATTGGAGCCCTTTGTTTTTCCCTCTATGATGATAACACTTCGCTGAGGGATGAGCCTCCTTTATCGGTATTATAGTTCTTGATGTCCTAGCACAGCTCCCACCTGACTCCCTGACAGTTTGGAACAGCAGGATTTCAAAGCCCATTTAGACCCTCTGTAACGGGGGGTCATGGGGTTCTGGTAAGCGGCGAGGCTCTTTATTCATGGTGGTGGACCCATATACCTAGGATTTCACAACAATTGGATAAATTTTGGATTGCAACATCACCCTTTGGTGTTCATGTGTGTGGACTTTTCATTACACCTCCTATTTAACATATATTGCAGTTTTTTTCACGTTTATTTTCTGCACTAATGTTCCATATTCATATGGTCTATCATACTTGCTTAAGGGGAGGTTGGATAATTTTAAACCTCGTACCTACTTTGAGTTTATTGTATGCACATATGGTTTTCCTGCACTTGTGTTAAAAATATTTTTAGTCACATATATTGTATTTTGTTTAGATGCGCGAGTCAATATTTTTTCATTTACGTTTGTGTGTTTGTGTCACATATAGGACTCTGCAGCACATATTATTGTCATTATTCTTTTTGATGCGCAGTTTTTTTTTTTTCCCAATTTTTCGCTAAACCAGGAAGAGCCACCTCACACCCAATGATGTAAAAAAAAAACAAAGATGGTAGCGCAGTACTCAGGTTGTGGCAGTGACGCAACCGATCTCAGCAGGACATGCTCAGCAGGACATACATGATCTCAGCAGGTAACAGCAATCACAGGTCAATTGGTTTCAGTATAAATCAAACAAATAGGAAACATAAGGGGAATACAAAGACACTGAATTTTAAAAGAGCCAACTTCCTTAAACTACGAGCATTGCTAGAAGGCATAAATTGGAATAAAATCTTAGGAACAAAGAACACGGAGGAGAGATGGGTTTGCTTTAAGAGCATATTAAATAAGGGCATTAGCCAATGCATCCCATTGGGTAATGAATTTAAAAGAGCGAACAAAAGTCCTGGATGGCTTAACTCCAATGTAAAAATGCATATAAAAGCAAAGGAGAAGGCCTTCAAAAAATACAAGGTTGAGGGATCATCATCAGCATTCAGACTTTATAAAGAATGCAACAAGAAATGTAAGGGTGCAATAAGGACGGCTAAGATAGAACATGAAAGACACATAGCGGAGGAGAGCAAAAAAAATCCCAAGAAATTCTTTAAGTATGTGAACAGTAAAAAAGGGAGGACAGACCATATTGGCCCCATAAAGAATGAGGAAGGACATCTGGTTACAAAGGATGGGGAGATGGTGAAGGTATTGAATTTATTCTTCTCCTCAGTCTTCACGAGGGAATTGGGGGGCTTCAGTAACCAAAACTGCAGTGTTTATCCTCATGACACATTACAGGAAGCACCTCCATGGTTAACAGAGGACAGAATTAAAATTAGACTTGGGAAATTTAACATCATCACCGGGACCAGATGGCTTGCACCCGAGGGTACTTAGGGAACTCAGTCAAGTAATTGCCAGACCACTGTTCCTAATTTTTACTGACAGTCTACTGACTGGAAAGGTACCAGCTGATTGGAGAAAAGCCAATGTAGCACCAATATTTAAAAAGGGCCCAAAATACATCACTGGGAATTACAGACCAGTTAGCCTAACATTAATAGTATGTAAACTCTTGGAGGGGATGATAAGGGACTATATACAAGATTTTAGTATCGAGAACAGTATCATTAGCAGTAATCAGTATGGATTCATGAAGAATTGTTCTTGCCAAACCAATCTATCAACCTTCTATGAGGAGGTGAGTTGCCATCTAGATAAAGGAAGGCCCGTAGACATGGTGTAGCTGGATTTTGCAACAGCATTTGACACAGTTCCCTATAAACATTTACTGTACAAAATAAGGTCCGTTGGCATGGCTACAAGGGCGAGTTCAGAGGGTGGTGATGAATGGGGAGTACTCGTAATGGTCAGGGGTGGGTAGTGGGGTCCCCCAGGGTTCTGTGCTGGGACCAATCCTATTTAATTTGTTCATAAACGACCTGGAGGATGGGGTAAACAGTTAAATCTCTGTATTTGCAGACGATACTAAGATAAGCAGGGCAATAACTTCTCCGCAGGATGTGGAAACCTTGCAAAAAGATCTGAACAAATTAATGGAGTGGGCGACTACATGGCAAATGAGGTTCAATGTAGAAAAATGTAAAATAATGCATTTGGGTGGCAAAAATATGAATGCGATCTATACACTGGGGGAGAACCTCTGGGGGAATCTAGGATGGAAAAGGACCTGGGGGTCCTAGTAGATGATAGGCTCAGCAATGGCAGGCAATGCCAAGCTGCTGCCAGCAAAGCAAACAGAATATTGACATGCTTTCAAAAGGGGATCAACTCCAGAGGTAAAACGATAATTCTCCCGCTCTACAAGACTCTGGTCCGGCCGCACCTAGAGGATGCTGTCCAGTTCTGGGCACCAGTCCTCAGAAAGGATGTACTGGAAATGGAGCGAGTACAAATAAGGGCAACAAAGCTAATAAAGGGTCTGGAGGATATTAGTTATGAGGAAAGGCTGTGAGCACTGAACTTATTCTCTCTGGAGAAGAGATGCTTGAGAGGGGATATGATTTCAATATGCAAATACCATACAGGTGACCCCACAATAGGGATAAAACTTTTTCGCAGAATGGAGTTTAACAAGACTCGTGGCCACTCATTAAAATTAGAGGAAAAGAGGTTTAACCTTAAACTACGTAGAGGGTTCTTTACTGTAAGAGCAGCAAGGATGTGGAATTCCCTTCCACAGACAGTGGTCTCAGTGGGGAGCATCAATAGCTTCAAGAAACTATTAGATAAGCACCTGAACGACCACAACATACAGGGATATACAATGTAGTACTGACATATAATCACATACATGGGTTGGACTTGATGGACTTGTGTCTTTTTTCAACCTCACCTACTATGTAACTATGTAACTATGCTAGATTCGCTTGCTGGTGAATATGTGAAATGAACAAAACATCAATAAAAAGGGTAAAGGGTGGGGGGGGGACTTAAATTCCTCTTTGAGAATATGTAAATACTTAATGTCAATAGTCCGGGCACAAATGCACTTTGAAATTCCAATTATATATGTTACTTTTATTTTTATTGGCTGATTCTTTTTTAAAATATGCTGGTTAAGGGCTTTTTTTCACAACAAAAGGTGGTGTATTTTATTGCACATTGACATGAGCTTTTTTAGTATTGCATTTTTAAGCCTATTTCTTCTGACATTACTCCTGTTGTGGTTTGAGAAAGTGAGGTATGTTTTGTCTGCCTTGATGAACAGCCCTGATTGTTGTTATGGCAATTGCTACATTGAGGAAGAGGAGAAGACTGAGGCATCCTAAATGCCGCTTTACGGTTCATTCGTTGGTGATTCAGCATGAAACAAAAGGGCACTTTTTGACCATATACCATGATCTGTGAGTTCACCAAGGCAAATGATTATTTTGTGCATGTCTGTTGAAAAGTAGATGTCTATCGAAATATGCTTCTGATTACCCATGGAGCTTGTTTTTGTGGCTGTTCAGAGTCGGGCACTCAACTTCATATTTGGTGGGATTGCCCAATTGCCCAAAAATTCTGGAAGGCAGGTTTTGACTTGCCTCCAAAATCTTTGCTACACCTATACAGCCCAATCCTGCTACAGCCCTATTAAACCTGAAACCTGATGGGACCACACAGAATCAATTTTGCCTTCTTCTAAAGCTCTGAACAGATGCAAAAGAAACCATTGCTAAGGCATGAAAAACAAAATATTTAATTCTAGCTGAAACCATACACAGAACTAATAAAGCTCTAAGTCGTGCTAAAATGGAAGCAATTGAAAGAGATCAAATTGGTCAATTTGAGAAACTCTGGCTTCCTTGGGTTAAGCTTTGTTTACCTCCAGACTTTGATGACACACTATTATTGCCTTGGTAATTTTACTGTATTTGCCTTGATTATACTTTCTATTCATTTGGGATTGCAACACCACTTGTAAACCTACCATTCCCTCCCCCCTTTTTTTCTACCCTCTTCTCTCTATCTACTCCTATTTTTGGTTTTCTACCTTTCTTTTCACTTTGTGTGGTACTTATAAACACATTATCTCTTCTGTTTTTAATATATATACCCATTAGATTGACCTCCTTATTACTGCTCTTGCAAAATGAACCAATAGAATAGAATAGAATTGTATAATTTTTTTTTCATTTAAATCCTCTTTATTGAAAAGAAACATTTCACATTAAAAAAAGACAGATAAGGTCACATTCTGGGGACTGACATAACCGGCATTTGCATAGACCTCAACTTTTACCATATTTATACAACAGTCCACAAAAAAGGCAAGGAGCATGAACGTCAATAAAATACCCTCCTCTACCGGAAGAACATACAAAAATTTTCCCCCTTCTTTTACCCCCATTCCCTCCCCCTCCCCCCACCATCACACCCCACCCCCATCCCCCCAACCCCTCTAAACCTCATTCTCCCTCACCATTCATTCTGTGCTTCTCCCACATCACCCAATCCTTTCATATTTTCTCAAATTTTTTGTGATTACTTCTTTTCTTATATATGAGTTTCTCTCTACTAACTTCCTCCTTTACTTCTTTCACCCATTCTTCGACCGTCGGGGGTTCTTTTCTCTGCCAATTCTTGGCTATAAGCTTTTTCCCTTGAAACAGGCACCTAACTATTGCGGTCTGTGTATCTCTCGCGGGCTGTTGCTCCTCCATTAGGCCTAGTAGGCAGGTCTTAGCACCCATGTTCAGTGATGTCTTAAAAATACAATTTATCCTGTCCACAATACTTTTCCAATATCTATACAGTTTGGGGCAACGCCAGAACATGTGTAATAGATCTCCCCTCTCTCCTCCACACCTCTGGCACCCCGAGTCTTCCCTCCTCCCCATCCTAAACATCTTTAATGGTGTAAAATACACCCTATATATCAGATATAAATGCGACACTACCTGTGATGGAGAGAGGGAAACTCTGGGTCCAGATGACAATACATACTCCCATTGACTGTCCGACATTATCCCAACCTCATCCTCCCATTTCTTCCTATTTTTATCCTCCACTCTATCCCCCTGGATCGAGATTCTTAAACTACTGTACATATCAGATATCAGACCTTTCGTGGAATCTGAGTCGACCAGTTTTCTCACAGAAATCATATCGCTCCATAGTGGCTCCTTACCGTTAAATTGTGCGTCTAGAGCGTGCCTTACCTGCAAGTATCTGTAGAATGAACGGTTGGGGATCGCAAATTCAATCACTAGCTCCTGGAATGTTTTTAAACTCCCAGCCTTATAAAGCTGTGAGAGATAATGGATGCCCTGCTGATCCCACTCCTCAATCTTCCCCATTATTTTTACTTCATTAAGCTTGCTATTATCCCACAGTGGGGAAAACTCAGAGAAATCTACATAGCCCATTATTTTTTTGACCTTGGTCCAGCTCTTGACCATCAGCTGGGTAGTGGGACATCTAGTGATAAAGGAGTCCGCCTCCAGCGCTTCTGCTATAGTGTCATGGTTAGTGTCACCTAGAAGTACGTTATTCCCTGTTACCCCTTTCCCGGGCCTATTGCACCCTCCCATATGCTGGACCTGTGATGCCAAAAAATAACATCCCGGATCCGGCACTCCCAGTCCCCCCTTCTCTGCCGGTCGCCGGAGCGTCTGCAAGCCGATCCTTGCTGCACCGCCTTTCCAAATCAACTCTCTGAATAAGCTGTCCATTTTGTTGAACCAACGTTTAGCGATCCAAACAGGTGAATTGTGTATAATATATAGGATTTGCGGCATCCAAACCATTTTTATCAGGTTACAGCACCCGGCGACCGACAGAGGCAACCGTCCCCACACCCGACATTTCTGTTTAAGTTTTTTCATTAATGGAACTAGATTTTCTGCAATATATTGTTCCGGATCCCTTGAGATATTGATCCCCAGGTATTTCAGCTGATTTACTACCTTAATTTGTGGGGTTTGATACGGAAGGGGCTCCGTCAGAGGGTCTATAGGTAATATTGCTGACTTTTCCCAATTAATTTTTAACCCGGAGAAATGGCCGAAGTCCTCAATCATCCCCATGGCCGTCCTTAATGAATCCTGTGTGTCCCCTAGGAACAACAAAATGTCGTCCGCATACATTGCTATTTTCTCCTCTCCCCTCCTTCTTTTAAACCCCTGAACCCCCTGGGACGCCCTTATGGCTGCAGCCAGCGGCTCCATTGCCAGGGCAAACAGGAGGGGTGACAAAGGGCACCCCTGCCTGGTGCCCCTTCTTAATTGGAACCATTCTGAGCATTCTCCGTTGACTCTAATCTTTGCCCTTGGCTTGTCGTATAAAAGGCTCAGCCAATGAACAAAGCTGGGGCCAAACTGGAGTTCCGCCAACACCTTCCAGATATAATGCCACTCCAGGCAATCAAATGCCTTGGTGGCATCTAACGAGAGGAGTGCTCTCTTACCGCTATTCGCCGTGGGGATCTGCATATTTAGATATACTCGTCTTATGTTCGTACTTGTAGCTCTGTCCGGGATAAACCCGGTTTGATCTGTATGGATTACTCTTGAGATTATTTTCTTTAGCCTTGTTGCCAGGGCCTTTGCCAGAATCTTCACGTCCGAACATAACAGTGATATCGGTCTATATGATAAAACCTCTAACGGGTTTTTCCCCTCCTTCAGCAACATTATTATGATGGCTTCTGTCATTGACACCGGCAAATTACCGTCCTTCCCAGTGCCGTTTAGTACTTCCAAAAGCATGGGGAGCAAAAACTCCCCATACTTTTTGAAGATTTCTATGGGTAAACCATCGGGACCAGGGGCCTTCTGATTCGCCATGTCTGCCACAGCCCATTGTAATTCCCCAAGTGTCAGAGGGGCCTCCAGCATTTCCCTATCCTCTCTCGTGAGCGGGGTTAACTTAAGCTGACCAAAGAAAGCTGTCATTTCCCCGCCACGTCTTCCTGTGCCGAGCTATATAGATTTTTAAAGTACTCCCTAAACTCTTCTAATATTTCTGGGTTAGTATTTTTAATTGTTCCCTCTCTTCCTTCAATCGCTGGTATGGAATTCGGAGGGCCATTGGCCTTTATAATCAGGGCCTGGGTCCTCCCGACACACTCCCCCTCACAGGCAAACCTCCGTTTTTGAAATAACCTTTTCCTCTCCGTCTTTTCCAAAACCATTCTACTATACTCATTTTGTCTCTCTACCCACGCCTCGTATCTGGATGGGGTTGGATCCTCAACGTACCGTTCTTTCGCTCTTCTAACCCTCTCTTTAACTTTTAGTTCTTCTATCTGTGATTTTTTCTTAGTGTGGGATATTTTTTGAATTAGGATCCCCCAGAGGAAAGCTTTCAGGGCGTCCCAAACTATCCCTAATGGAGCTGTGCCTATATTCAACTCTGCAAATTCCACCAACCTCTCCATCACAGTACCCGCGTCCTCAATAATCTCGAGTCAAAAGGGGTTTACTTTCCAGTCACCCTTATTAATGCCTCTCTCACCCTTTAAATCAATTGTCACTGGTGAGTGGTCCGAAATCCCCCTTGGCTCGTAAACTATTTCTCCCACTATACCCAGCGATTCCTCATTACCCAACACTAGGTCTATCCTGGACAGGGTGGCATGTGTCCTGGAGTGGCAGGAATATTGTCTCACCCCAGGGTGCCTCTCTCTCCAGATGTCCACCAATCCCACTTCCTCACAATACTGTAGAAGCGGACTCTTAGGTTTTCCCCTACCCAGCTTTTTTAAAGGAAACCTGTCTACTTCATTATTCATGGTCATGTTGAAATCCCCGACCGCTACTACCGGGACCCCTGGGAGGCTCGCCATAAATTCGGTTAGATCATCCAAAACCTCCCTCCCAAAAGGGGGAGGGATATAGATGTTAGCTAATACACATTTCCTATTCTCAATTGTGCAATAGAGAAAAATATACCGGCCTTCTACGTCCACCTTACTATGGCTACAGGAGAAAGCTATCCCTGATTTTATCAAAACACTCACACCCCTTGAATACGGGGTGTGGGTGGAATGAAACTGCATCTGAAATTTTTTATGATCCATTATCTTAATTGATTCCTTATCCAGGTGCGTCTCCTGCAGACACAGTATCTGAACCTTCCCCTTATCTACCGTAGAGAGGATCATCTGCCTTTTCAGATTATCTTTAACTCTCCGAACGTTCCAGGAACATATAGTGAGCTTCTTTTTTAATTTCCAAGTGCTATCTAAGCCACCACTACCATACATCTGTGAGTCCTATCTCTTTGTGTCCCTTAGCAAAGTTAAACCACCTCTTTATGTGACTCCTATAATATTTGTGAGATGAACTTCCCCTTACTTCCGAATCAACCTTCCCCCCTCCCCACCACACACTCATACACATATTCCTCCCCTCCCTCCCCCCACCCCACTTCCCCCCTCCCCCTAATGCTTATAATGCTTTCGATGTAATACTTTATTGGTTTATTTGTTGCTCTACTCGTTACACTTGTACATTGTTATGTACTCATCCTGTTCATAAATCGATATGTTGAGCTCTATTGCTATTTTAATATTGTACCACCATAGATATATGTATTCAATTTGTCAATCTTTGTTATATTTTTTTAAAAAATAAACAAATTTGACGAGAAAAGTAGATGTCAAAATGCAATGCAAGCTTTTTGCACTGAAATTGTTTTTCATTTATTCTTAGGAGGCAAAGCTTAGGTGGTGAAGCATTGTGACAAGTGAGTGGCTTGTGAAGTAGCAAAATGAATTATATATGAATAGTCACTTTAAATATCCAATCATTCTAGTTTACTATAAATACCCAATCATGTGCAGATGAACTCATTTTACAGAAAATTGCTGTTAACATGATTGGCTAATTGAAGTGAAGTGAATTTTCATACATGAGAGTGACATGGTGTGAATGAGCCCTAAAGGATTTGCAATTAAGGGTCTGAAAAACAGGCTCTGCTTGTACTTTCTTTATTAAGAAAGCACGGTGGCTTTGAATGATTTAGTAATTGCACAACTTGTTCCAGATAGCTTTTCAGTACTAGTCCAAGAAAAGCCTGTCTGCCACTGAGCACTGCCCCAAAATTAAAATAGCTCTTTCACTTTTGCAGAAAGAATTACATTCTTTTTGCAAATATCCCAGCTCCTTATAGGACTGCAAAAAAAATATTTCTGCAGAAATCTCCTGTATCCTCCTACACTAACCATTTCTATCCAATTTGATAATTTCACCACCACTTCAAAACAGAATTTATGGGAGGAAACCTTTCCTGAAACAAAAATGGAGGCTGCTGAATTCTTAATTTGTGAACGCTAGTTTCCAGGCTAATATGCTGGTCCTCTGGATTCAATACCATAAATTAGGTTGCAACAATGCTGATACCGAGTATTTGCACGGGTACTCGTACTCGTGCAAATGCTACGATACCCAAAACCAATACCTTTGCATGTGATTTGAGCCTATACAAAATGAATGGGCTCAAACTGCATGCGTGATTAAAACATGAATGTGATGCAATTCCTGTCCGAATTGCATTTGATTTTCCACACAGCACTTGTGTGAACCCAGGCTTGTCATTATGACATTAGTCGGGGTTCACACAGGAGCAGTGTGGGAAACCACATGTGATTCAGGCACTCAGAAAGGAATTAAGCCAGCTTGACAGTATAGCAACCAGTAAAGAGAATGGCAATGACAGGTCTCATATTCTTCTCAAGAATGGATTACTGTAACAATAAGAGTCAGGGGAGTACATCTGAAGACAGCCTATAGCAGACATCACCAAATATTGGACTGTAGTCTGGACCAGGATCAAGTTTCATCTTGACCATGATGCATTTCTGAATTTATAAATACCATTTACAGTTGTGTATTCTGGGTGTCACTTATAGGGAGGATTGAGGACACTGATTTAAAAGGAGGCTGTGATGTGAAGGAGGGCTCTAATGTCACGGGGGGCCTGTGATGTGACTGTGATGTAAAGCAGGAGCCATGATGTGAATGGGGGCTGTAATGGGAAGGGGGACTGTGATGTAAAAGGGAAGACTGTGATGTGAAGGGGGGCTGTGATATAACAGGAGAACTGAGATGTAAAGGGGGGGCTGTAATTTGAAGGTGACTGTGATGTGAAAAGGGCTGTGAAGTGAAGGGGGTGCTGTGATGTGAAAGGGGGGCTGTGTTGTGAAAGGGGGGGGCTGTGATGTGAAAGGGGGGCTGTGATATAACAGGAGAACTGAGATGTAAAGGGGAGCTGTAATGTGAAGGTGACTGTGATGTGAAAAGGGCTGTGAAGTGAAGGGGGTGTTGTGAAGTGAAGGGGGGCTGTGATGTGAAAGGGGGGCGGTGATATAACAGGAGAACTGATATGTAAAGGGGGCTGTAATGTGAAGGTGACTGTGATGTGAAAAGGGCTATGAAGTGAACAGGGTGCTGTGATGTGAAGGGGGTGCTGTCAAGTGAAGGGGGTGCTGTGATGTGAAAGGGGGGCTGTGATGTGAAAGGGGGGCTGTGTTGTGAAAAGGGGGGGGCTGTGATATAACAGGAGAACTGATATGTAAAGGGGGCTGTAATGTGAAGGTGACTGTGATGTGAAAAGGGCTGTGAAGTGAAGGGGTGCTGTGATGTGAAAGGGGGGCTGTGATATAACAGGAGAACTGAGATGTAAAGGGGAGCTGTAATGTGAAGGTGACTGTGATGTGAAAAGGGCTGTGAAGTGAAGGGGGTGTTGGGAAGTGAAGGGGGGCTGTGATGTGAAAGGGGGGCTGTTATATAACAGGAGAACTGATCTGTGATGAGAAAGGGGGGCTGTGATGTGAAGGGGGTGCTGTGAAGTGAAGGGAATGCTGTGAAGTTAAGGGGGGCGTCATGTGAAAGGGGGGCTGTGATGTGAAGGGGGACTGTGAAGTGAAGGGCGGTTGTGATGTGAAAGAGGGGCTATGTTGAGAAGGGGAATAGTGATGTGAAAGGGACTGTGAATTGATAGGGGGACAGTGATGTAAAAAGAGCTGGGGTGTAAAGGGGGGGGGGAGCAGTGATGCGAAGGATCGAAATAATAATACAAACATTAGATCCACATCTTTGTGGAAGAAATTGTAACTGACACCTTGAATTTTAAATGAATACCTCTGTTCCAAAGTCTCTGGACCTTTATGGGGAATAATTATGGGATACAACATTTTAATTTTCTGACTACATTTTTATAGCTGTTGATTACTCCCTTATATAGATATTTATAAATAAATTTGTTAAAAAAATAAATGTTATAAACAAGGAAGAAGACTAATACCTATTGAAACCTTAAAGAGTATGTAAACACAGCATTTCATATTCCTGATATGTGCCTGCTGTACTATGTACATGTGTGAGAAAGTATCCTGTTCTCTTTGTATTGCTTCCTTCGTTTGAAATCCCTTGTGTTACTGCCAGTCCCACTGCTTTCCTATTAAAAACTGACCAAACTAAGCAGGAAAGCACACTGTGGTCAGTTCTCTAGCTGTGCTGGGAACTCAGCCTGCTCTCCTCCAATGATCAGACTTGTCCTGACACCCCCACACAGCCTTTCACTGGGAAGATCAATGTATGTTTGTTGCTTCTCCTCCCCCCCAGCGCTTATGCAGCTGAGAACAGAGAGAATGGGTTCACTTATAAAAAAGGGAAAAAAAAGGTATTTATAATGTTTTTTATATCTATACACAAATGTTTTGCCTTATATTTCTATGTTAAACTGAATGGGTTGTTTTACAAGGTGATCGTTTACAATCACTTTAAATACTCATTGTTATTTACTATTTATTTTAATACACAGAGGCATGAACATCACTCTAACACACTTACATACCATTGCTACTGACTTAAACAATTTTTCTTATGAAATTGTATACTTTAAATATTTCATGGATGGCATCCAAATGATAAAAAGAGAACTCTAGAATTTCAAAATATTTCAGATAATAATTACCCTTGCTTGTATAGTGCAGCAGTTGTTTCAGGCATTGTTCACTGTATAAACTGAGCTTATTGTTATATCAGTGGGAGAAACAGTGGTGAAAAAGTGACCTCTTTAAAGTGGAACCATCACACATCGGCTGAGCTTAGTTATTACATTTTTCTTTAAGTTTCCTCATACCATGTAATTAAAGAGCAGCACATGTTTTCACCTGAAATAATATTTAATTTTCCCTGGATTTATAGCTTTTTTTGCAGTGTTGATATTGAAATAAGTTTGCCATTATGGTGCATGAATAATTATTTAATTATTGTGATTAATTCATTAATCGATTTACTAATTAAAATGCTCTCTGATTCAAATTGATTCTGTCATTAAGTAACCATGCTTCCCAATACACCTAGTCAATTAGGCATCCTTTGAATTAAATATCTGCTCCAGGCAAGCAGCTAAATACACAGATGACCTACATATATGGCAACTGTTTTGCATGCTAAGGGATCTATACATTTTTTAATCCAACTTCACACACACCTACCAGACAGCACAGCCATATCCTTGACAGATACTAAAGTAGCGGCACAGGGTAGATTTAAATACTTAATACATATGCTCTGTTTCAAATGCTGCTTAATGCATTGACATACCTCTATAGACCCAGCTGGGGACAGTATGGTCATTAGACTAGCACCATCCACATGCAGCTTACCTCAATAAGAAAAAGAATACAACACAATTTTAATTCAGACGAGTGGGGATAGAGGGTGTGTTTCAGTATTTTGACGTGTAATGCCCCGTACACACGGTCGGATTTTCCGACGGAAAATGTGTGATAGGACCTTGTTGTCAGAAATTCCGACCGTGTGTAGGCTCCATCACACATTTTCCATAGGAATTTCGGACACACAAAGTTTGAGAGCTTGCTATAAAATTTTCCGTTATAAATCCGTTGTCGGAAATTCCGATTGTGTGTACACAAATCTGACGCACAAAGTGCCACGCATGCTCAGAATAAATTAAGAGACGAAAGCTATTGGCTACTGCCCCGTTTATAGTCCCGATGTACGTGTTTTACGTCACCGCATTGAGAATGATCGGATTTTCCGACAACTTTGTGTGACCGTGTGTATGCAAGTCAAGTTTGAGCCAACATCCATCAGAAAAAAATCCATGGATTTTGTTGTTGGAATGTCCGATCAATGTCCGACCGTGTGTACAGAGCATAAGAAGAAAACAACTTTCCTATGCCAAATCTCTGAGAAGAACCAAGGGAAGGACTGAGGGATGGAAGAAGCAGGGAGGGTCTATCTAAGACTGAGCTAACTAACACTAAACAGGAGGGGAGGACAGAGATATAAGAAATCAAAGCATAAACAAGTAAACAATAGCAACCTGATACAGTTAAGAAAAAAATACTTATACAGAAGGTAGGACAGAACAATCCCGACAAGAAATCTTACATTTCACTATTAAGCAGAGAAAGCAGAGAAAGAAAACTTGCAAAACATATATACACAAGTCCAAAAATCACCAAAACCCCTGGGGATCTCACTGGGACTCTCTCTCTGTTTTGCTGGTGTAGTTTCATCGATAACAGGTCTAACCTGAGACTACAGCTGCTTCAATGTGAGCATCACTGCAATATCTACTGAAAGAGATGGTGATTTAGGGGTGGATTTATTACAACTGGAGAACACATAATTTGGTGCAGCGGTGCATAGTAACCAATCAGCTTCTAACTTCAGTTCACCCAGATAGGCTTTGACAATAAAACCTAGAAGCTGATTGGTTACCATGCACTATTGCACCAGATTCAGTGTGCTCCAGTTTTATTGACACCCCCCCACCCCCCCTCTTTAGAGTCCCTAGTTACACTGTTCATGAACTGTTGAACACCAGTATTGTCTTGCAAGATCTCAACATTATTAGATTTCTGAACACCTATTGAAAGTTCAGCCTTGATCTCATCAGTAAGCTGTGAGATGATTCTCTGATGTCTTGATTACTCACAGGAAGTCTTGTTGTGGGAGGGAGTATCTCTTGAGTTCCCATAGCACATGTTTTGAGAAATGAAGGGAATGTCTTGAATTCTCTCAACAGTAGTTTTACAAGTGCAAACACTGATTGTGCAGAGCAGAGCTGTCGGTGACATCATCACGCTGGATGATCCGGGGGAAGGCAGCAGTGTCTGAAGTAGACCATGTGAACAGTCACACTTTTCATGATAACAAATTGGTGCATACTGAGATCAAAACGTAAAAGTTTTTAACAATTTTAAATAAAAAGATATACATATGGAGTACACTATGGTTGTATGTGTTTTATTATGACTCATTGTGGGGAATGTAAGGAGGAAGGATCCAGGGATCCAAGGATCTAAAGATCTAAACCCAGGGATGACATGCTTTGACCATAGGTTTTTAACGTAAGGTCCACCCTGAAGAGGGGGCAGCCCAGCAGATTGGAGTGATGAATAATAATAAAGGTGGAGCTATACAAAGATCACTATACTATGAAGTCTTTTTCACTGAATGGACCAGAGAAGTGCTCTGAGACAGCAATTTTCAGGAAGCCTAAGTTTACCCTAAACTAAAAAATAATAAATGCACATATTTTTGCATGTAAAAAAAAAAAAAATCAGTATTTTTCTTTTTTTTTACAGGAGCCTGCAAAATATTGCACCCACTGTCAGTAAATCGTGGGTGTGATGTCAGACTCCTGCACACCCTCCCTCCAGCTTTCTGCCAGTACATCTGTACAGGCTGTCAGTTTGAAAGTTGGAGGGAGTGTGAACGGATTATGAGCATGCTGACCAGCACACTCATAGTCATTGAGTACTCACTGAGTACTACAAGTCTGGTGGCAGACGAAATTAATAGTTTCTTGATTTACAGATCTCTGTGAATGAATGACCCGACTGTGCAGCCATGCCTATTTTACATGTGATAGTGGCCGCGGGGGAAGAACTCTTGTCCGCTGTCACAGGAAAGATGGGGGCTCAGGGGATGACGTGGGGTGCTGAACATGTTACAAGTTGCAGCCTAAATGCTGGTGTAACATGTAACATTTTCAAAAGGCGAACTTATCCTTTAACATCAATTAAAATACTTGCAATGTATAGTATCTAGCAATCTATAATATCTAGTAAATTAGACTATTACTACATTTAGCACTCAATGAGTGATGCTATCAGTCCCACTGAACTTCAAAAATACCACTATTAGCAGAGTAGTATTACAGAAAAATATATAAATTGAATCTCAAATACATATTATAGGTGCATATATTTTGAAATAAATCAATGCCACAGTAGTTGATAAAATACAGAATTAACACTAACATTCTTCAAAAAAGGTTAGTCCAGTCCAAAATGTATTTTAGTTTTTTTTATCCCTAATTTACATAAAAAGTATTATTTTATCTTTGGAGAATTTGCTCCACTTCCTGTTTGAGGAAACTGTTGTCGACAGGACAGGATGTGAGGATATCTTCAACAGAGACCCATATAGTGGTAAAATGTGACTGGGGTTCTTATCCCTCCCCACTCCATCAAAAACAAAAAAGGGTTGTATTTCATTGTGTTGTTCTTGCATTTTTTTTTCAATAAAGCACTCCTGCTTTGTAAAAACTAAAAGCTTGGCATACACTGTTCAAGTAAATGGATTTGTTGCTCCAGTCCTCATATGAGGTCCCATAGTTTTTCCACTTATTAACTTCATATTGTTTGATATAGCTAGCCACTGGTTGCCTAGGAGCCTTATAGCTAAGGGGTCAGCATGGGCAGTGGAGGCTTTTGGATACAGAGTGAATGCGTTTGCTATGCAGTTGCTTCATCTTGAAAAACATAATCAGAAATGATCTGTTTTTTTGGTTTTTTTTGTTTCACAAATCAGTTTTTTTACCACCTCTAATGCCTTTCTAGTAAACTGCCAAGAAAGCAAACTTTGAGAACTATACTGCAGACTGAAATCTTCACATATCGGCTTCAGCAGCCATTTTTTTTTTTAGAGACTGTGCCCACTCTGAATGTGACACTGTGTGAGCGTTTAAGTGCTGTGTCTCCCAGTAATAATTTCCCTTTGGGATTAATAAAGCATTCTGAATCTAAATCTGAATGAGATAAAGCCATGCATTGCAGTTATTGTCTGTAGTTCTTTCTTACAAGTTTTCTAACCTATCCTTATTTCCCTATTAACCCCAAATTTTCAAAATCCAATTGTCATTGGGACAGAAAGTGAGGTGAAATCTTCTGAACAGGGGCACAGACAGCAAAACAAATGTTACAGGGGTGATAACCCTTCCCTATGCTATCTACAAAACTTAAAAATAGATTTTTTGGCTGGAGCTACACTTTAAAAATGTACCTGTTCCGACTTACAAACAGATTCAACTTAAGAACAAACCTACAGTCCCTATCTTGTTTGTAACCCGGGGACCCCCTGTAATGTAATAATTCATTAATTGATTCACTAATTACACTGTTCACTGACTCAGACTGATTCTTTCAATAAGTCACCATGCCTCCTTTTAACACCTAGGCAGTTGGCCATGCTTTGACTTAATCTTTATGCAACGATAAGGCAAGCTACCTAAAAACACACATAAGCTATATTGTGTCATTAAGCCAAAAATATACAGTGGCTTGAAAAAGTATTCATACCCCTTGAAATTTTCCACATTTTGTCATGAAAAGTGTGACTTGCATTTGTATTCAGCCCCCTGAGTCAATACTTTGTAGCACCACCTTCCGCTGCAATCACAGCTGCAAGTCTTTTTAGGGAATATCTCTACCAGCTTTACACATCTGACATTGAGTGACATTTTTGCCCATTCTTCTTTGCAAAATTGCTCAAGCTCTGTCAGATTGGATGGAGAGCATCTGTGAACAGCAATTGTCAAGTCTTGCCACAGATTCTCAATTGGATTTAGGTCTGGACTTTGACTGGGCCATTCTAACACATGAATATGCTTTGATCTAAACCATTCCATTGTAGCTCTGGCTGTTTGTTTTACGGTCGTTGTCCTGCTGGAAGGTGAACCTCCGCTCCAGTCTCAAGTCTTTTGCAGACTCTAACCGGTTTTCTGCTAAGATTGCCCTGTATTTGGCTCCATCCATCTTCCCATCAAATCTGACCAGCTTCCCTGCCCCTACTGAAGAAAAGCATCCCCATAACATGATGCTGCCACCACCATGTTTCACGATGGGGATGATGTGTTCAGGGTGATGTGCAGTGTTGTTTTCCGACACACATAGTGTTTAGCTTTTTATGCCAAAAAGTTAAATTTTAGTCTCATCTGACCAGAGCACCTTCTTCCACATGTTTTCTGTGCCCACACGTGGCTTCACACAAACTGCAAATGGGACTTCTTTTGGCTTTTTTTCAACAATGGCTTTCTTTTTGCCATTCTTCCATAAAGACCAGATTTGTGGAGTGCACAACTAATAGTTGTTCCATGGACAGATTCTCCCCCCTGAGCTGTGGATCTCTGCAGCTCCTCCAGAGTTACCATTGGCCTCTTGGCTGCTTCTCTGATCAATGCTCTCATTGCCCGGTTTGTCAGTTTAGGTGGACGGCCATGTCTTGGTAGGTTTGCTGTTGTGCCATACTCTATTTTCGGATAATGGCTTGAACAGTGCTCCGTGAAATGTTCAAAGCTTGGGATTTTTTTATAACCTAACCCTACTTTAAACTTTTTCTGATCTGTCTGGTGTGTTCCTTGGCCTTCATGATGCTGTTTGTCCAATAAGGTTCTCTAACAAACCTCTGAGGGCTACACAGAACAGCTGTATTTATACTGACATTAATTTACATACCAGTGGACTCTATTTACTAATTGGGTGACTTCTGACGGTAATTGGTTCTACTAGAATTTTGTTAGGGGTATCACAGTAAAGGGGGGCTGAATGCAAATGGCCGCCACACTTTTTACATATTTATTTGCAAAGAATTTTGAAAAAAAATTATAATTTTCCTTCCACTTCACAATTATGTGGCACTTTGTATTGTTCTATCACATAAAATCCTAATAAAATCCATTTACATTTTTGGTTATAACATGACAAAATGTGGAAAATTAATACTTTTTCAAGGCACTATATAGTGCCAAAAAAGACTTGCACTTACAAAAAAGCAGCTGAATGAGCGCGATCACATGATTACAGAATATTCTTTTTGGAGTAAATACCCCAAATTAGTTTTCTGTTTTTTAGCTTGTTTTCACCATTTCATTATGTCAACATTTACTTTTGGTGAGATTTTTTCTCATTTAATGATTTTAGCGCTGCACTAATTTATATTATATGATTTTGAGTTTT
This sequence comes from Aquarana catesbeiana, assembly GCF_042186555.1. Classification (NCBI taxonomy): domain Eukaryota; kingdom Metazoa; phylum Chordata; class Amphibia; order Anura; family Ranidae; genus Aquarana; species Aquarana catesbeiana. The sequence goes on along the minus strand of NC_133325.1, from coordinate 262,923,571 downwards.
GTTTTGTAGACTCGGTGCTGGCTGCTTTTCTTTCTTGATTCAATTTATATTTAAGTATATTTCTAGCGCACCGTTTAGCCATCTGGCCTTTTTTATCACTCCCCATTTATCACTACCCTCTGAACTCGCCCTTGTAGCCAGTTTTCAGTCCATGTACTCACCCTACGGTCCATGCCAACGGACCTTACTTTGTACAGTAAACGTTTATGGGGAACTGTGTCAAATGCTTTTGCAAAATCCAGATACACCACGTCTACGGGCCTTCCTTTATCTAGATGGCAACTCACCTTCTCATAGAAGGTTAATAGATTGGTTTGGCAAGAACGATTCTTCATGAATGATTACTTATTATAAATATATAAACTCACGCTATCAGTGTGACAAATGTGACAAATAAGCATATATAGGAATGAAAAAGTGCAGCTGCTATTCACTTGGAAACCAAAATAAGAAAAACTACAGTGCTAGCAAACACAAAATCAATGAATATAATAAAAAAAAATAATAAAAAGTGAATGTCCATATAAAGTGACTGATGTGCTCGATTCCAAAAAGTGGAATCCAGAGGTTTCAAGATGTGCAAAAAGCAGCGTTTTTGTGTTTACAGCTCTCTAATGTTGAATGCCTGATTTTATCTTGCTTTTTGTATGTATCCATTTTTGTATGCGCAATAAATCTATTGCCAAACGGTACTTCACTATAATCCCCTCCTTTCATTTCGTTTTTGGGTACTAAATATCTCGGCTGAGTATCTACACACATGAGATCTGCCTAATGATTTGATGCCAAGCTGTCATCCCTGGCCACCATTATTAAGCCTGAAGTGACCCCTAGACTGAAAAGCTAGGGGTCCATTCCATCCAGTGAGTAGGGACACGGGGGGTGTTTTTGCGCACCTTGAACACTCTGGAGCACTTTGCACTTTTTGGATTGGAGCACATCAGTCACTTTATATGGACATTCACTTTTTACTTTTTCTTTTTTTCCATTACATGCTGATTACTGCTAATGATACCATTTTCATTACTAAAATCTTGTATACAGTCCCTTATCATCCCTTCCAAGAGCTTGCATACTATTGATGTTAGGCTAACTGATCTGTAATTTGGGGATGTATTCTGGCCCTTATTTTAAATATTGGTCCTACATTGGCTTTTCTCTAATCAGCTGGTACCATTCCAGTCAGTACCCTGTCAATAAAAATTAGGAACAATGGTCTGGCAATTACTTGACTGAGTTCTCCAAGGACCCTCGGGTGCAAGCCATCTGGTCCAGGTGACTTATTAATGTTAAGTTTTTCAAGTCCTCTGTTAGCCATGAGGGTGCTTCCTGTGATGTGCCATGAGGAAAAACACTGCAGTTTTGGTTTCTGAAGCCCCCCGATTCCCTTGTGAAGACTAAGGAGAAGAATAAATTCAATACCTTCGCCATCTCACCATCCTTTGTATCCAGATTCAATTCCTCATTCTTTATGGGGCAAATATGGTCTGTCCTCCCTCTTTTACTGTTTATATACTTAAATAATTTCTTGGGATTTTTATTGCTCTCCTCCACTATGTGTCTTTCATGTTCTATCTTAGCCGCCCTAATTGCACCCTTATATTTCTTGTTGCATTCTTTGTAAAGTTTGAATGCTGATGATGAGCCCTCCGCCTTGTATTTTTTAAGGCCTTCTCCTTTGCTCTTATATGCATTTTTACATTGGAGTTAAGCCACCCAGGACTTTTGTTCGCTCTTTTAAATTTATTTCCCAATGGGATGCATTTATTTAATATGCTCTTAAAGCAAACCCATCTCTCCTCAGTGTTCTTTGTTCCTAAGATTTTATGCCAATTAATATCTTCTAGCGAGGTTCGTAGTTTAGGGAAGTTGGCTCTTTTGAAATTCAGTGTCTTTGTATTCCCCTTATGTTTCCCATTTGTTTGATTTATACTGAAGCTAATTGACTTGTGATCGCTGTTTCCTAAATTGCCCCGTATTTCCACAACCGTGATTAGGTCTGTATTGATGGTAATCAGTAGGTCTAGTAACGCTTTGTTTCTAGTTGGCGTGTCTACTATCTGACCCATGTCCTGCAAGACATTTAGGAACTGGCGAGCCTTAGACAAATGCGCAATGTGATAATTAAAATCCCCCATTATGATGACACTCCCCAGCCTTGCCGCTAATCCAAATTGTGATAGGAGGTCCATCTCCCCCTCCTACCCCAGGTTAGGGAGCCTATAGCATACGACCAGTATTACTTTTCCCTTAGTTTCCTCACTTTGCAGCTCTACACAAGGATTCCACCTCCTCCCTTGCTCCCTTAGTGATGTCATCTCTCACATTCACTTGTACGTTATTCTTGATACACAGGGATACCCTCCCCCTTTTTTACCCTCTCTATCCCTGCGATAAAGGGAATACCCTTGAATGGTTGCCAGCCAATCATGAGAGCTGTTGAATTAAGTCTTTGAAATTCCCACAAAATCGAAATCCTCCTCGTACAACAGTATCTCTAATTCTCCCATCTTGTCTGCCAGGCTCCTGGCATTGGTAAACATGCCATGTAGTTTAGACCGGTCGCAGACTGTCTTCTTATTGGGTGTCCAAAGTCCTGGTTGCAAACAGCACTTGTTATTATACTTACCTCGTGTTTATGTGCTTTAGTCAACCTACCACAAATGCCCCCAATACTACCCTCTGGAATATGTTCCATGCTGACTATCTCTACCTCTGGGCCCTCCCCCCCATCGCCTAGTTTAAAAGCCCCTTTAACTTTTCAACCATATTCACTCCCAGCAGATGTGCACCCTCCTCATTTAGGTATAGTCCATCCCTTCTATAGAACTGAGAAGTCGGCCCAGTTCACCAGGAACCCAAAGCTAAGAAGGAAAGTAAAATGGAGGTCAGAAGGAGGTCGAATGAAGGTCAGTAAGAAGTCAACTGTGTTGCCATATGAGGGGTCTATGTGTAATCTCCATTAGAGAATGCAAATAGATATTTGTATAACTGTAGTTTAAAGAAGTTACAAGTTTAGTGGTATATAAATATATGTGTATAAATGTATTTAGAAACAAGGATTCAGGTTGAGGGATAAGCTTGATTAATTTACTGGATAACTTTGAAGTGTAGGAATGTTTTGATGTACAGTACATGTGGGTGCCACAGGGAATGCTCTATTATTTACCAGTCCTAAAATTGTATGCCAGAAGGGACAACAATTAGATTCATTATTTTATCTCAGACTATACGGGGCAAGGTAATTGTCCAGACCAGGCCATTTAAATCTTTTGTTTTTCACTGTATCCACTTTAAAAGACCCCTCTTTAGATATGCAAGGGGTTGACCATTTGTCCTGGAATGCATAATTTCCCTGCAAACAGGTCAAAAACTTACAATCTCATTTCCCTCCAAAAAGGGGATGGGGAAAAGACTACAGGGGGAATGGGGGATGGGGAAATGATCCAATCCTGGATGAGATGAGTTAGACTTCAATTAATTGAATAGATAGGCCCACCAATCGGGATGGCCCCATACAAGTCAATGAGCAATAGATCCATATTAGGTTAGGTCTTGGATAGAGACAGAAAGAGATCATCACAGGGCCCCCATGCTACACAGCTGGTAAATATCGGACATCTGTTTGGCACTTTCATGTATACATACTCGTCTTATGTGTTGTCAGTCTCGCTGTTTGCGTATCAATATGATTTTATAGTATGTTTTATAATTTCTTTGTTTACATTTTTCCTTTTTCTCCAACTAGATAGATTGCTGGTTGTTAGCTTTATACCTTCAGCTATTTACCAATACATTTCTGTTGTTGTGTTGAAGCTTTAACTCAAGGTTAAGAACTCTCATTTACAAAATCATGTCAGAGAAATATTAAATATCAAAGATATAAATTCCGGATAACAAACTGTACGTCAGAATAAAGTCAAATAAAGGTCAGAAACACATACGGTTGCACCCGCGCTAAAACTGGGAATGATCTCAGATAGGTCTCAAACTGATCTCCAATGCAAACGTAATGCACCTGAAAGAGTTTTAACTTTTCTCAATAGTGCTGGAGCATTTTTTCATACTATATATGAGCATTGGGACGCCATTTAAAAAGAATGACACCACAATGCACAATCCCACGCATTAACATATATTGCTCTCTACCACAACAGAGTGTGAATGGACACCCAAGCAGCCTATAGAAACCATAGCCATTTCATCACATAAAAAGTCCCCGATATGCGATGGATATTACCATTTAAATCCAGCTCACCACAACATTTGGTTAATACAATTTTGCTGCTTAGTGGAACACTATTTGCATTAAAGCTCTGACAGATTTAGAGTATAGGTTAATCTTAAAAACAAATAAAAGTTTGCTGTGATAACATAAAATTACTTTGTTAGTAAATCATCCACTAAAGCTCTGCCATGAAGCATTCAAACATTGCATTTACTGGTTCAAGGAAGGTCTCTTTGACTCTTAGTAAACATGTTTTCTAGTTGTAATTCCTTTAAAATACATTTGGCAGAACACAGTGAATTTCTCATGTTGTGGCCTTCTTTAAAGCAGTTAAGATCTGGAAACCAAAGTTAAAAGAGGACAATTTAAATCCAGCAGTCTATTTTTTACTGTTACAAGCTCTTCCGAAAAAAAGTAAATACAGAAAAGAACAAGAAAATAGCTTAATTTAAGTGAATTATTCAATGAATTGAGAGATGTTATCTTATGGACACCATTTTTCCATTTTAACTCAATCGAAGCGTAACTGGACTTGTAATAAGATTACACATACCTAAGTCAATGTACAAGGGCAGGTAAACTAATTATTTTGTTACTGTGTAGCAACCACACTTATCACTTGCCTTCTATTTTGATTAAACTTCCTTCAAACAGGTGTTGCGTGTATATATATACACACATATATACATACACACACACAAACACATATACACACACATATATACAGTGGGGACAGAAAGTATTCAGACCCCCTTAAATTTTTCACTCTTTGTTATATTGCAGTAATTTGCTAAAATAATTTAAGTTCATTTTTTTACCTCATTAATGTACACACAGCACCCCATATTGACAGAAGAACACAGAATTGTTGACATTTTTGCAGATTTATTAAAAAAGAAAAACTGAAATATCACATGGTCCTAAGTATTCAGACCCTTTGCTCAGTATTTAGTAGAAGCACCCTTTTGATCTAATACAACCGTGAGTCTTTTTGGGAAAGATGCAACAAGTTTTTCATACCTGGATTTGGGGATCCTCTGCCACTCCTCCTTGAAGATCCTCTCCAGTTCTGTCAGGTTAGATGGTAAACGTTGGTGGACAGCCATGTTTAGGTCTCTCCAGAAATGCTCAATTGGGTTTAAGTCAGGGCTCTGGCTGGGCCATTCAAGAACAGTCACTGAGTTGTTGTGAAGCCACTCCTTCGTTATTTTAGCTGCGTGCTTAGGGTCATTGTCTTGTTGGAAGGTAAACCTTCAGCCCAGTCTGAGGTCCTGAGCACTCTGGAGAAGGTTTTCGTCCAGGATATCCCTGTACTTGGCCGCATTCATCTTTCCCTCGATTGCAACCAGTCGTCCTGTCCCTGCAGCTGAAAAACACCCCCACAGCATGATGCTGCCACCACCATGCTTCACTGTTGGGACTGTATTGGACAGGGGATGAGCAGTGCCTGGTTTTCTCCACACATACAGCTTATAATTAAGACCAAAAGTTCTATCTTGGTCTCATCAGACCAGAAAATCTTATTTCTCACCTTTCTCACTCATCTTGGAGTCCTTCGGGTGTTTTTTAGTAGACTCCATGCAGGCTTTCGTGTGTCTTGCACTGAGGAGAGGCTTCTGTCGGGCCACTCTGCCATAAAGCCCTGACTGGTGGAGGGTTGCAGTGATGGTTGACTTTCTACAACTTTCTCCCATCTCTCGACTGCATCTCTGGAGCTCAGCCACAGTGATCTTTGGATTCTTCTTTACCTCTCTCACCAAGGCTCTTCTCCCCCGATAGCTCAGTTTGGCTGGACGGCCAGCTCTAGGACGGGTTCTTGTCATCCCAAACGTCTTCCATTTAAGGATTATGGCGGCCACTGTCTTCTTAGGAACCTTAAGTGCAGCAGAAATTTTTTTATAACCTTGGCCAGATCTGTGCCTTGCCACAATTCTGTCTCTGAGCTCTTCAGGCAGTTCCTTTGACCTCATGATTCTCATTTGCTCTGACATGCACTGTGAGCTGTAAGGTCTTATATAGACAGGTATGTGGCTTTCCTAATCAAGTCGAATCAGTATAATCAAACACAGCTGGACTCAAATGAAGGTGTAGAACCATCTCAAGGATGATCAGAAGAAATGGACAGCACCTGAGTTAAATATATGAGTGTCACAGCAAAGGATCTGAATACTGTCAATATGGGGTGCTGTGTGTATATTAATGAGGAAGAAATGAACTTAAATGATTTTAGCAAATAGCTGCAATATAAAAGAGTGAAAAATTTCAGGGGGTCTGAATACTTTCCGTCCTCACTGAACATACACATATATACACACACACACATATATACACACACATATACATACACACGCTTTTTTTTCCTCCTTGGGCATTGTTTTGAATTATATATATCATGCATCAGGTAAAAGTATGGTTTGACATTTAATAAGCTTTGTAATTTCTAAAAATAGCAGAGAACATTCAAAATGAAAAATAAGACAAATGTAAATAAAAGAAACAATGAACATAGAACTGATATTGTATTTTAAAATAGCTTGATTTTGTGTAGAGATGCTCTGGGTATGAAAGTAAATAAAATTATAATTCTTCAATTTTCTGATCGGGGCCTATATGTTGATCTGAATCTGATATGGGAAATGCAGATTTTGAACTGGAAACAAAGACATTCCTTCTAAGAGGTAAAATATAGAAAACTGGCAACACCAGTTGCAGAAAACATTACTGCTATCCAAGGCTCAGTTTGAAAGATTCCCCTTTTTTCCTCTCCCAGTCTCAATTTTTTTCACCAGACAGGAATTGAGGGAAAACCCCTAACAGCAACACAAACAGGGATACCAGTGTTGTGTTATTTTTGCAGTGTAAGGCCTGGCTAGGTAAGCCTTGAGTAGCAATAAAAAACTGACAGGGGTTATAAAGATTTCACACTTATTTCAAAACAAGAAGACAAAACAAGCTTGGCTAGAAATACACTTTATGAAAAACAAGTCAAGCATTAAAAAAAACAATGCAGTATAATGACATTTAAAAAATGACTTTGTTATTACCTTTGATACCCTGTTGATAACCTCTCGGCCTACAGCAAGACCTTGGACAAAAGTTCGAGCTGCAACAAAAGCTTTAGTCACTTGGGCTTTTAGCTTCCTTGGTACTTCTCCAAATGGTTTCAACTGGTCAATGTATTTGCTTACACATTCAAGATATTCTTCTGAGAAATGATATTGAGGATTTATGAGCTGAAACATACGTTCCAAAAGACGGGCCCAAAAATCATTTAGCATTTCTTCCAAATTGACATTTCCTCCTGTGTAGTAGCGTTTAAGCTCCATGAATAAATCCTGGAATACCTCTGAATTCTGCGTGTACAAAAGTCCATATGTCCTTACAAATATTTCATTTAGGGATCTCTGTGCATTTTCTAGAAGCAATTTGAAAAGTTCTAGACAGAGAAAAAGAAACATTAAAAAGTTTAAGGGAAAAACATGGCAGAATAGTTTAAATAAATGTAAGGTTAGGTTATAAGATTCATTACGAAAGTATCACATAGCAACCAATCACCTTCAAGCAAAAATTTGCTAGTATGATTACAAAAACGTTAGATACACAAGATCTTTAGTGTATGACTTTTAGCTAAATATCACGGCAAACTCCTTTAGCTATGTACTTATCGGCACACATGATTTGCCATTTATAAAAATATATAATACCAATTTAAGTATGAATAAAACTATTGGAAATTACTTCAGCACTGTTAAATTTGGTGAATTAAAAAATAAATGTACAGTGCATTTGAAAAGTATTCAAAGCGCTACACTTTTTCCACATTTTGTTATGTTACAGCCTTACTCCAAAATGGATTAAATTCATTATTTTCCTTCAAATTCTGCAAACAATACCCCATAATGACAAAGTGAAAGAAGTTTGTTTGAAATCCTTTCAAAATTTATTAAAAATAAAAAACAAAAAAATTACATAAGTATTTAGTCTTTGTTTGTACTTACATCCTCAAAGGATATGTAAAGATTTGTTTAAAAAAAAAAGTCATACTTACCTCCTCTGTGCAGTTGGTTTTGCACAGTGGCTCTGATCCTCCTCTTCTGGGGTCCCTCAGAGGCACTCCTGGCTCCTCCTTTTTCTCGAGTGCCCTGTTGGAGATCCGCTCTCCATCGGGGAACTCGTGTGGGCGCTCTCCTGTGTCCTGCTGCTGCGTCCATTGACACAGACAGTAGAACTCGGCCCCACCCCTGGCTCCTGCATCATTGGATTTGATTGACAGCAGCAGGAGCTAATTGTTCCTGCTGCTATCAATTTATCTAATGAGGACCCAAGACACCCACTGGAGCCTGTGTGCTCATTCTTATCGCTGGACAGACCGGGCTCAGGTAAGTAAAAGGGGGGCTCAGGGGGGCTGCTGCACTACAGAAGGGTTTTCACTTTAATGCATAGAATGCATTAAGGTGAAAAACATCAAAGGTTTACAACCCCTTTAAGTCATTTTGAGTATGATGCTACAAGCTTGGCACACCTATTTTTGGGCAGTTTCTCCCATTCTTCTTTGCATGACCTCTCAACGGACAATTCCTTGAACTTGATGGCTTGGTTTGTGCTCTGACATGCAATGTTAACTGTGGGACCTTATATAGACAGGTGTGTGACTTTTCAAATCATGTCCAATCCACTGAATTTACCACAGGTGGATTCCAATCAAGCTGTAGAAATATCTTAAAGATGATCGGTGGAAACCAGATGCACCTGAGCACAATTGAGTGTCATGGCAAGGGCTGTGAATACTTCTCACATGTGATCTTTAATTTTTTTATTTTTAATGAATTTGCAAAGATTTCAAAAAACTTCTTTCACATTGTCATTTTGGGATATTGTTTGTATAATTCTGAGAAAAAATAATGAATGTAATCCATTTTGAAATAAGGCTGTAACATAACAAAATGTGGAAAAAGTGAAGCGCTGTGAATACTTTCCAGATGCACTGTACATTGCATTTTTATTTGACATTGACCATTTCTGTCTTTTACTTTCAAGTCTTAAAGTGGATGTAAACCTGATTCTAGAAATTTGAGCTGGGCATATATCTGCAGTGTTTTCTTATCTCTCTTCAAAGCCCTATATCCAATAGCTGTCTCCTGTTCCATTCTTGTTATCAGCTTGATAACTCCTGGCAAGTTCTCCGTCACATATGATAACAGCAAGCAGAGTTTTGTGTTGGGGAGTCTGCAATAAATAGATTAGCAGAGTCCTGAACTATTCAATAATCAGCTCTGAAAGTCTCTACCTATGAGGAGAGGGGGTGTGTGCCTTTCCTCCAATCCGCTGTCTTGGCTGTATGCCCAGGTTTCACTGCAGTGTTGAACAGAAAGAGAAAATCTCCTAACACGAGCTGAACTTTCTAAACAGTATATAAAGCTGAAGACAGCAGATATACAGTACATGTAAAACTTATGTAGGGAGATATGTTTCATTCCTGTGTATCATCTGAGGCTGTTCACTTCACTGGGTATATGTCAGGGTTTACATTACACTTTAAATTAATTTAAATTTCCTCACACACCCTTTATATTTAAATTTTAGTTATGAAAATATTACAGATGTTTTTTCAGATGTCACAAATCAAAGACAATTAAATATCCATTAAAATAATGAATGGCAAATACTATGAAATTATGTTTATTAATCAGATCTCATTGCTTTCTTACTTTGTTTTATTGCAGACAAAGGCATAAAAAGGAACTTCTACAACTTAATGACTTTTCTTAGTAAAAGCCATTTCTTCCTTTTACCCTGGAACTGCCTTGTTGCCTTAGACATTTCCCATAGGACTTGAGGCTTCATTTATAAAACAGCACTAAGGGCCGTACCCCAGGCATAGAGCTGCTCATAAAAAGCATAGCACATTTATGAAGCACAGTGTTTTGCTTTTAAGATGTGTATTGAGCTTCACTTGGTTCACACTCCAAGGAAAGTGGAGTGCCATTCAATGAATGAAAAAAATACTCAGAAGGTAGAGAGCTCATTCACGAGACCTTTGAATATCATGTGACTGAACTCTTCTTGAACCACGACATTCTCTCTTAAGTGTTTAGCAGAGAGAACTTTATGGGACACCACAAGAGCTTATATTAAATGAGACGTAAAATACAAGCCACCGTGTGGAGTAATGATGAATTGTCTAGCAGAGAGCAGATCAACTTCTGGTTTTAAAATAGACCCTTACAGAATAAGATAATTGGAGAGGTTTTGTAAAAATGTTTCTTCTGCTTGAAAAACAGGCAGCACATAAGATTTCCACCCCCCACCCGCTAATTAAGATTTTAGCATTTTTCAGCAGTTTTACTTTAAATTGCTATTTTCTGCTCTTCTTACCTACTTCACTTTATTTCCTCAACTTTCCTCTATTTGGCTTATATCTACTTTTTTACCCCAACCTCCCCCTCCCCTTTTCCCCTTCCAACTGAGATGGACACATATCTACAAGGGCTCTTATTGTTTCACACTTATACAAATGAAAAATCATAAACTGGGATACTTAGCTCTTAATATACAAGGTTTGAACTCTCCCAATAAAAGCGTGAAGGCCTTTCATCATTTTATATCCCTACATGCCATCATCATTTGTGTACAGGAAACCCATTTCTCTAGCTTCTCCTGTCCTAGATATTTTCATGTTTCCTATCCTGTCATTTATATAGCTAATGCATCTACTAAACAAAAAGAGTGCTCATTGGCTTTAAAACAAGTATCCCCTTCACCTTAGAACACTTAATCTCTGACCCGGAAGAAAGACAACTTAACAATGCACAAGTGATAATAATCACATGCTATGGCCCAAAAAACAAACAGCTGCCCTTCTTTACACACTTGTTCAGGATCTTACACAAGGGACATCTACTGTAACTGGAGACTCCAATATTCATTTAGCATCCCTTTTGGACAAAGAAACAAGACTTATGGGTGCCCCTCCTCGTCTATGCTCTTGTCTTTTTTCCCGGACATTATGTACACTTCTTTCCCAATACTCTTTGGTAGATGCCTGGAGAGAGCTGAACCCAGAGCAGGCAAGACTGCATTTATTCTTCTCACCCACACCATGTGTTCTTTAGAATAGACCAGGTTTTTCCTCACCACACAAGCAATACCTCAGTTGCAGTCCTGTGAAATTTTGCCATCTGGTGGTAAGATTATAGCACTATCCTTTTATTCTAAACAGCACTCCATGGTAAACTGTAGAATGGTAGATGGTGTCTAAATGACTCTCTGTTGAGTAGCCCTGACATACACTAGAAAGTTTCAGAATCTTTGAATAAATACTTTACACTGCATACCTCCCCAGATATTACATCCGAAACGGTTTGGTGTACACATAAAACGGTTATTAAAAGGGAGATTGACTCAAATGGCCACCAAATTAAAAAGCAATAAGCAGAAAATATTACACAAATGGAAAAAAAACATGCTTATTTGCTAGATCAATAAAAATCCTTCCCTTCAAGCTCTCCTTAAACTGCCTGAAAGAAGAAGCAAGTTGAATCTCTGTTGGCTTCTCAAGTTGAAAAACAATATATGGTTTCCACATATATTGTAATAAACTGCACACGCTCTTAGCAAACTGGTTGTGTAGATCTATGCAGACCTATTCATCTAAAAAGAAATAAAACTGAATTCTTGAGCTACCCCATTAAAATACTCATTATATATTTAGAAAAGTGTTTCACAAACCTCTTGACAAATTATCAGACCCCCTCCCAAACCTGAGGTGACTGAAAAATTCCAATCCAAACTTCCTCTCCTTCACATCCCTGATAACCTAGTACATCTTCTTGAGACTTCCTTACAGAAGTGAAATCAGCAATCAAATCCTTAAAATTCCAGAACAGACCTAGCTTCAGGGCCATACATATATTAAAAAAAGTTTTGGCATGGGACTTTAAATAAGGTGTAAGACGCATGGAATACAAGCTAAAACATAGTTGATACATTTATTGAGAATTTGATACAATTATTATCATATTACATCAAACACAGGTAAAATAATATCAAGCCAATTTATAATGGTTCCAATGTACAGTACATGATTAAAAAGTTTCAAATGTCAATAGATGATTGGAAAAAGGCATCTTAAAAACATGATGTGTTTCATGAGCCACTCCTCACTTCCTCAGGAGTGGATGCACATAAAATGTAAATCGGCTGAGGCGTATGCACAGCAGCACCTAAGATGGCCGCAGGCTATTAGAGCTCTGCTCCACCGCGGCCCCACGATAACCACGGGAGCGTTCGGAGCAACCCACAGAGCACACCGGACCGTACGAGTGGGGGAATCCCCCAAGAACATAGCCCTGACAACGGCGACCGTTCGTCGGAACCTGGCGAGCCAGATGACAGCGGCGGGCCCTCCGCTCAGCTACGCCAAAATGGCGGCGGCTCCACGAGGCCCGCACATACAGGAGGAAATGGAGCTATCAAGGGGGGAACAGGACTCACAGCCTACACAGCCACCACAGACCCCAGGTGAGGACTTCCCACCACTGCCCCTGGCTGCATCCCCCGCTTCCACAGAGTCCCTCTTGGGCAGGATGGGACTGGGCCTTCCCTCAACACCAATGCTAGATCCTCACACAGGAATGTTGCTATCAGATACAGAAGCCCACTCTGAAGTACCTATACCATCAGACTTTCCCTCCATGATGGAGGCCTTCTCCCAGCTTCTCTCTAAGAGCCTGGCTCAAAATGCAGCACACATTACCTCATCCATCCATGCTGACTTGCAGCAAATAGGGATGAGGATGGACATAATTGAGAAGAAAGCTGACCAAGCAGTTTCCCGTATTAATCAAAATTCAGGAAGGATTCAAGATCTGCAAGATCAGCTGGAAACAGCATTTGCCAAAATCGATGACCTCGAAAACAGGTCAAGACGCTATAACTTTCACGTTCGAGGACTCCCTGAATCTGAAAAAGATGTACATGCTGTAGTAAAGACCCTTATGCGAAACCTCATACCAGATATCACGGAACAACAATAGGAGCTGGATAGAGCTCACAGAGCCCTACAACCCCCCCGTTCAGATGGTCTCCCCAGAGACATTATTGTGAAACCCCATTTCTACTCCATAAAGGAAGAGGTGATGAGAAGATCTAGGGGCTCAGAAAATCTCAAATTATTGGGACACAGGATCCAGATCTTTGCAGACTTATCACCATATACTGTACAAAAAAGACGCTCTCTCAAACTGTTACTCCAACTTCTGCTTGACAAGGAGATCTCATATCGTTGGTCCTTCCCCCTTCGTTTAAACTTTTCCTATAGGAACAAAAATTTTGGCTTTTCCTCATTCGCAGAAGGGGAACGGCTGCTACTGCAATTGGGTTTGATCCCCCAGGACCCTTCTTCCTCTCAGCACAGCAGGAACTTCTCCTCATCCACAAAAAGACCCCCACCAGCAAGTCCGCTGCAACCCACCTGGCTTAAACAGAGCTCCAAACGCTCAAAGGAAAATCTTCCCCCGTGATGGGTTCCCTTCCATTTGGATCCAGAACTTATTTCAGTGCACCCTGGTGGACTTACCGGTTCAACCGTGACCCTTCCGGGACATTTACCCTTCCTTTCCCTTTTTTTTATGCCCTCGGCAAAGTTGCCATATGACAGAAGGAGCTCATTCTTCTCCTTTACAGTGACTTCCACTACTCCCATCTCAGATTTCATGGGCGCAACAACAGCAGACCCTGCAAAATCGCAGGATTGTGGCGGAATCGGGAGGAGGTCTCTTATTTTCATTTAAAGTTATTTTATATATCGGTATCTGGACTTCATTCAGACCAGCTAGGTCCATATAGATTCTATTGCTTATTGTTCCCCCCCTTACTGGCAGATCCCAAAGTTGCACTTACTATAATTCAGCCTCTATATTTTCAATATTTTGATCACCTTGTAAGGTCCGACTAGTCCTGCGGACCCTAACTACTGGATACATCTTGCCATGCCATTGCAGCCCCTAGGTCTGGTGGGGACAGTACAATCCTATTTTATACATAACCATTAGTTGATAGGGTTGCTCTGATTTATTTCTCTCCTTATTTTCCTATTATGTTTTGTTGAAGCAGTGTTAGAATGTATTAAGTTTACTAGATATATGTTTCTAGAGGTGGCGGGGCCGTGGTGGATTTAGTGCACCTCCAGTTGAAATCAGACGCACAGATCGTGCGTTTGGTTTCTTGTTCGGTTATCCCTTTGGTGGATTACCAGCCCTCTCAGGTGAAAGGGTAGGGAATGGGCAGCCCATCCTACCCGGGGGTTGGGGAGGGGTCTGGAGACCCCTATTTTGCTATGTTCAGCTCATGTTACATGTATGACAGTTATGCGGATCAATTTTTAGTGACATATCTATTCCCTCTATTACTTTCTCTCACCTTTCTCCTCTCCCTTCCTCCTACTTGAGCGCTCCCAGGTTCTGCACTCGCTTATGGCTTCTCCTCCCAGGTCTGATGCTCCAGACGAGCTTACTACAAGTGATCCACAAGACAAGTCCTCTCACAAATACAGGTAAGACCTCTCTCATAAGCAAAGCCCCATCACACTCAATTTATGACTGATCTCCCCAAGGCTCATCCAACACTTAACTTTGTTTCACACAATACTCAGGGATTGAACTCCCCTATCAAGAGGAGGAAACTTTCAAATCTATCATTCAATGCACACGGATATTCTCTTCCTACAGGAGACCCATTTCCCCATATCATACAAACCTACATTCCTCCATCGTAACTTCCCCCAGTTTTTCATTTCATCTGCACCCAACAAAACTAAAGGGGTGGCTATAAGTTTCGCTAAACATATCAATCTCTCTCAACCTCACAACCTTTAGCTTTTGACTTCTCCCTGGATAAGTCAGGAGATGGACTAACGAAACCCAAACGCCCTACTAGACAAAGCATTAAAGTAGCTAAGTTGTTGCATGAGACGGGATTGGTAGATGCCTGGAGGGAATCTAACCCTCGCTCTAAGGATTATTCACACTTCTCAGCACCCCATAATTCCTACGCCAGGATAGACCACATCTTTATACATGCCTCTACAATCCCTTTGATCGTGCGGTCACGGATTGTGGACTCTCCGCTATCGGACCACTCAATGGTGACTCTATCCACCCATAGAAATTCAGGTCATAGAGAATGCAACCATTGGCGCCTTCAGGAATCCATCCTGAACGATCCCATACAGGCCACTATCATAGAGAAATCCATTAAAGAATACTTTAATTTAAACTCCACGATGGACATTACACCGTCCACAGTCTGGGCTGCTCATAAAGCGGTGATCAGGGGGAAACTAATGCAATTAACAGCTTCACTGAAAGCAGAACACAAAATCGATACGATCAAATTGACTGCGAACTTTCGTGCTCTCGCAAAAGCACACAAGCTTAATCCCAATGCGGAGTCCCTGACTCAGCTGGATAGGGCCCGAGCTCTTCTCAATCTGCACTTAACGACAGCAGCGGAAAGGCACCTCAGGTGGACAGGGGCACGTTTTTACTCCCAGAAAGATAAGATAGGGGCGAAATTGGCGGTAAAACTTACTCCTAAACCTCGCCAACTGGTATTTCCCAAAATTAAATTGAACTCAGGCGACCTGACCCAGAATCCCAGCAAGATTATGGAAGCATTCCAACAATCTTATGCGGAACTTTACAGACCGCAAAGCCAACAATCCGGACAATCACGGGGAGACTTTTTCGACTCCCTGCCATTGCCATTGCCTTCATTATCTTCAGAACATAAGCCCCTTCTCAGTCACAGAGGTTCTGGACACTATTAACTCCTTGAAGCTTGGCTCCTCCCCTGGTCCTGATTTGGGGAAACGTTAGCCCCACATCTCACAAAGTTTTTTAACTTTCTTAGGGAAGGACATCCTTTAGGAACTGACCTTAATGCAGCGTATATTTCGGTAATTCCCAAGCCAGGGAAGGACCCGAGTGAAGTGGGAAACTATAGGCCTATCTCCTTAATTAACAACGACATAAAGATTATGACCAAGATCCTAGCAAATAAAATAGCCAGTTTTATCCCCTCATACATACATAATGACCAGGTAGGGTTCATACCTGGGAGGCAAGGCCCAGATCAGATTAGAAGGACAATAGATGTTATCTCCCTCCTTAAATCAAGCTGGGATGGAGGTGCCCCCAATCAGGTTTTATTCTCTCTATTGACCTTCACAAGGCGTTCGATTCAATTGAATGGAACTACCTTTCCGAAACCCTTAGAAGATGGAACTTCAGGCCCCATTTCCTAAATATAATCGATTCTATGTACTCTAATCCCTCTGCCCAAGTGCGGTTGATAGGAAGATATTCGACCTCCTTTCCAATCGGGAGGGGCACTAGGCAGGGCTGTCCCCTTTCGCCCCTTCTCTATGCGATGGCCATTGAATCATTGGCCATAGCAATTAAAACAAACCCTGATATCAAGGGGGTGACATGCGGGGACCAGGAACACAAATGCGCACTTTATGCGGATGATCTCTTGCTATATATTACCTCCCCTCTAATAACCACTCCGAACATTTATGGGGTCCTGAACTCATTTAGCAAACTCTCCGGCTTAAAGGTTAATATGTCCAAATCCTTGGCTTTAAATATCACTGTTGCCCCCAACATAGTGACACAACTAACTAATAACTTTGAATTTTCTTGGGCCCCCATGACCATCCCTTATCTGGGGAGTAATTTAACCCCAGACGTAAATAACCTCTTTAAAGTTAATTACCCCACCATGTTCAACAGGTGTAGGGAGGAGTTACAAAAGTGGACGAGGTGTGGTCTGTCCTGGCTGGGAAGAATACACGCTGTCAAGATGACTCTCCTTCCCCATCTCTTATATTTATTCCGTTCTCTGCCAATCCCGCTTCCAAGGAACACTATTCGCAAATTACAATCGGAGATTAGTCGTTTTGTTTGGGGCAATAAGGGCTACATATGTCCATCCAAAATCCTATATCGCCTTAAATCACAGGGAGGATTAGGTCTCCCAGACCTATGGAACTACTTTCAAGCGGCGCAATTGTCGCAAATCTCTATTGTTTTCTCTAAAGGCCCAAAACCTGAGTGGCTCTCAATAGAAAGAAAGGCTACACCCCAAAACACCATTGATTACCTCTTGTGGTGTGATCCTACACATAGACCGGCTATAATGGCCCCCACACTTTCCCACTCAATAGCAACATGCACTAAACTACTTAAATTCCCCTCCCTTACCTCACAGCTCAGGCCTTTATCCCACATATTTCACAACACCAAATTTCTACCGGGAGAAAATATCCGAGCATTCCGATGGTGGACTGACAAAGGCCTTTACCGGATCGGACATTTCCTATCCCAAGCTGGCCCCCTTACCCTGTCTTATTGCAAGCGTAATCTAGAAATGCCGGACACGGAACAGTTCCGTTTTACACAAATCTCCCACTTCTTACACTCTATCTGGACTGACAGATTGGAACCGCCCTCAATAACCCCATATGAACATTGATACTCGAACCTTACGAAACAAAAGGGGGAATCTCTTTGATTTATAATGCACTTCCGTTTAATCTGGATAAGCCGCCCTACGCAAAGACCTGGGAGGAGGATACGGGCAAAGTTTGGCAGACGACAGCCTGGTTCAAGTCCTGGACTCGCTCCTACAAAGGTATTTGTAACATCTCCCTTATAGAGGCCAGTCTAAAGGTTCTGACCAGATGGTATTATGTTCCATCCAGGCTGGCATTGATATACCCCGGCACCTCGCCTCTCTGTTTTCGGGGCCTAGAGGGCTCTATGCTACATACATGGTGGACTTGTCCCCGCATCAGAACTTTCTGGAAGATAACCTTTCGTACAATCAGCAAACTGATTAAGATCTCGGTAGCCCCCAATCCACCTATTGCCTTATTTAACCATGATATACCTAATACACTTAAGCACTTACGGATATTATCATACTTCATTTTATTGGGTGCTAAAATCACCATAGCAAAAGCCTGGAAGAGAACCACGGTCTCCTTTCAGGCTTGTAAGAGGAAGGTTTCCTGGATTATGTCCCAAGAACAAACAGTAGCGAAACTGATTGACAAAATTGAGAAGTTTAATACCATCTGGGAACCTTGGGCCTCGTTTTGTAACATATCTCTCATACTGGGTATTGAACCGGACACAAGCTCAGCCTCTGTTATCAAATAAACCTAACTCCACCTTCTCTTTTCTTTCTTTTCCCTTTTTCACACGTTTTCTGTCTTCCCTTCTAGAGAGTGATCAGATCCTGCTATCTCTCAGGTATAATAAGATCTAATTCCACATGGAGAAGAGCTTTCAAGAGATTGTTAATTGGAGTATCAGTGGGACCCTTCCTCCCTCTCATTAGAGATTAAACAGGCACCACAGTAACGAATTGGAAGTTGGGGGCTCCGTTCTGTTAGCCCTTTCAACCAATTTTCAATGTTCCTGGGGAATCGGCTGGTCCGGGGCAGAGCCTAAACACACCTACAGGAAGATCCCAATGGGGGGGTGTGTGAGGGCTCCCGAGGCTATCTGACGTTTACCCTCCGGGAGCGAATTCCTACTTAGGCCTGTCCTTCTGTATTGGGGAGGTTCCCCGGATATCTCTAATATGTTCATGCAGATCTAATGAGCCGCACCTATCTGGCGGTCTCTAGAGTCCCATGAGGGACTTCACTGAGGGATATTCACATGTTAGTAGATCCTCATAAGGTATTCCTGTGACCCAGGAGACCTGGCTTAGTTCCCTACCATTCAGGACTGTTTATACTATGTACATGAGAATTTTTAAGAGTTTATATAAATAATCTTTTCTTTCTGTTGCATAGTTACTTCAATTTTTTTTTTTTATTTAAGTTTACATTTCACTCTGTACCTCACAGAACGGTTTAATACTCTACTAGATCTCGGTTAACTGTAGGACACAACAGAGATTTATACAGCAGATGAGACCTAATCAGGGTACGACAGTTTTATGTCTATTCATTTGATCCAGATTGTAATTATCGCTCATAACCATATAACAATTTTCATGTTACGTTACCGCATTCTTCAGAAATGTATGCAATTTCATGTGTGTTATGTAAAAAACATCAATAAAATGATTTGAAATCAAAATGTAAATTGGCTAAGCTTGAATGCTATGGTGACATTCCCAGTTGGTAACAGATCCATGTAATGTCATCCAGAGTATTTACATAAAAGTGTGTCAGAGTTAACAAGCCAAAGATGTTTCCTCATGTGAGAGAGAAAAGCAAAGAGGCCCTGTACTACAGTAAATATATTGAAATCCTTTTCCCACAGCTGGCTCTTTATTTTAATGATCTGTTAATGGAGGGTTCTTTGGGGGGAAGACACCTTATTAGCTTCAATCAACATGCTCCCCAAACCAAACTGTGGCAACACCACATGGTATAACTACCAACACCAAATGACAATGGTGTATTACCAGAAATCCTAGCCACATGTCTCAACAATGGCATCTGTCATTTGGTGGGTAAAGATCAAGCAGGATTTATACTGAAAAGACAAGCAAGTGATCATGTCCTACTTCTTATCAATGTTTCAAACAGAGATATTGGCCAGTTTTCATGCTATTCTTGGACATTAAGAAAGCCTTCAGTCTAGGTCTATGGCCCTATTTATTCCTCCTTTTTAGAGTAGTGGGATTTCCGTCCAAACATTTGCAAATAGGTAGACTCCATCTACAAAGAACCCCGAGTATTTGTACAGTATTTAGTGTTTCACTAACAGTTTTGATATAGGCAGAGAATCAAGACAAGGATACCCATTATCTCCATTGTTGTTCGCCTGAGCAAGTTCCATGTTCTTGCCATTTGCAGCAAAACCAAATATACAAAGTCGGGAGCTAGATGGCAACAGACATACATTTTGCATTTTTGCAGCTGACAATCTCAGGTTTTTCACCAATCCATTAATCTCCCTGCCCAACTTCGCTGGACTAGAGAGGACTCTGAATTAACAATAGTAAGTGCAAAGCCTTGGACATTAGCATTCCCCGAGAGGTTCTTTCTCAACTCCAAGACTTTGTCCCCTTCTCTTGGGAACCCTCCTTTATCTTTAGACCCCATATGAATTGCAAGACTTTATACCCACCTAAATTCTGAGGAGGCCAGCCATTACTGACTTGACCCATTACTATTCCGCAATGCAAACTGCCTGACTTTACGGCAACCATATTGTTTCCAACCCTCCCCTTTGGGTATCTATAGAGGTACTGTAAACTGATCCCATCTCATTAGATTCCCTCATCAATGTGAAGAAGGATCCTTAATCCCATCATTTGCCACTCTTCACAGGTATGGGACAATGTGAAATGGTCTGGTAAGTTAATGTCCCATTATGCCCAACTAACAACTGTAGTTTGCAATCCAAAATTTTTTGTAGCCACTAAACTTCAAATAGTGGGTCATAAAAGACCTATTTAGAATATACGACCTGGTCTCCCTCATGAAGCTCCTCAGTGTCCCCTCCATAAAAAATTTACACAAGGCCCCAACACAGGAAATTTTCAGATGCGTTCAAATCAAGCACTTAAACAAACAGTCATCATCCCTCCAGACATTGAAAACATTCAAACCTATACTGTATGTTTATATTACATTTCCTCTATAGGGCTATTTCCACCATATACACATCTATTCATCCCTCTCCCCTATATGGCATACAGGGAGAAAGACCTAGTAAGAGAAACAGATCAAGAGATTTGGAATCAAATCTGGCAAATCACAGACCACTGCTCCATTAATGCCATATTGGTAGAATTGAACTACAAACTACTTATACACTGGTGTATGGTGTTACAAAACCTGTTAAAGTTCAGGCCCGCTTCCTCCAACAAATGTTCTAGGGGATGCCAATCCCCAGGCACCCATCTACACATATGATGAGAATACCACAACATCAATAGATCATGTGCAAGTTAGTATATACTATTCTAGGAAAAGGCATACAAAAATCCTCACAGGAGGCATTGCTGCATTTCTTTCTGCTGACTATTTCTATTTACAGGGGCAAAAGTGCTAGGCAAGGTTTGGTGGTCCTCCACCACCATGATTACATATATTAAACACAAAATGACATTGTTTCTAATTAATGAGAAAATGGACATAATTCTCAAAAACAAAAGTTTAAAAAAAAACAAGGACCGCTGGGTTGAACAATACCTTCCTAGTAACTTTGACTAGTCCTTGAAGTGGATGTAAACCCAATGTCATCCTTTCTAAACTACTGCCATAGGGGTTATCTATAAGGATATACATGCCTCCTGCATGTATCTTTACCTGTCAAATGTCTCCCCTCTGTCTGTTATGAGACCACAAAAACTGCATATTCTGTGGGTGGGTCTGTTGTCTGGAGCTCGGTGGGTGGAGTCGTGACGTCAGTAGACTCCCCGCCCATCTCTACACTTCCCTTATCAATATGTATTTTTCTCCTGTGTATTTCTTACACTGAACTTCTGCTATGATCTCTAACATCCAGTGAAAAGACAGGAAAGTAACCACATGACTTCAGCATGCCAAATTATGCTGAGGTGTGAAACAGCCAATCCTTGAAGAGCTGCTGAAGAAAGAAGTGGGGGTGGGAATTAAAAAATAATGCATGTCTTAGGCTAGTGCATGAGATATGTAAATCACCTGTCACTCACAGCAAGGGGGAGGATTTGACAAAGTTTTTCTTTGTCAAGTTTTATCTCACTGAACAATAAAAGAGGATTGCTCAGAGCTGGATTAACTCTTTGTGGCAAGACTGGGCTCAAATTATAGGAAATCTTATATATTATGACATAAAAAAAAATTGGGTTTACTTCCACTTAAAATGCCTTCTGAGAGCAGCACACACTTGGCTATTCTGATTTGTGCCAGAAGCCAGTATGGACTAATCCTCATGTCCCCCTTCTCGAATCCCACCTTTAACATTATACTCCCAAACCTTTATATCTGTGCACAGGCTAGTTTTATACAGTGTGTGTCATCATGTGCATTCTGCAGAGCCAGAGAGCTATACAAAGGAGGGGCTCATGCTGGGACTTGTAGTCCTTCACTTTTGGGAATGTGACCCCCCCAAAAGCGAAGAACTACAGGTCCCAGCATGAGCCCCTCAGAGCTGAGGATGTGACACCCCTCCACCCCCCCTCAACTAGTGAAGGACTAGAGGTCCCAGGCATGAACCCATGAGATCTAAGGGGTTACATTCTTAGATCTCAGGGGTTCATGCTGGGTACTCCTTCACTTTTGGGGATGTGACCCCCCAAAAAGGACTACAGCTAGGTCCCAGCATGAACCCCTCAGAGCTGAGGACACGACATCCCCCCAACTAGTGAAAGACTAGAAGTCCAAGCATTAAGTCCTGAGATCGAAGAATATAACCCCTAAATCTCAGGGCCCAGGGTTAGATCATTCTTGGACCACGTAGCCACCACCAGAGGCCCCACAAATTAAAAATTTACATGGGAGGGGGGCACCCAATTTTAGTCTTGCCTAGGGCAGCACAAAACCAAAATACACCACTGCCTCAAGGGTGTATTACCATTAATACACTGCTGAGGATGCAAAATGAGCTAGAAACGGTCTTATTACCATCAAAGAACCAATTCCTCACTTGGGTGAGAATGTATAAATAATAAATAAGGGCCAACCATTATGATCTAACAGAAGCTGTAGCTAATTTAATTCTCATATTTAAATATTGTTCTCATATCTGGATTTTAAAGCCCACATAGAATGACATGGATGTGGATTCTGATCCGCTGGTGATAAAACTGTTTTATATGTTCTCGCAGTTGTTTGTTTCTAGGCTGCTGTAACTTTGTAAACCTTCAATAAAATATTATGTAAACAGAATATGGTTAACAAAAATCCTAAGGTGAAAAAAAAACAAACAACAATATCTCTTTCAAATATACATACGATTAAAAAAATGTCTGTGCATGTAAGGCTAATGAGAGCAAAACCAAAGTATTTAAGACAATAGCCAGAAGGAAACTGGAGAAATTGAAAACTGAACACAGGAATAGTATGCAAGAGCTAGATAGTGCTCCAGTGAACATCTGATCGACACAAACATGGAGCATCATGTTTGGAGGGAGGATCATGGCAAGATTTTATGTATGCTGCATGTATGAAGAAAGTCCTATGAGCTTCAAAGAAGAGCCAGAAATGTGTTATAAAAATATCCTATGACGTAAAATGCATTAAACTGTAACATTATGTTTCTGAATATTATAACGATGCGGTCCTGATAATACATTCCAGTACCTATGTATCAGCATAATGTCACTCTTGTTAAATTATTAATTTTAACATATTGATGATATTTTGGAAAATACCAAAGGAAAATTATCAAACACTTTGCTTGTGCAGCATTTATCTGCTAGACCTGCTTTATACAATTTATGTGGCATCAAAACATTATTTGAAAGAGTATTGATTTCTCTTTAAGGTCACTGGAATTAGAAATTGATCCAACACTGTCTTCTTGAGATATTGAAATATACATTTATCTCCCGTTTCACTCTATGGCATGATATATTTATGCAGCCTTCTAAACTAATATGTCCACCTTTGCACATATACAAAGCATATAAAGGGTATGGAGGATATTAGTTATGAGGAAAGGTTGCGAGCACTGAACTTATTCTCTCTGGAGAAGAGACGCTTGAGAGGGGATATGATTTCAATATACAAATAACATACTGGTGACCCCACAATAGGAATAAAACTTTTTCGCAGAAGGGAGTTTAACAAGTCTCATGGCCAATCATTGAAATTAGAAGAAAAGAGGTTTAATCTTAAACTACGTAGAGGGTTCTTTACTGTAAGAGCGGCAAGGATGTGGAATTCCCTTCCACAGGCGGTGGTCTCAGCGGGGAGCATTGATAGCTTCAAGAAACTATTAGATAATCACCTGAATGACCACAACATACAGAGATATACAATGTAATACTGACACATGATCACACATAGGTTGGACTTGATGGACTTGTGTCTTTTTTCAACCTCACCTACTATGTAACTATATGTAAAAATTTAAGAACATTTTTAAATTATTATATTTCCCCATTAAACATTATAAGAGCACAATATTCCAAACGCAAAGCAAATAGAACATTAAATAACAGATTAAAAAAAAAAATGCATGACAAAGGAGGGTGTATGCCATAGGGAAAGTTGACAATCTCACCTCATAAAATCGGAAGTTTTTGATTTTGTAATACCTTCTATTACTTCCATCATCATGAAGGTGAAAAACATATTTTGGCTCAACTTATTAAAGTTTCTGAAATAAGTCTCGTCTTTATTGTCCTATAACAATGATGGCAAACCTTGGCACCCTAGATGTTTTGGAACTACATTTCCCATGATGCTCAACTACACTGCAGAGTGCATGAGCATCATGGGAAATGTAGTTCCAAAACATCTGGGGTGCCAAGGTTCGCCATCACTGTCCTATAGCATCCAAATAGTATTAAAGCTGGATTCACACCTTTCTTTGTACTTTTGAATGCATTTTGATGTATAGTATTAATCCACATTGACATAAGTTTGCTACTTGCACTGAAACATGTTGTTCAATGCAATTGTTTTCATGGGCTGCCATAGTCATTAAAAGGTTCATTCAACAGACTCTGACATGTCAAAAAATGGGCATGAACTTTTTCTTCTAACTCACATTGTGGTGAACTAGCACCAATTAAATCAATGGCCCACTTGTGGTCATGAATTAAGGTACATTAAAATATATTCGTTAAAATCCATGGATGTGAATGTCATATGTCAAAGATGGCTTTCTCTTTCTTAAATTCTCTAATTTCTAGTACCCTACTTTTTATAACTGTGATTTTATATGCAGTTTTTTACATCCACATGTGAATAACTATTTTAGTACCATATATTTAAATTTGTATGTTTGTATATAAGCGTCTATGATTGTGTTTATTTTATTTGCCTTATACATAGCCAGCATTATTTAACCCATTTTGATCTTCCAAACAATTGAAAAGTACAGCACATAATGCAGAAAATCTGCATTTGGAACATAGCCACATTATATTCCCTATATCAGTTTAAACTACAGAATATGCACATATTTAAGTATATTACCTGGATACTTGTATACCATGAAATCTGTAACTTTCTTTCAAAACTGGGTGGAGGCCAGCTTGTTAACTGGGTGGATGTCAGCTTGTATTCTCTGGACTTGACAGAAAAACCTTTTGTACTTTTGTTAAGTTATAAGTCCATGGTCATTGTTACACTGATACAAAGGGTGCTAGAATAAGCTTTTAAAGCCTAACTCCAGGTTGATTTTAAATGTACCCATGCAGTAGGGTTTCCCCCACACTACATAGGTTAAATGTATGTCTCTCTAGTGGAGGGAAGGAAGAAGTACAAATTCTTACCTTGTTCCTTACTCCCTTGGTGCTCTTGGCTGCTCCAAGCTGTTGGCAGGCCTTCGCCATCTTTCTGTACAATGCAGGGCTGCTGGCCATGCATTGCACACAATGAGTTCATTGTCATCGACCAGGCAGTGAAGTGTTAAAGTGAAGCAACTTTGGGGTCACATGAAGAGGAGGAAGCTTGCGGGAGTGAGTAATGAGAGAAGTAATTTTTTTTTCCCTTTCCACCCTAACCAAGTGAAAATTTGGACCCACGTATTGTGGGGTGGTACTCCACTGCATGAGTAAATTTAAAAGCAGCCCAGAGTTTACTGTAACCACTTAAGCCCCGGACCATTTGGCTGGCCAAAGGCCAGAGTACTTTTTGCGATTCGGCACTGCATCGCTTTAACTGACAATTGCACGGTCATGCGATGTGGCTCCCAAACAAAATTGACGTCCTTTTTTCCCACAAATAGAGCTTTCTTTTGGCGGTATTTGATCACCTCTGTGTTTTTTATTTTTTGCGCTATAAACAAAAAAAAGCGCCAATTTTGAAAAACACGCATTATTTTATACTTTTTGCTATAATAAATATCTCCAAAAAATATATAAAAATAATTTTTTTTCCTCAGTTTAGACCGATACGTATTCTTCTACATATTTTTGGTAAAATAAAAATCGCAATAAGCGTTTATTGACTGGTTTGCGCAACAGTTATAGCGTCTACAAAATAGGGGATAGTTTTATGGCATTTTTATTGTTTTTTTTTTTTTTTTACTAGTAATGGTGGCGAGCAGCGATTTTTATCGTGACTGCGACATTATGGCGGACACGTCGGACAATTTTGGGACCATTCACATTTATACAGCTATCAGTGCAATTAAAAATGCATTGATTACTGTGTAAATGTGACTGGCAGTGAAGGGGTTAACCACTAGGTGGCACTGAAGGGGTTAAGTGTGTCCTAGGGAGTGATTCTAACTGTGGGAGGGAGGGGCTGTGTGTGACACTAAACTGATCACCGCTCCCGATTACAGGGAACTGTGATCAGTGAGAGTGTCTTTAGGCAGAACGGGGGCGCAAGCCGCCTCTTAAAGGGCAATGTACAGGTACATTAATCTGCCTGTACGTGCCCTTCAGTATATCTACGAATTTACACTCATAGGGGTTGATTAACTAATGGTGAATAGGCAGTTCACTCTGCATAGGAAATTGCACTTTGAAAGGAAAGTTTCCCTAGAGCTTAGTGAATGCAGTAAAATTTCACTTTGCAGAGACAACTCAATCACATGCTAGAAAATAGGAAAAAAACACAATTTTTGCTTGCATATGATTGGATGAAGTACGTTAACAGGGCTTTACCTCATTCTCTAAGCTCTAAAGAAAATTCCCCTGCAGAGTGCAACTTCCCTTGCAAAGTGAAAAGCCTATTTACCTTTAGCAAATCAACCCAATAAAGCATACACTGTGTAGAGGATGACCACTTATGGCAGCTTTAAATTGAATGACATAGTAACGAAAAGGCAAGACAAGTAGACTTGGAGTTCCAACAAGCTTCTGCTTCCACAAACTGTCCAATTAAAGGAGAAGTCCAGAATAAGCTTGTTTGGCTGGACTTCTCCTATAGGTCACAAGAGTGCAATCCGTTTTGCACTCCTGTGACCCGTTGTCAGCAGAGAGTGGACTGAAGTGAAAACCAACAACTTCTCTTCTTCTTTAAGTATATTCAATAATGAGAATTATCTGTTGTGTTTATTATCTTTTTGAAGTTGGGCTATAAGTCCAGTGCTCTGGCTAGCACTCTTAGCTAAAACCATAGTCACTGCTATCACATGTGGCTTGACTGATTTTATGTTTTACCATTTAGTCCTTTGAGAATTCGATGTGTAGGTAGAATGAGTATTGAGTCCAAATATTAAATCTCTGGGGACGAATAACTGAAGAAAGTAAGTCTACAATTTATAGTTTACCATCCTGGATTCAACACAAAACAGAGTTCCAACTTCTGAATTTAAACTCGTACATAAAAAGTTTCTTGAATTGTAATAAATATCAGATAATATATTCACAGTTGTATTAAATTTGTAACCAATAAAACGATTACCCCCAGTCTGACCTTCTATATTAGACGTGTTAATGTCAGAATATATGTGAGATGTTTGTAATTAAGAGCATGTACTGTACAATAGAAAATGTGAATTTAATGATTGAGTCTAATTGAAAAAAATATATATATTGTATATTAGCCGAAAAACAGCAACTTTAAACAATATTCCTTATAAATTCTGCTGATGTAAGCAAATTGGAAAACCATGAGGAGTTTTGACTTATGATAATTACGGTAATTATAATTACTGACCTTTAGAAGGCCAGCTGACTACTTTATATCACACAATATAATTATTACCATATGATTGATGTTCTTATAGAAAATATTTTGTAGCATTATCCACCTAAAAAATAAAATAGTACTATAGGACATCTATGTATATTAACCACTTCTCACCTGGCCACTGTACATATACAGTTGGGCAGGACAAGCATCATTCTGGAAGGACTTACAGGTAAGACCCCTTTCCCACTGGTGCGGTGCCTGCATTAGCGGTAAAGTGCTGCTAGATTTAGTGACAATTTACCGCTGTTGTAGTGGCGCTTTTTGGCCGCTAGTGGGGCACTTTCAACCCCCACTGGCAGCCAAGGAAAGGGTTAATAGCGCCCATGTTGCAGCGCTGCCAGGCACTTCGGCAGCACTGCCCATTCATTTCAATGGGCAGGGGCGGTTCAGGAACAGTGTATACAATGCTCCCACACCGCTCCAAAGATGCTGCTTGCAGGACTTTTGTTCCCATGCTGCAAGCGCACCACCCCAGTGTGAAAGCACTTGGGCTTTCACACTGGGGTGGCATGAGAAGCGCTTTTCAGGCGCTATTTTAGCACTAAAACTGTCACGTCTACCCCAATGCAGGTGGTCAGACACTATAGCTGGCTACTGTGTGCTTCACCTATAGCAGCCCCCTTTCCCTTAACACAAGCAGGCCTACCGGTACTTGGTTGCCACCAGGACTTATACACAATGCTATTGGAGGCATATCCAGTCATGCATACCTTCCGGCCACTTCCAGTTTTGACTGACTAGGCGGTGGAACGCACAACGCTCACAACAAGCGGAAGCAAGCGATACGGCTGTCCACACTCCACCTAACATTGCAGAGCCTGTCACCTCCAGTGCCGAGGAAAGGCTCTCACAAAGTAAGCGGCCACTTGGCCCATTGTTTTTAAATATTTTTTAATAAACGGAATTATGCAATGGTATTGTTCTTTTCATTTTTTTCACGATATCCATTCTGGCAGTGCCATTCCTGGATCACCCACCTCTAACTAGTTAAGACCCAAGATCGTTGTCCTTACAAACTACCACATGACCTTTCTTTTTAATTAATGAGGTCATGGATGTCCGGTAAGTAGGATACTTACCTATATCCACCGGGTGTTGCACTTACCAAAATCAACTATTATTATTGGTGGTGGTGTGAAAAAGATACAAATACTTCACTCAATATATGGACACCTATTTCTATATATTCCTTACGCATTTGTTTGCTTGTTCATTATGCACTTAACATGATGTTCTAGCAGTCCAGAGCATTTCCACACATCTGTGGTGACCTGGTTTGATTTGTCTACAATCAGGTGTATGATAAGTCTGCTGAGAGCACCATTTACGTGCTGGCTGTTTTACTGATGCACACTGTGTTCTCACAGTATTCATTTGATATGTTTATTATGATGGTATGTCTATAGTATTATTTACTTATACTATGCGGTATAAAGCACATGTACTTTATGGTTACATTTATATTTCTAGCACCCCCTTATCATTATACACCCCCCCCACAATGCTATAGTGCCTGGCCACCACACCAGGGCAGATGCGAACTAAAAAAAAGGGAAAGTGGAGAAATAACTTATTTTAACCATTTGCCTACCAGGATGATTTTTTACCTTTTTGCACACAGGTTAAAATCTGCCTTTTTTGTTAGAAAATTACTAACTCCCAAACATTTTATATTTTCTGAAAGCAGAGCAGAGGCTCTGGAGAATAGAAAAGGTGGCTGTTGCAGTTTTTTATGTCACATAATATTTGTGCAGCCATTTGTTAAACACAAATTTTCAGGAAAAAGTCCACTTAAATGGATTTTAGTTCACACAAACAAAATATAAAGCCCAATTTTTGGTAAAATATATTTAAATATTTAAAATTGCACATGCCTCTGAATTGGAGTCAAACTATGGCAACCTAAATTTGTACTCAGAGTCAATCTGTGGATAGTATAGGAAAGGAACAAACAGCAACAGAGAACATTGACCTGAGGTGTGCCAGGGTCATGTGGTCAGTATGCCTAAAAGGGGGCATACCCAAGTGTGAAATGAAAGAATGAAATGAAAAGAAAAAAAGGGAATGGGTGGGTGGGATACAAGAACCTACGACCATGAGGGAGGAGGCAAAGGAGGGCAGGCTTTATGCAGCCTGACTCCTCCTACAAATACAGGCTGACCTGCAGTCAGCCTTACACTTGTACTCGGAGTCAATCTGTGGATAGTATAGGAAAGGAACAAACAGCAACAGAGAACATTGACCTGAGGTGTGCCAGGGTCACGTGGTCAGTATGCCTAAAAGGGGGCAAAAATAAACACAGTAGGATGAAAGCTTACAAAGAGATTATACACACTGTTAACGTTCAAACTGCCAAATTGACAAATGCTTGTGACATCTCAAAAGGTGACTCTGGGACATACCCATAGAACAAGATGACCTCCACCCACCCAAATTCTAAATAGTAAGGGCCGGGACCCCTTGGCGCAAAGCCGTGGAAACCGCTCCTATCCTGAACGAATGGCTAGAGTATGCTAAGGGTCCAGACCCCGACTGGCCAAAAGGGGACGGCAACGAAGTATGCGATGAGCTGCAGAAAGGGGAGCACAAAGGGAAAGGCAACAGAGGACCAACCCTGGGTTTATCAGACGTAACACTGATGAGCTGGTCTAACACCAAAGTCGGGCACCACGCCTTGCCAGTCTTCAAGAACATGAAGTCAGTGCTACCCCCTGCTTGCTGCGTCTTGTGAGCATGCAGATGTAACCAGAACAGACTGGGGTGCCTAAACAGTTGATAGGCCAAAAGTATGAGAGAGCCTGGGCCAGAAAGCATAACTCCCTAGCCTCAAACCATAAAGGCCAGATATAGCGCTGCCTAGAGCACACAAGCTGGGTACCAACCCAGAAGAAGACCTCAAGAGCATGTCAGACATCATGGAAAATATGACCCGTGATGGGAAGTCTGCTGGGCATAGCAGGAGGGCTACTCCTCAGGATCCCTTTGAGGATGGCTTTAATAGGGTGCGCAGAAAATAAAGAAAGGCCTGTTGGGGTCTTCCAAAACAGAAATGCTGAGTCCCAACCAGATACAACCTAATAGTGCCGTCAGCCAATTTAAGTTGTAAGTGGCAAAAAACAGAAAAACTAATAGGTACTGGAGGTTGTAACTGTCGGGACTAGGAAACCTCGACTGGAAAGCATGGAAAACATTCCAAACAGTGACATGAGCCATCCTGGCATACAGAAATAAATATCTAATCGAACAAGGCTGCTGCATCAGCCCAATGGGAACCTTATTGCAGGAACCGAGGAGAAGGCGTGGCGTAGGCATCTGGGTCTGACATCTGAGCCTACCGGTCCCGGCCTAGGCCCCGGGGGGTTCCGGAATACACAAACCACTAAGCCAGTAGAAGCTGCAGGAGCTACATTGGCCGACTTCCAACAGTTCCACTTTATTACGAAATTTCTGGCAGCACGTAGCTAGGAAATTAAGGGTAGTGTAGAATTAGGACAGGGAAGAAACCACAGACCGCAGGGTAACTTGCTCCGCACTTGTGTCTGACACACAAGGGAACAGCAACCTAAAAACTGGGCTTCCCGAGCCGAAGCCGAGAAAGCAAACCCCCTGCGTTATAATTCTGCCATCAGATCAAAGAGTTGCGGCTAGCTATGTGAGAACAAAAAGGCCTTGGGCCGGTCCAGGTTCTGAAAGAGGGTGAGCTACCATGCTCCGACCCCCTAGGCAGAGAAGGAGGGTTAGAAGCAAAGTCCCCAACTAGACATAACCAAGGATGTAACATCGCCCCCAAGAATTACCTGCGACCAATTGCACACCCCCTGAAAAACACATTGTTAGAACGGGACCGATGTATGCCAGTCTTGTGTGATTACCAGGCCGAGTACCTGAGGCGAAATAGGTAACTAACATACGCTCAGGCCTAGAAACCTGAAAATGAGTCCGGGTACTGAAGTAAATGGTAACCTGAAAAACATGAAACAGAAATCAAGATGTAATGCAAGCTGCGTGAAGGAACATAACTGAACGAGAAACGCAAACTGCATGAGAAACACAGGTTGCATGAGAACGTGAAAGGTATGGACAACGTGAGTAACACGGGAAAGATGTGAGTAACATGGAACGCGAGTTGCACGAGAAAATGTAAAATTGCACGAGAAACGTGAACTGTACGAGAAATGTAAAACTGTACGAGAAGCGTAAAATTGCATGAGAAATGTAAAATTGCATGAGAAACGTGAACTGTACGCGAAACATAAAATTGCATGAGAAACGTGAAATGTACAAGAATCGTAAAATTGTATGAGAAACGTAAAATTGCACGAACAACGTAAAGATTCCATGAGAAACGCAAAATTGCACGAGAAACGTACGATTGCACGAGAAACATAAGACTGCCGAGAAACGTAAAAATGCATGAGAAACGTAACCTGTATGAGAAACATAACCTGTATGAGAAACGTAAAATTGTATGAGAAACATAAAATTGCACAAGAAACACAAAATTGCATGAGAATGTAATTTGCACAAGAAACGTAAATTGCCTGAGAAACATAACATTGCCTGAGAAACATAACATTGCATGAGAAACATAACATTGCATGAGAAACGTAAAATTGCATGAGAAACGTAAAATTGCATGAGAAACGTAAATTGCATGAGAAACGTAACTGTATGAAAAACGTAAACTGTATGAGAAACATAAATTTGTATGAGAATGAACAGTGGGCGCAATAAAGCGCCCGCATCATGGGATTGTGGTTGCCAAAGAAAAAATATTTTAAAAAGTTTTGATTTTCAAAAAAAAAAAAAAAAGAGGTCACGAGGCAAGTTTTCTCCTCAGACTAAGAGGCTATATAAGCCTCTGTGTGACAGACCCGCTCACACTTGCCCTGAGGTGGCTTAAGTTTGAGCTCCCCTGCGCTAACCTGGCTGGCTTGGGCTGTCTCTGGGCATGAAGTCGCTAGTAAGAAGAGTCCTTGAAAGGGCTGCAGCAGAAGGAGGGGATGAATGGCTCCAGCGGTGTTTAGCTTTCTCAGAAACGGACACTCCTGTGGGTAATGTAGCGGAACAGCGAGCTATGGAGCCACTCTGTGAATCTCGGCCAGCTGTCTCTGACTCAGCACAGCGCTCACAGGCTCACAGCATTCAGCGGAGCTCTCCCTCAGAACCTTCTTTTTTAGAAACAGCAGCGGTGAGTGAGGATAGAATTACAGCCATAACTGAGCAAGCGGAGTCAGTGCAAGGGGTTAGAACAAGCAACAGGCGGGGGAAAAGACGTAGGAGAGTTTTATCCCCTTCTCCAAGCCGTAATAGCCGAGGCAGGGTAGAACACACATATCATCAACACAATGCAGGGAAACTCAGCCCAGGAATGAAGCAGCTTTGCCTAGTTTAACAGATGTTTCGCCGGACTCTCCACCTGCAAGCCTGGCTTCACCTACAATACAGCAGTCGCCACAGTATGCTGGTAGTCAGTCCAGGCAGATACCTCAGTCAAATGCGGCATCACTTGCATCCAGGCCAGCCAGGCTGGATGCTGTGAGAGCCCCTCTGTCTCTTTCCTCCCTTACAGGTGATTTTAGTCAAGCAGCGCCAGGTATACAGATTCCAGTCAGATGCAATCATTCTGAAAACAGTCCAGTCGGTCCTGATAGTCAAGTAACAGCACCAGGTATACAAATTCATGTCAGATGCAGTCAGTCTGAACACAGTCATGTTGGTGAGTTTGCTCAAAATGAATTAATTAATCAATTATTAGTGTAATTAAATACATTTAATGAGAATATAGCTATTAATAATTCCACGTCTGTCTCTACAAACGTATCTCCTTCTCCAGCTAATGTTTGGTCTGGTAACTCTGTAGCTAATATTAATCCTATTCCTATAAATACAAGCATTCCTTTATGCATTCCTAACTCTGTTTCTGAGATATGTTTTAAAGAGGTACTCCCCTGTGAAATGTCTCCGTTAGGTTTTCATTTGCCTTTATCAGTAAAAGAAAAAATATGGAAAGGGGAATTCTTGGATTTATTATCGTTATTACCTATTGCTAAAGATTTCATTATAAAATTGGATAGAAGATCTGAGGATAGTGCTGAAGATAGATGCCGACCTGTTGCTAGATCCTTTTTTAATTGGTTGCAGGCGTTTTGTATATTCTCTGCGATAATGGGTGAGAAGCATCCAGAGAAATGTCCTGGACTTTTTCAGCATTTGGAGCATATTCTAGAGGCATATAAAAGTTTTGGCGGCATGGGATGGTTTAATTATGACGAATCTTTTCGTCAAAAAATTGCAATATACCCTAATTTAAAATGGGGTAACAAAGATGTTGGGCTGTGGTTAAATTTAATTATTCCTCAGAAACCGGTATATGCCAGACCTCAGCCTCAGTCAAATCTGACCTCAAATGCGTCAGCATCAGTTTATAAGAAAGGAACATGTTACGCATTTAATGAAAATCAATGCAAATGGTTGAATTCATGTCGTTACCGTCATGAATGTTCTTTTTGTTTTGGTAGCCACCCAGTCTCCAGATGCTTTAAAAGAACATCTAGCAATCAAGTCCTCAGGGATCATACAAAAAGCCTGCATGCCTGTGAGGCTAATCAAGATGCATCCATGGTTAATGTTGTACCCCGACAAGGAGAAAGCACAATTACTAATTGAAGGTTTTTCTACAGGTTTTAAACTCCCTATTTTCACAGGTCCAGGTTGTCAAGTATCAAAAAATTTGAAATCAGTCTCGCTCAATAGTGAAATAGTTAGGAAAAAATTAATAAAAGAAATTTCAGCCAATAGGATTGCTGGCCCTTTTCTCTCTCCACCGTTTAATAGTTTTAGAGTTTCCCCGTTGGGTTTAGTACCTAAAAAAGAGCCTAACTCTTATCGGCTCATTCATCATCTCTCTTTTCCTACAGGTCAATCCCTAAATGATGAAATTGACCCATTATCTACTGCAGTCAAATATGCCACATTTGATGATGCTATTCATATTATTAGAAAATTCGGTCGGGGTGCTTTATTAGCAAAAGCAGACATCCAATCAGCCTTTAGATTATTGCCCATTGCTCCAGAATCTTACAATTCCCTTGGTTTCTGTTTTGAAGGCTATTTCTTTTATGATAAATGCCTTCCAATGGGCTGTTCATTGTCCTGTTTTTATTTCGAAGTTTTTGCTTCTTTTCTTCAGTGGGTACTACAATTTGAATCGGGTCATACTGGGATAATTTATTATCTAGATGACTTCCTGTTCGTTGGTCCGCCAGATTCTGTAGTTTGCGATTTAATCCTCAGGTTATTTTTCTTTTTAGCTAAATATTTCGGTATCCCCCTAGCAATGGAAAAAACTACTTTTCCATCTCCAATTATTGAATTCTTAGGCATTAAAATTAATACGCAATTATTCCAGTTTGAGCTTCCTGCTCTTAAAATTTACAGGTTACAATCCTTTATTTCCTTCTTC
Organism: Aquarana catesbeiana; assembly: GCF_042186555.1. Taxonomy (NCBI): domain Eukaryota; kingdom Metazoa; phylum Chordata; class Amphibia; order Anura; family Ranidae; genus Aquarana; species Aquarana catesbeiana. Next base: position 262,888,042 of record NC_133325.1, on the reverse strand, counting down.
CTGCGCAGAAAAAAGATTTTATTAAAAGAGCTTCAATCATTTCTGGGTCTTCTGGCTTTTGCTACACGCATTATGCCTATGGGTAGAATATTTTCTACAAGATTATCCTTGGCTATGTCAGGTCTAAAATCCCCATTTTCCCACATTAGGTTGACCTGTGCTCTAAAAGATGATCTACTGGTATGGTCCCAATTTTTGCAGGATTTTAATGGCAGATCTTTTTTCCAGGAAGACTTTGTTTTCGCAGCAGATTTAGAGTTATTCACAGATGCTGCTGGTTCTCAAGGTTTTGCTGCTATTTTTCGTTCTCATTGGTTTTCTGGCGTATGGCCCCCACTTTGGATTGTTAACAAGTTTACAAAAAACATAGTTTTGCTGGAACTCTTTCCGGTTCTAGTGGCTTTGGAAATTTGGGGCGATCAGCTCGCTAACAAAAGAATCATTATTAATACAGATAATAGAGGTGTATTATTCGCTTTAAACTGTCTTTCTTCAAAATCTTTACTGGTCATAAAACTTTTGCGTTATTTAGTTCTCTTATGTTTAAAATTAAACATTTGGATTAAGGCAAAACATATACCTGGCAATCTTAATGTCATCGCTGATGCCTTGTCTCGATTCCAGATGGCTCGCTTCAGACAGCTATTGCCTCATGCAGATCTGGTTGGGTACCACTGCCCGAGTCATCTTTGGGATCTAATTTAAACCCAGTAATCCAGGTTATTAAGAATTCGATTGCTCAAAAAACATGGACCAATTATTTGGTTGCATGGGAAAGGTGGTTGAATTTCAATAAAGATTTGGGTTCTTCTGCTTTACCACCTTCTGAGAGTTCGATCTTAGCATTTCTTTGTTCTTTAATTCAATTGGATTTTTCCTTTAATCACATTAATAAAATATTAGCAGGAGTTTCTTTTTTCCTGAAGCTGAATAATTTCCCAGCCTGTAACAGTTTCTTTTCTGTTAAACAAGCTTTAAAAGGTTTACGGAAGGTTAAGTTGGCTCCAGATAAGTGAAGGCCAATTACTTTGGACACTTTGTCAAAGCTGTGTTTGGCTACTCCTTTTGTTTGTATCTCGGAATACGAAGCTATTTTATTTCATGCTGCATTCGTTTTGATGTTTTTTGCGGCCTTTCGTATATCCGAGATGTTGCCAAATAACAAACACAGTTTAGAAGGTTTGTTTTTATCAGAAGTATCCTTTTCAGATGATAAGGTCTTTGTTTTTGTCAGAAAATCAAAAATGGATAGATCAGGCAAAGGCCAGTGGCTCAATCTATTCGCTTTTGGTGACTCCATCCTCTGTCCTTTATTAATTCTCAAAAAATACCTTTCAGCCAGACCAGCTTCAGGTCAGCATTTTTTTGTTCATCTCCTATGACAAAATTCCAGTTTTCATCAGTCTTAAAACGTTGTTTTTCTCATTTGGGCCTATCCCTTTTCAAATTTTCTACTCATTCTTTCAGAATTGGAGCCGCTACAGAAGCTGCTAGATTGGGTTTGAGTGATGAAGTTATTATGAGATTAGGTAGATGGGAGTCTAGTAGATTTAACATTTACATCCGTCCTAACTTGTCTCTTTGATTATAGGTGATAAATCTTGCATTTGGATATTTGGCCATTCATACATTTACTGGGCTCATAAGAGAGCTGCTCAGCGTTGCTATGGTTCCAACTTATCCTTGCCTGCTGATAAGTTTGTTATACTTTGGAAAGGTATTCGTGGTCTACAATGGACTCATCTTTTCCTTCACATTTCTGAATTATTTCATTCTTGACCTTATCCATCTATGATAATTTTACGCGTTGGAGGTAACGATGTTGGTAGATTAAAAACTTTGGATTTAATGTTTTTAATGAAGCAAGATTTGCATTGTTTAAGATTAATGTTTCCAAATACGTGTGTTGTTTTCTCTGAAATGGTGTCTCAACTGCATTGGTTATATTCTAATGACAGCAGACCATTGGAAAAGACAAAGCGGAGAATTAACCATTCAATTGAAAAATTTTTACCATCAATCGGGGGATCTCCTTCCGTCACGTAGATTTGGAAGGTGGTTTTCCTGGTCTTTACAGACAAGATGGTGTACATCTTTCAGATGTTGCTCTTGACATTTTCAATTTAGGTCTTCAAAATTGCATTGAACAGGCCGCGGTGCTGGGGTTGCCTGGTTTTGTTCTCAAAACCGGCTGGTGGGGACTTGTTTTTTATGAATTTAATTTTTCAGCTCGAGTCCTATGACTGAGCAAGTCAGAATTGGTTTTAATTTGAAAGAATATTTATTTATATTTCATGGTTTATTTGAATAAAGTTATTTGTTTAATTCTAATACCAATAAAGGTGCCGCGGCCAATTTTATTCCAACCTGTTGTAGTGTGATTATTTATTATTATATAGTGCAACCTACAATTCCATGAACAGTGGGCGCAATAAAGCGCCCGCATCATGGGATTGTGGTTGCCAAAGAAAAAATATTTTATAAAGTTTTAATTTAAAAAAAAAAAAAAAAAAAGAGGTCACGAGGCAAGGAGCGGGAAAAACGTTTTCTCCTCAGACTAAGAGGCTATATAAGCCTCTGTGTGACAGACCCGCTCACACTTGCCCTGAGGTGGCTTAAGTTTGAGCTTCCCTTCCCTCCCACCCTTGTCGCTGGCACTATTATGTGGTTATGTCACCCTTGAATCAAGGGGGGAATTGTTTTTTATGAATTTAATTTTTCAGCTCGAGTCCTATGACTGGGCAAGTTAGAATTGGTTTTAATTTGAAAGAATATTTATTTATATTTCATGGTTTATTTGAATAAAGTTATTTGTTTAATTCTAATACCAATAAAGGTGCCAAGGCCAATTTTATTCCAACCTGTTGTAGTGTGATTATTTATTATTATATAGTGCAACCTACAATTCCATGTAAAATTGCACGAAAAAAGTAAAATTGCCTGAGAGACGTAAAATTGCACGAGAAACGTAAAAATTGCACAAGAAACGTAAAATTGCACGAGAAACGTAAAAATTGCCTGAGAAACGTGAATTGCCTGAGAAACATAAACTTGCATGAGAAACATAAAATTGCATAAGAAATGTAAAAATTGCGCGAGAACTGTAAAAAAAATAAATAAAAAATAAGTCTGCTGAGAGCACCATTTACTTGCTGGCTGTTTTACTGATGCACACTGTGTTCTCACAGTATTCATTTTATATGTTTATTATGATGGTATGTCTATAGTATTATTCACTTATACTATGCGGTATAAAGCACGTGTACTTTATGGTTACATTTATATTTCTAGCACCCCCTTATCATTATACACCCCCCCCACAATGCTATAGTGCCTGGCCACCACACCAGGGCAGATGCGAACTAAAAAAAAAGGGAAAGTGGAGAAATAACTTATTTTAACCATTTGCCTACCAGGATGATTTTTCTACCCTTTTGCACACAGGTTAAAATCTGCCTTTTTTGTTAGAAAATTACCAATAACTCCCAAACATTTTATATTTTCTGAAAGTAGAGCAGAGGCTCTGGAGAATAGAAAAGGTGGCTGTTGCAGTTTTTTATGTCACATAATATCTGTGCAGCCATTTGTCAAACACAAATTTTCAGGAAAAAATCCACTTAAATGGATTTTAGTTCACACAAACAAAATATAAAGCCCAATTTTTGGTAAAATATAAAAGGTGATGTTTTATCAAGTACATAGAAACCAAACATGTCAAGATTTAAAATTGCACATGTCGGTAAATTGGAGTCAAACTATGGCAACCTAAATTTGTGCATAGGTGATGCTTTAAAAGCCATTATAGGTTATCAGTTTAGATTTAATTATGAATTATGGCCCTGGATTTATTGCCCTCACTCCAATATTTGTGTCAATACCTCACATGTGTGTTGCAATTACCGTTTACAGATGTGTGCTGGACCTAAGTGTTCACTTGCATTTGCATGTATGCGTGGGGGGGGGGGTGCTTTTTATTTTTAAAATTATGTTTATTTATTTTATTTACATTTATGTTACACTTTTAATTTTTTCTTCATGTAATTTTATTGCTTTTACAAACCCTCTTGTGATAATTTTGACAGGTGACAGGTCCTTTTCTGGAGACATCAGAGGTCTATTAGACCCCGATGTCTCCCCTGCCCTCCAAAGTAACCAATCAAGTACATATTGTGCTTGGTTAGATACTTCCCTAGCTGTAACAATAGTTCTGACAGCTCTGAAACTGAAAGTGACAAAATCCTTTGCGCTTCTGGGATAATTCATCACAGAAGAGGTCAGGGAGTGGTTGTTCATGCATCTCCTCTGTGGGCAGCCACCGTGACTGCTTACTATCATCCCAGGATCCCTGGAGGATGGGACAGCCCGGGAACCACAGCTGGTGGTAGCAGGAGGAGGAGGACCTTCAGAGCACTGTAAAAGTCATGGGGCGGCTATAAAGCTGCCTGGATCACTGTTACATGAAAACCAATCATGTTCTATAAAAAATTATGGCTGCAGCCATTGTCCTGGAATATGAAGAGGGTAGGGGGAAAGAGAGGCACCAATCCGCCAATAGTGTGATATGTTTTTTTTCTGTAAAAAATGTAAATTCAATAAAAAGATGCACTCTCAAACGTCCGTAAGAAATAAGCATGCGACATACTCCAAAGCAATCATCAGTGGGGAATCTGTGCAGGACTGGAGCTGCCAAGAAGACAGGTCTGCTACAGAGGTCCATGCAGAGGTCAACGTGAGCAGTTGGGAAGCCTCCACAAGGAAGACAAACTATCAGAGAAGCTGTCAGATACCTGTGATGAAGGGGCCAATCAGGTATGCATTTTGGAGGCTAGGTACCATTATATAAAAAATGATGGTTGCAGCTATTGTCCTGGTATAACCACTTGCCGACCAAGGCATTTATGTATGAATGTATGTAGGCCACTATGTGGTTAAATAAATTAGGTGTGAATAGGGTTTAGAATGACATTTTTTCTATGAAGCTGACCATGGGGGCATGACCTCAAACTAGCAGGAGGAAAGAACAAATCTAAACTTAAAATTAGTTGATGTCTGGAACATATTTCCAGCAGTGGCAGTGAGTCAGTCAATGGTACATGCACTCAAACAAGCTTGGGAAAATATAGATTTATACTCAGCCAAAAAATAATAACGTCCCACCTCTAAAAAAGGGGCAAACTTTGGTCTTATTCTGACGTCACTCTTTGATGTTTCTAAGCACAATTTCAAGGGGAACTGAACCTCCATGAGTTGCAGGGTACGATAAGAAATTCCAAATACTCTATTATTCTGAATCTGGACAGTATAATAACTGGTCAGAGGGCCATGTGGTTCATGCGTTAATGACTAATTTACCTCCAGGGATGCAAAAGCACCGTGAACAATTATTATTAAATATATCATTTTCACTGCAGTATTCTTTTAATGTCTCTACTTATATAGCCAACAACTTATTCTCAATGCATTTTATTGGCTTCTCAAATTGTGACTTTAAAATATAATGGCCAAAACTATAACAGCTGGTGTGTTTAATAATAATGTTTACAGTCAATAATATTTTCTACAGAAATCAGGCGGGAGTCTCAATGTTGTGAAAAGACTTGAATTCTCTCCAGAAACCGCAGACTAAAAATTAGCCTGAAGCTATTCATGTGTACTTGGCCATGTATCAGAAAAAACACTTTTTTGTGACATTTTATTATAGCACAGATTAATAAAACGTATATAAGCTTATTTCGTCTCCCAGTTTTTTTTTTTTACTTGCTATAATTAGATGTACAATTTTTGTCTTTCAAGAATTACATATTTAAAGAGACTAATTATATTTTCTGAGAATGCATTGCTGTAATACAATGAGAGTTTTATATAATCCAATTTTCAGACGTCTCTGATACTCACATTTTGATAAAGAAAAACAATTGCTGAATGTACTGCTGCCAGGAATCATAACTGATGCCTTCTAATATAAACCCAGATTTATTTTTGGTGATATACAGTAACATTCAAATTAAGACTCTGGATCTACTGTTTTTGCTTACTTTTATATAAGTATATGTACATATATTTATTACATAAAAAGATTTTCTGTTTATATGTATCTGTTTTTGAAATGTGTATGTTATGTTTTGGCTGGATATACACTTTAATATTAAGCACTTGACCTCTGGAAGATTTACCCCCCTTCAGGACTGCATTATTTTAACTGACAATTGCGCAGTCATGCAATGCTGTACCCAAATTAAATGTATGTCATTTTTTTCCCACAATGGTGCCGATCAATGACTTATAGTGGGACTGCAATATTGCGGCGGACAATCTGACAATCTGACAATGCCACTTTTGCCACTTTGTGGGAACCAGTAACACTAATACAGTGATCAGTGATAAAAATATGCACTTTCACTGTACTAATGACACTGGCTGGGAAGGGGTTATACATCTAGGACGAGCAAAGGGTTAAATGTGTGCCCAACCAGTGTTTTTGTGTATTATGTGTGCTGCTTTCACTAAGGGATGTAATGGATTTTCTTTCCTTGCTTTGCAGGGAATAGAAAATCCATCATGGACGGCACTTCTTACATATGCAGAGCTCCGTCCAGCCTCTCTTCTCAACGATCAGCAGGTGCTGGCGGACATCCATTGGTTGGAACCAGTGTTGCCAACCTACCAGATTGAAATTTACTGACACAACACCCAAAATTTATTGGCACAGCTAAGTTTTTACTGGAATTTCCAAAAGTTACAAAATTACAGTTTTAAGTGCAAATGAGAGCATTTAGGCTACAAATAAGTACAATATGCAATTAACAATATGATTTAAAGTAGATAGGCAAAAAACATATTTCTTATTTTATTTTTGATATAGTAAGTAAGTAGCTCAGGGACAGGACTCAGGAGGGCAAGAAATTACAATGGGCGCACATACACATAAAATTGACTCTCACAGTGACACTGACAGCAGTGTGCAGCAGCACAGATAATGATGAGACCTCACCAACATGACACGTTCCTTTCTGAGTTACAGTGACAGTCTCTCTCCAAGCCAAGCGGTCCCCCCCCAGTCCACTCCAGTCTAAACAGCATTGACGGTCCCGGTCCCAGCTTCCCTTGCTCCAATACCACAGACCCGCACACGAGGCTCTGGCCGCTCTGCCTGGCTCCATTGCACCATGACATCACACGACATGCTCAGGCACCGCCTCCGCCAGAGCCGCCCAAACACACTGTAGCAGGCACTTGGATGGTCTCAGCCAACTCTGGGCCAAGCCGAGCGTCAAAATCATATTTTTTACTGGCAACCTTTTACTTTTACTGGCATTTACTGGAAAGGGAAAATGCCTGTTTTTTACTGGCTGCCAGTAAAAATACTGATGGTTGGCAACACTGGCCGGAACACGCTTTTCGGCTTCTGCTGTGACTAATCACAGCAGAAGCAGCGTACGTGCGCGCCCCATTCCCGGAAGTACAGACTCACATATATGTATACGTGATTCTGCACAGAACGGCCAGCATGTAGTAGTAAATCTACTATAGGTCGGCAAGTGGTTAAAGTGGTTGTAAACCTCAGAAATTAAATATGAGCAAAGCACATCCTTCTATAGTGTGTACTTGTATCAATTAAGAGCACTAAGTGTTATTTCTATTTGCTGCATCATTCCTCTGCTATCTGCATGAGTCATTTCTGACAATATTTCCTGATACCAAGAGAAAAAAGGTGACAGGGGAGGGGGCTCCAGTGTATTGACAGCCTCAGCTCTGTTCCTGTGTGCTGTGTGAAGGGTTTATGTCCCTTTCCATCCAATCAGCTCTCAGAGCTCTCCTCACTGAGCTCTGCAAAGTGTAACTTTAGCTCTCCGCCCCTTTTTTTTCTGACAGCTAAGACAAGCAGTATAAATCCAGTTGAAGTGTGTGATTTTCAAGAGGATTTGGCCCTGGATGCTGGTATACCGTACACTTTGCGGTGAAAGACATACACACAAGTTTTGAACATCCTGTACCTCCAAGAACTGTCAATCCATATAGACTTTGTATTATGTATATGTTCATCAGCCATTCTATCATATTCCTTTGTTCATATTTTCTGTTTTTTATAGCCACATTAGACATATGATTATGCCTTTGCCTCTATATGTCTACATGTACATGTCGGTGTAATATTTCAGATTTTCCATTCACTTGGGTTTCATCTTTTCTATTTATCTTTTATTTTAATTTTTTTTGCTTTCTTTGGAGGTTTTCTTTAATGAGATACACTTGCACTGTTTATAGACATCCACCTAGTCGAGAATTTCTGAAAACATTCACTCTCTGTTTTCAGTACAGAATACAGAGGTTGTTTACACACCTGTGAATTTTTAGATATCACGCTCACCATTGTGATTCTACACTCCATATGTAGATTTTTACCATAGCTATAGCGCTACACTTTATTGTTTCCTCAGTATAAATTCTGCACTTTGAACAGCTGTAGAGAAGTGGTATAACTTTTGTAGGAGGTCAGTCACTTCAATGGGTATATGTAAGGGTTTACAGCCACTTTAAATCTTGTATATAGTTTATTTTTATACATAATTATATACATATATAGTGACAGATGCACTGTATGTTACTATGTAAAGTACAGATAGTGAAGGGGAGAGCCTGGTTCAGCATTCAAAGGGTTTCTGAAGAAGTGTGAGACTGATTTTCAGGTTGGTGTTGCCCACAAAAGGGAGTAGTTTCCAGTTAGCCAGTGCTCCCGCTGTAGAGACAGATCTGCTGTAGGAGCAGCATGTGTGGGGATGTGCAAGGAGCATGGCAAGGTTGGCTGGGTACAATTGGCTTTATAGACAAGCGCTTTGTCCAGACTGACATCTGATGGTAGGAAATTGGGTCACTGACTTGCAAAAAGAGAAGGTGCTTGGGTGCTAGAGTAGGAAAAAAGCCTTACAGCCCAAGCTGGGCAACTCTATGGCCAGAAAGGGGAATATTGTTTGTGTCACTGTGGTGCTCACAAACCCTTACAAGGGTAAACTTTTTGTGAGTGGACATTTGTTAATGAATAAGCTAGACAGGAGCCCTAAAACATACACATATACTGTATATATATATATATATATATATATATATATATATATATATATTTATTGTGGGGGGTTAGCTCAATGGGGATCACCTTCTCTGAAAAAAAGGGTAGTCCAAACGGCAGGTTTTCTTGAAATCTGACTTATAGCAAGCTTTGTTTTTAAAAGGTCGCATGGAAATCAAATAAACAAAACAGAAAATAAATTCTCGCTATGCAGGCACTGACTAAACAGTTCAGGATCCTACCTCACAGGTGAAGGGCTTCTCCAAGTCACCCACAAAACAAAGCAAACCTTTTTTTCTGTCTCTCACAAAGAAGAAATCACATGTTTAGCTCTCTCTCTCTCTCTCTCTCAGGTATGGCTTTCTGAGTCCCAGGCCAAGAGCAATTCTTTGCTCCAGTCCTGCTTTATTTATACCATCTGTTGGTGGACACAAGAGGATCACAAAATTTGGTCTGGAACCAACCCAGCCAAGGTGGTAAAACCTGGACCAAATTTCACCTTAGTTCTCTGCAAATGAACGCACGCGAGGTGAAACATAACGTCTATCAATAACCTTGCCTTTCATAATGTCACATATCTCCCCCCTGCTCAAGCCCCTGCGGCTGAGCAACTGTCTGAACCAGACAATGGACGTATCTGCGTTATTCTGAAGTTCCCCAGCTCTATGCTCCCCTGTGAACTTAATTACTTGAAGGGCAAGGAACCACCCTGTCACCCGACTGTTTTTCTCGTTGTTATCACACATCCATTTAAGAGGGGCATGACTAGTTTGAATGGTTTCCCCAACAAGTAATTTTTCAGGGTATCTAAGGCCCATTTGATAGCTAAACATTCCTTCTCAACAATGGCATAGTTTTTCTCACGTCTGCTAAACTTTCTGCTCAGGTAGACCACTGTGTGCTCCTCCCCGTCTCTGATTTGGAACAGTACAACACCCAGTCCCACATCAGAAGTATCTGTCTGTACCACAAACTCCTTTGTGAAATCTGGGGTCACGAGCACAGGTTGTGCACAAAGGGCCTGCTGCAACATTTGAAATGCCTTCTCTGCCTCAGGATTCCACGTAATCATGACCGACCCTCTACCCTTCGTCAGATCTGTCAGTGGGGCTGCAATAGTGGCAAAATTGGGTATAAAATTCCTGTAGTACCCTGTGATCCCACGAAATGCACGCACTTGCTTTTTATTTATAGGTTGGGCCACTTTTGAACTGCCTCAATCTTGTTGACCTGAGGCCTGATCAGCCAGCCAAGGTATTTGGCCTCCTCCATGCCTAAAGTACACTTTTTGGGGTTGGCAGTGAATTCTGCTTTCCTAAGGGAATCTACTACTGTTTGCCCTCGGGGCAAATGAGATTCCCAATCTGGGCTGTGGATGACGACATTGTCCAAACAGGCGGCTGTGTATTGGCGATGAGGTCTCAATGTATTGTCCATCATTCTCTGGAATGAGGCAGGAGCACCATGCAAACCAAAAGGCATCCGCTTATACTGAAATGACCCCTCAGGGGTAGAAAAGGCCATCTTCTCTTTTGCAGATTATGTTAGGGGTATCTGCCAATAACCTTTAGTCAGATCCAAAGTAGTTATGTACTGGGCACTTCCAAATCTGTCAACAAGCTTGTTGACCTGAGGCATTGGGTACGCATTGAATTTGAACATACTGTTCAACTTAATGAAATCATTACAAAACCTTATAATGCCATCTGGCTTTGGGACCAACACTATGGGGCTTGATCAGTCACTGTGGGACTCCTCTATCACGTCCAACTCCAACATGTTTTTTAATTCCTTTGCAACTGCCTCTCACCTAGCCTCGGGTATTCTATAGGGCTTTACATTTACGTGGACCCCTGGTTTAGTAATTATGTCATGCTGTATAACACTGGTCTGTCTGGGTAGGTGAGAGAAAAAGTCTCAATTCTCACTCACAAACTCTTTATGACCTTCTGTTGGGCCACTGACCAGATTTCAGCTATAGGTACCTCAGTTGTCATGAGGGCCATGTCCTTTTGGGGGGTTGGCACTGCCAGTAGTCTCTCTCTCCGTCTGAGGTTTCAAGAGATTAACCTGATATATTTGCTCTGGTTTCCTTTTCCCTGGCTGGTAAACTTTGTAGTTTACATCCCCTACTTTTTACATAATTTCAAAGGGACCTTGCCACTTTGCTAAGAATTTACTTTATCACCAGGGTTGAAGGTTCTGGTCTTGGCACTCTGATTATAAAATCTTCTCTGGGCCTCCTGGGTTTTCTCCATATGTTTCCGAACAAGGGGCATGACAATGGCAATTCTATCTTGCATCGGTAAGATATGCTCGATGACACTTCTATAAGGCGTGGTTTCTCCCTGCCACATTTCTTTTGCAGCATCTACCAATCCCCTGGGATGTCCACCATACAGTAGTTCAAACGGGGAATAACCTGTAGAGGCCTGAGGTACCTCTCGTATAGCAAACATGAGGTACGGCAGCAAAAAATCTCCCATTTGTGTCCACCTCCTTTTTTAACATGCTTTTGAGAGTCTTGTTAAATTTCTCCACAAGATCATCAGTTTGGGGGTGGTAGACAGAGATAAGGAGATGGGAAATTTTGAACAACTTGCACAAATCTTTAGTGACTCTGAACATAAATTAGTGCTTTGATCCATTAATAGCTCTTTTGGAATATCCACACGACTAAATACCCGGAAAGCTCTTTTGCAATAGTCTTAGCTGAGGTATTACGCAAGGGAATGGCTTCAGGATACTGTGTGGCATAGTCCAGTATTACCATTATGTTCTGATGGCCCTGAGAAGACTAATACTTGTCCCACCAGATCCATGCCAATTCTTTCAAAAGGCATTTCAATTATCGGTAACGGTACCAGCGGACTGTGAAAATGCGGTGATGGTGCTGAATACTGACACTTTGGGCATGACTCACAATATTCTTTGACATCTGCATGTAACCCAGGCCAAAAGAATCTCTGGGTTATTCTCACCTTAGTTTTCTCTATACCCAGGTGTTCACCCATTATATGACCATGGGCTAAATCTAATACCATCTGAGGGTTTTGGAACCACTAGTTGCTCTACCTCCTCCTCCCCTTGCTTTACCACTTGATACGGCAAGTTATTTTTAAGAGTCATGTAGGGAAACGACACCCCTACATTAGGTTCAACAAATTTGCCATCAATCATTTTAACATTTTCTCTGGCTCTATTAGTTGTGGAATCTCTTAGCTGTTCCATACAAAAATCATCTTTCCTGACTTCTAAGTCAGGCACCATCTTCTGTCCACTCTCACTATTAACCTCAAGCTGGGGGCTGGATTCCAGCTCCTCCTGCTCCCCAGCCATTACAGAAAAGGATCTACCTCTCTATTGGACACACCAACAGTTTCCCTTTCAATTTTGCAATCAAAAGAGTCTGGAGTGAGTTTGTGTTTCCTCAGCAGGGGAGCTCTGTCCTCCTGACACCTTTTGTTTTCCACAAACTTCAAAAGTGGGTAAAAATCTCTCCCCACTAGTGTTTCATGAAGTAGTGAGGGTACCACCCCCACTGAATGTGTCACAGTGCCCCAAGGGGTATCAAACTCAACCACAGCAGTCTGGTAGTTACATGTGTCACCATGTATATAAATCATGCCAACAGTGCTAGGGTGTAACTTTGCAGGATTTACAAAATCACCTTTTGACTAATGTCACAACACTACCAGAATCTAGCAGAGCAGTGACTGGCTTTCCATCAACTGAAATTATACACATTTGTTTTTCCATGCCACCTGTGCAAAAAGAGACATGCGTTTTTTCAAATAAGCATTATCACATTGCATTGGTTCATCATTTAGGGAACAGTTAGCAGCAATATGACCTAACGCATGGCAGCAATAATATTTTATGTGTTCTGTACCCAGTCCTCTAAACAGCCTCAAAGACCTTCCTGACCTATTTGGCCAGTCTCTAGGTCCAGAGCCCATAGTCTCATTATCTGTGGCAACAGTCTTACCGGATCCTCTTGGCAGTTTTTCACCCCTAGAGACATTGGGATGGGGCACGGACAAGTCCTCAACAGCAGTATATCTCTCCACCAGGTCCACCATCTGGTTTGCAGTCTTAGGGTTCCCATGGCTGACACTCTTCCTCAAAGTGTCAGGGAGCATGCGTAAATAACGGTACATGACCACACACACTCCACAATCTTAGGTACTGACAAAGTCTTTGGCTGCAGCCACTTCTTGGTAAGGTGTATTAAGTCAAACATTTGGAAGTGGGGTGGTTTGTCAGTATTGTATGACCACGATGCACCCGTTAAGTCCAGACCGCAATAGTGACGCCCAGGTGTGCAAATATTTCAGCCTTCAGCGAATTAGTGAATAGGCTTTTTGGGGTTCTCCTGTCAGAAAGGACACTAGGAGTCCTGCCCTTTGCTCTTTTTGCTATCCTTCTCGAACAGCGACTCTTTCAAAAGTCGCTATATAAGCTTCCATATCATCTGCAGGTGTCATATACTGCAGGTAATAGCTGGCACACACCATTTTCTGTTCCACTGGCAAAGGACCTGTGGACTTGTTTTTTAATTCCACCAGGGCCTCCGCAAACTGGTGATTTGCCCCCTGCTGCGCTGCAGTGGCCTCTGCGACCTGGCGGTCAGGTTCCCGCTGCTGGCGGTTGGTTTCCTGCTGGTTGCAGTGGCCTGCAGCAGGGTTTTTAACACATCCTCCATCTTTAAAGTTGTTCAGGAAGTTGCCCGCCGAAAATCCATCATGTGTGGGGGGTTAGCTCAATGGGGATCACCTTCCCTGGAAAAAAGGGTAGTCCGAACGGCAGGTTTTCTTAAAATCTGACTTATAGTCAGTTTTATTTTTAAAAGGTTGCATGAAAATCAAATAAACAAAACAGAAAATAAATCCTTGCCATGTAGGCACTAACTAAACAGTTCAGGATCCTACCCCACAGATGAAGGGCTTGTCCCAGTCACCTACAAAACAAAGACAATGCAAACCTTTTTTCTGTCTCTCACAAAGCAGACATCACATCAGTAGCTCTCAGGTATGGCTTCCTGAGTCCCAGGCCAACAGCAATTATTTGCTTCAGTCCTGCTTCTATTTATACCACCTGTTGGTGGACACAAGTGGACCGCAAAATCTGGTCCGAAACCAACCCTGCCAAGGTGGCTGGTAAAACCTGGACCAGATTCCAGATTCCACCTTAGTTCTCTGCAAATGAACGCATGTGAGGTGAAACATAAAGTCCATCAATCACCTTGCCTTTCATAATGTTCCAAAAAATAAATAAATAAATAAATAAATATATATATTGTTAGAGGGACAGGCTCAACTTGTGTTGGCAACATAACCATGCACAAGACAGGTACACCCAGTCCAGTCCAAGCAGGTTTGCATTTTTTTTCAGCAAGGCAACAATGTATCAGCTCGTCCGAGAAGCTAACTATACTTGTGTCAGTTACTAACAAGATTCCCCAAAACATACAGCTCTTGTATAGGGATGAGCCGAACACCCCCCTGTTCGGTTCGCACTAGAACATGCGAACAGGAAAAAAGTTCGTGCGAACACCGTTAAAGTCTATGGGACACGAACATGAATAATCAGAAGTGCTAATTTTAAAGGCTTATATGCAAGTTATTGTCATAAAAACTGTTTGGGGACCTGGGTCCTGCCCCAGGGGACATGGATCAATGCAAAAAAAAACTTTTAAAAACTGCTGTTTTTTCAGGAGCAGTGATTTTAATAATGCTTAAAGTCAAACAATAAAAGTGTAATATCCCTTTAAATTTCATAGCTGGGGGGTGTCTATAGTATGCCTGTAAAGGGGCGCATGTTTCCCGTGTTTAGAACAGTCTTACAGCAAAATGACATTGCAAAGGAAAAAAGCCATTTAAAACTACTCGCGGCTATTGCATTGCTGGTCCGACAATACACACAGAAGTTCATTGATAAAAACGGCATGGGAATTCCCCACAATATGACCTGCCAATGATGCTATAACACTTTGGAGATCTTGCGATATGAAAGAAGGTTAAAAAAGTTGGAGGGGAAGTAGAGGAGACCATCTAAATATTTAGACCTACCTAAATGTGAAAAGAACAGAGTGAGGGGTCCACGAGAAAGAGGTGCAATCAGCAATGCTATGTGCGGTGGTATGGTGAAAACATGTCCAGCATACTCAATTTAGAATAGATGACCTTGTATAGGGAGGCCTTGCTAAATGAATGCAGTGCACTGTATAGTTCAGGTAGTGAGCTTACAGATAATGTATACGTTTATAATATTTTAAGATGATTGATATAAAAAGCTAATAATAAATGTAGTAATTATTATGTGAGCTATTACTGAAAAATGCCATGTTGTGATTTTGCTGTTTAGATTTTCTAAGGGCATTGTACTATATGTCAATGAAAGCTTTTCTAATGCGTTAGCATCCACACTTGTGAAATGTCGACAGATGCATTACGCAGTGCAAATAGGCTATGAATCAAAACAGTTATAGGTCTCAGGCCATGACACATTGGTTTTTTTATATACCAGTGGTGGCCAAATAATCATTTTTATATGATCAGAAAGAGGTTGGTCACATAAAAATGCACAATGATTCAAACATCATAGTCAGTTAAAAGTGACTTTATAGATATTAACACATATTTTCCGAGGAAGAAAACTAACTGGTTCAGTATAGCAGAAATAATGTATCATCTGTATCAATTCCCTGAGCAAGGAATAATGCTTTATCACTTAAGAAGAATGTGACATGTAATAGTGACCTGTATCAATGATATTCAGCATAACTTGTATCGGAGTAAGGGTGGTCATAATATTCATGGTTTGCAGGTTAAGCAAGTTTGACATGATTGGGGACTTTATGACCTGCCTAGAAGGCAATAACCAGTGTCTCCATCTTTCAGAAAGTGCTTAGCACACAATGAGATTTCCCAGCTTCAGTGGTGAAGTCAGAAACAAGATCTTTACCAAGTGCTCTTACATGTTGACCTAATATCTAATGAGCCCCAGAGTTCCAGCAACACAATGAAGGTTGGGCAATAAAGGATATGTACTCAGGAAGTCATTTACCCTTCTACGACCATCCTAAATCTGATTCCAGTTCGGACAGTCTTGTAAACAATCAGATATCTAGATCTATGTCATATTTGTCAATACACACCCGTGATCAGATTTTAAGTGAAAAGTTGCTTAAGAATTTAAAATGGTCAAACAGGCAGTCTTCCTGCTACAGAACAGGCAGCCAGTGGCATCACTAGGGTTGGTGTCATCTGGTGCGGTAAAACATGGTGTCCCCCCCCCCCCCCATTTCTGGTTATCAGACCAGCTCAGGGTGGGTGGCTCAGCTACTATACCTATACATAATATAGCTGTGTCCAGCAACAGCTCCCCCCCCCCAGGTTGTCAGACGGTCTGCTGCTGCTGGATACAGCTATAATATATATAGTGTGGGCGATCAGCTTCAAGTAGGGAGTTCCCAGAGAGGTAATCCAGCCATGTGCAAGGTTAAGGGCTTCCTGCCCATGTTTATTTGGTCAGCAAATACAGCAAGAGAAAAGGCTTCTCACGCGGGGTAGAAAGCATAGTCCCTAAGCAAATGTCCATCAACAAAATGTAAGCCTTTTGGCCAATAAATAGACCTCACTGAGTCTGCTTCAGTCCTGCAGGCATGTTCCCTCACATCCTTCTCTCTCAGCACCACCACTGATTCTACTCAGGTAAGTCAAAATTATACCCCAGGTGGGGAATAAGGTGTGGCCAGTCCTTAACCCCTTGCTGCCTACAGACCTTTCACTGTCACTCATTTATCTTAAGAACCTCAAGATCCTGCATGACAGATACACCCCATCTATCACTGACAGGGGCTGTCTGTCACATACCTCTCCCCTCTGTTTGAACCCTTGGGTTCGAACACCGGATATCAAACAGTGGGTTCTAGAAAATGCATCTGCGTTTTGCTGGTTACAGCCCATCCTGTGCTCCACTTTAAAAGAGAAATCTTGGAGTGCCAGGAACCAACAGGTAACCCTTGCATTACGGTCCTTAGCTTGGGCCATCCATTTTAAGGGGGCATGGTCTGTTATCAGTGAGAATTGGTACCCCAGCAAGTAGTATGGTAGAGTCTCTAAGGCCCATTTAATGGCCAAACACTCTTGCTCCACAATACTATAATTTACCTCTGCCGGGGTCAACTTCTGACTCAAATAGACCACTGGGTGTTCTTCTCCGCCTACCACTTGTGACAAGACCCCCAGATCTATACTCAAAGCATCAGTTTGGACCACAAACTCTTTTTGTTAAAGTCTGGGGCCACCAACACAGGCTTTTTACACAGAACCTCCTTTAGACTTTGGAAAGCTGCTTCTGCCTCAGGATTCCACTGGGATGTACTGGGATGTACTGGGATGTACTGAAAGCCTCTGGCAGACTTAACTCCTGGCCCTATCAGATCGATGACAATTTCTTCAAAAAGAATCTCAATCAGGGGCAAAGGCACCAGTGGGCTATGGTAATGGGGCATAGGGGCTGCCTTTTAACACTCAGGGCATGACTCACAATAGCTTTTCAAGTTGGCATGTATCCCAGGCCAAAAGAAACGCTGTACAAGACGTTCTTTGGTCTTTTCATAGGCCAGATGACCATTCTGGGATGTGTATGGGCCAGGTTCAGCACTGTCCTCCTATAGGAGCCAGGCACCCCGAATTTTGTCAACCCGATACAGCATTGTTAACCGCCATATGAGGAAACAAGTTCTTCAGCCCTGGGGGCTACCAGGATCCCATTATTTAGCTTAACATTTTCCAGGCTTTTATAAGAGTAACTAGGCTGTCCCACAGTTGTCCAAAGAAACTCCGGCACACCAGGCAACTTTAGGGTCTCAGGGGTCAACTCCGGTTCACACGTACAGACTGCTAAGGGAAAATACACATTTTCATCAGGGGTCACCGCTACAGCATTTTCATCAACCTTTGGTTCAAAGGGGTTGGGGTTCCCCCCGGCAGTCCTACTAGGAAGTCCAGGCTCAATACTCTTCTCCTTCCCCCTGCAAAGTTCCTGGAACAGTGGAAAGTCTCTCCCCAATATTACACTGTGCAATAGGATAGGGGAAACAGCCACTTCATGGCAAACAGATCCTGAGCTGGTTTCAAAGGTCACCATTGCTGTGGGGTACTTCTTACAGTAACCATGCACACATACCACTCCTACCTGATGCTGGGTCAGTTGTTCAGGGTCCACCAGCCGGGTATGGACCAGAGTGACCAGGCTTCCAGAGTCAAGGAGAGCACCCACACTTTTCCCCCAAATCTTTACAACAGAGCTCGGCATGTCCAGATCAGCGACTAGGCCCAGGCGAGCAAACAGGGACATGCGTTGAACTACGTCATATTCCATAGTTCAAGGGACACTTAGCAGCGATGTGACCCCACTCAATGCACTGCCAACACTGGGGATGCCCACGGGTTCCTCTGGGGCTTCCCAAATGGTGTCTTTCAACAGGGGGTGATGCTCAGACCATTCTCCCCAGCCTTTCAGGACTTCCTCTTTTTGGCTTTACCAGCTGTGTTCCTGGGGTTGACCGGGCTGCCACAGGAGGGGATCTTTTGGTCATCAGGGATCTTGGAACTGCAGACCCAGCAACCAGGTCCTCTGCCACAAAGTAGCGCTCCACCAGCTCAACCAGAACATCCTTTGAATTTGGTTAAGATTGCGTCACCCACCTCTGCAATTCAGGAGGTAGAGCTCTCATGAACCAGTTCATTACAACCCTTTCCACAATTTTGGGCCCTGTGAGTAACTCAGGCTGCAGCCACCGTCTGACCACGTTGATTAGGTCATACATTTGGGAGCAGTGGGATCCATCTGCCTTGAAACGCCAGCTGTGTACTCGCTGCGCTCTCACTACGACGGTGACGCCCAGACGCAGCAAGATCTCAGCTTTTAGTTCGTCATAATCTTGGGCATCCTCAGCAGACAAGTCAAAGTATACCTTTTAGGAGTCCCCTGCCAATAGTGGTGCCACCATCGCAGCCCAGCGGTCTTTAGGCCAGGTCTGCCCCTCAGCAGTTCTCTCAAAAGTACATAGGAAGGCTTCCACATCATCGTGGAATGTCATCTTTGTATAAGGTGACTTTTGGTGCCCGGTAGGGTGCAACTAGGGGGCACTGTGAAGACATTTGCAGTCTGGACTGGCAGCTGCTGGAGTACTTCTGCTAAAGGTTGCCGGTCTTTCTCTTTCTCAGCTGCCTGAGCCAAAGCAGCCACTTGTGCCTCTATTGCCAAGGCGGCCACAGTTTGCTGGCTGATTACTTGGGCTTGCTGCTGCTTGCTGCTGCTGAGCGGCCAACAGTCTATTAGTTTCTTGTTGTACAGCAGTAGCTTGCTTATAAGCCTGTTGCTGTTCAGCATTACTTTGGAGCAAGGCCTTTACTAAGTCCTCCATGCTGCAGAATCACAGAAAATTGACTGACTGCTTACATATATAATTGGTAATCTGCGTTTATACTCCCATGTCCTGCAAACTGAAAATTGACTGACTGCTTACATATATACTTGGTAATCTGCGTTTATACTCCCATGTCCTGCAAGCTGAAAATTGACTGACTGCTTACATATATACTTATTAAATCTGACTGTCACCGCTGTTTCAACTCCATCTGTAGCCATGTTCACATTATTTCAATGTTTATTTAGCTATTAAGTCTTACCTAAATTATGGGCTCCCTTATCTTTACAATTTTGGCCTCTTGGTCCTCCTGCAATTTGACTGTGATGTGAAAGCTTTGCTATACTAGCTGTGTGCCTTTATATCACCTCCTAATTGATTAATTGCCAGATTCCATCCACACCCAGCACAGTATATAACAAGGCTTTCTTAACGGCGGAACACATACAGGGGGCTGCACATACAGGGGTTCTTCCAAAGAAGTGAGGTTCTTTAAATAAGTGGCACTTCTGCTCTTGCACCTCAGCGATTTGCACAAAGCAAAGCAATACAAAAGACTGCAGGTGACCCCAGCTTCAAATTATCTCACCTTCCTCTCTGAAACATGCACTCTTTACCTATCCTCCTTTTCACAATTGCTGCCTCTCTCCTCAAACTCTCTTTTCTTCACCCCTCTGCTCCACCCCACAATCTGTACATATCACCCTCACTTCTCCCCTCCCCCTATTACTGCACTCATCACCTCTTTCTAACTCTAAGCCCACTTGCTAATAACCCCCCCCAGGACACTGAAGCATGTCCCCTCATACAAATCACATTCTCATACTACCTCCCTTACTCTTCTGCTTCTCCTAATCGCTGGAGATATTTCCCCAAACCCTGGGCCTCCCTTATTTAACTGTACCCAATACACCCATCACCATCACCCTACACCATCTTACAGTAGTTGCAATCCACGCATTTTAGTCTCCATTCCTCTTCCTCCCAACCCCAGCCTCCCTCTCTCCTGCACCCTCTGGAACGCCCGCTCTGTCTGCAACAAACTCACTGCTGTTCATGACCTCTCTGTTACTAATTCCTTTAATCTACTTGCTCTTACCGAAACCTGGCTCCACGAACATGACACCCCTTCTCCTGCTTCCCTCTCCCAGGGTGGCCTTCACTGGACTCACTCCCCTAGGCCTAATGGACGCAAAGGAGGTGGAGTGGGATTCCTCCGAACCCCCCAGAGCACCTTTCAGGTTATTCACTTTCCTCCCTCTTTTCCCTCTCTTCATTCGAAGCCCACTGTATACATCTATTCTCTCCTACTTCCCTAAGAATTGCTGTGATCTACCGGCCCCCTGGACCATTATCGACTTTCCTTGATGAGTTCTCTGCCTGGCTACCCTACTTTCTCTCTTCGGAAATTCCCACAATCCTTCTCAGTGATTTCAACGTCCCTGCTAATAAAAACACTCCTGCTACTTCTAAACTTCTTAGTCTAACCTCTTCATTTGACCTGAAGCAATGGGTACAGGCTTCTACTCACTCTGATGGCAACACCCTTGACCTTGTATTCTCCTACCTATGCACTCCATGCAACTTCTCAAACAATCCTTTTCCTCTCTCCGACCATCACCTTATTAGTTTCTTTCTCCCCCTGTCTTTCACCACCTTTCCCTCCAATTGCCTAACCATCACCCGTAGAAACTTTCGCAACTTCAACTCCTCTCTCCTCTATTCTGCTACTGACCACCTCTATGACAAAATCTCTCCCCTGTCCTGCCCCAACCAAGCCATGTCCATCTACAACAAATCCCTGTCCTCCACCCTGGACAAGCTTGCTCCCCTCACTACACGCAGAATCAGGCCTCGACCCCTACAACCCTGGCAAACAGATGACACTAAAATTCTCAAAAAACGTAGTCGCGCTATTGAGCGTCTGTGGCACAAGACTAAGTCTCTCAAAGACTTCAACCAATACAAATCTGCCCTCCAAAAATACTATTCTTTCCTCCACACTGCCAAGCAAACCTATTTTACAACTCTTATTAACACCTTTTCATCCAGTCCCCGTAAACTCTTCTCTACCTTCAACTCTCTACTTTGTCCTCCACCGCCTCCACCCACTGACTTGCTCACTGCCCAGGAGATCGCTAATCACTTCAAAAACAAGATTGATACAATCCGTGATGAAATCTCCCCTCTACAGGTATTTACCCTAGCTAAGACCCCATGTCAACAGGTGCAACTGACACTCCCCCTATTCAAATCTGCTACTAAAGACGAAGTTGCTAAACTCCTTTCTATTGCCCACCTAACCACCTGTCCCCTTGACCCTATTCCCTCTCAAATGCTACGGTCGCACTCTGACCCCATCCTACACTCTCTAACCCACATCTTCAATCTCTCCCTCACCTCTGGCATCTTCCCCAAGGCTCTAAAACATGCACTGGTCACTCCCATACTTGAAAAGCCGTCCTTGGACCCTACCGATCTTAACAACCTATGCCCTATCTCCTTGCTCCCCTTTTCCTCTAAACTACTTGAGCGCTTGGTTTACAACCAACTGAGTGACCACCTCATTAAAAACAACCTTCTTGATCCCCTTCAATCTGCACTAACTGCAAAAACCAACGGACACTATTCTGTACTCCTACTTCTGGATCTTTCAGCTGCCTTTGACACGGTTGACCACCCCCTCCTCCTCAAAAAACTTTACTCCCTCGGTCTCCGTGACTGTGCTCTTCAGTGGCTCTCATTCTACCTATCCCAAGGCACATTCATTGTCACTTACAATTCTACTTCCTCCACTCCTCTTCCCTTCTCTGTTGGGGTCCCCCAAGGTTCTGTTCTTGGACCTCTTTTATTTTCAATCTACACCTCTTCCCTGGGTCAGCTGATAGCCTCTCACGGCTTTCAATATCATTTCTATGCTGACGACACACAAATCTATCTCTCCACCCCTCAACTCACTCCATCAGTCTCCTCACGCATCATTAACTTACTAACCGACATATCTGTATGGATGTCACACCACTTCCTCAAACTCAACTTGTCCAAAACCGAGCTTATTATTATTATTATTATTCTACAGGATTTATATAGCGCCGACAGTTTATGCAGCGCTTTACAACATTAGGGCAGACAGTACAAGTACAATACAATTCAATACAGGAGGAATCAGAGGGCCCTGCTCATTAGAGCTTACAATCTAGGAGGGAGGGTCCAGTTATACAAAAGGGTAATAGCTGTGGGGGATGAGCTAATGGAGAAAATAATGCAGTTGTTAGATGGAGGCAGGATAGGCTTCTCTGAAGAGGAAAGTTTTCAGGGTGCCTCTTCCCCTGACTTCTCTGTCAAGAGCAATGGCAAAACCATCCACCCGTCCCCACATGTCAGGGTGCTAGGTGTTATCCTGGACTCTGAACTCTCCTTTCGGCCCCACATCCAATCACTTTCCAAAGCTTGCCGCCTCAACCTCCGCAACATCTCTAAACTACGTCCCTTTCTAACCAATGTAACCACAAAGCTCCTGATTCACTTCCTGGTTATCTCTCGCCTCGACTTCTGCAACTCCCTCCTCATTGGCTTACCTTTAAATAGACTATGCCCCTTCAGTCCATCATGAATGCTGCTGCCAGACTCATCCACCTTACAAACCGCTCAGTGTCTACTACCCCTCTCTGCCAATCCCTCCACTGGCTACCACTCACCCAACGAATTCAATTCAAAATACTAAAAATAAGTTACAAAGCCATCCACAACTCTGCCCCCAGCTACATCACTAGCCTAGTCTCAAAATACCAACCTAATCGCCATCTCCGTTCCTCCCAAGACCTTCTGCTCTCTAGCTCCCTCATCACCTCCTCCAATATCTGCCTCCAGGACTTCTCCCGAGCCTCGCCCATCCTCTGGAATTCGCTACCCCAATCTGTCAGACTGTCTCCAAATGTATCCACCTTTAGGCAATCCCTGAAAACTTCCTGCCTCCATCTAATAACTGCACTATTTTCTCCATTAGCTCAACCCCCACAGCTATTACCCTTTTGTATAACTTGACCCTCCCTCCTAGATTGTAAGCTCTAACGAGCAGGGCCCTCTGATTCCTCCTGTATTGAATTGTATTGTACTTGTATTGTCTGCCCTAATGTTGTAAAGCACTGCGTAAACTGTCGGCGCTATATAAATCCTGTATAATAATAATAATAATATTAATGTTCGGCAGACAGTAAAAGAATTTCTGCAAACCCGTGAAACAGACAATACATCAATCCCTATACAATGGGAAACATTGCGAGGATTTTTCATCAAAAATGGAGCTAGATTGAAAAAAGAGAAAGAGCATACAATAATGCAACTACAGGGAGAAATTTCTGTATTAGAGAATATGCATAAACAAAATCTTAACTCATTGGATAAAATAAGATTAAATGACAAACTAATTGAACTACAAGCAATGTTGGATGAACAATCCCTGCGAATAAGAGATAGAAATAGAACTTTGTTCTACCAACATGGGAATAGACCAGGAAAAGTATTAGCAAGAAATTTAAAACAACAAAAACCTTTGACCCCTATGATTAAAATCCAAAAGATGTTGGGGGAAATAACATATGACCCTGGGGAATTGCTAAAACATTCCATACATACTATTCTAAGCTCTATAACTTATCGGTACAGCAAGAAAGTGAAGGCAAGAAAGATAATTTAGAAGAAATATGTCAATACATTAGAGAAACAGCAATACCTAGCCCGTCTAAAGAAACAAGATAAGAACTAGAAAAGGATATCTCAATAAAGGAATTACAACAAGCTATATCTGCCTTGGCCCTAGGCAAAAGCCCGTGCCCAGGCAGCAATACCTCAAGATTCTATAAGAAATTTCAGTATATACTCACTCTCATTTTAAGAAAGACATTTAATTCAATATCTGATACTATTTACACCACAGGGTATGGGAGCCCATATTGTATTGATCCCTAAACCAGAAAAAGACCACATGATTTGTGGTAACTTTCGACCAATCTCCCTTACAAATATAGACTTACGTCTATATTCTAAGATTATTGCAAATAGATTTACAGCTATTCTACCTGCACATATCAATTTAGATCAAACTGGTTTCACAATGGGTAGGGAGGTTAGATATAATACAATGAAAACATGTATATTAGTAGAATATGCCCAAAAAACTATTTAAAAAAATAGCTATTTCAGCATGTCTTCTATCAGTCGATGCTGAGAAAGCATTTGATAGGGTGGAGTGGAGAGTTTTAAGGGAAGCCTTAATCCAATCTGGGATAGGACCTAGGATGCTACATAGAATTATGGCACTGTATTTCAATCCTAGAGCAAAAATAAGAATGAATGGGATACTATCAGATTATCTTAAAATATCAAATGGTACCTGACAAGGATGCCCTCTATATACCTTGTTGTATAAGATAGTTATGGAGCATTTGACAACAGCTATTCGAAACAATAGGGATATTCAAAGAATAAGAGTTAAGGGAAAGGAGTATAAAATGTCAGTGTATGTGGACGATTTATTAATATACATTACCAATCCAATAATGACTATAGCAAATCTTGTGAAAGAATTTAAGAGATTTGGGAATTTAACTAATTTTGAAGTCAATTACAATAAGTCAGAGATGTTAACTATATCATTAAAAAGGCAAAAAAGAACCACGCTAAAAAATATCTCAATTGAATGTATATAAAAACATAAACAAGCAGCAGCATGAAGTGAGATACACACAAAAAGTAACTTAGAAGAGAGAAGCTGTGCTAAAAAGTCTCAATCAGTCAAGTCGAGGCATATAAAAGTCCATAATAAAATCACTATTTCTTCTTAATGGCACCACAGTGATTACACACAAACAGGAGAGTGCCCAACCACCGTAATAAAGACCTGCTTACCAGATGGCAAGCATAAAGGGCAGATGGCTATAACCCAGCCACGGCCTTTAGCTTGCAGATGTCAATCAGACCGGTTCCAGCAGACTGGATGGTCTCTCCCTCTCACCGTCTATGGAGTCCGTATTTGCTTAGGTTAATGCCCCAAAAAGAGAAGACGGCCAGGATGTTCTAGTGCGATCTTGGTGTCCGCTCAGAACATTCAGAACATCTAAAGCCAATAAGACATCATGTTTCTATCCTGTTGTCTTTTGTGTCTGTCCTCATTTCTTGGTCAGCCTGTTAGATGCCTGGCTGTCACATGGATCCTCTGGTTAAAGTTATTTCTAAGTCAAATCACTGACCACAAATAAGTATGTAGATCAGGAGTTCTGACTCCACTCTGAATTTACCGGTTGCATTCTTGTTCTTGATCAAATCCTTAGAAAGCCAGTGACAGCCAGGTAACCTGCTCTGGATGCTCCAGATGGAGAAAACCAAACTTGGTGCCAATGCGCTGTAAACAGAGCAATGCGCATGCGTGAGCACTGCCTCATATCTACAAGCCGCATCTCTAAATAACATTATAGGGTACCATAATATGGAATATAAACAATGGGTAATTTTGGAAGAAGACATTATTGGATTGCAGCTTAAATCTCTTCCATGGATTAACCCTCAGTTTAGACAAGAGAAAAAAGATTTAACATTATTTACGCTATCAACCTTAAGGATATGGGATAAATTCTTGAAAAAGCGAGGTCTATCAACATTGATGGATCCATTGACCATTATTTTCGAATCAAGAATTTCCTCCAGCATTAAGGGTTAAAAACTTTCTTAAATGGAAAAGAACTGAAAATGTAAGGATAGTTCAGACCCTAGTGGATGGCAAGTTTCCACGATTGTCCGAACTGGGGCCTGAACATGAACATAAATGGATGCAATATGAACAGTTAGATACCTATATTAGGACTAGTATACAACCCTCCTTACTTGATAGACGACTAACTATTTTTGAACAATTATTAATAAAGGAACAAAGACCGACTCATAATCTATCTACTATATATAAGCTCCTACTTCCTACGGAACCTCTTAATGAATTAATATATATGAAGAAGTGGGAGAAGAAAATGGGGATCTCGATCCCAGTGGCAGAGTGGGATAGAGCATTCTCCCTGACACATAATACCTCAATAGCGATTAGAAATCAAGAAAGAAACTATACAATTATTATGAGATGGTATAGGACCCCAGTGGAATTACATAAAATAAACGGAAACAATTCAGAAATATGTTGGAGATGCCTGCTCCATGGTGAAGGATTTCTGGGACAACATTTTTAAAATTTATTGGAAAATATCGAGCCATGTGGTACATTCAAATGTAAACATTTCAATATTAAATGTTATCCCAGGAGCTAGAAAAACAATTAAGACAGATATCCTTCACCATATGATAACAGCAGCCAAGACAATAATAGCCCGAAAGTGGCGGCAAGCAAATAGTCCCACAATAGCAGAATGGGTTTGTGAGATGAGTGAAATACAGCAAGTAGAAACAATGATAATGATTGAAGAAAAAATTACCACCCAAAAATCAAAAACATGGCAAAAAATGAGGAGAGTTTAGGTCCTCGGCAAATATACTCAATTATTTATGAAGAGAATGAACCACCCTAACCTACAGCGTTGAGAGTTGGGGAGAGGGAGGAGGGCAGGAAGGAGGGGTGTTTTTTTTTTTTTTTTTGCTAGTGGAGAGGCTGGTGTCTAGAATGGATGGAAGGAAGATAATGTAAGGGACCCTATGTAAGAGAATATAATATGGAAACTGTTTTAATATATAGCTTGAATATAGAGTCAGACCAATCTGAAAGATTCTAGGAAGCTGTGTAAATGTATTTATGTATTTGTATTTATATTGAATGAAAATAATAAAAATAGATTGAAAACAGAAAGGTTTATATCTTAGATGGGCATTGCAAGTATCACAGCACAAACAATTTCATGGATCATTTTAGTGTATGCTTTCTCTACAGTAAAGAATGCTGTAAAATGATATGGTCATTGCCTACAGCATGAAAAAGGAAAACATGACTTGAAGCATGCAGGCCTGGAAGATCCTAGTTTTCTGAAGGCCTTGAAGATTTCTATCATGCTATTTTGTTTTGTGATAAATGAACACCAAATAACAGTGATACTATGATATAGTCTCAAAATTGTTGTCAGCAGAGATAAAAAGCTGCAGGTACTCCATTTTAATAACATTGCAGAGGGAAATGGCTATGGAGAGAAAGTCAACAAAAGTCACTTTTTGAAAACAGAGCTGTAAGAAAGATGACTACATATAGTGAAGCCTTCCAACAGCAAGTTTATACAAAGGACCTAATATATATATGGTGAGTACACCCCTCACATTTTTGTAAATGTTTTATTATATCTTTTCATGTGACAACACTGAAGAAATAACACTTTGCTACAATGTAAAGTAGTGAGTGTACAGCTTGTATAACAGTGTAAATTTGCTGTCCACTAAAAATAACTCAACACACAGCCATTAATGTCTAAACCGCTGGCAACAAAAGTGAGTACACCCCTAAGTGAAAATGTCCAAATTGGGTCCAAATAGCCATTTTCCTTCCCCGGTGTCATGCGACTCATTAGTGCTACCAGGTCTCAGGTGTGAATGGGGAGCAGCTGTGTTAAATTTCAACCTCTGCAGCAATGCATACATCTATTTCCCAAAGACAACCTCTGGATATGATGCTGAGCACGTGCACTCAACTTCTTTGGCCGACCATAGCGAGGCCTGTTCTGAGTGGAGCCTGTCCTGTTAAATCGCTGTATGGTCTTGGCCACCATGCTGCAGCTCAGTTTCAGGGTCTTGGCAATCTTCCTATAGCCTAGGCCATCTATGTAGAGCAACAATTCTTTTTTTCAAATCCTCAGAGAGTTCTTTGCCATGAGGTGCCATGTTGAACTTCCAGTGACCAGTATGAAAGAGTGAGAGCGATAATGCCAAACTTAACACACCTGCTCCCCTTAGATCTTGTAACACCAATGGGTCGCATCACACCGGGGAGGGAAAATGGCTAATTAGACCAAATTTGGACATTTTCACTTAGGTGTGTACGCACTTTTGTTGTCAGTGGTTTAGACATTAATGGCTGTGTTTTGAGTTATTTTGAGGGGACAGCAAATGTACACTGTTATACAAGCTGTACACTCACTACTTTATATTGTAGCAAAGTGTCATTTCTTCAGTGTTGTCACATGAAAAGATATAATAAAATATTTACAAAAATGTGAGGGGTGTACTCACTGTGAGATACTGTATATATTAGTATAGTATAGTAAACTCTAAGATTATCAGAGTCAATTTGCACATATATTACTAAACGTGGAAATCAATGTTGAACTCAGTGACACATACTCTTTTTTAATTTACATATATTGTAATTTAGAAATATGCCTTTCTAGTCTTTATCAGACATTGTTTAGCACTGTAAAATTGTCCCATCCTAGCATAAAACGATCCAATTCTGTATACTAAAGTTAAAACAATTTAAATTTGACTGTGCCATTAGATCTTGGGTTTCAGTGGTTTTGATAATTGTGTGGCGACACCACACTATTGTTTTAAAAAAAAAGTCATATGGGTGTTAAAGTGTTGCATTCTGCAAACAATTTTTTTTTTATTCTAAAACTTCATGCATTTCTGTAATGGTTTCTCAATGTGCACAATTATTTGGCAATACTCAAATATACACAGAATTGTGCATTGATGTAGCCAGTGGGCTTACAACCTGGTAATTACGCACATTGCATACTTTTTGTCCCCCCTTGGCTGCACTCACTCCACTGTAACTATGGAGGCAGGCTGGAATTCAAGCATGTGTCCTCTCTTCATCACCATTACATGGAGGGTGGGGGGAATAGTAGTTTATACAAAAAAGATAACATTGTTTTTGCTTCTAGCTCATGAAAGAAGCATATTTTGGGTATTTTCTTCAGTTGCTAAAAATATTCTAAGCCTAATGCCATGACTTGTACTCGGGCAAATGCTCCCGTTGCTTCACCCAATACCTGGACAGTCAGCAATGATCTGTGAGTAGGGGAGTTACAAGCTTCTCCCCCCCGCTTTCAGCTGCTTTAGTGAAATCTATACAGCGGTGATTGGTGCTTGTAACTCTCCCACACATGATCACCGCTGATTGTCCCCGCATCCTCCTCCAGTCCCCCTCCGTTCTGCTGTCCCACTCCTTTCTTCCTTCGTGTCCCCCTCCATGCCCCCTCCGTTCTGCTGTCCCACTCCTTTCTTCCTCCGTGTCCCCCTCCGTTCTGCTGATTTCCCCCTCCGGTCTGCTGTCCCCCTCCTTTCTTCCTCTGTGTCCCCCTCTGTTCTGCTGTCCCACTCCTTTCTTCCTCCATGTACCCCGCTGTTCTACTGCTGTCCCCCTCCGTTGTGCTGCTGTCCCACTCCAGTTTTCCTCCGTGTCCCCCTCCGTTCTGCTGTCCCCCTCTATTTTCCTCCATGTCCCCCGCCGTTCTGCTGCTGTCCCCCGCCGTTTTGCTGCTATCCCACTCCAGTTTTCCTCCGTGTCCCCCTCTGTTCTGCTGTCCCTCTCCATGTCCTCCTCCTTCCTTTTCTTTTTTTTTTTTACAATCTTTATTTATCAAACATTTTTACAAAATTTTTATATAAAACATATACACATACATACATCTACACAGAAAAAAAATAAATCATGGTGTATAGGGGCATTCACAATTAATATTCAGATCATTTTATATATCCCCTTGGTCTATACTAGCATCATCTGTATACATTTCTGGATATAATTCGTTACTCTATCTTTGCACGGCCCCTATATCTGCAACACAATACTATCCTAGTACCCCCCATCCATACCCATCATACACCCTCAACCAATCCTCTTACACAACACCACTCAGCTAACCGAAAAGCAAACAAAAAAAAAAAAAAAACAAAAAAAATTTCTCTAAATTAGAAGAACTCTCCCCCCTTCTCCAACTCTTCATCACAGTATTTGCTCTATCTTTATCCCCTTTTTCTTGTTCCCTTATCGCGGCGAGGTTCTAGACTCTTCCCACGCTCTTCCTGTACATACTCATCTCCTTCCCTCTAATATCATCCTCTCCTCTAAGGATCGCATCACTCCCATTTCACATTCCCATTCTTTTATGGAGGGGGCTTTTTTATTTTTCCAATTTCTAGCTATGACGGTACGGTTATATAGTACTTCAAAGTTCCCTTTTTTATATTTTTTATTGATCCAGGGATCATTGACAATATCGCCACATATATATCTGGTTGTATCTTTACCCCGGTTGTAGCCCTGTATATTTTAAATACCTTTTCCCAAAATGATTGAATTTCTGGACAAAAATACCAGATATGCGACATTGAGCCTTTTGCTACTTCACATCTCCAACATCTGTCTGTATTATCTGAATTTATTTTGTTCATATCAACTGGGCATTTATACCACCTGGCTAGTATTTTGTAATTTCTTTCTTGATGCCTAGTAGAGATTGATAATTTATGAGTTACTTTAATTGCTTTTTCCCATTTAGCTCTAGGGATAACCATCCATAGTTCCTCCTCCCATTTTTTTATGTATTGTAACCCTTCCTCCTTGTTTTCTGAAATTAAATATTTATACACAACAGATAAGATATGTGTAGGTCTATATTTCTGTAACAGTATTTTTTCTAACCCTAACAATGGTCTATTCATTATGGACTCCTTTGTCAAAGATGAAATGTATTGCTGGAGTTGTCCATGCTGAAACCATTTCTTTCTATATTCGGTACCAAGGGCCTCCAATGGGGGGAGTTTATTTTCTTCCATTATTTCCACTATCCTCGTATCATCCCTCCTTTGCCACTTTAGGAAGGTCTTGGCTTTAAAAGCAAGTGGGAATTCCGGATTGCTAAAGAGGGGGGTCATTGGACCTCTCAATGTAGATCCTATCCCCCTTTTTATCAAATCGTCCCACACTTTCAAGGTTGATACGACCAAGGAGGGCATATCCCCTTCCCGGGGTCTATATTCCCTCTTAATCCAAGGTAATGATTTCAGTTTTATGTCTGTGACTTCTTCCTCCAGTTTCACCCATTGTTTGTTGTCCATATTATGGAACCAATCCACAATCCTGGTTATAAATATTGATCTGAGGTACAACGAAATGTCTGGGAGAGCCAGTCCACCATCCTTTTTTAGTCTATATAATGTTTTCCCATTTATTCTGGCGCTCTTTTTTGCCCAAATGAAACTTCCTATAGCCTTACGGATTTGATTCATTACGGTTCTTAAGGGATATATAGGTATCGTTTGGAGTATATAAATGATTTTTGGCAGTATATCCATTTTTACAATGTTTATCCTTCCCATCCAGGAAAAGGTCCCTCTATCATAAAGTTGTAGTGTCTTTGTTATTTTACGTATTAGTGGAAGATAGTTAAGTTCCTGTATCTTATTCATCTCTCTGGGGATAAAAATTCCGAGGTATTTAATTGCCTCCTCCTGCCATTTAAATGAAAAGTTTTTTTTTAGGAGCTCAACCAAAGAGTTAGACAGAGAAATATTTAAGGCCTCAGATTTATTATAATTCACCTTAAAATTACTCAAATCTCCAAATCTTTTAAATTCTGCTATTAGATTTGGTATTGTCACCACCGGATTTGTGATGTACAATAACAAGTCATCTGCATATACTGACATTTTATAGTCAATCTGCCCTACCTTGATGCCTTTAATATCATTATTCTTCCGAATCGCTATTAAAAGGTGTTCCATAAGTAATACAAATAAAATTGGGGACAATGGACATCCCTGACGAGTTCCATTGGTGATATTTACTGTATCCGATAACTCCCCATTTGCCCGTATTCTGGCCATTGGATTATGATAAAGGGCCATTATTTTATCCTGCAGTAGGGGACCAATCCCCCACTGCTTTAATGTCTCCCTGAGAAAGCTCCATCCCACCCTGTCAAATGCTTTTTCGGCGTCCACTGCCAACAGGCAGGATGGGATGGAGCGTCTCCGGGCATATTCCACCAGTGTCAATGTTTTAAGCGTATTATCTCTCGCCTCTCGCCCCTTTATAAATCCCACCTGGTTTAGATGTATATGTGCCGGTATTATTGGGGTAAGTCTGTTAGCGATAATCTTTGAATACAATCTAATATCAATATTAGTCAAGGATATTGGCCTATAATTACCACAGAAAGAGGGATCCTTTTCCGGTTTAGGTATGAGTGAGATATATGCCTGTAGGCTATGCGGGACAAACGGTTGAGAGGTAGATACAGAGTTAAACGTTCTTTTAATAATAGGGATTAAGACGTCTTTAAATGTTTTATAAAACCGTGGGGTAAAACCATCCGGGCCTGGGCTTTTCCCTATCACTAATGAATCTATTACTTTTTGTATTTCTATCTCTGAAAATTCTTGTTCTAACTGTTCTATATCTGTTGTTGCTAGTGATGGTAATGCTGTGTCTTTGATATATTGTTGTATATTTTCTTGATATCTTACCGGATCTGTATTTGCTAATTGGTTTGGTAAATTATATAGATTATTATAAAAAGTATGGAATGCTTTCAAGATAACTTTTGGATCATATATCATTTCATCATTATCTGCTTTGATTTTAACAATGGATGAGGCGTTAATTCGCTGACGTAAAGCTCTTGCCAGTAATTTACCCGGTCTCCTCCTTCCTTTTCTGTATGAACAGAGTCAGTGATCACTGACTCTGTCCATTCACATAACTGAAACATTGTAACCTGTGATTACGATGTCTCAGTTTATGAATGGAAAGGAGCCGCTGTCTTCTCTCCATTCATTTTCAGTGCAGCTGAGGCTGCAGAGAAAGGAACTAGGGAATCTCTATCCTTGGTCTCTTTCTCTGTCTCAAGGGGGAGATTTCAGGGGTCTATTAAGACCCCTGATATCTCACAAAGCCCCCCAACAGGGCTGATTAAAAAAAAAAAAAGTATTGTAATAAATAATAAAAAAATCATCATACCGGCAGGCAATTTCACACTGACAGGAAGAAGTTCCCTGGTAGTTCATTAAGAGCTACAAGCCAACAGACGTAAAAGATGTCAGTACTTGTAGTTCCTTAATTCCCAGAACTCTGTGAATAAATGACACAGTCCAATCGGTGGAGGCACTTTTTTCAAAAAGTGACAGCTGATATGGGGAACTTATCCCTGTACTGCTGTCACACAGAGGCAACGGGTTCCCGAGTGACTTCAGGAGCTGGAACATGTTACATGTTCCACCCTAAAAATGGGTGGAACATGCAATATGTTCCCAAAGGTGAACCTATCCTTTAAAGTAGCAATTTTTGATGCTTATAAGTTTCTGACAAGATCAACAAGTTTTTTTTTTTATATAAAATAAATATAACAAAATTATCTAAATGATATATTTAACAACAGAGAGCAAACAAGAGACGTTTATTGTCAGGGATTATATACACTTTAAAGGTGTCACTAAACAGTTTGAAAGCCTTGTTCCCACTTAACACACTGTTATGTAATAGACATGACAGCATGGCAAAACATAGATGTGAAAGACCAAGCAAACTGAACAGTGGCACCATAAACCTAATTTATGTTGCCACAGAAATGTGATGTCACCAGGCAAAAATGATGGCCGTTGTTTTTTTTTTTTTTTTTTGCTTAATTACATTTTCAAACACAAAGATCTTATTTTCTGGTGAGCAACTTCAAATTAAAGAATACACCGCAAGCAAAATCAAATTCCTAAAATATAATTTAGACATGAGCCAAAGCGAAAAGAGTAAGCCATTCAATTTTGATCTGAAAAGGTTAATTGAGGTCAAATATTCAATTATACATGATATTGCTAAACTGTCAAATGCATTGAATCCTTCTTCTCCTCTAACAATATTTTATGCTATGAAAACTACTTGAATAGATAAACATTTTAAGCAGATCCAGAAGACCTCATTTATAATTAAGAGGGTAGAAAAAAATATGTGTAAAGTTCATTGACAGCTATTCATACTGTTCTACCTGGTGACACTCAAGCTTCTAACAAGCATATAAAATGAATCCACGCATTTACATAATGCAGTTGAAATGTGATCTGTAACAGTTAGTAGTAAACGAATTATAAACTAAAGTGATACAATAGCAGACAATGGCATGATACAATGCAACAGTTCAATGTACAGCAAGTGCACGAAACATAGATGTTATTGAAAAATGAAAGATAACACTGGAGTTTTAGATTAGAAACACATAAAGCTAAACATAATAGATTTTGCAATTTATGGATGTTTAGCATTTGACTAAATAGTAAGAATAAAACAGGTAAAAGCTAAAAGCAGGAATGCATGTGTTACAAGCTGTTTTAAAGTACATCAAATACATATGTGTGACAGATTAAAGAGGTTTCAAATTCACTTGCTATACACAAGCCCAATTGAAGGAAAAACAATATTTTACTTCCCCTGAGGTAACCAAGTCCACCTTTATTACAGCTTACAGTGGAAGAGTTTTAGCAGCAGAGGCAATGCTGTCATTCCAGAAAGCAATAATAATGGCTAGGTGTAGACAACTGTTGATTGTACAAGGATAAGGATAGGATAAGAATGAGCCGATGGCTAAAGGCACTTGGCTGATTGAGCGTTTGAATAAACACCCAAACATTATTGTATAGAATCAAAAATTGGTAAATGTATTTTCTATGTAGGTAGGTGCTCAGCTCTGTAGCATAGTGGTACGCCCTGCTACCTTCAAAGGTTCAAGCCAAGAGTTCAAATCCCACGGTATCACCTGCTGAACATGTTCATTGTACATAGCAGCATAATTAGCCAATGCACATCAGTTTGATTTATTCCATATTTTAACTCATCAAATGCATGCAATGGTATGTATTTATGTAATATATTATGTGTGAAACTCCAAAAATCAAGGAAAAAAACGTCGTAGGGTCCCCCCCAGTACATACCAGGCCCTTCGGGTCTGGTATGGACTTTAAGGGGAACCTCACACCAAATTGTAAAAAAAAATTGACGTGGCCACCAAAATCCATACCAGACCCTTAGCCGTGCATGCAGCCTGGAGGTCAGGATGGGGGGGACGAGGACAAGCGAGCACCCTCTCCTTCTGAACTGTACCAGGTCACATGCCCTCAATATGGGGAGGGTGCTTTGGGGTCCCCCCAAAGCACCATGTCCCCATGTTGATGGGGACATGGGCCTCTTCAAAACAACCCTGGCCAGTGGTTGTTGGTCTGTGGGAAGGGGGTTTATCAGAATCTGGAAGTCTTCTCCATCGGCTGTGTTCTTCCGCACTGCCGGTTACCCGCTTATATAAAAAAAGCCGCTCTTCTGTGGTGGTCTTTCTCCGCTGTGTTGCCACCCGCTGTGTGGCGTCTCTTACATAGCCATGGGGTGGGCTCTCCAGGTGATGTCATCGGATGGCCACAGAAGACTGCCACAGAAGAAGAGCGGCTTTTTTTTATTAGCGGGTAACTGGCTGCGCGGAAGAACACAGTAGTGGGAGAAGACATCGGCAGCATGAGAGACGGCTCGGGAAGAAGGCAGCTCAGGGAGAAGAAACATCAAATGTTTCATCAACAGTAGGGATGAGCTTCGTGTTCGAGTCGAAACCATGTTCGACTCGAACATCACCTGTTCAACCGTTCGTCGAATTGCGAATGATATGGGCCGTTCGCGCCAAATTTGTGTGGCACGTCACGGCCCATAATTCACTGCGGCATCGCAGTGCATTGCTGGCTGATGATTGGCCAAGCATGCACTATGACCCGCATGCTCGGCCAATCATAGCGCCGTCAGTAGAGAGAGCTGTAATTGGCCAAAGCCAGGGTGGCTTTGGCCAATTATGGCTCAGGGGGTTTAGAACACGCACCACACTATATAAGGCCGCCTGCACAGCGGCCCTGTGTAGTGTGTTCCGGCGTGCTGAGAGATAGAGAGAGAGAGAGAGACAGTGTCATTTCACTTGAATTAGATAGATTAGGCAGGACAGTCAGTCAGTTAGCTGCACGTACAGTGTATTGCGTATATATATGCATCCCAGGTGTTGTTTATATATATATACACACTGTATTCAGTTTAGCTAGATCCGTTCCTGTTATCTTCCTACTGACAGGCAGGCTTGTCTTTTTACAGTATTTACAGCTACCTGAAGAAAATTGCTGGTGTTCTTTTGATCCTATTAGTACCACAGTCAGGCAGCTAGACTATTTACAGTTAGTGTAGTGCGTCCTCCTCACAGTGTTCAACTAAAGCTACAAGTTAGTTTAGTGTGACCTCTGCACAGTGTTCAGCTAAAGCTACAAGTTAGTGTAGTGCGTCCTCCTCACAGTGTTCAGCTAAAGCTACAAGTTAGTGTAGTGCGTCCTCCTCACAGTGTTCAGCTAAAGCTACAAGTTAGTGTAGTGCGTCCTCCTCACAGTGTTCAGCTAAAATTACAAGTTAGTGTAGTGCAACCTCTGCACAGTCTTCAGCTAAAGCTACAAGTTATTTTAGTGCAACCTCTGCACAGTGTTCAGCTAAAGCTACAAGTTAGTGTAGTGCGTGCTCTAAACAGTGTTCAGCTAAAACTACAAGTTAGTGTAGTGCGACCTCTGCACAGTGTTCAGCTAAAGCTACAAGTTAGTATAGTGCGTCCTATGAACAGTGTTCATCTAAAGCTACAAGTTAGTGTAGTGCGTCCTCCTCACAGTGTTCAGCTAAAGCTACAGGTTAGTTTAGTGTGACCTCTGCACAGAGTTCAGCTAAAGCTACAAGTTAGTGTAGTGCGTGCTCTGAACAGTGTTCAGCTAAAACTACAAGTTAGTGTAGTGCGACCTCTGCACAGTGTTCAACTAAAGCTACAAGTAATGCCGCGTACACACGAGCGGACTTTACGGCGGACTTTGCCCGGCGGACTGGATTTCGTCGGACAATTCGATGTGTGTGGGCTCCAGCGGACTTTGTTTTCT
Source organism: Aquarana catesbeiana (assembly GCF_042186555.1). NCBI lineage: Eukaryota > Metazoa > Chordata > Amphibia > Anura > Ranidae > Aquarana > Aquarana catesbeiana. The sequence continues at coordinate 262,850,633 of NC_133325.1, read as the reverse complement.
CAAAAGTTGGACGGACTTAGATTTTAAACTTGTTTAAAATTTATCCGTTGAAATCGAGTCCGGTCGAAAAGTCCACTCGTCTGTATGCTAGTTCGACGGACAAAAAGGCACGCTAGGGCAGCTATTGGCTACTGGCTATGAACTTCCTTGTTTTAGTCCGGTCGTACGTCATCACGTACGAATTCGACGGACTTTGGTGGATTGTGTGTAGGCAAGTCCGTTCATTCACAAAGTCCGTCGGAAAGTACGTCGAAAAATCCGCCGGGCAAAGTCCGCCGTAAAGTCCGACCGTGTGTACGCGGTATTAGTGTAGTGCGTCCTCTGAACAGTGTTCATCTAAAGCTACAAGTTAGTGTAGTGCGTCCTCCTCACAGTGTTCAGCTAAAGCTATAGGTTAGTTTAGTGTGACCTCTGCACAGTATTCAGCTAAAGCTACAAGTTAGTGTAGTGCATCCTCTGAACAGTGTTCAGCTAAAGCTACAAGTTAGTGTAGTGCGACCTCTGCACAGTGTTCAGCTAAAGCTACAAGTTAGTGCAGTGCGTGCTCTGAACAGTGTTCAGCTAAAGCTACAAGTTAGTGTAGTGCTTCCTCCTCACAGTGTTCAACTAAAGCTACAAGTTAGTGTAGTGCGTCCTCCTCACAGTGTTCAGCTAAAGCTACAGGTTAGTTTAGTGTGACCTCTGCACAGTGTTCAGCTAAAGCTACAAGTTAGTGTAGTGCATCCTCCTCACAGTGTTCAGCTAAAACTACAAATTAGTGTAGTGCGACCTCTGCACAGTGTTCAGCTAAAGCTACAAGTTAGTGTAGTGCGTGCTCTGAACAGTGTTCAGCTAAAATTACAAGTTAGTGTAGTGCAACCTCTGCACAGTCTTCAGCTAAAGCTACAAGTTATTTTAGTGCAACCTCTGCACAGTGTTCAGCTAAAGCTACAAGTTAGTGTAGTGCATGCTCTAAACAGTGTTCAGCTAAAACTACAAGTTAGTGTAGTGCGACCTCTGCACAGTGTTCAGCTAAAGCTACAAGTTAGTATAGTGCGTCCTATGAACAGTGTTCATCTAAAGCTACAAGTTAGTGTAGTGCGTCCTCCTCACAGTGTTCAGCTAAAGCTACAGGTTAGTTTAGTGTGACCTCTGCACAGAGTTCAGCTAAAGCTACAAGTTAGTGTAGTGCGTGCTCTGAACAGTGTTCAGCTAAAGCTACAAGTTAGTGTAGTGCGTCCTCCTCACAGTGTTCAGCTAAAGCTACAGGTTAGTTTAGTGTGACCTCTGCACAGTATTCAGCTAAAGCTACAAGTTAGTGTAGTGCATCCTCTGAACAGTGTTCAGCTAAAGCTACAAGTTAGTGTAGTGCGACCTCTGCACAGTGTTCAGCTAAAGCTACAAGTTAGTGCAGTGCGTGCTCTGAACAGTGTTCAGCTAAAGCTACAAGTTAGTGTAGTGCTTCCTCCTCACAGTGTTCAGCTAAAGCTACAAGTTAGTGTAGTGCGTCCTCCTCACAGTGTTCAGCTAAAGCTACAGGTTAGTTTAGTGTGACCTCTGCACAGTGTTCAGTTAAAGCTACAAGTTAGTGTAGTGCATCCTCCTCACAGTGTTCAGCTAAAACTACAAATTAGTGTAGTGCGACCTCTGCACAGTGTTCAGCTAAAGCTACAAGTTAGTGTAGTGCGTGCTCTGAACAGTGTTCAGCTAAAGCTACAAGTTAGTGTAGTACTTCCTCCTCACAGTGTTCAGCTAAAGCTACAAGTTAGCGTAGTGCATCCTCCTCACAGTGTTCAGCTAAAGCTACAGGTTAGTTTAGTGTGACCTCTGCACAGTGTTCAGCTAAAGCTACAAGTTAGTGTAGTGCGTCCTCCTCACAGTGTTCAGCTAAAACTACAAATTAGTGTAGTGTGACCTCTGCACAGTGTTCAGCTAAAGCTACAAGTTAGTGTAGTGCGTCCTCTGAACAGTGTTCATCTAAAGCTACAAGTTAGTGTAGTGCGACCTCTGCACAGTGTTCAGTTAAAGCTACAAGTTAGTGTAGTGCGTCCTCTGAACAGTGTTCAGCTAAAGCTACCTGTAGAAGGTTGGTGGTGTTTTCCTGATCCTATCACTACCGCAGGCAGCTAAAGTATTTACACGTTAGTGTAGTGCGACCTCTGCACTGTTCAGCTAAAGCTACCTGTAGAAGGTTGGTGGTGTTTTCCTGATCCTATCACTACTGCAGGCAGCTAAATTATTTACACGTTAGTGTAGTGTGACCTCTGCACAGTGTTCAGCTAAAGCTACCTGTAGAAGGTTGTTGGTGTTTTCCTGATCCTATCACTACCGCAGGCAGCTAAAGTATTCATACGTTAGTGTAGTGCGACCTCTGCACAGTGTTCAGCTATAGCTACCTGTAGAAGGTTGGTGGTGTTTTCCTGATCCTATCACTACTGCAGGCAGCTAAAGTATTTACGCGTTAGTGTAGTGCGACCTCTGCACTGTTCAGCTAAAGCTACCTGTAGAAGGTTGGTGGTGTTTTCCTGGTCCTATCACTACCGCAGGCAGCTAAATTATTTACACGTTAGTGTAGTGTGACCTCTGCACTGTTCAGCTAAAGATATCTGTAGAAGGTTGGTGGTGTTTTCCTGATCCTATCACTACCGCAGGCAGCTAAATTATTTACAAGTTAGTGTAGTGCGACCTCTGCACAGTGTTCAGCTAAAGCTACCTGTAGAAGGTTGGTGGTGTTCTCATACTGTAAGCAGGCAGTTGATTTTTCTAGCTGCAGTATCAGTTTATATATATATATATATAGATATATATATATAGATATATATATCTATATATATATCTATATATATATCCCAGCTTAGTGCAGCTACAGGCCATTAGTATGTCTGGAAGGCCAACAAGAAGAGGCAGACAGTCACAAGCCAATAAAAGAGGGCAAGCAGGCTCTGTGTCTAGAGGCAACAGTGCTGGGTGTGGAGACGGTGCATCCTCATCAGCACGTGGCCGTGGGACACACTTGGCCTTTTTTTCGGCAGCTGGCCGTGTTGAGCCGCAACATATGGAAGACTTGGTCGAGTGGATGACCAAGCCGTCCTCATCCTCCTCATCCTCCCTCACCCATGCTCAGGGTACTTTGTCTGGCAAAGCAGCTGCCAATGCGGCTTCTTCCCTCGGCTCAATGGCATCAGTGACTCCTTCCCTAGCCCTACCATGTCCTCCTGAGGAGTCCCTCGAACTGTTTGACCACAGTGTTCGGTACATGCTCCAGGAGGATGCCCAGCGTTTAGAAGGCTCTGATGATGATTCTGAGCTAGATGAAGGCAGTAACGTGAGCACGGACAGAGGGGGTGCACAGGAAAGACAGCAATCTGGCAGTCATGCTCCCCCTGCTGCAGCATACTGCCAAGTTTGCTCCAGTGATGAGGAGGGAGGGGATGATGAGGTCACTGACTCAACGTAGGTGCCTGATAGGAGAGAGGAGGAGGAGGAGGCACATCACCAACAAGGCAGGATGCCCTCCAGAGGCCAGCCTAAGGGCAGCACACTGACTGCATCACACTGCAAAACTCTGCATGTGCAGGGCGCTGCTGTCTCTGTGCGTTATTCCAAAAGTTCTTTGGTGTGGGCCTTTTTTGAGACGAGTGCATCAGATCGCACCGCTGCTATTTGCAAGATATGTCTCAAGCGTATCTCGCGTGGCCAAAACATCTCCGGCTTGGGCACCACATTCTTGACCAGACATATGTTGACCTGCCATGCAGTTCGTTGGCAAGCATATCCAGAAGACCCACACCAAATAACAAAGAGGACCTCTCCTTGCTCCTCATCAGCTGAGATCTCCAACCCCACTATACCTTCAGTCCTCTCTGAGACTTGCACTGAGAGGAATGAAGGTGTAGAATTAGGTGTGTCACAGCCAAGTACTTGTGGGCAATCTGCTTTCGGTACACTGATGTCAGATTGTACCAGGCAAATTTCCCTGCCCCAGCTGCTGCACCGCTGAAAGAAGTTCGCTCCCAGCCATCCACATGGCCAGCGGTTGAATGCTAGTTTGGCAAAATTGCTAGCACTTCAACTGCTACCTTTTCAGTTGGTAGACTCTGCCCCCTTCCGTGAGTTTGTGGAATGTGCTGTTCCTCAATGGCAGGTACCCAAACGCCACTTTTTCTCACGGAAGGCGATTCCGGCTCTCTACTGGCATGTGGAAGGCAAAGTCTTGGCCTCGCTGGACAGGGCGGTCAGCGGTAAGGTGCATAATTACCGCTGACTCATGGTCCAGCAGGCATGGACAGGGACGTTACCTAAGTTTCACGGTGCATTGGGTCATATTGCTGGCAGCTGGGAAGGATGCAGGACAAGGTGCAGTAGTGTTGGAGGTTGTTCCGCCACCACGCCTCCAAAATGCCACTACTAATGATTGTGACACACCTCTCTCCTCCACCCCCTCCTCTTCTTCTTCCTCCATGGCCTCTTCCTGTGCTTTGTCCTCGGAACCAGCGGTGCTCGGTAGGCATTCAAGGGGCTACGCAAGTACGCAGGCCAAAAGATGCCATGCGGTGCTTAAGCTGGTGTGCTTGGGGGACAGGAGCCACACTGGGGCAGAGGTTCTGTCAGCTCTGCAGTGGCAGGTTCAGAGGTGGTTGACGCCACGCCAACTTAAGGCAGGAATGGTGGTTTGTGACAATGGCACCAACCTCCTCTCCGTCCTCTGACAGGGACAACTGACCTATATGCCCTGTTTGGCTCACGTCCTTAACTTGGTGGTGCAGCGGTTCTTGGGCAGGTACCTGGGCTTACAGGATGTCCTGAGGCAGGCCAGGAAAGTCTGTGTGCATTTCCGCCGGTCATATAATGCCAGTGCTTGGCTGGCAGACCTCCAAAAGGAGTTTAACCTGCCCAAGAACCGCCTAATTTGTGACATGGCCATCAGGTGGAACTCAATGTTGGCCATGCTGCAGCAGCTGCACACGCAGCAGAGGGCTATCAATGATTACCTGTGCGACTATGGCACCAGGACAGGGTCAGGGGAGCTTGTTTTTTTTCCCCACGCCAGTGGGCCATGATCAGGGATGCATGAACTGTCCTGTCACCATTTCAGGAGGCCACGAGGATGGTGAGCAGTGACAGTGCATGCATCAGTGACACTGTCCCCTTTGTCCACCTGTTGGAGCACACGCTGCGTGGAATAATGGACAGGGCACTTGAGGCAGAACAGAGGCAGGAAGAGGAGGACTTCCTTAGCTCTCAAGGCCCCCTTTATCCAGACAGTGTTCTGCCGATCACACAGGAAGAGGAGGAGGAGGAGGAGGAAGAGGAGGAGGATTGTGTCAGTATGGAGGTGGGGCCTCACACTCAGCATCAGCAGCAGTCTTTAAGGGATCAGTCCCAAGAAACACATGGACTTATACGTGGCTGGGAGGAGGTGGCTGCGGACCATGTCGTCCTTAGTGACCCAGAGGACTCCGGACCGAATGCCTCAGCAAACCTAGGCTGCATGGCCTCCTTGATCCTGCAAAGCCTGCGTAACGATCCCCGTATTCGTGGTATCAAAGAGAAGGACCAATATTGGCTGGCAACCCTCCTTGATCCATGTTAAAAGGGTAAGGTTGTGGACCTTATCTTGCTCTCGCAGAGGGAGCAGATGATGAAACATCTTCGGGAGGCCTTGCAGAAAGGTCTGTGAAAGGCGTTCCCAGAGACTGGGAGGTTACAAACTCCTGTTTCTGGACAATGTGTTGCTGAGGCTTCGGTCAGTCAAAGAAGGAGCGGTGGAGAAGGTGGCCGTCTGACCGATGCGTTCAGACAATTTTTTAGTCCGCAGCCCCAAGGTATGATCGGTTCCAGCAACCATCGCCAGCGTCTGTTTTACATGGTGCAGGAATACCTAGGGGCAAGATCTGATTTGGACACCTTTCCCACCGAAAATCCTCTGGGTTACTGGGTCTTGAGGATGGATCACTGGCCAGAGCTTGCACAGTATGCAGTTGAGCTACTGGCCTGTCCTGCATCCAGCGTTCTTTTGGAACGCACATTCAGTGCTGCTGGAGGCTTTGTAACCGATCACAGGGTGCGTCTGTCCACCGACTTGGTCGATCGACTGACCTTCATAAAAATGAATCAGTCTTGGATCGCCAGCTACCAAGCACCTGATGCTGATGTAACCGAATAATTTTTTTTTGAAATGTCAGATTCCTTCAAAGACTGCCTATGCTGATGCTGAGTGACTATCCTGTTATGCTGAGTAATTATCCTCTTCCTCCTCAATGATCATGCCGATAGCTTGTATGAACATTTTTGTTTCTGGGCGCCGCCACCAGTGCCTAAGGCCTAATTTTTAAGCCCCTGTTTAACAAGGGCATGTAATTACAATTTTTGATGCAATTCTTTGCAGCAGGGCTAGTTCCTGCGCTCCAACTAGAGTATCTGTGAGGGGTTGCAGTATTGTGGCACCAGCACCAGTGCCTAAGGCCCAATTTTTCAGCCCCTGTTTAACAGGGGCATGTAATCACAATTTTTGATGCAATTCTTTTGCAGCGGGGCTAGTTCCTGCGTTCCAACTAGAGTATCTGTGAGGGGTTGCAGTGTTGTGGCACCAGCACCAGTGCCTAAGGCCCAATTTTTCAGCCCCTGTTTAACAGGGGCGTGTAATTACAATTTTTGATGCAATTCTTTTGCAGCAGGGCTCGTTCCTGCATTCCTTATAGAGTATCTGTGAGGGGTTGCAGTGTTGTGGCACCAGCACCAGTGCCTAAGGCCCAATTTTTCAGCCCCTGTTCAACAGGGACATGTAATTAGAATTCTTGATCTAATATTTCACAGCAGGGCCCGTTTCTGCGCCCACCAAGATTAACTGTGAGGACTTACAGTGTTGTGGCACTAACACCACCACCACCACCAAAGGCCCAATTTTTCATCCCCTGTTCAACAGGGGCATGTAATTACAATTCTTGATCGAATATTTCATAGCAGGGCCCATTTCTGCGCCCACCAAGATTAACTGTGAGGACTTACAGTGTTGTGGCACCAGCACCAACACCACCACCAAAGGCCCAATTTTTCAGCCCCTGTTCAACAGGGGCATGTAATTACAATTCTTGATTGAATATTTCACAGCAGGGCCTGTTCCAGTGCCCACCAAGAGTAACTGTGAGGACTTACAGTGTTGTGGTACCAGCACCACCACCACCATCACCAAAGGCCCAATTTTTCTGGCCCTGTTCAACAGGGGCATGTAATTACAATTCTTGATCTAATATTTCACAGCAGGGCCCTGTGAGGGCTTACAGTGTTGAGGCCACAACAACACCTAAGGCCCAAATTTCTTCTGAGTATATAGGGCAGGCCCCTATTTTCAAACATCTAACTTACAAACGACTCCTACCTGGAAACGGAAGGAGACAACAGGAAGTGAGATGAAATCTACCCCATAGGAAGGGAAATTCTCTCCTGTAAGAGTTAATATGGGAAAAAATTTTCTCCTTTCCACTGATGCTTTATCACCAATCCTTGTTTCACTAAAAACCCCAAATTTTCAAAAAACATTTGTCATTGGGACAAAAAGTGAGGTGAAATCTTCTGAAGAGGAGCACAGACAGCAAAACAAATGTCACAGGGATGATAACCCTTCCCTATGTTTCCCAAAAAGCTTAAAAACAGATTTTTTGGCTGGAGCTACACTTTAAAAATGTACCAGTTCAAAATTACAAACAGATTCTACTTAACAACAAACCTACAGTCCCTGTCTTGTTTGCACCGCCTGTATACTGCTGTTTAGAGTATATAGGGCCTGGGGACCCCACGCCTTTCCTTTTTTTAATTTGGGTTCCCCTTAATATCCATACAGGACCCAAAGGGCCTGGTAATAGACTGGAGGGTACCCATGCCGTTTGTCTCACTGATTTTCATCCATATTGCCAGGACCCGACATTACATTAAAGCCGCAAGCAGTTTTAAATGACTTTTTTCCTTTAAAAATGTCATTTTGTGCAGGGACTGTTCTAAGCACGGGAAACACGCGCCACTTTACAGGCATACTATAGACACCCCCCAGGTACGATATTTAAAGGAATATTTCACTTTTTTTTTTTTTACTTTAAGCATCATTAAAATCACTACTTCCAAAAAAACAGCTGTTTTTAAAAGTTTTTTTGTATTGATACATGTCCCCCTGGGGCAGGACCCGGGTCCCCAAACCCTTTTTAGGACAATACCATGCAAATTAGCCTTTAAAATTAGCACTTTTGATTTTGAACGTTCGAGTCCCATAGACGTCAAAGGGGTTCTAACGTTCGTGCGAATTTTCGGTCCGTTCGCAGGTTCTGGTGCTAACCGAACCGGGGGGTGTTCGGCTCATCCCTAATCAACAGTAAATGTATTTTCTATGCATGATTGTGCTAAGCTCAATAGGCTAGTGGTCAGAGCTTCTACCTTGAGTAACTCAGGTTTTGAAGGACTCATGGGTTCAAATCCCACAGAGAGATACTAAAAGATTGCATTGGTGGAAAAAAAGGCGAATGCCAATTAGCCAAAGCAGCATATGCTGAAAATAGGTGAATGCCAATGAACTTTAATTTGGCTGATTCTATTATATTAACTCTTCAAATGCATGTAATGGTATGTAAGTATTCAATAATATTATGGTGTGGAATTCCACACACTAGCTAACAGGCAGTTTATTTATTTTAATTCGCTTGTGCACTGAAAAAATAAACACAGCTGGTGGATGGTAGGTTGGCTGGGATTTGAAATCATACCGTCAGTGCTGTGGAGACATCTGAGCAGACCACCAAGCCATTGTACTAAGTACACTGAAACATGCATAATAGTGTAGTATGATTAAAAAATGAATATAAATAATTATTGCTTTATAGTCACCTAGATAAAAAAATAAAAAAATAAAAAAAAACAACATACAACAAATAGGTAACCTAAATGTTCAATACATGTAACTTTACAACTTTACAGAATAGCAGATATTACTCTGTAATAATCATTCATAACTGCTTTCATTAGCAAAAGAAGGAAAATAAACTACTAATTGCAATATACATCAATAGATGCACACGAGGTAGAGCACATCATACATAAAAATGTTTTTCACATACATGGATCATGGTTGCAGTGCAGTGCTATATAATAACTTAGTATAAATTGGCATTTGCATATACGCGGAATTGCTAATTAGCGCAGATTTTGGAATTTACTAACGTATGTTCGCCGCTAATAGCGCTCTTTTTCATATGTACGTTCACCTGTTGAAATCTTAATTGCCTAAAATGGGCGCTATTATATGTAATAGTGCCCAGTACTTCCCGGCGCTATAGTAAATGACCCCCATTCAGTTTTGATGCGGCCAATTCCTCCTGTGGGGCGGGGGGGTGAAGGGAGCCGCTCTGGCTGGGAGAATCCGCAATGATTATTGCTAGTGGATATAACTGCTGCCAATAATCACATGAAAAATCTGACAGGCTGATCAATCAACTTGGGTACAATCAGTCTATCCACACATGGTTCAAATCTTGTCGGGTCAATGCTGAACCAGCTGGCATTTGAATCGACTATGGCCGGCTTTACTTACTCAACTTGTAACAATCTTTGCCAATAAGAAGAAGTAACTCAGCTGTTAAATGAATTGATGGTTTCAAGTTATCAGACAGATAGTAACAAAACAAACAGTAAGCAACAAGGGCTACCTTTTAAAACAATTAAAGACAATTTACCACTGATAATATTAAATAATACATAAGCAATATAAGCTACATTATTATTTCTTCCATCTATCTTATCAAATCTTTTTCCTTTTCTCACTGTAAGAAAGTACATGAACTGACCTGCTTATCACCAAGAGGAATAATGTCTCCAACCAAGTGTCTTTTGCTAGACTTACTGCTGAGAAAAAAACAGCATTCTTTGGTTCCTCCATGTGCGCCTGGCTGTTAGAATAGCCTGCACTGGGCCACTGATCAGCTTAACAATGCATGGTTTTTAAAGTTCTCTAGAGAAGTGTATCTTAAGCGCTGTAACCTCACTCCCAAAAAGAACACTTGATGGTACTCAATCATTCCCACTCATTAAGGGTCATCAGCCCATGCTTCCAAATCCTGTGTAACAAGAGTTTAATTCAAAATACTCTTGCAAAGTCAGCAGTTATGCCTCCACAGCTGACTACACTTACTCTTGTCACCTAGGTGCCTTTGTGCTTATAGTACAGAAGCCTCAGCTCTTCAGAGTTAAACATCACCTCACTCCATTGGTGAGCACAGACCTAGGTTGGCATACTCAGGCTTTCCTTCCCTCAACCCTTCATTTTCCACATACAGCCTCGGGCTCCTTACATGATCCTTTACTCTTTATAACAATATTTCTATGTGTGCTGTTCACATTACAGTGAGTTCAAGGGAATAGTTAATGAGCATTGCTTAAAATGCAGAACATTTTGCCTACAGGTTTGTGAGCCACAAATCCTCCCCGTGTGTATATGAAGAACACCGATACACAACATTGTTTGCATTTGTGATAAATGGTGGGATTTTTTGCTTTTATTATTTCTGGAGGCTGTAGTCATACAACCTTTGTTGCCCAAAAGAACACCAGGGATACTTTTTTTTTTCAAATGTATTTATTTGCACTGTTATAAATACAAGATGTACGAGTTTATATAATTATAGCAGGCAAATTAAACAAAAATCTGAAATCATAATATCCAAAATATCTCTAGGATATGTCAAAAACAAATCTACAATCAGATATAGTAAAATAGGGAGAGTCCCCGGCAAGGAATAAGGAGGGAAACCCCTTTTAACGTATATACTTTATAAACACTGCAATTTGGACTCATTTGATCAGCAAGAAAGAATTATATGGACCAATACTAATCATCCTCTCATACATTTAAACCCATATTAACTGCCTTCTGCCTTAAAATTTGTGCATGGGTTGAAAGATGTAATTCAAAAACATTCACATATTACGTTTCAGAAAAAAACTACTTTAATCAAAAAAATTCTAAAGGAAGCAAGGAGCTTTTTTATATGTGTGTTATACCATCTAGAGTATTTATTTAGCAACATAATTTGCAGCAACAGCAACTTAGGTTTTGTGCTTTTTTCAACATGAAGTTTGTAAATATATGTTAAAGGTGTAACGAACAAAGCAAAAAAGTTTTAGTTATTAATAGTTTAAAAATTAGAATGGAACAAAAAAAAAGTCAGCAGGAAAATAATAAATGGAAAAGGAGAATATAGAGTTAATTAAGGCTGATTAGAGTAAATTAAGGGTTAATAAGGGGTTTAAACAGAGGCACATTTAATTAAAAAAAATATATATACACACGGTATCTCAGAAAAGTAAGTACACCCCTGACATTTTTGTAAATATTTTATTATATCTTTTCATGTGACAACATTGAAGAAATGACACTTTGCTACAATATAAAGTAGTGAGTGTACAGCTTGTATAACACTGTAAATGTGCTGTCCCCTCAAAATAACTCAACACACAGCCATTAAATGTGGGGAGAACATCTAGACCCCTACATATTAGAATTGGAGAACACATCACAAATATTAAAAAAGGTCTTGACTCACATAATGTCTCCAAACATTTTAAATTGTTTCATGGTCGTAGCCCTGCCAAATTAAAGTTTTGGGGAGTCGAGAAAGTGACTCCTCAATGGAGGGGAGGGAACTATATTCGGCAATTGAGCCGCCAGGAGTCCTTCTGGGTGTATGAAACCCATGTGGGGGTGCCTACGGGCTCAATGTCGAGTTTGACTTAAACTGTTTCATTTCAGATCATTAACATTAATTCCCTTTAAGGTTATTTTATTATAATCCCATTTTTTAAAAGATTGATAAGACCTACTGGTCTCTATTAATAAAAAAAAAATGTTGTTCTCATTTTTTAGTTTCATATTATGTTTTAATTGAGTAACCCCTCCTTAATGGACCCTCGAGTGGTGATATAATGTACCTGTGTAATTTGCTGTTGTAAACGCTTGGGTTTTATCCCACAGAATAAGTCACATGAGGGTTTTAGTTAGGCTAAATATGTCTCCCAGTAATGGCTCTATTACGAACGGGTCATGTACCAGTTCCCCTTGAGGCTAAGTATGTCTCTTAGCAACATCTCTATAATGAGGGGTGGCCCCGAGGGGGAACTCCTCCCATCCTATATGCGTTCCACATGACAGCTGGTGATACGTGATTCAGGTCATGTGACCGGGCGTCACGTTGTGGTAGACGCTGGGGCTAACTCTGTACTATTTAGGAAGTATCTCCTGACATGTAGGGTCACGTGATCGGGTGTCATGTCGTTGATGACGCCACAATCACTATGGCAACCCTAGTAAACACACAGGAAGTTTTACCTTTCACCTCCAAGTGGCACGTTCCAATTGGACGTCTGCCGCCCGGATTTCAGCAAACAAGTGATAGTGATAAGGGGCTCTTTATAAATATGAACCGAATGTATGGGACTCCATTACCGCTGAGGAAGTCCCGTTATGGACGATACGGGTGCGGGAGCATCCCCAGAAGTCACTGCAGCTGCCTTATTTACTTATGTTACAACTGATGCTTTAATACACCAATTATCCTAGCACTAGGGTTCAGTGCTTCTTATGTGAGTACCTGTCTTTTAAATAAAGGAAATGTTTTAGCCATACAATCTGCGCTATATTATCCTTTATATTTAATGTTACCACAGATGCAAAATTTAAAGCTACCGAGTGCAGTTTGTCAAAAAAAGGGTGCCCGTTTTTCCACCCAAGATTCCATCTATAGCCACAACTTGTGGTGAATGCCTGTGTGACCCATCTGTTAGTTCAGGGGTCCATAATTTAAGGTGAGCGGTTTGGCTAGCAGGTGGTGGTAACACGGATTAAGGAACACTTCTGTATCTGCATGAAGCACCCTTATCACCGCAGAGGATTAGCCTTTCTATCAAATCTACATTTCCTCTCTTCGCAATAGGAGATTTTATGGACTTATGTCATGCATACATTTTTTTAGTCTGCTTATTACTTCAGTAGCGCTGCACTGTATTTCATTTTTGTTTTTCATTAAAGGCTAAACCGCTGGCAACAAAAGTGAGTACACCCCTGAGTGAAAATGTCCAAATTGGGCCAAATTAGCCATTTTCCCTCCCCGATGTCATGTGGCTCGTTAGTGTTACAAGGTCTCAGGTGTGAATGAGGAGCAGTTATGTTAAATTTGGAGTTAACCCTCTCACTCTCTCATACTGGTCACTGAAAGTACTCTGAGGATCTGAAAAAAAGAATTGTTGATCTACATAAAGATGGTCTAGGATATAAGAAGATTGCCAAGACTCTGAAGCTGAGCTGCAGCACGGTGGCCAAGACCATACAGCGGTTTAACCGGACAGGTTCCTCTCAGAACAGGTCTGCCATGGTCGACCAAAGAAGTTGATTGCACATGCTCAGCGTCATATCCAGAGGTTAGCATTGTGAAATAGATGTATAAGGGCTGCCAGCATTGCTGCAGAGGTTGAAGGGGTGGGGGGTCAGCCTGTCAGTGTTTAGACCATACACCGCACACTGCATCAAATTCTGTCCCAGAAGGATGCCTCTTCTAAAGATAATGCGCAAAAAAGACTGCAAACAGTTTGCTGAAGACAAGGAGACTAATTACATGGATTACTGGAATCGTGTCCTGTGGTCTGATGAGACCAAGATAAACTTATTTAGTTCAGATAGTGTCAAGCATGTGTGGCGGCAACCAGATGAGGAGTAGAAAGACTTCGAAGACTGGGCTGCAGGGCAGTATTCCAACATGATAACAACCCCAAACACACCTCCAAGACGACCACAGCCTTGCTAAAGAAGCTGAGGGTAAAGGTGATGGACTGACCAAGCATGTCTCCAGACCTAAACCCATTGAGCATCTGTGGGGCATCCTCAAACGGAAGGTGGAGGAGTGCAAGGTCTCCAACATCCACCAGCTCTGTGATGTCGTCATGGAGGAGAGGAAGAGGACTCCAGTGGCAACCTGTGAAGCTCTGGTGAACTCCATGCCCAGGAGGGTTAAGGCAGTGGTGCAAAATATTGTTGGCCACACAAAATGTTGACACTTTGGGCCCAATTGGGAAATTTTCACTTAGGGGTGTACTCACTTTTGTTGTCAGCTGTTTAGACATTAATGGCTGTGTGTTGAGTTATTTTGAGGGGACAGCAAATTTACACTGTTATACAAGCTGTACACTCATTACTTTATATTGTAGCAAAGTGTCATTTCTTCAGTGTTGTCACATGAAAAGGTATAATAAAATATTTACAAAAATGTGAGGGGTGTATTCACTTTTCATTTCCATGTTTTTATTGGATTTTTCAAACAAAATACATTGTACAATTGGACATTGTACGTCGTGCAACGACCTTCTGGTTAGTCAATACAAGGTAAACGGTACAACGTATGAATTCAATACAGGTTGCTATCCACTAACCTGGGTCGGTTGTAACGTTTATTAAACATATATCCATTATAAATTCTAGAGTTATATAAATATAACGTGTAATTGTATAATTTGGTCCTCTTCACTAATGTCGCACCCCAAATGGGAGCTTTAGTGCCACAGGAGTGAAGAGGCCCTGATTAGTATGAACTTACATTGATAAATATGTGCTAGTTAATACTAGCTGTTGCATACATCTTGTTTCTCTTGCATATGTAAAGGTATTGCTCGGTCAAGAAGAAGATCTATGTGTTATTGTTTAGGTATGTGGGTTGCGCAGTGTGTAGTCCAGTTAGTCCATGGTTGCCAGTTCCTATGTATTTTTGTCGCCTGGCCAGTGTACGTAGCTGTTGTGATCTCAAAGCTGTAGTGAAGGGCTACTAAGTCAATGACTTGGGCTAATGTCAGGAGGTTGTCAGATTTCCAGTGTCTGGTTATGTTGTGCCTTGCTGCCATGAGGATATGAGTAACCACTAGTCTGAATGAGTATGGGATGGACTCTATAGTTAGGTTAAGTATCGCCAGTGCTGGGGAAGGAGGAATTTTAATGTGGGTTATGTTCGAGATTAAACAGAAAATGTTTTCCCAGTATTTATGTATTTTAGTACATGTCCAGAATACATGTAATATGTCACTAGGAGAAGAGTGGCATCTCCAGCATATGTTGGGGATTCTTGGATTAAAGGATTTTATTCTGGCTGGGGTGAGATACCAACGTAGTGTGATTTTCTGCGTGAGTTCCCATAGGGCCATGTACGTAGCTTTGAGGGCAAGGTGCCATTGGTTGTTCTTAAAAGCATGGGCAAGGTCATTTTCCCAACTTTGGTGGGATTTTAGTTTGTGGAAGGTGCGTTTGTTGTGAAGAATGTTATAGAAGTAAGAAATACCTCTGGTTTTAGTGGCTGTGTTGGTGAGGTATTCCCAGGTCTTAGGGTGAATATTGTAGAGGGGAAGGGGTAGAGTATTCAGATAGTGGCGTAATCGGACTTAAGTGAAGTGGTCAGTTGTAGTTAGATTGAATTCAGATTGGAGTTGTGCGAATGTTTTAATGAGGTTGTTATGTATTAGATCCTGTATGAAATGTATGCCTTTGGTGATCCAAGGTGATAAAGAGAGTTTGAGTACTGTGTGTAATAGGGATTCCAAGGGAATGTATGTTGGAGATGTGGTGGGTGTGGATGTCAGTAAGGTTAATGATTTTTTCCAAGCGTGTGCCGATGCTCTCATGGTCGAGGGTAATGATTTTGGTATTATGGTGCCCAGCGGAGTGCTAAGTAGCCATGTTTTCAAATTGGGTCACGTTAGTGAGGAGTTCTCAATTTGTCCCCAAAGTGTGTTTGGGTGTGTTTGGAACCAGGAGGGTAGTTGAGCTAGAATTGTTGCTAAGTAATAGTCCTCGAAGTCTATAGATCCTGTTCCACCAACTAGTTTGTGTTTTACTAGGTTGTGATGGGCACTCCTCGGTTTTTTCCCATTCCAGAGGTATTTGTTGAAAATAGTTTTGAGAGATTTGAAGAAGCTAACTGGCAGAGGTAGAGGTAGGGTTCTAAAATAGTATAGTATTTGGGGGAGGCATATCATCTTAAATGCTGCAAGTCTGCCTGACCATGAGAGTTCATCCTTTGCTATTTGTTGTGAGGTTGATTGAATTTGTTGTAGGAGTGGTAGGTAGTTACATGAGTATATTTTCTTAGTTTCTCTCGGGAGTTGAATGCCCAAGTATGATATGTCAGTTTCTGCCCATTTAAATGGGTATTGTAGTTGTGGGAGGTTTTTCATGGTGGCATTTATGTTTATATCTAGTATGAATGATTTGGTCACATTAGCTTTGTAGTAAGAGACCGAGCTAAACGATTTAAGCAGTTTTTGTACTGCTGCCAGGGAAACAATCGGATCTGTAAGAATTAGAATTACATCATCAGCGAATAGACTGATTTTGTGGTGGGAGAGGCCGATATGCATACCCGAAATGTTAGGATGGGAGCGCACGTGTTCTGCCAGGGGTTCCATAAGCATGTTAAATATTAAGGGGGAGAGGGGGCAACCCTGGCGAGTGCCATTTGTGATGGGGAATGGGTGTGAAAGCATGCCCTCTGTAAACACCTGGGCTTCAGGGTTGGAATATAATGCCAGGATGGCTGTTAGGATTTGCCCCTGGAATCCAAATTTGTGGAGGACCGCTTCTAGGTAGGACCAGTGGACTCTATCGAATGCCTTCTCTGCATCTAAGGAAAGAAGCAGAGAAGGCGTTCCGGTGGATTCAGCATGATGTATGAGGTCAATCATTCTTCTGGTGGCATCCGAGGATTGTCTTCCTCTGGTGAAACCAGTTTAATCTTGGTGTATGATAGTGGGCATAATCTCAAGTAGTCTGGTGGTTATGGTTTTGGAGTAGATTTTTAAGTCTAAGTTGAGTAAGGAGATCGGGCAAAAATTTTGGGGGATATCCGACTGTTTCCCTGGTTTTGGGATAGTTATCACTAGCGCTTTTAAGTATTCTTTCGAGAAGCTAGCAGAGGAGGCAGCGTGATTAAAGAATTCAGTGAGGTATAGGACTAGTTGAGGGGAAAATAGTTTGTAGTATTCCCCTGTTATCCGGTCTGGGCCTGGTGCTTTATCACTAGGCAACGAATCAAAAATAGCTTTGATTTCCTGTTCGGTGAATGGTGCATTCAGGGTAGTCAGATGGTCAGTAGATAGTTTGGGTAGGTTGATCTTATTGAGAAAGTGGTCAATGTCGACTTGTGTGGGTTGGGGGGTATGAGGATCTTGATTTAGGTTGTATAGGTCTTCATAATAGACGCTGAAAGCATCAGCAATGTCTTGGGGGTTACTCAGTGGGGTGTTAGTGTGGGGGTGTTTAAGTTGTGTTATTCTGGTTTTATTTCGTCTACCTTTGAGGCGTTGGGCTAATGTCTTTCCTGCTTTGTTAGAGGTGGAATACGAAGATGCTTTAAATTTCCTTTGAAGGAATTCATACGAGTGAAGGAGAAGGGTTTTCAGTTCCTGTCTGAGGGATATTAGATGGTTTGTCTGTGGGTTTGGAGGGTCAGATTTGTGTTTCTTTTCTAGGTCCGCTATTTGGGCTGTTAATGCATCTACACGCTGCGTCCTCTGTCGCTTATGGTGAGAGCTCAATTTTATGAGCATTCCCCACATATACGCTTTATGTGCCCTCCACACCATGGCAGGGTCGGGTACCGATCCCTTATTCAATGAGAAAATTTCTGAAATGTGTTCTGAAATTTCTGGGGTGTATTTAGCATTTTGAATGATGGAGTTGTTTAGTCTCCAGAGGAATGTATTTTGCTGAAGGTTGTGATCTTGGATTGTAATTGAGGTGGGGGCGTGGTCCGACCATGTCGTGGTGTGGATCGCAGACTTAGATATTTTTTGTAAAATATGCTTATCAGATAAAAACAGGTCGATTCTGGAGTAGGAGCGGTGCCTAGAAGAAAAAAAGGTGAAGTCGCGTTCAGCGCCATGGTGGCATCGCCAGACATCATACAGTTCGTGGGAGTTTATGAACGATTTTAGAGGTGAGTCGCGTCTCTTCGCTGAAGAGATGGAGTCCAAGGACGCATCTGGGACCAGATTGAAGTCCCCACACATAATTGTGTGGCCTTTTTGTATGGGTTTCAATGTGCGGATAAGTCTGCGTAAGAACTTAATTTGGTGTGAGTTCGGAGCATATATATTGATAATGGTGTAAGTTGCTCTATTGATGTTGCAGAGTAGAATAATGAAACGACCTTCAGGGTCTGGGACTACTTTTAGTAGTTGAAAGTCTATGGTATCATTGATAGCTATCATGACTCCTCTAGTCTTAGTAGAGTGTGTTGCATGGAATACATTTGGAAAGTGACGGTTCTTACACAGAAGAGTATTAGGGGCTAGTAGGCGGGTTTCCTGGACACAAAGGATGTCACCTTGGAGAGCCATGACGGTTTTCCATAGTGAGTGGTGTTTGGCGGGATGATTAAGCCCATTAACGTTAAGTGAAAGAATGTTAAACGGCATCCTGTGAGTGTGGAGTTGGTGGGTGCTGTGTACAACACTTACGATTAGTCGTTACCGTGTGGAGCTGGCTGTTTCAGGCGATGTGATGGGTAAGATGGGTTATGGAGATCCGAGATTTAGGTCAGATGAGTTCCGCGTGGAGGATCAGTGACCGTTGCTTCTGACTGGCCAGGGGGCCGAGGCTAGGATGGACTAGTAGACTGCAAATAGAGCAATACGTTAGGTAGCAAGACAATTACAGTCAAATAAAGATCGTGGATATATTTAAAGAACAATGAAAATTTTGAAAAAGATCAGCGATGTGAACCGTAGAATTAGCTTGCGGAGTAATAGGTGTCGATTATATCGTTTCAAGAATAAAAAATTTGAGAGAAATAAAAACGAAAACAGAGAACAAATTAGAGGGGGTGCTGAGCACCTTGAAAACCTCTGTATTGGGGGTACAAAGAGTTAATACCGCGGGTAGCAGAAGACAAGAATAACAGATAGCCATAGCACAGGGGAGCTATTATAACTGTTATCGGCTTCATGAATTCTGGGAGGTGATAACTTTCATTTAATGTTTTGATCTAGTTGTCTGCGGGGTGAGGATGTACTTCTGTCATGTAGAGCAGGGTTAGGCGGTTCTGGGTTTATACCCCAGGCGTGAAGTAGTTTCAGGCCTTTTTCTAGTTCCCCTATTGCGTGGGTTTGACCGTTGCGAACTATGAGAATGGTGGTGGGGTATCGCCATTTGTATTGCAGCTTGTGATTTTGCAGGCCTTTGGTGATCGGGTTCAGTTGGCACCTCATTTGGAGGGTGTATTTTGAGAGATCAGGGAAGAGTTGAATCCCTGTATAGGGAGCTGGTAATGGCGATTTAGCCCTGAGTCCCATGAGCAGTTTTTCTTTGATGTGATAGAAGTGAACCCTCATCAGGACATCTCTGGGGACCGAGGCAGCTAGATGAGATGGTTTAGCGATTCTATGGATCCTATCCACAATGACGTCCCTCGGGGAAGCCTCAGGGAGAACTAAATGCATCAGTTCTTTTGCATAGCGAGGCAGATCTGCGGGTAGTATGGATTCAGGAACCCCCTCAGCCTAACGTTGTTCCTGCGAGATCTGTCTTCTAAGTCGGCCAGCTTGGCGCGCATCCATGTCTGTTCCTCTCTAACAGCTTCATAGGCTTCAATGGTGTCATTCACTGTGGAGGTGCAGGCATGTATTCCTCTCTCAGCGTTTGTCACTCTATCATCCAGTGTGTGGATGTCAGTGGTGATCTTGTGAAAGAGGGATGATAGATCTGTCATGAGGGAGGTCTGCAGGGATATGAGCATATCCTTGAGTGTTGTATCCATGACTGGCTGGCCTGAGGTGGGGAAGGAGGACATGGATGAGTGTAGGGCCTGGTCTAATGAGTAGGGGATAGGAGCCTGGGCCTCAATTTGCGAGTACCGCGACCGCTGCGGCATCACGTCTAGCCTCATCTTTGCCTTTGCTGGGCTGCCTAGGCTGGGGTCACCTTCTGGGGTATGGGAGAGGCTGTCCACAGTACCTGTGTCCAGAGGATCATCTGTAAAATCATCCGGGAGGTCCGTGTATGCTGTGGACGACGCGGCCTGGCTGGCGCCATCTTGGTTTTTCCAGCCCGCCGGCTTGTAGGCGAATTCAGTAAGTTTTTGTGGTTTGTGATCAGTTAATCTCTTTCTGGAAGGCATCCTCTTTGTCCCCTAACTGTGAGGAGCACGGATGGGTGAGTGTGGATCGTCTTTGGCAGCCGATGGCATTGGATTCTGTCCCCTGGCTTTAGAGCTGTGGAATCAGGCGTCCATCTGCTATCCCGGCTGGCCACGCCCCCCGGGTGTATTCACTTTTGTGAGATACTGTATATATTTTTTACTTCACAGGTTTCTTTAAACTGACTTAATCTGCAGATTGAAGTTCATCCCTTCAATCTGTAGCTGAAGAAACAGAAATATACAAAAAGAAACAATGTCTCTTTTTACCTTTCTGTTTCAGGGCTGAGCAATGTTGTTAATAAACACTACCCGGCTGCATTTTTTCTTTTGTTGACAGCTCCAATTGCCGGGACTTGGCTTACACTTCAGCTGTCAATGGGGGAACCCACTGACAGCTGAATGAGTCATCGTTTGCTAATGATGAGGCGGCCCCGCTCCTTAACAACCGATAATTGCTGCCTTATTTCTTTTTACATTTCAGCTGTCAGTGGGGGAATCCCACTGACCAGGGGCGGCCCGTCCATTAAGGGAGCACAGGCGCTGCCTTCCCTTTCCATTGCCGCCACCACCCATATCCATGTGTCTGGCCCCTTTAAGGACGCTGGGAGCATGAAATCCAATGCCGGGTGTGCTGTGGAGAGGTAGGAGCTGGCAATTAGCCAACAACTGAGCGGCCAGCTCAGAGAAGAAAGAGCGGAGCCCAGCCCTGAAGGCCTGAAAGTACAGGTCTCAGGTATTGGAGCATTTGCACGAGTACCAAATACTCGTGCAAATGCTTAGTATTAACACCGATACTGATACCAGTATCGGTGCAACCCTACCAAGAAGGCAAGATGCTCAAATCTATTTAACAGAGGGGTTGTCCTTCCTACTGAATAAAAACTAGCTTTAAATAATTGCAGGGAAGGAGAAAGCGGTCAAACTTGTTGCCCCTTTAATGGAGTCAAAAGTTTTGAACCATACTAACTGAATCGGTGGACAGGCCCATGGTAAGTGGTATATGTTATACACCATTGCCCAAAAGAACATCAGAGTAACCTTTTGTAAACAAAACATTTTCTTGTCTTACTGGTCCTTGCCCAGCTTAGAAAACTGTGAAAAGGGGGTAATAGGATAGAAATCATTTGTTTAGTAAAGTGAATGTTCATTGAACTTAGTGAAAAAGTTAAGTTGAGTTAACTTAAACAAACCAGTCATTTTCATCATATGCAATTGCACGTGGCTGGGTATTCCAAGTAAACACAGCTTTTTTTTTTCTTTTTCCTTACATATATTTTTCAAAGTCAACATTCACATTGCAATGTGGGTATTCACTTTGTTAGGTAAACATCCTCTGGTCCTTTAGTTCTTTAGTAAATCACACCCAATTCATAGATACATTTATATTGGATGACTGTATTTCTGCTAATGAAGGAGAAATAAAATGTAGTCATTGAATGTACAGAGAAGGGCTGTTTCCTTGCCTCTGCTGCCCATAAACACAGGCCTATTGTGGCACATGGTAAATTCAGCTCTGGCTATACTTGATTTGTGGAGTTTGGATGCATCTTATGGTCAGCTATATTTGATGGTCTGGAAATGTATATTCTATTATTAATATTTGAAGTGCATAATATTCTTAAGTGCTCGGTTGTAACTTAATTTATACTCTATAGTGTTTACTCATAGGCTCAATAATGCTTGATCGAGCATAAAAAATCTACAACGTGAGCATCAAATGACATCAGTGATTAAAATGATAGAAAGTGATATACCCATATACAATATCTGGGCATTGTTAAATACTGTAAAACTAGCTAAACTATAATAATAATAATAATAATAATAATAGAGTGTTCTTTCAATCCTTAAAGTTATATTTCTGAAAGAAAACAAAACTGTACCTGGTACAACTCCCCAAAGCTTGGCTACCTGGAATTCGCCAGGAGGAGCTTTTAGACAGAAATCTCTCTATACATTGATTAAACTATATATAACATACATTTTTAACATTACTAAATGTACCAATATATAAAATATTAACAAACCCATATCTATTCATGGGTATAAAATATAATATAAGAATCAGAAACCAAAATAGAAAACTCATATTTTAAACAATAAACTTGCAGATTCAGACATAGAAGTATACCTTTTTAACCCTTTCCTTATAGAGGTATCCAGGTACTACACAAAGGGGTTGATTTACCAAAGGGATGTAGAGTGACTATACTTAATGACTAAGGTGTTCACTTCAATAGTCCAGTCACATACAAGCAAAAATCTTCTTTTTTTCTTTTAATTCCCTTGCACATGATTCAGTATTTAAAGTGTATACATGTTGGTCTTTTCAATTCACACCTAATGATTTTCAAATATGTTGCTTACGGTCACACCATATTAATGCTTTTGCAACAACACAATTAATGTATGTAATATTTTTTAATTTGCACCAACAGTTACATTTTCAGGACAAGCTTTTGAGAGTGTCCCTTTCTTTTTGGTGACCAGAGTAATGATACATAAAGGTTTAGCAAAATGTTAAAAAAAAAATCTGCAAAGATTTAAATAAAAGAGCTGCAACCCATCATAACAGATCAACAGCTCAACTCATTATAAGAGAGGATAAATCCTCCAAATCTTTCAAAAAACCCAGTGCTGGCCTTCAGGCAACTACCCAAACAAGCATTAATAAATTTGCAGAGAACTTTATTCTGACCACAGAGATGCATACATTGGAACGAAACATTGCAGACATCAGCTGCTCCTAGATTGTAAGCTCTAACGAGCAGGGCCCTCTGATTCCTCCTGTATTGAATTGTATTGTACTTGTATTGTCTGCCCTAATGTTGTAAAGCGCTGCGTAAACTGTCGGCGCTATATAAATCCTGTAAATTAATAATAATAATAACATTAAAGGCTAAAAACTGTTCAGACACATCAATCCATTAAAAAAGTGATATACACAAAAGGAACCTTTAATATTACTGGATCATACAGTTGCACTTCTGGTAATGTGGTATACCTCATTCAATGTAATAATTGCAACCAAAGCGGATCCATTGGTGAAACAGGGCAGAAATTACATAAAAACAATGAATCTACACAGACACGCCATAAAAGATCAAAATATACTAATAGAGTTTTAAAGAAAAAAACTTTCTGTTGTCAATACATATCTTAATTTAGGCCAAGTTATATCATTACTGGGTTTTTGTGCTTGTTTATGCTATGCTAATAGATCAATGCTGTTGGGAGGGCTTGGCAAGTTGCTTTGAATAGTTTTCTGTAAACATCATAGCATGTTGATGCATGCAAACAGTGGACTGGATTTTGGGAGGAGTTTTTTTTTTTTTGTTTAAAACTTTTAGGCATACTGTATGGTTTTGATAAAGGTTTGTAAGCAGGTTGAATGACACCATACAAAAATAAGGTTATAAGACATTAACATATTTAGTCTGGAAACTACTGAGTGACAAGAGGCATTATTTTCCCAATGTAGAACAGAGGAAATGGCTCCAGGGGGACTTTAGAGGCAGTAGCTTACCAGGTAATGAGAGTACAAAGAGGTGAGGAATGTACAGTATCAAATCAAAATGTTTTTATTTTAACAGCATAAAAAGGGTGGTTGTGAACACCAAAGGCATAGTTAAAAACAGAGACAATATATGCATAGTACCACACAATTGTAACAATGCTCATAATCTGGAACACATGGTCGGTCTCATAGTTTAGGAGGCCAAGCCAAGGAAGCGTTTTCAGAAATTCCAACATGTTTGAAATATGGTATTATTTCTTCTTTGGGGAAGATCAGAGCATATTATAATTCTCTAAAAATATAGTCAGCACAGGTACATAGGGTAACATTAGTCTTCAAAGGCTGCCCCACCACATTAGACTCGCAAAAGGAAGATGGTGAAAAGGGATATCATAGCCAAAATCATGGAATGATTGTTGTACAGATGGATCAACAGAGAGTAAGTAAAAACAGGGAAAAATAAAAATGGAAAACAGACACCTCATCACAGTGCATCACCTCCAGGGTGTTTTTTTGTGTTTGTTTTCCTTTTTTTTTTTTTTTTTTTTGCATTTCTTTTTTTTTGCATTTTTTTTAACTTAATCTCTGTTGATTCCTCTGTACAACAATTTTTTGTACCTAGGAAGGCTCCTCAAGTGTGATCCTTGTGAGCAGCAATTTGACGCCATTACAGTCACACCTAACATCTATTTTTTTGTGGCTCATCATTCCATCATTTTGGCTATTATATCCCTTTTCACTATCTTCCTTTTGTGAGTCTAATGCGGTGGGGCAGACTTTGGAGACTAAAGTTACCCTGTGTACCTGAAGAATACTAGTGTCTTCTGCTAGCAAATGGCGGGGCCCTTGTTTTAAGAGAAGGTTTAAACAAGCTTCCATGGAGCAGTAATTCTCTAGAATGTTCTGTTAGGTAGAGATTTAAAAGGGCAAACTACTAGAGATGGCAGCTCCAAGCAAGCATCCAGTGACACTAAAAAGGGAAATTGGTGTCTGCATGCAGTGTCAGTAAGAAGGATGTTGGGTTTACACCCGCTCACCAGTCTTCTGTGCGATGACACAGCAATAGTCCCAGGTGCTGGTTCAGGCTCCTGATGCTCCTAGCAATGTTGTAAAGGCACAAGATCTCTTGCTGATGGCCGATCGAGATGACTGGTAGTGAAACTCGCAAGGTGAACAGGCAGCGGCCAACCCGATACTCGGATAGGTATCTCGATCCCTGAAAGGTGTGGGTGATCTCTGCTGAGCTGAGTGGTGCCGGGCTGCTGAATAGGGTCCCTGGACTAAATAGTAGTGGGCCACGTGGCTGTCTCTGCTCCTGGCTCTCCTCAGGCCTCCTCACTCCACCATCTCCAGGCAACACTCTCCTGGCAGTCTCTGGAAAAGCTTGGCTTTCTGATGCTGCCAGAGTCTCTCTCTCTCAGTCTCAGCAGTTTTCCTCACACCTGTCACCTCACCACACTCTCTCTCTCTCTCCCTCTCTCTCTCCTCAGACCACTCTCCTTATTCTCTTCACAGACTATTTTTTCCCGGCTTCAGGATATCCCTCCTCCTCTGTTGGGGCACACAGTCCCTGGTGTCAGAGTGTGTCTCTCTTCTCACTCTGGCACCTCAGTTCCTTCCCCTCACACACTCCTCCTCTCCTCACTGTTAAGTGTCACTGTGTCCCAGCAAAGGACTTTTTGAGCCTTGGTATCTCCCTCTCTTTTAAGCAATCTCTTCTCCTCTGTGTCCTGTCAGCACTCTCTCTCTCTTTTACCTCAGTACTTTCCTCTCTTCCATCCCCTCAGCACTTCCTGAAACTCCCCTTTTTCCCAGTGTTCTCTCTCTCTTTCAGTTTTTTTGGAGAAATTGCATTAAAACATGCCTGCTACATATATATTACATATATATATATATATATATATATATATATATATATATATATACAGTGGGGATGGAAAATATTCAGACCCCCTTACATTTTTCACTCTTTGTTATATTGCAGCCATTTGCTAAAATCATTTAAGTTCATATTTTTTTTCCTCATTAATGTACACACAGCACCCCATATTGAAAGAAAAACACAGAATTGTTGACATTTTTGCAGATTTATTAAAAATGAAAAACTGAAATATCACATGGTCCTAAGTATCCAGACCTTTTTCTGTGACACTCATATATTTAACTCAGGTGCTGTCCATTTATCCTGATCATCCTTGAGATGGTTCTACACCTTCATTTGAGTCCAGCTGTGTTTGATTATACTGGTTGGACTTGATTAGGAAAGCCACACACCTGTCTATATAAGACCTTACAGCTCACAGTGCATGTCAGAGCAAATGAGAATCATGAGGTCAAAGGAACTGCCTGAAGAGTTCAGAGACAGAATTGTGGCAAGGCACAGATTACAAGGTTACAAAAAGTTACAAAAAAATGTATGCTGCACTTAAGGTTTCTAAGAGCACAGTGGCCTCCATAATCCTTAAATGGAAGACGTTTGGGACGACCAGAACCCTTCCTAGAGCTTGCCGTCCGGTCAAACTGAGCTATCAGGGGAGAAGAGCCTTGGTAAGAGAGGTAAAGAAGAACCCAAAGATCACTGTGGCTGAGCTCCAGAGATGCAGTTGGGAGATGAGAGAAGTTGTTGAAAGTCAACCATCACTGCAGCCCTCCACCAGTAGGGGCTTTATGGCAGAGTGACCTGACGGAAGCCTCTCCTCAGTGCAAGACACATGAAAGCCCGCCTGGAGTTAGCTAAAAAACACCTGAAGGACTCCAAGATGGTGAGAAATAAGATTCTTTGGTCTGATGAAACCAAGATAGAACTTTTTGGCCTTAATTCTAAGCATTATGAGTGCAGAAAACCAGGCACTGCTCATCACCTGTCCAATACAGTCCCAACAGTGAAGCATGATGGTGGCAGCATCATGTGCTGTGGGGGTGTTTTTCAGCTGCAGGGACAGGACGACTGGTTGCAATCGAGGACAAGATGAATGCGGCAAGTACAGGGATATCCTGGAGAAAAACCTTCTCCAGAGTGTTCAGGACTTCAGACTGGGCGGAAGGTTTACCTTCCAATAAGACAATGACCCTAAGCACACAGCTAAAATAACGAAGGAGTGGCTTCACAACAACTCCGTGACTGTTCTTGAATGGCCCAGCCAGAGCCCTGACTTAAATCCAATTGTTCCAATTGTGTGGTACCATGTCTGCATATATTGTCTCTGTTTTTAACTATGCCTTTGATGTTCACAACCACCATTTTTATGATGTTAAAATAAAAAAAAACTTTTTGATTTTATACATTCCTCACCTCTTTGTACTCTCATTACCTGTTTAGCTACTGCCTCTAAAGTCCCCCTGAGGCCCTTTCCTCTGTTGTATATTGTTTGTGGGATGTGGCAGATAGTTTCCAGCTACTTACAACACTAGGCTATTTCTAGCTATTATATTTGCCCAATTGGGCTAAGCAGTTTGTGAGAACACTGTAGTCAATAAGTACAATTAGGTTTGTGTAGCAATTCAGCTATATAATAGAGCCTGGATTCTGTGAGCAATAAAGCACACAACAATTACATCACATGGGTTGGCCCATCTGGTTGTTGACAAAGCATCTGAAAAGGGGTCAGCAGCAGTGTCAAGGAAGCTTTATGGAGTAGTGTGATAAAAAAAAGTCACAAAGTTGAAAATAGTGCAGCCGATACCCTACTGTGGCAGAGGACTGAGACCTAAGGGAGGCCAATAGTTTTGTTTTTTTAGCCTCCAATGCAATACGTGTAGAGGAAGGGTATTAGGAGTCCTATAGAAATTGAGCTTTGGATTTAAGGGCCAGGGGAAGTCAGGATTTCCTATGATGATCATCAAAATGTCCTACAAATGTAGACAATTCAGAACATTTCAGGAGCAAGTCCCAGATTTTCACTAGTGGAGAAATGTTAAAGGGTAAATATGATTTAGGGTGTGCCATAGGGTGTACCCAAAAAAGAGAGCACGGGAGAACAAGTGAAAAATAATTTTTCTATTCTCAACCTCAGATTATAAAATGCATTAGGAAAACAATCTAATGCCGCGTACACACGGTCGGAATTTTCGACCGGACTGGTCTGACGAATGCCGACGGACCAAATCCAGCGAACAATCCGATCGTGTGTGAGCTTCACCGGACCTTCAGTGGACCTTTCCAGTCGCAAATCTGACGGACTTTAGATTTGGAACATGCTTCTCTGCCAGACCCAGAAATCTGGTCGTCTGTATGCTAGTCCGACGGACAAAAACCAACGCTAGGGCAGCTATTGGCTACTGGCTATCAACTTCCTTATATTAGTCCAGTGTACGTCATCACGTACGAATCCGTCGGACTTTGGTGTGATCGTGTGTAGGCAAGTCCGGTCGTTAGAAAGTCTGTCAAAAGTCTGTCGAAAGTCTGTCAGACAGGCTGTCAGACTTTTGTAGCTGAAAAGTCTGACCGTGTGTACGCAGCATAAGACATGTAAATATCCAAAAATATCCCAAAAAAGCACTCAAATTGTGAAATGTTTATACTATTCTTATCATAAAATAAACAGAGACTGAATCAAAACAATCCAGTAATAGTTAAGTCCTATAAAATGTTCATTCGTGTCCAACAGAATGTCCCTATATCACCACAGTGAAAGACATACAGTATGCTCTCTTGTGCCAAAAAAATCTTCACTCGTATCAATGCTTCACCAACCTTATCCCTCCAGTGGAAAGGAGGCTTACCAGAGTTCCAGCCTT
The DNA here is from genome assembly GCF_042186555.1 of Aquarana catesbeiana. Classification (NCBI taxonomy): domain Eukaryota; kingdom Metazoa; phylum Chordata; class Amphibia; order Anura; family Ranidae; genus Aquarana; species Aquarana catesbeiana. Next base: position 262,822,193 of record NC_133325.1, on the reverse strand, counting down.
CTTTCCACTGGAGGGATAAGGTTGGTGAAGGACTGATGCAAGAGAAGACTTTTGGCACAATTTCACTGTGGTGATATATGGACATCCTGTTGAACATGAATGAACATTTCATAAGACTTAAAGAGGAACTGCAGTCTGCTCACATAATTTGTAATAAAAACATCTTTGCCATTCTGAAGCTTCCCTCCAACCACTTTGCATATTATTTTATATATATTGTAATTCTGTACAAATATGCTGCAGAAATATCCCTTCACTAAGTCTGGCTGCATCCATTTTAACTCTGGGCAGCTGAAGCTGATGCCTGTTCACTTCCTGGATTTACACAGACACACAGAGGCACACCTCCAGCTCTGCAGCCCTGTAGCGTTCATTGGCACTTTTATGACTCATCCCCCCTCCCTTCCTGGCAAACTCTCACAAGAGTGAGAGAGAGAGTGCTGTGCATGATGTCATAAGCCTAGCCTTTTTTTCCAGACAAGAAAGAGGAAGTGGGCTGTACAAGGTATTTACTGGCAAAAATAATGTTTTACAATCCAAAGTTAAAAGGAGAGAGGTGAATTCTCTACACAATAGCAAAAATGTATACTCATTAGCCCCAAAATTAAGGGGTCTAAATTGTATTTTTTGAAACATTAAATAATGTAATGCTCATCTCAATTATTTTAACTTATGCTAATATCCAATGATTACGTCTGAGCGCATGGACAGTTCTATTTTTTTGCACCAGACATTTTGTTGTATACACCGCTACAGAGAAATGTATTTGGCTGTTCAAATGTCACATGACTATGGCAAGCATGTAACCAGGCTTTTTGCTACAAAATTGATTCTTTAAATATATTCCAACAAGCTTCTAAAAAAAGTGTACTATGGTGGATATGAGCTTCAATGGTGATTTATAAATTTGGTGGTTTTAGACAAGGTCAAAGGGTTTACAAATACAGATGAGGCTCAGAGGTCATATTGTGGGATTTTCAATTGTTTAGGGGAAGGGTGCTGATTTTTATTTTATTTTAGCAGCTTTTTTTAAGCTTTAGCTGCTTAAAGGATAAGTGTACTTACCTAGCTTAAAGTGGATGTAAACCCTCATATATACCTGGTGAAGTGAACAGCCTCAGATGATACACAGAGAGAAAACAAATCTCCCTACATAAGTTTACATGTATATCTGCTGTCTTCAGCTTTATACAGTAATACCTTGGATTACGAGCAAAATTAATTCCAGAAGAATGCTTGTAATCCAAAGCACTCGTATATCAAAGCGAGTTTCGCCATAGGAAATAATGGAAACTCAGGTAATCCGTTCCACAGCCACTGCTTGTCTATGCAGTACTGCATGTGGCCAGAGGTGCGGGGGCGCCGGAGACACTCTGAAACACTCGGAGACCACTGGGAGACACTAGGAAACGCTTGGAGACACGCAGGAACTGTTCAAGCGTTTCCGAGTGTCTCCAAACGGCTCAGAGTGGCTCAGAGCGTTACTGGCGCCCCCCCGCACCTCTGGCCAAATGAGGTACTGCATACCCCAGAGAAATTAATCCTGCTCATCTTGCGAGACAACGCTCGCAAAGCGAGTTAGGATTTTTTTTTTTTAAAACAACTCGTATTGCGAAACACTCGTAAACCGCGTTACTTGCAATCCGAGGTTCACTGTATATACTTTAGAAAGTGCACATCATGTTACAGATTTTCTCTTCCTGTTCAACACTGAGAGTGAAGTCTGGGCACACAGCCAAGACAGCTGATTGGAGGAAAGGCACACACCGCTACTCCACATTTGCAAAGGAAGGAAGGAATGTACAGAGTTCCGCTGTGAGATGGCAAGCTGTCTGCTTATCTATTTATAGCAACCTCCCGCAACACAAATTTCAGGCTGCTTTTATCTCCTGTGTCGGAGAACTTGTTATCAGGCTGATAACAGAGCTGGGGAGCAGGAGAAAGCCACATCATTCAGTGCTTTGAAGAGAGATAAAGAAACACTACAGATATTTGTGCCCAGCTCAAATTTCATGAATCGGGTTTACATGCACTTTAAATAATAATACCAGTAAATATTTTTTTGAATGACTGAACAATTATTTATCTCTTTTAAACTTACTTTTCAATCTTTTTCAGTTTCATTTTTCATTTTCACAGCAATAAAGTATCGCTAATGTATCTGCACCTTTTGCCTAATATATTCACCAAGCAGGAGTGTCTCCAACTCAGGGTGTCATCAGGCAACCCCAGGTGGATTAAGCCTCCCAGTTACCACCCATTACAATGGGTAATTGTCCCATTTCTACTTCCCAGGGGCAACTGTCGCTCTTGAAGCAATGGAAATATTCCCTCAGGAAACAGTTTTCATAAACCGTACTTTGTTAGACTGAAAGAAATGATCATCTGAGTAGCAGGAGGAGTATTGTGGGTGGGTGGAATGGAGGCATGTTTCTATGGGGAAGGAGGGAATAGTGGATCCATCCCCCCTCCTCCTCCCTCCTCCCCCATCTCTCTCCCTCCCCCCATCTCCCTACCTCCCCCCTTCTCTTTCCTCCCCTTTTTCTCCCCCCTCCCTCTCCTTCCCTCCCCTCCCCTCTCCTTCCCTCCCCTCCCTTCATGCCTGCCCCTTCCCCTTTCTTCTCAGCCCCATTCCCTTTTTCCTCTTCCCCTTTGTCTCCCCCCCTTCTTACCCTATCCCCTCCCTCCTCCTCCCCTTCCTTACCCTCTCATCTTTCTTCTCAGTTCATTTTTCATTGAGCAATAATTTTTTATATACATATTTTGTTCAGTTACTGCGGAAGATCTATCATCCACCTGTACACATCCCCCATATCTGCCGTAGGGGAACCCTGTGGTGTTCTGGCTGTGCTTCTGTGTTTGGACTCTCAGGTAAGCGGCTGTGCACCCATTCCTTTTGCCCTTTTTTCCCTTATGTTAATAAAAACACTTCATACCTATTTTGCCTATGCGTGTGGTCTTACTACACCTATGTACAACTATGTCTTTTGTTACTGTGTTTTGTTATAATCTGATACTTCTATTGTAGATTTATCCTCCTGATGAAGCGGTCATAGACCGCGAAACATGCAGAGGACCACATGTCCCGTGAGGACCTTCTATACTTTTGACTCCAATCTTAGAGCATTCATGTATCTACTTAAAGTGGGGTTCCACCCAAATTTTGAACAATATCTGTATGTATTCTCTTCCTTGCCTAGATGCTGACATGCCGTTTAAAAAAATTTAAATCACCGTAATTACCTTTTATTTTTCTATTCTTCTTTGCACTTCCTGGTTCTCCTCCCGTGGGAGTAGGCGTGTTTCTAGCCTCTCCCAGACTCCTGGGAGCTAGTCTCAGGCTTCCCAGGATGCCACTGAGCATGTGCGGGAATGAGCGGTGAATGCTGGGAGCACAGCATTCACCACATCCAGGAAATAAATGCTTGTGGGCTTCAAATGCCCACAATGAAGATGGAAACCGCCTGCAGTGAATAATATAAGTTATTCTTTCCGACGAAATCTGACACAGGCGGACATATTACACACAATTTGTGAGTATGTAATGCTGAGAAGAAAAGTTTGTGAATGAACTAAAAAAAAAAAAAAATTATAGATAGGTGGACCCCCGCTTTAACTGTATCAACACCTCTTGTTTTTAAATTGTTTTGTATTGATTAGAAATCATGTATAGTCTTTTTTTTATATGTAAAATAAAATAACATTTTTGTCTTTAAAGTGTATATTGCCCTATTGGTACCGAGTCCCTTTTTTTCTTAGTGGAGACTAGTTTTTGGAACTGTCTCTACTCCCCATTTTGCACCATGGGAATTAAGTCAACAGATAAGCAAGGCCCTTATTTACTATAGACAAAGCACAAGCGGGGTTTTATTACAACAATAAAATAATGCAGAAGATGCAACAGGGATAACAGGCTTAACCTTTGTATGCCTAACTTTTATTTTTCCTGTGGGCATAGGGGGGTGCAATGTGAGTGATATAATTTGAAGTGTTTAGGTGCACACTGTTCTTGCACTTAGTTTTTCTTTCTCACTCTATGCAGTGGTGTGCTGTAAACAAAAGTCAGTTCAATCTGCTCCCTGGGTATTCCTCTACCACTGGCCACAGATGTCTTGCTCTGAATCCCTTGACATCTGAATGGTACTGTTCACAAACATTATGCAGATGCCCCTGCTACTTATCTAATTCCTGCTCTCTCAAAGCATCTTCTGGGGAGACAAATTTGGGGGTTGATTTACTAAAGACAAATAGTGCAGTTGCTCCAGAGATTAGTAAATGAGGTAAAGCTTCACTTTGCAAAGAGCACTCAATCATGTGCAAGGAAAATTTAAAAAAAATAATTTTTGCTTGCACATGATTGGATGATGGAGTTCAGCAGACCTTCTGCTCATTTTCTAATATCTGGAGTAACTGCTCTTGAAGAGTGCACCTGCCTTTTCTTTATTAAATCAACCCCACTGTCTCTTAGACTGTCCATGGAAATGTTACTGTTCCATAGCAATAGGTTTACAGTAAAAATTTGAGGCAAACAGCTAAAAATACACAGGAAACACATATATGGGGGGTTGGTTTATCAGAAAAAAGGATTTGTATTTCTGCTCATCCAGTCCTGAGGTTTACATATATTTGTCCTACAGCAAAGGCCCTGTCTGGTAAGGCAAGAGACGTGATTTTTCTCTGTCGCAATTAAGCTTGCTTGTGCTTGAACAACAAAATGAGAAGCTGCGGACTCATAAGATAATCTCTATGTCACACTGCTATTTCCTCCAATCAGTATGTGCCTTGTTAGCATACGAGTACTTCAGCACAGCTGACTGATTCCTTATACTGCTTCTCCTTCTCCCAGGCTGAGCTCTGCTGTACAGGGACTGGAAGAGGCTGATATCTGGTCAAATGTGGGTACTTACACTGCTTTTATTTAAAAAAAACATTTAATATTGTATGAATGACTACAGAGCTGCATTAAATTGTGTATTTTCTATTTACCTGGAGTTTAGTTTTGAAACATCCCACAAGGATGCTATTTAAAGGATCTGTGTATTTTACATTTTGCCCTCAGATCAGCTTGCAAAGACTCTACCCCCTTAATTGTATTTCATTTGTAATTTTTTTTTTTGCATTGGTACTTGTTCCATATGGCAATATCAAGCTCCTGATGCCATTTTTTACAGTAATTTTCCTATTAGCCTTATAAATTTACAGAATTTACAAACAAAATTCATCCCAATATACTTCAGGGGTTCCATGCTATGTTCAGGTCTGCCAAACCTTAAACAGGATTTGCTGAACCCTCGGGGAATCAAAGCCTGGCAGATTCACTCATTCTGATTAACCAGATGTACTTGTATGCCTCTGCTACCTAAGCAGCCAACTTATACTGATTGCCAAAACTCTTTCTTACATACAGTATAAACTGCCAGTTCTAAATTTCTTTGGCAGATACACCGATTCAAATACATGCCCCGTGTGTATTTTATAGTGCTTTCTGTTTCCAAGAAAACATAAAGAGAGGATGATACTGGACCTTACTGTGAAAGGTGTGGGGTCTAATTTATGTTTCTACTGACACCTGACAGGTATGTAAATGTACATAACTACACCAGAGAATTCTTGGCTGCTACAGCGGTATACTTTAAAGCTGAATAGGACTAAAGAGAGGTCTGGAGGGCAAAAGGAAGGAATTTGTTCCTTGATTAGCACTAATAGACACTATATTGTCAAAAGTATTGGGACACCTGCCTTTCCACGCACAAGAACATTAATGGCATCCAAGTCTTATGCCCTGTACACACGATCGGATGTTCCAACAACAAAATCCATGGATTTTTTCTGAAGGATGTTGGCTCAAACTTGTCTTGCATACACACGATCACACAAATCTTGTCAGAAATTCCGAACGTCAAGAGCGCGGTGACGTACAACACGTACAACGAGATGAGAAAAATGAAGTTCAATAGCCAGTGGGGCTCTTCTGCTTGATTCTGAGCATGCGTGCACTTTGTGCATCTGAATTGTGTACACACGATTGGAATTTAAGACAACAGATTTTGTTGTTGGAAAATTTGAGATCCGGATCCCAAATTTTGTGTGACGGAAATTGCTATGGAAAATGTCCAATGGAGCCTACCCACGGTCGGAATTTCCGCCAACAAGCTCCCATCGAACATTTTCCATTGGAAAATCCAACCGTGTGTACGGGGCATTAGTCTGTAGGGTTCAATACTGAGTTGGCCCACCCTTTGCAACAATAACAGCTTCAACTCTTCTGGGAAGACTGTCCACAAAGTTTAGGAGTGTGTCTATGGGAATGTTTGACCATTCTTCCAGAAGTGCATTTGTGAGGTCAGGCACTGATGTTGGAGGAGAAGGTCTGGCTCACAATCTCTGCTCTAATTCATCCCAAAGGTGTTCTATCAGGTTTGAGGTCAGGACTCTGTGCAGGCCAGTCAAGTTCCTCCATCCCAAATTCGCTATCAGTATTTATTATTTAGTCTGTAGGGAAGTGATAAAGTCCACAAGCAATGGTATATATATATGGAAATTGATCAATCCTGGTATACTGATGACCAATCTAATTTCTTGAAGCCCGAAAATGCCCAGTACAGAATAAATACCCCCCCGAATTACCAATTTTTGGAAAGTAGACAGTCCAAGGTATTTAGTAAGAGGCATGGCAAGTTTTTTTGAAGTTGTCATGTTTTGTCACAATTTTTTAGAAAATTAAGAAATAAAAAAAAAAGTTTTTAGATACTGTCACCAATGCAGCATAGCATCATCATATAACTGGTGTGGCAGTGATCAGGGACACTGGTGACAGTATGTAAAAAACATTTTTTTTTTCCAATTTATTTGATTTTTTTTTTTAATGTTTTATTATTTTTTTTTCTTTACATTTTTTTTACATACAGAGACCAGAGCAATATAGTGTTACCACAGTAACACTGTACTACTCTGGGGAGTTTATCAGGATTTTTTTTTTTTATACACCATGATTGCTTATAACTGAATTTTATAGTTAAAAGCAACCATTTTTTTCTGAAGGAAAACTAGTCATTCAGGTGTCCGTTTATGAAGCAGTGAAATCTATTCACTGCTTCATTCTCCGGCATTCACAGTGAAGATTTTTCTCCTCTGTGTGCCAGTTTATGAAGCTTTGTAGATCGCTTCACCTTTGGAGGAGTGAAGAGATCTACAAATGCTTTCAACAGTGGAGAAAGGCTCCTGATACTGGAATCTCGTGAGACTTTACGAGATTACAGCACCAGAAATACAGAGATGTCAGTTTATTAAGCAGTGATAAATTATTACCGCTCAATACACGGACAGACGGCGTGAATTACTGTTAATAAAATAATGAGTCCCCCTACATTATATACATATGTATACACACACACACATTATATATACATGTATATACACATACATTATATATATATACATATACACATTATATGTATATATGTATATATATGTATACACATAAATATGACAGGGGGACATGCTTACAGTGTTGGGGGGTCTGAACGAGGCATAAGGAAGTTAAAAATCTTCCTCCTTCCCCCTCAGATCCCCCCAGATTTCCTCTTCACTCCCCGATTCACCACCTCTGAGCTGGTGAACCTGGGAGTGTGAATTCTGACTCAGATCACCAGTGAAGCGGTGAGATCACCGCTTCATAAACTGGCCCTTTCTGTGTCATTCAATGAGGATTCTCCGTGTGTAGAGATAATCGGAGGGAGAACAAGTTCAAACATGTTCTCCCCCGATTATCACTGTTTCATAAACTGTTTATGGACTGTGATCAGCGGTGATCCTCGGGATCACCGCTGATCACTACTTCATAAACGGACACCTCAGTGTTTACTATTGTGATTAGCTGTGATTGGCCACAGCTAATCACATGATACAGATGGGCTGTGATTGGTCCTGTCTGTACCATATGACCGTGACCAAGCACAGAGCTCATCACAGTACACAATGAATCAAAGCCTTTCATCGCGTACAACTGTCATGTAACCTGCTGTGATTGGCCACAGTGATCACATGGTACCAGCAGTGGGCCAGTACAGTGGCCTGTCATTGGCCGTGTCCAATGGACAAGGCGGGTGACAGATCGCACTGGAGCACAGCCCGATACTGGGAGGACATCACATGATGTTCTCCCGGAACAACGGTGCTCCCGGCTGGCCGTCATTTTACAATAGGCCAGGCGGGAAGGGGTTAATGTCGCACAAAAAGCACACTCTCTCTCCCACTTTTCTATACAAACAAATCAATACTGTATATATACATCTGTTTCCTATTATCTACAGTATCTATAATAACTTGAGTTACATTTACTAATAATGCAGTATAACAAACTATTGATATGCATATCCAACCAATCATACACAAAATAATTGAAAAATAAAATCTCCAGAATTGTGAAACAAAATTCTTGCATGGCAATTTATCTTACAATCTCCAGCAACCGTGCTTTTCCGTTTACAGTAAAAAAAAAAAAAGTGTATACACAATTACATAGCGTGAATTCCTATATATTAAAGTGGTCACTGAAGCAAGGGAAAACACTGAGACATTTATTGTTTTCCATCCCGTCATATAAATGAAAACTGACAGGTAGTTTGTCATGATTTCTGTGGGGAATACCATGCAATTTAAAATAAAAATCTGTCAATTATCAGCTGTTCCCTAAGGTTAATCAACTGTATTGGTGGAGCAAATGTGTGCTATGGCGCTCTCAGCCAACATTTTGTGCACCAATGGATTTCTTTTATGCCTTGCTACATTTACCACCTTCTGATAGTTGTCAAATAGGTTTATAATGTGCCTTGTCATGAAAATTAAATTAGAATAATCAACACAATAACCAATATATTGGCCCGGTTCTATATGAAATATCATACAAGTACATTAATCATGGTCCGTTTTACAGGTTTTTTTCTTTTTTTACCTTTATGAGGCCAGAGTCACAAATCTCTCTGCTGTTTTATAGGTTTGGTGGATTTCTAGACCAGAATCTGTTTTGTGTTGTTCAACAAATTCAAGCTGTTAGATAATTACCGCTTACTGCCCATTCTTACATGCGCTGTGGAGCCATTAAAAATGAATGACATATATATAAAACAACATGTACCCATGCCATAGCACACCACTGAAAAAAAATGGTGCAGGTACATTTTTTGTGTGTGCTGCAAGCCTATTTAAAATTGATAGGCTGTCTTGAACCTCAACTATATGCCCAGTTCTTCCCTTTAATATTAGCCTTGCACCCTCAGAACCTTAAAAAAAAAGTCAGATAATGGGATCTCTTCGCCCTCTCCTTCCTCCAGCATTGGCCAGATCCTAAATACTGCAGGGGGCAGCACTACATAATGATGCGGCACTACTCTCTGCAGCATTCTCCTATTAGTCCATGGCAGGGGGGAAACCTCAATATCCCAGGCTTAAATGAAGTTGGTAGACTTCTGACCTAAGCCTGAAGTGCAATGAGTAAAGTACAGGACAGCACCAAACGTGAGGTGAGTAAAGCAGCCAGAGTTTTTCTTTCCTTTTTTTTTTTTTACAAGGAGAGTGGTTTTTCAATTTTTATCCAAGGTGGACTTGGTCCCCATTATGACTGAGCTCACACGAATGCATTATACAAATGGGCTTAAGTTTTGGGGTTTTTTTGCCAGGAAATAATGGTAATGTATGGTATGTTTACATTTTTCTACCTTATGCAATAAATATGGGAGAATTTATTAAGGGATTTTTTCTATGCAATGATGTAAAATTGGATAACATTAAAAAGAGCAGCTATAGGCTTTTTAGTAAAACTTTCACAAAAAGACTTAAAATTTTACATTTTTTGTCATATGGCAGCGCACAGTGCATAAGGATTGAAGACAATAGGACTTTTAAAATTGACATTGACATAACTTTGCCACAAGCAACTAAAGTAATTATGACACCTCATTTTGGCACAGCTGAAATGACTTGATAAGAAGCCATGACAAATGACATATCACACAGAGTGAGTGGTTTTATCACTAGAACACTAAATCAGCATGTCCTGAATTTTTTGCAATTCTCTTAAGTCATCAAATAACAGATCGCTTTATGTATTACAGCATAGCTATATTGCTGACAGACTTGTGTAAAGGAATGTGACTCATCCTTGTTTTATTGGAAAGCCTGCTAAGATGACCAATTAGGTTTAAAGTGAGGTCTAGCTTTGAAGTAATCCTGCTAAAAGCGATTAAAATGCTATCACACCACATCGCTAAAGGTTGGTTATTGCATTGGTAAATTACAAAAATACAGATAAGCAGTTGATGGCCAATAAATGTATATAGATGACAAGATTCAGCCTACCAATATACTTTCCACATATTTGCAGCTTTATTCGTAAGAGAATGACCTTTAAAGAAAAAAGCCTGCTTATGTCGGTTGTCATTCTCCAAGCCAGATAATCATTTAATATTATCTTTAAGAAGCTCAGAATCTACCATACCAAAACCTGATTTTCCATTTAAACAAAAGGATTGTAGAATGTTGCTACCTTTATGAAATGGATAATAGCAAACGTAAGAAAGTCCAGAAAGGCCAGCCCCTGTATAACCCTGCTCTGAACTATTAAAGCGGAAGTAAACCCATCGATTTAACAGTTTCAAAAAACTGTTACATTTCCGGCACGTATCGGGAATGTAACTGTCACATTGGTTGTGCTCTCAACCAAACTGTCAAACCATCCAATGGCTGGTGTCATAACTGATCACATGTTCAGCACCATGGCAGCTGAAGATTTAACAGAGGCCAAGATGGCAGCTTCCTGGGCTGAAAACGATAGGAGGGTTTACTTCCACTTTAAGCTTTAGTTTTTTGAGAGAGCAATACAGAGGTCCAATAAACACAGAGGACTAGGACCTATGTCCCTCAATAGGCAAAAAGATTTTATGGCAAGTACAAAAATCTTTTTTTTTTCTTTAAAATCCATAGAGAGACAGAGGGCTGTAAAATAGTCTATGACGTGTGGGACATCTAAATTCAGTCCAACTGAGAGGGTGGGCAAAGCCACTAGGAAAGCCAATAGATTTCATTTAAGTTGCATCAATGTCTGGATGCTTAAAGAAAAAGAGGAATTTTGGCTTACCTGTAAATTCTATAGCTTGGAGTATAGCAGAGGTTACAGGCAGAGTATTCATAAATCCTGGGTTATAGACTTGAACTTTCAGGTGAATAAACAGTGGCAAGTTTTTGAGGACACCCCGACTAGGTACCATTCCGATAACCCTACCCCTCAGTTTTGTAACAAGCAATGAGAAGGGTGGACTACCATAAAAGATTAGAAATTCACCTTTAGAACTTTGAATAGAGGACCAGGTGGCAGCCTTACACAGCTGGGCTACAGAGGCCTGGTGCCAAAATGTCCAGGAAAGCCTGCTGATCTGATGGAATGAGCATTCAAAAGTAGAGGGGGAAAGTTGTCCATGAGAGTAAAAGATCTAGCAATTCGATTTCTTATCTAGCTGGTGATGGTGAATTTGGAAGAAGGGTGTCCAAAGGAGAGAACAAATAGGGAATCCATCTGTCTAATTGAAACTGTATCTTTGAGACAGACTCTAATCTGGACTACATCCAGACAATGAAGAGAGATTTCCTTTGGATTCTTTGAAGCAGGACATAAAGATGGTAGAACCACGTCCTAACTGAAGTGGAAGACTGATACCACCTTGGGAAGTAAGGATGGTCTTGGTCATTAAATAGTCCATTATAGCACAATAGACCACTAACAGTGCCAGAGGTAGCAACAACCAGTTCACAGAAAAAGATAATAAAGTAGTATAGCCACAAAATTCTCAGGGCAGCTCCTCATCAGATAGGGGTTATCTGAAATATATCAAGGGAACACAACACGGCACAAGTGCAGCATTAAAATAAATGTATTGGTTAAAAGGAAATACATATCCATTCACATTTAGCAGGATATAAACAAGCATCCGTGGCCACATGAGGCAGAGGAATTGCTCCAGATGGAATGCACACAGCCGCTGGTACTAGGTGGAACCTAGGCAGCACAAGTATTGGAGCCAAACTGTTAGAGATCCGACAGCGTGGGAACCTATATAGTGACGTCAGACACTGGGGGCGTGAGGAGGGCTTGACTAGGTGTTTTGAGGCTGTAATGCCTCTTTCTCAAGCCTTCCTACCAGCATGTTTCCCCCTCTCCTGTTGCGGCTGTTGGAGAACACTTCCCATTGGATGTAACTTAGCCCATATATAAGAGACCAACAACTACCAAGCAACTGTAAGCAGGGATCAGGAGGACATGCAGCGTACAACAAGCTGCTTACAGCTGCTTGCTGGTTGCCGGTGTTCTGCCAAGAAAGTTCCGCTCGGCGGATAAGGACCCCCCTCTACTGCGCAGGCACTGCGCCTGCGCAGTAGGATCCGGCGGAAATAGCCGAAGGAGAATAGCTGAAAATCAGCTGTAAACGGCACCTGTAAGAGGGCCCTTCGCAGGCTCGCTTCGCTCGCCACGCTTCGCTCGCCACGCTTCGGGCACGGCCTTGCTTCTCTTTGCTCGGCTCTTTTTGATTCCCCCTCTGGGTCCACTTGGATGGTGGGCAAGGAACTTGGACCTAGGGTGCAGGCGCCGTATACAGCTGATTGAAAAGTTAGAGCTTCAGCTATCTCCGGCGGTTGACAGTAGTTCGTACTGCGTAGAGGGGGGAACTTATCCGCCGAGGGAACTTTCTCGGCAAGACACCGGTCTCATATCTTGGCTAAGTTACAACCAATGGGGGGTGCTCTCCAGCTTCCACTGTTTGCTGGTAGGCAGGCTTGAGAGAGGTGGTGCTGCCTCAAAACATGCAGCCATGCCTCCTTCACATCCCCGGAATCTGACGTCACTATAGAGGTTCCCACTCTGTCAGATCCCTGTCAGTTTGGCTCCAATACTTGTGCTGCCTATGTTCCACCTTTTGCCAGGGACTGTGTGCATTGCATCTGGAACTATTCCTCTGCCTCCTGTGACCATGGATGTTTGCTCCATTTACATGATATGCTTGTTTATATTCTACTAAATGTGACTAAATATGTATTCCTTTTTAAGGAAAAAATGTATTTTAATACTGCACTAAGAGGCACCCTCTTGTGTTCCCTTGGTCTTGGTCTTAAGACATCCTTATCTTTGTGAAGACATCTCTAACTAGCATGATAGCAACCAAAATAGCTATTTTGTAAGAGAGGTCATCTAAGCAAATTTCCCAGATGGGTTCAAAGGGTTGCTTTTGCAGTTCAAAGAGAAAAAAGTGGAAGCACAAGGTGCTGTAATTGGGGCCTAATGCGAGATACACCTTGACAATTTTTGCAAGGTAAACAAAGCCAGAGGTCCTTGAAACTGTGTGGACAAGTCTGAAACTTGTCTTTTAGAGTGCTTAAGGCCAGGTTCTGGTCAAGACCTGATTGCAGGAAGGCCAGAATGTGAGGCAAAGATTAAACATCTGGGATTGAAGTGTCTTTGTTCACACCAGCCAAAGGAAGATTTCCATGTACAATAATAGATCTTCATTGAACTGGCTTTTCCTTCTTTTAGCAAGACAGACTCAGCAATCCCTCTATCTTTAACCACTCCAATACTGGACGCTTTCACTCCCTTCCTGCCCAGGCCAATTTTCAGATTTCAGCGCTATCACAATTTGAATGGCGATTACTCAATCATGCAACATTGTACCCAAATTAAATTTTTATCACTTTTTTTTAGACAGCTAGAGCTTTTTTTGGTAGTATTTTAGGGGGTTGTAAAGTCTGAACATTTTTTACCTTAAAGTAGAACTATAGGCAAAACTTTTTTTTTTCATTGTGGATAGAGTAAGGGAGGGTTATAACCCCTGTCAGATTTTTCTTCACTATCTGTTTCCCATTGCAGAGATTTCCCTTCATTTCCTGTCCCAAAACCAAACAGGAAGTGAGAGGAAATCCCTGCAAATTAAGGGAATTCCTTCGGGGCCCCCAGGTCACCAGAACTAGTGTCTCCATTGGAAGATTTCCCCTCTATTACTTTTCTAGGGACAACCCAAAATTTGGGTAATTTCTTTTACTTTCACTTTCAATGATAATGACAAACAGGACAAATAGAGAGGGCACAGACAGCGATAAAAACTGACAGGTGTTTTAATCCCTCTCCACTCTATCCAAGACTACAAAAAAAGTTTTGCTTTTAGTTATACTTTAATGCATTCCTTGCATTAAGGTAAAAAATGTTTAGGTGTCAGCATCACCTCCTCAACCCTCCTTTATTTATCTGAGCCCTCATTCGATCCAGCGCCGTGCACATCTGCAGATCTTTTTTTCCCTCACTTCTGGGTCTGGCTGGCTTTGCTGGGGCACTGGGAGCCATTGGCTGTCAATCAAAGCCAGTGACGAAGGAGCGGGGGGGCCGGTCCGAGTCCTGCTGTCTGTGTCAATGAACGCAGCAGAGCGACTCCGGTGCAAGCACGCATAAGTGCTCCCATGGAAAGCAGCTTCCTACGGGGCACTGGCCAGAGAGGAGGGGCCAAGAGCGCTGGCAGGAGACCCGAAAAGACCCCTTTTTGGAAAGTAGACAGTCCAAGGTGTTTAGTAAAAGGAATTGTGAGTTTTTTGAAGTTGTAATCTTTTGTCATTTTTTTTTAAATGAATAAATTAAATAAAATGTGTTTTCTATTCGCAAGTCTTTTTTTACATATATATCACAAGAGTAGTACAGCGTCACCATATGACTGGCGTGGCAATGATCAGGGACACTGACTGATGGCAGTATGTAATTTGTAATTATTTTTTTTTATATTTTTGAACTTTTTTTTTTTACTATTTTTTTTACATACTGTGACCTGAGCAGCACCTGTCAGCATAGTGACAATGTACTGCTCTAGATAGCTGATCTGGATTTTTTTTATTTTACACTATGATTGCTTATAACAGTGAGGATCACTGTTATAAGCAATCATTTTTGTAATTGGCCACATATATCACATGGTACAGGTCTACTGTGATTGTCCCTGTACCATGTGTTCACTGTGACCAAACACAGAGATTACAATAGTACACAATGAATGGCTATGAATGAAAGTTGTTATGATTGATGATTGGTCACAGCAATCACATGGTACCAGGGCCAGCCCGGTAAAATGATCTTTCTGCATGTCTCCAGATGCACACATGAGCGGCAAGAGTAACAGGACATCAGATGACATCCACCTGGGATAAGAAAGTTGGTTAAAAATCAGGTCATATAGTTAAAATAAATTTAAATAAAAATAACGAAAAAAAGAAATAACAAACATGTCATGCTTACCTGCTCCGTGAAGTGGTTTTGCACAGAGCAGCCTGGATTCTCCTCTTCTTGGGTCCTCCACCCCCCTGGCCAAGTGCCCCGCACTCATGCATGCTTGCTCCTGAGCCCGCTCTCTGTGTCCATAAGACACACAGAGTGTGGCTCAGCCCCACCCCCCTGCCCCCACTTCCCACCTCACTGGCTGTGATTGACTCCTGCTGCTGCATCTCAGCCAATGAAGAGGGCAAGACTCAGGAGAGACTCGGCTCTCGTGCACTTCGCTGGATCAAGATCAGGCTTATGTAAGTATTAGTGGGGGCCGTGGGGGGAGCTGCACACTGACCATTTTTTACCTTCATACATAGAATGCACAAAGGTAAAAAATCTTCAGCCTTTACAACCACCTTAAAGCCAGGGCTGTGAAGTGGGATGGAATAAAGTGCCTTGAGATAGCAGATCTTGCCTATTGAAAAGCGGCCAGGGATTGTCTGCTAAAAGTCTGAGTATGTCTGTGTACTAGGTCCTTCTGCACCATTTCAGTGCAAGTAAAATCACTGATTTCTTCTCTTGCTCTATGTTTTTGAGCAGAATTTGCACTGGAAGGAAGGTTTAGACTAGCCCTGAGACCAGGGAATTATCAAGTCATCCAGGGTTAGGACTAAAAAGGATCCTGGCAACATACAGAGATAGTTTGTTGTTGAATCTGGATGCTGGGATTTTTGCATTCGTAGTCTCCCATTTCTGACGTATCAGAATGAAAATGTCTAGGTGAAGGGCCCATTCCGCTTAATCCAGGCAGTAGTAGCTGTCTACAGGAAGTCTCCGAGTTACGAACGGGTTAGGGACTGCCTGTCTGTTCTTAAGTCGAATTTGTTCTTAAGTCAGATGCGCATGCGCAGAACGGCAGAGACGTCGTTTTCCGATGTTTTCTGATGTTTTCCGATGTTCTGTCAAGTAGGCGTGCACGCGCAGATGTTGTTTTCCGATGTTTTCCACTGTTTTCCGATGTGCCGCCGTCGAAAAGTGGCCGCGGATGTGCAGAACGTCACGCCGCCTCCCGTTCATAAGTAGGAGTCGTTCGCAAGTCAGAGGTTCATAACTCGGGGACCTTCTGTATATTATCTGGTTTTCTTCCTTCAGGGCTGCCTGGCTCCTGGTGCCCTCTTGATGGTTGAGGTAGACTACCACCCTAGCATTGTCCTCACAAAAGGGGGGAGGTCTAATGTGGCAGAGCCATTTGAACAGCTCCTGGATGTTGATGGGGAGTTTGGTTTAAATAGGTGAGCATGTTTCCTGGACCATGAGAGACTAAAAGACTCCTCCCCAGTCTGAAAGACTGGCATCTGGAAAAAAAACTTCCTATTGTTAGACCTAGAATTGAAATCTACCGAGATAGGGAGTTCCTTGCTTAGCTGGACAGGACAGGAGCATGGGTAGGTTGAGAGAAGGAGCATGCTTGTTTCAGGATGACAGGATGTTGTGTTAGAGGGCTCTTGCAAAATTGGTTAAATGGTACAGCCTTGAAGGAGGCTACCATGAACTTTCATGGAGAATCTCATTGTGGGATGTCTCCGACTGATTCTCAAGTGTGGGTTCTGAGAGAAAGAATTTTCTTTTCTGGAAGGAAAACCCTTGCTTGGGGAGTGTCCAAGACCAGACATATTTTTAATGTGATCACCTAACCAAAATCCTGGATCATCTGAATTTGTCTTTGGATTTGGGTTTTTGTTTGCTGACAGCTGAATGGCAGATGAGTCCTTCAGGAGAAAGTAATTTATATAGGCTGTGACCTGGATGCCATGAGTTCTGAGGAGAGCAAGAAGGGATGATAGGACCTTCTTGAATATTCTAGGAGAGGAGAGGAATATTCTAGCAGAGGATAGGTCAAAGGGCAGTGTGAAAATATTGGAAGTGACTGTCTGCCATTGCAAAGGGCAGAAAGCAATGATGTGGTGGATAAATGGTAATATGCAAGTAATAGGCATCTTGGATGTCTAGAGGTACCAGGTATTCCCCCTTGTCTAAGGGAGACAATAAACAACTTCGTAGATCCCATGCAAAATTTTTGAATATGAAGACATTTTTAAGTCCAGTAAAAGGACAAATATCCCCATTGGGCTTTGGTACCATAAACAGGTCTGAATAAAATCCTTTGAACTTGTCTTTTGCAGGTGCTGGCACAACTACTTCCTGGGACAAATGAAAAGAAAAGAAGCACCACCTAAGTGCAGCATTAAAAACAGTGGATTTATTGACACAAGATCAAAAGCACTCACAGGAGGACAGAAGGAATGAGCTTGTCAGTGAAGAGGGCATCCCCCACTCGCTCAGTCCTGCAGGAGCCGCCAGTTGTCCAAAACACCAGAAGGGATTGGGAATGGGCACCCTCTTTAACCAGGAAGTTCACGCTGACCAGCATGGACCGCAGGGCGGAAGTGACATCACTAGGAGAAGCAGAGATGGCTGGAGAACAGAGCTATCTGCTCCTTCAAGAGGCTTCCAAATTTCTAAATCCGCAACCTTTGAAAGAATGAACATCTACAATAGGTTCAATGTGAGGTTTGTTTAAGAATGAGACAGCAGGATCAACCAAAGGAATAGACCACTTCTTTGTGAACTCTTCTTACATTGGATAGCGTTTATATACCTACCGAGTTTTTAAATTCGAAACGTTTTTAAATTTGAAAACTTTTCGTTTTGTTTTCCAATTTCTAAAGAGAATAAAATAGAAAAGAAGATAAAGGAATAGAATAGAAAAAACATAATAGAATAGAAAAGACTATAACAAAAAAAAAATTGAAAAAATATAAAAGAATAAAATAGAATATAACCATTTTCTGAAATTTGAATAGAAAAGAATAGAATACAAAAGAATATAATAAAAAAAAAAAAAAACAATAGAATAGAAAGAATATAAACATTTCCAAAAAATCAAATAGAATCAATTTGAATTTGAAAAGAATAGAAAAGAACAGATTTGAATAGAATAGAAAATAACAGAATAGTATAGAAAAAAACAACAGAATAAGATAAAAAGAATATAACCATCTTCCTGTTCTTTTCTATTTAAATCTGAATTGATTCTATTTAAATTTTGGAAAATGGTTAAATTCTTTCTATTCCATTCTATTTTGTTTTGCATTCTATTCTTTTTCTATTTGTTTATTCTATTCTATTCTATTCTATTCTATTCTTTTCTACTCAAAATTTGAATTTCAAAAGATGTTTATATTTGTTCTTTTCTATTGTTTGTTTCTATACTACTCTGTGATTTTCTATTCTATTCTTTTCCATTCTATTCAAATTTGAATTGATTATATTTGAATTTTGGGAAATGGTTATATAGTCTATTCTATTCTTTTTTTCTATTCTATTTTTTTCTAATTCATTCTTTTCTTATGTATTCAAATTTAAATTTATTCTATTTAGCATTCAAATATCAGAAGATGGTTATATTCTTTCTAATTAATTCTATTCTTTTTTTATTCTATTCCATTCTTTTCTATGATATTCTATTTTTTAATATCCCATTCCTTTATTTTCTATTCTATTTTATTCTGTTTGGAAATTGGAAAACAAATTGAAAATAAATTGAATTTGAAAACTTTTTTAATTCAAATTTGAAAACAATTTGAACTCAAAAAGTATTCAAAAACTATTTGAATCGATTCAAATTTTATCTGATTTTTTTTCTGGATTCATTTAAAATTAGTTACTATTGTAATTCGAAAATTCGGATACATCCAAATTTCCAAAAACTGAAAATTTGTCTGAATTTCAATTTGGAACTAAACAAACTGCACATGACTATTCAAGAGGAAAAATATCTTCAGCAACTTCCTCCAATACTGCTCTATTTCCTCTTCATTCCCTTCTGTGTCTTCCTCATCAAGTACAGGCATATTAGATTTTGACCTGGGTATAAAAACAGGGAGTAGGAGAAGAAGACATTTTGCTCCCTGCGCAGAGATATTATGGGCAAACTATATTAAAGCCATTATTCATCAGAGGAATTGTTGTGGCAGAGATGCAGAAAATTCTGCTTTTTGTTAAGAAGGTTGCTTGTTGCATGCTAGAATCAGATGCAGAGATTGGTGGTAGAACCAAATCCTGGTCCAGTACAAGGAGTGCATCATTACCATGAGATTGAGCTTTGTGAGGGCCTTAGGCAGAGCGAATGTTCACCTGCTGTTTTGAAATGAGTCCCTTTTGCCTGGTCTCTGCCATAGCTACATATGAGGGTTTTTCCCTGTTGAGTACTCACAGAGTAGGGTGCAGAGTATAAGGTAGGCATGTCCAGAAGGAGTACACAGCAACTCATTTGCAGACTGTCCTGTATTACATTCCCTTGGTGAAAGAGCAGACAAAGTGTCTGGGTATGTTATAAGGGCTCTAGGCAGAAGTGGCAACAAAATGTATGACCTGTGGTGCGATGTGACACCTGGTCATCCACCTAAGACTGAGTTCAGAGTGGTTGAATTTTAGCACCAAATTTGAAATGCTTACACTGTAGTGAATACAATTCAAAGATTACACTGAACTTTAATAGTAACTATCAGAAGCATACAGGGTAACCCTGTCTTACCTGTACATGACACTGGACTGTACCCCCGAAGGGATCTTCAGGGATTGGGTTCCATAGAGATGGACCATGGCCTTGGAGCTGTATAGCACCCTGCAGCAGACTACATTCAATGGACTAAGTGCCAAGGTGAAAGCTCATGTCGGCTTCAGTGCCCAAAGCAAAATTACAGGTCATCACCACAGCGTGGGGTCCAGGTATGGCTCCCAAGGTTTACCAAAGTTGCACCGATCTGGATGCACTGTTTTTATTTGTGCAACTAGAGGCAGTGAGGAGTTGATTGAAGAATTTGAATAGAAAATAATAAAGAAACATAAAAAAGAAGTGGTTAATGAGTGATTTCAGGATAATAGCACAAAACTGAGGACTCACAGAGTGGGGTAGGGTTATAGGGGAGACGTCCGGTGGACAGTAGGACATGGAAGCTCTATAATATGAAGGATGTTCCCAGACAGGAAGCAATCCCAATTGAGATACAAATCTGAGTAAAACAGAATAAGGATAGTAGCCCACAATGCTGAAAAGGAAAAAGGATGGTGATAAATATTACCCATTTAATGTGGGTGAAATTTTATTGTAATGACAAAAGGTTAACAAAAGCAGTAAACAGATGAGAGGGAATTCATGGTATTTACAGGCATACCCCACTTTTAAGTACGCAACATGGTTTATTTACTAAAGCTGGAAAGTGCAAAATCAGGTTCACTTCTTGATAGAAACCAATGAGCTTCTAACTTTGGCTTGTTCAATTAAGCTTTGGTAATAAAACTTGGAAGCTCATTTGTTTCTATGCAGAAGTGGGCCTGATTTTGCACTTTCCAGCTTTGTAAATAAACCCCATTGCGTACTTAAAAGTGGGGTATGCCTGTATATTCAAAATATTCTGTAAAATGCAATAGATTACTATTATATAATATAGTAATAATTTAATATCCTGCCTGACCAAATATAAAATATATAATTCTAGGGATCAATAGAACTTGGACTGTCATAAGTAGAATCCCATGCAGAGGTGACAGAGTTGGGAATCTGCTTATGAGCACAAGGAGAAGAGAAGTAACTAAGGTAATGGAATCAGGGGCCATTGATGCTAATGGTTAATAATATCACACCAAGGTAAAGGACTGTGGGATAATAAAGAATGCTAGCTATTAACCTGTCAGGAAGGCACAGGAGTATTAGTAAACAATGTTTCCATGTTAAAGAAGGGCCCATCATCGGGATAAGATTTCCCAATGCTCAAATGAAAAAAATGTATCTGTAGAGATGAAGATTGACTGCTTTGAAATAGCAGACTGTAGGAATGTCATTCCCAGGCTGAGGGAAGGGATAAGCCACAACATGATTAAAAACGTGCAATGGTATTGGTAATAAAGTAAAAAGATTACCATATAATGTCATATATTATTTCAAAAGGGCAATGGGATGGAATGTCATGTAACCAAAGAAGAAACATTTTAGCACCCTGTCACAGAAACTGTGTAGGAACTGATTTGTTCCATGGGGGGAGGGGGGTAAAATAATGTAAGGCACTACTAGAGGAACCATAATTTCCTGTGCCATGGTAAGAGGTACACATTTTCTTAATATTGGAAACACATTTATAAAGTAAATACATTCAGACATGCACAGATTTAGCAGACTGCCATAACAGGACAAACAGCTTTACCACACTGCTCAAATAGATACCTTAGGGCAGAGTCCAAGTGAAAATTAGTAAAAACTCTTAAAGGAGTTCTATGGTCAAGGCACATACCTTGATTCTATAACAACAGCATTGTAATAGAAAAACAAATGATAGTTATACTATACGTATTTGACAATCCAATATAAGCTTACTTGAAAACCCTGCTTTTATGTTGTAAGTGCTGCCTGCCTGCTGGCCATCTCTTTCCACATCTTCCTGTCTTCCCTGCATACTTTGCAGTTTCTCTTCTACTGTTTACTTTTAATTTCCAAGGACTACATATCCCATGGTACCTTGTTGCCTGCAAGCAGTGATGCCTGTACTGACTCCGCCTCCTGAAACTCCTTCTCTCAGCACCTCTGTAGTACAGAAAGCAGACCCTGTGAGTTCTGTGACACAGCAGTCCCTTCTAACAGGGCATAGTGAATATGTGTTACAGAATTCAAGGAAGTAAATTTGTACAAACTTCAAGATCATCCACATTAAGTTTACTAGGAGCAGGTTAGAATAAATGAAATACAATGCGGAAAGGGATATATATGATTTTAAATTTTGGCCATAGACACTCTTTAAGGGCTTTATAATCCCAGGTATATGGAGCCAAAGAGCTCAATCAGTGGACATTAGGGCCATACAAGATGGTTTCATTTATAAGAAATAATCTACCGAGACATAGATGTACAAACAAGTGACTGCCATAATAGGACAAACAGCTGTACCACACTGCTCTGATACCGTAGGGCAGAGTCCAAGTGAAAATCAGTGAAAACCTTAAAGGTAGGAACATCACCAAACTTTTTGGTGTATGTTTTGTTAATGCGGATGACTATGATAGGAACCATCAGGCACACTACGAGGCAAAGGTAAAGTAGTGGGTTTGGATGTAGTGCCTAGCAAGGTGTGCTTGAAACCCTCTCAAGTAGATTTTTGCATTAGCTGTGCACAACCAACAACAATTCTGAAGTGTAAATCAATGTTCTTGTGACTATGTGGGCTGAGACTCACTTTTCAGAACTTTAAGGGTTCAGAAGAAGCCACCATATGCATAGTAATAGGGGTCACAGGATCTTTGTTGCAGGAGTTGGTCTCTTTTAGAGAGCTAAGAAATCGCTGTGCATTCTCAGTGTTTCTAGGTAACAACATGTTGCACCGTAAGGTAGAGAGCAACTGTACCGAAAGGAGGCAACGGCTATCATGGTCACAAACACAAGAAAGTCAAACCAGGCTGGGGGCCTGAAAATTTCAAAAGTACTGGTGAAGTGGGAGCCTTAACAGGACAGCACTTTTTTCAGGCTAAGAACACAGAGCGTGCCTGCGTCATGCTCTTCCTAGGGGATGACATCAGCATTCAGTTCCCTCAGACTCCACAATCACCATGTCAAGGAGAAAATGGCAAGAAAATATAAAAAATTTGCAACTGTATCAACCGTGAAGTAATTCAAATTCTATCCGTCAGCCAGGTTTACTTACTAAGTGAATTCTTAGAGACTAGGCATACCAGAGGTCGTGCCACTCCAAACATCTGGAGAAAATGCTTGTAAACTGTCATAGATAGGCCATGTGCCCAAAAACAACATGGTTCAGGCCAAAAAGTTTACATTCATTAGATGAAAAGACTTATGCTACGTACACACGGTCGGACTTTCCGGCGGACTTGGTCCGGCACACTTTCTGACGGACTTTGTCCGCCAGGTGCGCCGGACTTTAAAACGGACGGACTTGCCCACACACGATCGGACTTTTCCGGCGGGCTAAGTCCGCCCGTCTTTCCGACGGACTTTCGCCGGAGTTACGGCGGACTTTCAGAATGAACGGACTTGCCCACACACGGACAAGTCCGTTCATTTTGAACGTGACTCATGTGCGACGGGACTAGAAAAGGAAATCAATCTTGCCGCTTTTATCGGCAAGATTGACACCTTGCGAGCCCCGTCGCGGTGCATACCAGGCCCTTAGGTCTGGTATAGATTATAAAGGGGAACCCCCTACGCCGAAAAAACGGCGTGGGGTTCCCCCAAAGATCCATACCAGACCCCGATCCGTGCACGCAGCCCGGCCGGTCAGGAAAGGGGGTGGGGACGAGCGAGGGCCCCCCCTCCTAAACCGTACCAGGCCACATGCCCTCAACATGGGGGGGTGCTTTGGGGGAGGGGGGCGCCCTGCGGGGCCCCCCACCCCAAAGCACCTTGTCCCCATGTTGATGAGGACAAGGGCCTCTTCCCGACAACCCTGGCCGTTGGTTGTCGGGGTCTGCGGGCGGGGGGCTTATCGGAATCCGGGAGCCCCCTTTAATAAGAGGGCCCCCAGATCCCGGCCCCCCCACCCTATGTGAATGAGTATGGGGTACATGGTACCCCTACCCATTCACCTAGGGAAAAAGCTTCAATAATAAAACACACTACACAGGTTTTTAAAATAATTTATTAAACAGCTCCGGGGGGGTCTTCCTCCGGCTTCGGGGGTTCCTCCGGTTCCTCTTCTCCCGGAGTCCGGTTGGTTCTTCTCCTTTCCCTTCTCCCGGTGTTCCAGTTCTTCGGCCGGCTCCTCTGCTGTCTTCAGGTAGCTCTCTTGCCAGCAGAGGTCCGGACTTCTGGGCTTCTTGGCTTCTTCCCTCTTCTCTTCTCCAGATGTTGACACAACGCTCTCTCCGGCTGGACTGCTCTCTGAGGGCTCCGTTGTGACTTATATAGGCGGAGACCCCGCCCCCTAATGATGTCACAGTCCCTGGGCATGCTGGGACTGTGACGTTTTAGGGGGCGTGGTCAACATCGCCCGGTGACCACGCCCCCTAAAACGTCACAGTCCCAGCATGCCCAGGGACTGTGACATCATTAGGGGGCGGGGTCTCTGCCTATATAAGTCACAACGGAGCCCTCAGAGAGCAGTCCAGCCGGAGAGAGCGTCGTGTCAACATCTGGAGAAGAGAAGAGGGAAGAAGCCAAGAAGCCCAGAAGTCCGGACCTCTGCTGGCAAGAGAGCTACCTGAAGACAGCAGAGGAGCCGGCCGAAGAACTGGAACACCGGGAGAAGGGAGCGGAGAAGAACCAACCGGACGCCGGGAGAAGAGGAACCGGAGGAACCCCCGAAGCCGGAGGAAGACCCCCCGGAGCTGTTTAATAATTTATTTTAAAAACCTGTGTAGTGTGTTTTATTATTGACGCTTTTTCCCTAGGTGAATGGGTAGGGGTACCATGTACCCCATACTCATTCACATAGGGTGGGGGGGCCGGGATCTGGGGGCCCTCTTATTAAAGGGGGCACCCGGTTTCCGATAAGCCCCCCGCCCGCAGACCCCGACAACCAACGGCCAGGGTTGTCGGGAAGAGGCCCTTGTCCTCATCAACATGGGGACAAGGTGCTTTGGGGTGGGGGGCCCCGCAGGGCGCCCCCCTCTCCCAAAGCACCCCCCCATGTTGAGGGCATACGGCCTGGTACGGTTTAGGAGGGGGGGCGCTCGCTCGTCCCCACCCCCTTTCCTGACCGGCCGGGCTGCGTGCTCGGATTGGGGTCTGGTATGGATTTTAGGGGGGACCCCACGCCGTTTTTTCGGCGTAGGGGGTTCCCCTTTATAATCCATACCAGACCTAAGGGCCTGGTATGCCCCACGCTCACCGCAATAGGAAAATCTGTTTTTCCTATTGCAGCGAGCGTGAGATGCAATACCCTGCCCTCGCGTCGTATCTGGTCCGTCGGACCAGCATACACACGAGCGGACTTTCCGTCGGACCAGCACACAGATGAGCGGACTTTCCGCCCGAAACTGAGTCCGTCGGATAAATTTAAAACATGTTTCAAATCTTGGTCCGGCGGACTTTGGGGAAAAAGTCCGCCGGAAAAGTCCGCTGGCGCCTACACACGGGCGGATTGTCCGGCACACTCTGGTCCGCCGGACCAAGTCCGCCGGAAAGTCCGACCGTGTGTACGCGGCATTAGTCACAGCGTGAGTTACACCACCACTCAAGAGCTGGCATGTGCCCTACAGCTGACTAACAAAGTTCATGCTATGATAGAAAGCTAAAGGAGGAAAGGTCACAGACAATAATAACCCTCACAACCCCAGTTGATTGAAGTGTGAGAAGAGATTCCACAGTTAAACAGAGGAAAAAGGCCATATGTTTTAGGCTGTAGGGTTGTTTCATAACAATAGTATTTAGAAACTGGGACACACAAGCAGTTGATTCACTACTCTAGGCATGGACACTATGGGGGTTATTTACGCAAGGCCAATCCACTTTGCACTACAAGTGCACTGCAAGTGCACTTGGAAGTGCAGTCGCTGTAAATCTGAGGGGCAGATCTGAAATGAGGGAAAGCTCTGCTGATATTATCATCCAATCATGTGCAAGGTAAAATGCTGTTTTATATTTTCTTTGCATGTCCCCCTCGGATTTACAGCGACTATACTTCCAAGTACACTTGCAGTGCACTTGTAGTGCAAAGTGGATTTTCCTTTCGTAAATAACCCCCTATGTGCTGTGGCTAACTGACAAAGAACTGAAGGTCAGAAAAGTGCCACAATGTAGAACTCAGTAGCTAAAGATGACGTACAGGTTTAACCTTACTGGAACCATATTAATTCCTTGTCTCTCAATGGACAATAAAAAAATAATATTTGTAGCTTACAGCTAATCAGCATCAAGAATTTGCCCAATATAACAGTATAATATGCAAAGTATAACTAAAGGCAAAACTTTTGTTTTTAGTTTTGGACAGAATGGAAAGGCACAGCTGTTTATATTGCTGACTGTGTCCCTGTTAGGGAGATTTGTACTCTCTATGGTGTCCGTTTATCAAGCAGTGAACAGCGGTGATCCCAAGGATCGCCGCTGATCACAGTCCATAAACAGTTTATGAAACAGTGATAATCAGGGAGAACATGTTTGAACTTGTTCTCCCGCCGATTATCTCTACACAAGGAGAATCCTCATGAATGACACAGTGACAGCCAGTTTATGAAGCGGTGATCTCACCGCTTCACTGTCGATCTGAGTCAGAATTCACACTCCCAGGTTCACCAGCTCAGAGGTGGTGAATCGGGGAGTGAAGAGGAAATCTGGGGGGATCTGAGGGGGAGGGAGGAAGATTTTTAACTTCCTTATGCCTCGTTCAGACCCCCCAACACTGTAACCATGTCCCCCTGTCATATTTATGTGTATACATATATACATATAATGTGTATATGTATATATATATATATAATGTGTGTGTATATACATGTATATATAATGTGTGTGTGTGTATACATATGTATATAATGTAGGGGGACTCATTATTTTATTAACATTAATCCACACCGTCTGTCCGTGTATTGAGCAGTGATAATTTATCACTGCTTAATAAACTGACATCTTGGTGTTTCGGTGAATTTCTGGTGGTGTAATCTCGTAAAGTCTCACGAGATTCCAGTATCAGGGACCGTTCTCCACTTTTGGAAGTGTTTGTAGATCGCTTCACTCCTCAGAAGGTGAAGCGATCTACACCGCTTCATAAACTGGCACACAGAGGAGAAAGATCTTCACTGTGAATGCCGGAGAATGAAGCAGTGAATAAATTTCACTGCTTCATAAACGGACACGTATTTCTCCTGTTTACCATTATCACCAAAAGTGAAAGTGAAAAAACCCATATTTTGGGTTGTCTGCAGAACAGCAATATATGGAAAATGCTCCAATGTGGACACTAGTTCTGATGACCCTGGTGGCAACCAGGGATTCCCTAACTTTGGGGGATTTCCTCTCATTTCCTGTTTTGACTATGGGACATGACGTGAAGGCAAATCTCCCAATTGGGGCATACCGCAGATAGCAAAAAACCTGACAGAGGTTAGGTATAAACCTCCCTAACTCCATACAAAATGAAACAAAACGTTTTGCCACAGGATCTACTTTAACCAAAAATTTTTTCTTTTTTCTTTAACAAAACATACCAGAACATTCCTCCATCAAAATACACCACCAACATGCACTCTGCAGGATTATGTTTGGAGCCTTTGAGAAGATACCCAATCATCAATCAAAATGCTTTAGCTGGTAGGACAGCTATCAGCACAATATGCCGTATCTTTGTATCTCAAAAAAGGACTCTGTAAGAAAATGCTTACAGAAAACCACATGAAGTAGAGTGTGGCCTCAAAACTTACTATGTTGGTAGAAGTGTCTACAATCACATACTGTAAATATGTTCTCTAAAGTAATACATTTATTTATTTATCCATTTCATATCCCAAATATAATATCTATTTTATATTTAGATAAAAGATATGTGAAAGGTTCTAGAAAACCAGGATATCAATGGGCATTTGAAGTAATAGGTGGTGGTCTGTGTGACCATAATACCAAAGTAATACTCGTTACCCCGTAACCAACATGCAGAAGCCACAGTGCTCATATGGTATAGCTGTGTAAAATTACTTTTTTTTGTACACAGGTCCGTTATACGTTTACCGTGCATAACCATCATTTATAAATGTTGTGAATCTTTGCCATAGCCAGTAATTTAAAGGGCATACATGACAATTTTGTTTAAATAACAGTACAGCTAATAACATTCACATATAAAGTATACTGCGTCACTTCAGTATGATTTAAAGCAGAATTATAGGCAAATATTAAAGTAGAGTTCCACTCCTAAAATTATTTTATCATTTTTCAGCTGCATTAAAAACGATAAATAACATTTGGAAAAAAACATTTTTTTTACTCACCTCTTAATGCCTGTTGCTAGGGGGTCCCTCGTAATCTGCCTCCTTACTCACCTCGGCTCCTTAAGTCACTTCCCGCCAGTTCCACTGCTAAAATTATTTTATCATTTTTCAGCTGCATTAAAAACGATAAATAACATTTGGAAAAAAAAAATTTTTACTCACCTCTTTTTTTTTTTTTTTTTTTTTTTTTAATAAGTTTTTATTGAATGATGTAACATACAGGGAATGACATAAAAAAAAAAAACAGTATCATTGTTTTTTGTGTTTTATACAAAAATAACAACGAAAAACATCAGCATGGTACAGAGTAGAAATGTCGAGCAGCTGATACATACTAGTAACCTGGGGAATGTGGAGAAAGGTAACCTTTTATGTGGAAAAGAGGAGGTGAAACTGGATGGATCTAGATGAGGGGGGGGATTCCCTGAGGTTGCTAACAGGATGTTACTGGATTTACCCCACGTAGAGTGGGGGAAAGCCAGGTAGATGCAGAATGATAACATCAGGGGGGGGGGGTGAGAGGGAAAGAGCACCAAGATTAAGTTTTAGACAGAAAATGCAGCCTGTGAGTTGAAAATACAGGTTAAGATGATAACAATAAGGTTAAAATGATAATACTAATTTTGGTTTTGTGGTAATGTCGTTTATGTCTTTTGTAACAGTTGTGGCCACCACTTTTCCTATTTGGAGAAAATATGGAGTTTTGAAGAGCGTGAGGACGTTCTGGTTTATGTTGTGGTAGTTGGTAGGAGTTGGCTTCCTTGTATTGTAGAATCTTGGTTTGGGGGGATCCCTCCGTCTAAGATGGGGGAGGGAGGTTGATAGTAAAGGAAAGAGAAAGTTTCCAGATGGGCTATATCCGTGGGGGAGAGTGTTGAGGTCATGAAAGTTCCCCATTTGTGGTGGAAGTCCGTGTTGATCCTGTCTTTGTAGAGCAACTGTAGGAGTTCTCTTTTGACTTGAGAGGTGTTGGGACAGGAGTTGGAGGTCCAATTTTTTAATATGTCTCTTCTAGCGAGGAGGAAGCATATCAGGATCCAATCTTTGCATGAAGGAGTAGAGATTGAAGACCAGGGTAGCAGTTGGGGGTCCCAGTGTCCGAAGATGAGGAGTAGGGGGTCCTTAGGTATTTTTAGCAGGGTCACCTCAAATATGTATTGTAGGACCTGGTCCCAGAAGCTGGATATGTAGGTGCATGCCCAGAAGCGATGAGCTAAAGAAGGTCTGGGGTGAATACATAGGGGGCACGTGGAGAAGGTTTGAGCTTGTTTATTCGAGAGGAAAGGTATGTGGGCTCGATGGACGATCTTGAGTTGGGTTTCCCTCCAGGATTCGTTGGGCACCAGCTTGTGAAGAGTGTTGAAGCCTTGAAGAATTTTGTTGACCAAGTCGGCATCAGGGAAGTCTTTTGCCCAGTTAGCTACTGATGAGTTCTCCAGTGAGGGAATGGCTTTTAGTAGGAGAGGTTGATAAATGTCTGAAATTTTGTAGGAGCCCTTTGAGAGAAGAGAGTCCGACAGGGAAGTTCTAAATCTTTTTTGATCATCTCTGCAGGCGTTCTTGAGGAAGCTTATACATTGACCATAGTGGAACATGTGTGACTGTGGAAGTTGGAATGTCTCCGCTAATGACTTAAAAGGAATGGGGCGGCCAGATTCTGGATCGCATAGCGAAGAGAAGTTGGAGATGCCCTTTTGTAGCCAAGTATTATATGGTTGACGTTCCAGACCTGGGGGAAAGCTCGGGTTTCCTTGTATTGGGAGGTGTCTAGAGATAAACGGTGAAAGTTTGAGGGTTTTCCGGATCTCCCTCCAAGCAATTGCGGTGTCTCGGAGTAGTAGGTTATGTTGAAGGGGTGGGGGGGTGGATTTCCACTTGCAGTGGAGGAGGGCTACCAGGGAGTATGGTTTGATCATTTCGGTTTCGAGGTGAAAGTTGGAGTAACGTGATGTTTGCGCTACCCAATCTAGACTTATCCTCAGAAGGCAAGCTAAGTTATAGATCCTGACATTAGGGAGACTAATACCCCCTTCGCGCCTGGGAAGGTATAGTTTAGAGAATGCAATTCGTGGTCGTCTATTCCGCCATAGAAATTTGGATATTGCCTTGTTGAGACTTTTAGTATCTTTATGTTGCAAGAGTAAAGGAATGGTTTGTAAAGGATAGAGTAGGCGGGCGAAGCTGACCATTTTCACTAGATGACATCTTCCCAGTAGCAAGAGGGGGAGATCCATCCAGTTTGTTAGCTCTTGAGAGATCTTTTTGAGTAGAGGTGGGTAGTTGAGGTGATAAATAGAGGAGGGTAATTTTCCTATTTTTATGCCTAAATAGGTGATGTGGGAGTGTGCTACCGAGAATATGGAGTTCTGTGTCCAGGGGGGGTTGGGTACGGTGCCTAGGGGGAGGATTTCACTTTTGTTGTAGTTTATGCGGAGGCCCGAGCATAATCTAAATTGGTCAAAGATTAGTTTAATCGTGAACATGTCAGAGGAGGGGTTTGCTGTGAATATAAGGACATCGTCGGCAAAGAGGGAGGTGCGAATTTCCTGTTTGCCGATGGGTATGCCATTTAGTGGGGCTACGTGTGATAGGTACCTAGATAGTGGTTCTAATGCGATGTTAAAGAGGAGAGGTGATAGGGGGCAACCTTGCCGAGTTCCTTTGTATAGGCGGAATTCTTCTGATAGGAGGCCTGCCGCTACCAGTCTAGCGGCTGGGGCGGTGTACATAGCGTTTATAAGATGGGTGAAGGAACCGGAGAATCCCATTTTGTTCATGACCAGAGAAAGCCATTCGAAGCTGACGTTATCGAAGGCTTTCTCCGCGTCCAGGGTAATAATAGCATATTTTCCCTCTGAGTTGCATTTGGCATGTTCCAGGGCCATCATTACTTTCCTGATGTTCATAGTGGCAGTTCTGCCTTTCACGAACCCTGATTGGGCAGGGTGTATCAGGGAGGGAATGATGTCCGCTAGCCTTGTGGCAATAATTTTAGAAAGGATTTTGACATCTAAGTTTAGAAGTGAAATTGGCCTATAGGAGCCTGGTTCTTGGGGGTCTTTACCTTTTTTGGCTAGTAATTTGATAGTGGCTTGATTGCCCGTGGGAAGGTATGTTCCCCCTGACCAGATATGTTGATAAACTTCATGAAGTGTGGATTCTAGGAGTGGTTGTAATGACTTGTAAAATTCTCCCGTGAATCCGTCAGGACCTGGGGCTTTGGAAGGGGCTAGGTTTTTAATTGTAGTGGATATTTCAAGGGGGGATATTGGGGCATTTATTGCTTCTAGTTGTGAGGGTGTTACTTGAGAAAGAGTTACCTTTTCAAGAAAGGATTGTGCTTGTGTTGGGTTTATGGGATCTGGTCCGTATAGGGATGAGTAGTATTGTAACATGACTCTATTTATGTCTTTTTGGGTGGTGTTTATGTTGCCCTGAGAGTCGCGGAGAGATGTGATGTGTGTCGGTCGGTGGGGTCCTTTACATAGGTTGGCGAGGAGTTTACCTGCCTTGTTGCCGAATTTGTGGAGGGTGGCATCCATGTGTGCTTTTTTTGTTTGTTCTAGGGTTTCAGCCCAAGTATCAAAGGATTGTTTTGCTGATTGCCAAGCCTTCCTGTTGTCATTTGAGTTATTAATGTAGAGTAATCTTTGGGCTAGGTGCAGTTGGGAGCTGGCTTGTTTGTTTTTTTTGAGTGCGTTTCTTTTAAAGGATGCTGCGTATGAGATTATACGGCCTCTGAGGAATGCTTTACCTGCTTCCCAGAATAAATTGGGGTTGTCAGAATGTTCGCCATTGGTCGAAGTGTATTCAGACCAGACGTTTTCCATGTACTGACGGAAGTCAGAATTGTTATGGAGATAAGAAGGGAAACGCCATAATTTAGGATTCGGGTGCAGGTCAGGGTTGTCAATCGTGATCGAGATTGGTGCATGGTCGGATATGGCAATGTCGTGGATGTCTGCGTCTGATATCAATGGTAGAAGGTCGTCCGAGCAGAAGAGGTAGTCAATTCTGGTGAATACATTGTGGGGATTGGAGTAGAAGGTAAAATCTCTATCAGCTGGGTGCCGGAGTCGCCAAATGTCGTGTAGATGGAGGGATTCCATCGTTGAGGCTAGTAGGGTTTGTGTATCGAGATCTGAGGGGAGATATGTGCGTTTTAAGGTGGATCTGTCGTCTATCGGGTGTATTGTGGAGTTGAAGTCTCCGCCAGCTATGTGCGGGAGAGACGGGTTGCTGAGGAGCCATGTTGACAGTTCGCTATAGAATTGTTTTGTGGGGTTGTTGGGCGCATAAATGTTTGATATTATAATTTCCTTGGTTCCTATTTTGATGTGGGCTGAGATAAGGCGACCCTGTGTATCTGCTTTGGTAGATAAGACCTCACATGGTAGGTTTTTGTGGATGAGTATCAGGACTCCTGCTTTGCGTCCAATTGAGTCTGAACCTAGTACTGTACCTACCCACAGTTTTTTCATTCGGTGAAAGTCAGGTGTGGAGAGGTGAGTTTCTTGGAGTAGGGCAATGTCAGTTTTAAGTCTTTTGAGGTGACGGAGGATTTTCATTCTCTTATTAGGTGATCGAAGCCCCTTAACATTCCAGGAGACTAGTTTCATGTAGGGGGGGTCACTGGGGGGGTATGTGAAGATATTGTATTGTTTTTGCCTGTTAATAGGTTGTGATGTGGTTTGGAAATAGGCTGGGATGTAGAGGGGGTTGTTTTGTTTGAGCGAAGGTTTGTGTGTCCGGTGAGGGCGTATGTGCCATAAGATGAGGGTGCGTGGTGTAAGGAGGGGTGTAAAAGGGAGGGGGTAGAAAAGAAAAACAATAAAACATATTCAAAGGACTTCACTTTTTTCCGCATGGAGTCGACTGTGTAGTCCACCTCCCATCGCAGGACTCAGAGGCTGTTGTAATTGAGAACCCTTATTAGAAGGGTGAATTGCATTGGCAGCTTGAGTTGTGCAGTTATTGACAGGGGGGTTAGATACACAGGTGAGCCAGAGGAGAAATTCAAAACCTTGGTTGTCACAAAAAACAAAATTACCAGTTAGAAACATATAAACCTTAAGTATAAAATATAGGAGGGAGTGAAATCGCTTGGCCTACCAGTAGCTATCATGCCTGGTAATGAGGAGAGAACAAGCTTGAAGGGGAACCCTTTAACTTCGTCTCTTGAGTGGGATATCTCGTTAAGAGTTAGGCCACCATGACCGTAGAGTCGAGGCGGTATGTGGTAGTAGTATGGGCCCGTGCTTGTGGTCTTCAGTAAGGTGTGGAGCGGTGTTGGTCCGGTGCTGATGCTCTGAAGCATTTTGGAGAGTCTTTGCGTGGGCTCCTTTGGTCTAGAGCACGGTTGATAAGAGCCGCTCTGGAAGAGGGGTTGAGGTTGGAGCCTGGGTGTAGCAATCTTAGGAAGGCCTCAGCTTCTTTCGGGTCTTGGAAAGAGAGTTGGTCGCCATTTGGGGCTTTGAGTCGGAGGGTGGCTGGAAAGGCCAAAGTGAATTTGAGTTGTTGATGATGCAGTTCCGAGCATATCTGTTGAAAGGCTTTCCTCTTCTGGGATACTTCAATAGAATAGTCTGCGAAAATCAGGATTTTCATGCCGTCGATTTGAAGAGATCTGGATTGCCTGAATTTTTGCAAAATGTAGGCTTTATCCGAATAATTGAGGTATTTTGCGATTATGGGACGGGGCGATTTGCGTTCTGGATTAAAAGATCCCATGCGATGTGCCCGTTCTACTGTGCAGGGGCCTGGCAGGCCTAATGCTTCAGGGATGCGTTTGGCGCATAGGTCAGTGAGGGCTGAGGGTTGCAGCGATTCAAGGACGCCCACAAATCGCAGATTATTCCTTCTGGATCTATTTTCCAAATCGTCCAGCTTTTCAAGAATATATTTGTTAGATTTATTTAGGGCCTGTACTGAGGATTGGGAGTGGTACAGTTCTTCCTCTATATTGGTTATACGGTGCTCTGATTCATTAAGCCTGGAGGCATGTTCCCCTAGCTGGGATTGTAGTTGTTGCATGCCTGCGCTCACTGCTTTCTCCACTGAGGCTGTAATCATTGGGGAGAGGAGGGCTGCCACAGCCTGTGCTATCATTTCTATATTGGATGCACTAGATGGGCTGGCTGGGCTTGTGAGTTGTGGTGTTGCATCAGCAGGTGAGGAGGGGGCCGCAGCGCCGCTTACCTCCATGTCAGGCTCTGGCTCAGTGCTGGGCTCCGTGTAGGCCGAAGCCGGGGCCTCGATTTGCGGCTGTGGGGTCCGCGCCGCCGCGGCCGCGTACGATCGCGTGCCGGTTTTTTCCACAAATCGATCCATCCTGTGCCCTGGGATTGCGTGGGGTGATTGCCTGTGGTTTTTTTGGGTTGTCTGGCTTTATAAGCCGATTTTGGAGTCGAGCTGCGGGAGCTGGTGAGAAGAGCAGCTACTCCATGCGGCGCCGGAACCGGAAGTTTTACTCACCTCTTAATGCCTGTTGCTAGGGGTACCTCGTAATCTGCCTCCTTACTCACCTCGGCTCCTTACATCACTTCCCTCAGCGCCGGAAGATAGATCATCTCTGCCCCCTCACTCTAGGTAATCATCTGGGACACGTCATAGGTCTCAGATGATTGCGCGGCCAGTCACGGCACGCTTGTGCATGCGCAGTGGGTGCCTGGTTGTGAAGCCACAGCTGGGCGCCCACAGTTACAATGCCGGTGCTGCAAAGTGGAGGGGGAGACAAGTGGGGCTTCGATCCCCTGCATCTCTGGACCCAGGGACAGGTAAGTGTCCAATTATTAAAGTCAGCAGCTGCAGTATTTGTAGCTGCTGACTTTTCTTTTTTTTTTAAGCGGAACTCTGCTTTAAATTCACAAATTATTGCAACTCAGTATTCAAAAATACACTGCTTTTAAGTAAGCAGTGTATCTACATTTGGTATCAGCCTCAGTGCTCATGTGCTAACAAGGGACATGCTGATAGAAGGAAATAGCAAGACAGAGAGATATACTTATTGTTGTGTAGCGTCTCCTTCACTGTTCAGGCCAGGTTCAAACATATGCAAATCAAATGCTGTTTTCCCCGCTTCTAATTCGCATGACAGGAGAGTGTGATCTGCTCTCAATGGAGCTGGGTCACACAGCTGAAGGGTGGCTGAGGTCTGAACTTTAAAAGGGTCCTGTGCGTCTTTGGTTCCGATTCAGGTGCAAATTCAGGCAAATATGCGGACTGGATTCCCACCTAAATTGGTGTACAGGGACGCACTGGACCCCACACTGTGCACCGCAGCCAAAGCATATGTGAACCCATCCTCAGTCACATACAGGGGAAGAGACAAGACCCTTATGTGCTACCTTAAGTGGAATTCCAGCACAGGCTTATCTCCTGTATTGATATTGCTTAGTCTGATGTCTTTGTGAGCTTCTCACAATGTGCAATAAAATCTGCAGTAAGTCAGATACAACCCACCTAATTTCTGGGCTGGAGGAAATCCAGCATTATGAAGCCCTTTCCTCATCAGCCTTACGGCCCCTTGCCTGCCTCTTTCATTCACTGGATTTCAGTTCTTTCAATTATTAAAGTAATTGTAAAGTCTCCTTTAAAAAATAAATAATTACAAACATTTTATACTTACCTCTTCTGTGCAGTGGATTTCCACAGAGCAGAAAGATCCTCCTCTTATTGGGTCCCTCTTCGCTGCACCTGGCCCCTCCCTCTGTAGAGTGCCCCCACAGCAAGCAGCTTGCTATGGGGGTACCCGAGCCGAGCTGTGGCTCCATGTGTCCATTCAGACACAGAGCTGTGGTTTAGCCCTGCCCCCTCCCTCTCATGATTGGCTAACTGACTGATGGCAATGGCGCCGCTGCTGTATCTCAGCCAATCAGGAGGGAGAGTCCCAGATGGCCATGGGACTCGTGAACATCATTGGATAGAGATGGGCTCCGGTAAGTATTAGAGGAAGGCTGCTGCACACAGGATGCTTTTTATCTTAATGAATAGAATGCATTAGGATAAAAAAAACTTCTGCCTTTACAACCCTTTTAAGGCAAAGGAACACATGTAGGAGTTACATGGGAAGGTTCTGCATGCAAATGCAGCCTGCCCAGGTGCGCCCACTCTCCCAGACTAACCACTACCCTCAAAGGCATTTTTCATTTGCATAACACCTCTCAAGAGCCAGACCACTGATTGCATTAGGGCTGAGGGTTCTTGAGAAGATTACCAAGGCAGGGTGCTGTGATTATTTCAGGAAGTTATGTACAGCACCTTGCTGGCCCTTCTCACCAGCCATGATATTCCTGCATTACATTGATAAGCACAGACACCCAGTGATAACATCACTTGATCTAAAATAAGGCATGTAACAAAAAGGAAAGGTTTTATTTAAAAAATGCCATTAGCATCTTGATCAGGGAAAAAAAGAAGCAACCAGGGAAGAAAAATATAAGCCGAAAAAATATCAAGGGGTCCCTGCTTAATCTATTTTTTTTCTGTATTTATGACAATATATGAATAGCTCACCTTTAGATTTAATGTTATTATATTAAGAGTGGGGTTTTTATCCTGTGTGTCTATTTTTGTTTTCACATTTCAGACAAAAGCTAACTATTTGATTTCAGTTAATGAAAAATAAAATATTCTTAAAGTGGAAATTTACAAAAACTGAACGGCACATGAGATCCAAAGCACTCAAGCCAACTAACTGGGACATTGGATTGGTCTTAGACTGGAGCAGGTTAAATGTTTTGTACATGTTAGCTGAATCTGTTGTACTTCAGTGTCTACAAGCTAAGATTAACCAATGTTCATGGTTATGAGCTTGTACAGCAATGCCTTAATGTGGGTCCCCACACTGCTTCCTGGCTCAATAAATCCAACAAGCGAGTGGAGCGGCATTGACACTTGTTCACTAAAGCTTGTTGGATTTATACAGCTAGGGAATGGTGTGCAGCCTCACATTATGGCACTGCAAAGAGGAGGAAGTGATCCAGTTTGAAGTTTGGCCATTACCTGAGGCTGGAGCAAGTGGCTTCAGGGAGGACTTTGGAGCGGTGTACTTGGATACTAGTTGCATGGTGGCATTTTGCGATTGCTCTAAAGTACTAGTGTTAGTATTTTACTTTTATAACAGGTTCACTCTAAATACACAAAGTTAAAGTAACATTAAACTCTTGTTAAAAAATATATTCTATACAAGTATTTATTATTAAGTACCTTCTTTTGCTCTCAGCCTCCTCTAAATGCCTGTTAGAGGATGACTAGGTTCATTCTCCACGGTTCCATTGTATGTATGAACATCTCTCTTTCTCACTGCTGAGAATGACTAAGGATATTGAACTATAGGATTTGAAGTGTGCATCGTTCCAAACAAATGGAAGTGAGAGGTAAAAGGATCAGTTCAGGAGCTCAAGGGGATGTTAGAAGAGGCAGAAAAACATAGTAGGGAAATATTTAATGAATAATTGATTACAGGGTCTTTAAGTAGTGGATATGTATGGAATATTTTTGGAAAATAAGGATATTGTTTAGTGTCACTTTTATAGCATGCAACATCTAAGATGAATTCAGGGGATGCTGTTTTTTGAGCACTGACAGATGCTGCCAAAGTAGACAAAAATGACTTCTGCCTGAGACTCAAAGACAGCCTACCGAGAGGCTGCTGAGAGCGAAGACCTTCTAGATGAAGGAAAACATGATCACTACAAGTAATATGTACTGAGGAAAGGGTACTAGAATCACTTGCTGATAAGAGACTGCAAAAATCAATGCTACCAAGATTGATAAAGATAACACAAAATTTCTATGTCATTTTGCTTTAACCCCTGACTAGTTCTTACTACATCTCAATTTTTAGGGCAGAATTTAGCTACACCCAAGTAAAATGAATCCTACCAGATAAGTCACTATAAAAACTATTTTTCTAAAAACCCAACAAAAGACATTCTCAGAAAGAAAAGAAAATTCCTATATGCAGCTATGGATATTATAGGGGTTTCTTTCATGTGTGATCATTTTTAAGTAGCTAGTTTGATAGTTATTTCTGATTGCTTTCATGTCTCCACAATTTGAAGACAAATAGCTAAACTGAGAGAGTCACATCATATTGAGGTTCTAGACTTTAGCTTTCCCACAGGCTTCAAAAATTCTCTCAATTTCATGCTTGTCTGCACAGCTTTATTTACACTGAAACTCCAGTGCCATCAGCTTCACAGCACAAACTAGAGATGATTTGTTGAATATCTATGCCATTTTTTAACAAGAATAAAGGAAAAAAAAAATGTTTTGTGAATTGAGTTAATAAAATTTTAAATATGCTCATGGCAGATACAGTGATTTCTTAATTTTGTTAAATATTTTTCTAGCATATTAGCTAGATTCATTAATGTAAAAAACACAGTATGAAACAAACATGCAAATTAGGAAAAAAAATTTTAAAAATATATTTTATTTATGCAATAGCTTCTGCCGTGGCACCTAGATGAGGGTTGCCTCACAGACCTTCCAGCGGGATCATGGGAATATTGTGAATATTGTAGGAGTTGATCCTCCTACATAGTGCTATATAGTATGTATGTATAATATATATATATATTACATATACAATATATACTGTATGTAGTAGGTATGTATATATACTGTATATACATATACTGTACTGTATACTGTACTTTATTGTAAGTTTTCTTCCAATGTATGTTTTTGTTTCATATGAGGGGATCTTACTAAAAATTGGACCTTGCATTTTGTCAGCTTTAAAGCGATATTGAATGCAAATACAAATATCTAATGTCTTGGAACTTAACAAACCCTCAAGTGGCTCTAAAGGCAAAAACCCTTATGTGTCTGTGCCTCACCCCGATCCCAAAACACTTACCTGACACCACCCTCAATCCAGCACTGTCCCTGCCAGCAGACCTGTTCTCCTCTCTTCCTGCATTCTTGAGCTTTACTTTGCTGTCAGTCAAATCCTGTGAGGAGGGAGCAGGGATGGAGCTGAGCAGTGCTGAGTGTGTCTATTGATGCAAACAGGCCAGCTCAGGATGGAGCACACAGGAGTGCCCCCATAGCAAGTGGATGCTATGGGGGCACTGGGAGAAGAGGAGGAGCTAAGATAACTTATTATTTATTTATTTATTTTTTTTTTTAAAAGAGCTTTATAATCACTTTAAAGTGATTGTAAGGCGTTGTTTTTTTTTAAAATAACAAACATGTCATCCTTACCTCCACTGTGTAGTTCGTTTTGTACAGAGTGGCCCAGATCCTCGACTTCTGGGGTCCCCTGGCGGTGCTGGTAGCTCCTTCCCGCATCGTATAACCTCCTAGGAGAAGCGCTCTCCCAGGGGGTTACCTTGTGGGCATGCTCCCAATTCCAGCATTTGCGTCCATAGACACAGGCGCCATTGGATTTGGAGCCAATGGATTTGGATTTGGAGCCAATGGCTGCGCTGCTATCAATCTATCCAATCAAGAGCCGAGACAACGGGCAGAGGGGAAGAGCACGTCTCCAGCGTTTGAATTACAGGACTCAGGTGAGTTAAATGAGGGGGCTGGGGGGCTGGTCTGTGACAGAAGTTTTTTTACCTTAATGCATAGGATGTATTAAGGTGAAAGAAACATGAGGGATTACAACCCCTTTAAATGTGATGACTGCATTTCTTCTTTTAGGCTTTTTTTTTCCTGTGATGATCCAGCTAGTAAAACACTTCCTATTTTAGGGCGTCTCCCCTCTAGATGGAGGAGCAATGGAGTCACCCTTGAACAGCACCATTGTCAATCTGGGGAGAGGACAAGGTTAGATGCACTATAAGATTTAGGTGTAACTTGACAAATTGAAGCCAAATCCCAGCTAAGACTTTTTAAGTGTTACAACAGTGTATTTTTCTTTTGAGATTTTGGAGAAGGTTTTACATAAATAAATAAAAGCCGACGAATGTAAGCCCTGCTGTCAGCGTCAAATGGTTTGTCTCAACCTCTAAACTTTCACTTTTGCTTGATAGATATACACTTGTACTGTAAATATAGGACAGCTATACAAGTGTAAATAAAGGAAACAGCTTAAAAAAAGGAAACAACATTGATTGGTAAGCTGCAAAATAATTTTTTTTGTTTTGGTTTTAATAACACTGTAAAAGAATTGGGTGTATTAAATACAGACTGATTTATAGAGCGTGGATATTGTAAATATTTGGCTATTTGCACCAAAACAGCTTGAACAATTATTCAT
The DNA here is from genome assembly GCF_042186555.1 of Aquarana catesbeiana. NCBI lineage: Eukaryota > Metazoa > Chordata > Amphibia > Anura > Ranidae > Aquarana > Aquarana catesbeiana. The sequence goes on along the minus strand of NC_133325.1, from coordinate 262,781,706 downwards.
TATGCCCTCCCATGCTGATGAGTACAGTACTAAAAATGGAAACATACTGTATATTACACTAAATGTTGGGCACACATTTTACTACCACAGCTGCCCTGCCACCATGCCTGTATATGCAACACAATATTTTTTCCCCACCGGTCACTCGGTTTCCTCCTCTACTTGTGGCAGATAGTGCTTCTCCAGTAAAAGCATCACTGAACCCTAAGCCTGGCTTTCAACAAGAACCAATGAAATTTCCACATCAAACCTATGTACTTGGTGAATTACCAATAAAATGCATCTAAATACCTGTTTTGCTTCATTTATTAGGGATTTTGAATATTTCTATGAACAATGTTAAGTAAAGGGCATACAGGGAATGAAGGAAGCTAATAATGTGAAGTTAGTTTTTGGGCTTACAAACACTTTAATGCTGCTGCAAATGAAAATATTTTTTCTTTCAATGTCAGCTTCCCTGCCCTCTTGCTGCTACATTGCTACTCCCCCATAAAAAAAGGCCTAAATAAGATAATAAGGCAAAACAATAGCAATCCTCTTACAAAAGCAAACTAATGCAGTAGCAGACCTGTAAACTTTGCATTCATGGATTTGCTCATTACTAGGAAGGATCAGTAATCCAGCATATTAGGATATGGCGACAGAATAGTATGGAGGTAATATCAAAAGCCCCTGCAGATTACACTGGTGAAATATTGCAAAATGCCAGGCAGGAGCTGTATTTGGCTTATCAATTATGATGTAACAATTGCATGTACAATTTGTTTACTACTGTTATAAGTGGTGGCCCGTCCAAAAGGGGCACAGGGGAGCCGCCCCCCTAATCCATGTGTCCAGCCCCTAATCTACATGCAAGGCGCCGGATACATGTAGCCAGGTTTTTTTTTTCAGAAGCACATAATTAGAGCCAGAGGCTTTAATTGGCCTCAAATAAGAGTGGGCTCGGGGTGCAGAGTACTGCGCCCTGAGCCCACCCAGTTGTGTGACAATAGCAAATTAATATTCACTATTGTCTTCCTGATTCTCCTTCAAGCCAATCAGGAAGCAGGTGCTGAGACCCGATTGGCCCAAGAGGAGAAGTGATAATATTGGCTGGCGAGGAGGGGGAGGAGAAGAAGCAGGGGAAGCCGCTGTGATGCTGAGGAGGAGACGCAGGGTGAAGCTGACGAGGAGGAAGCGTTTATCCCATGACCTAGATGGAGTAAGTCCGGGGCTGGTGGACTGACGATTGAGCCATGGTGCAATCGACCGACTGGGGGGGGTGGTGGGCGGTTCTGCCACCCCCCCCAAAGAAAATGGAGCACCAGCCGCCACTGGTTATAATGCTTAGCTAGACCATTTCTGTTTCTTCATGTGCTCTCAGTCAGTGTTAGTTCTTAGCAGAGACAAGTTTTAAGTCATTGTCTTCTTACACTTCAAATACTGGTAAAACAAATCCTCTGAACTGCACTTATGTGAAGTAAAATTGAGTTGGGCTGAACTTCTGTGCCTTATTGAAGAGTTAAGCTACACGTGAATGTTTCCAAGTCTGCAGGTGAACATATAGTCTGAAAAGACTGTGTCTATGGAGTTATGTCAAAGCATAAAGCTGCATTTGAAACAGAACATGTTTTGGAATGGCATGAATGTATTAAAAGTCATTGCTTACAAAATAATCTCATAAAATTGTAAGTATAGCTCGGTATGTCTTGTTTGTTTCAATACAATAAACCACAAAGTACATTTGCTTTTACATTTTGCCTTTTATATTTATATTTTTCACAAGCTTTCCTCTGAAGCATCGCACAAAGCTTGACTAGATTGTCTTTTCTTTTCATAAACCTACATCTTGGAGCAAGAACAAGGAGCTAGTTACAGCGTTCAGGCTTAATTGCAAGGTTGAATAAACTCCCTGGTGATTACAGATTACTGTCACCAATTCATGGTAACAATTTAATGTTCTTTTTTTCTGGAAAATAAATTATTTCCATTCTAACTAGCACAATAGTAAAGATCAATTCACCAGCAGGCTAATATGCACAGTCAAAGCATTAAGCAGCAGGTTTTTGCATTATGAGCAGCAAGAATCAATTATATGTTCAAAAAAATTGAGTTTTTTATTGTTTCTCTTCATAAAAGTTCTTTGGTTGCAAACATTATATCTCTTAAGAGATCTGGTTAAATCACCCCACCTGGTATCATGACAATTTATTACATAACAAATATATAATGTATACTTTGTGCTGTCACAGCAGTGCCATATAATCTAGATAGAAAGCCAGACTTTGATTGTCCACATTTATTGCGGGGAACAAAAATAGAATTTTCATTCTATGAAGCTGTCAATTAATATTTTATCTTAATATTTTAGTACAATAAAAAGTAAATCCGCATTTTGTGAGATTTCTATGCATTCAATATCTGCAGTCTAGGAAACAAATTATTAACAATGTTCGATGTAGCTTTGAAACCATGAGGCCTATCAATGAAATCTTCTCAAAACCAGCAGGTACACAAAAATATGTTAACATGCCAGTGTATTACTTTGAGTTTCACCATTTATAATTTTAGTGAACAAGTAATTAAATTACACTGTTTGCAATTTGGCTATAGTACTGTATATTCAATCGACTCTATACTGTATATGTGACAACACATAATAAAAACAATATTTTTCAAGGTTTAACTGGAACAAATTTTTGAAAACAAATAAAAAAAAGACTATTTATAGGAATCAGATTCAGGGTAGAATTATATACAGAAAACGGACTATTAAAGTCATTGTTTTTTCTTTTTCTATAAACTTAACAAACATGTTATAGTTACCTGTCCTGTGTAGTGGTTTTGCACAGAGCAGCCCAGATCCTTCTCTTCTCGGGTTCCTCTTTGGTGCTCCTGGCCCCTCCCTCCTGTTGAGTGCCTGCCCACAGCAAGCAGCTTGCCATGAGGGCACCCAAGCTGAGCTGCAGCTGTGTGTGTCCATTCAAAAACAGAGCTGCGGTTTGGCCCCGCTCCCTCTCTCTCCTGATTGGCTAACTGACTTTGATTGACAGCAGTGGGAGCCAATGGTGCTGCTGCTGTGTCTCAGCCAATCAAGAGGGAGAGTCCTGGATGGCTGAGACACTCATGGACATCGTTGGACAGAGATGGGGCTCAGGTAAGTATTAGGGGGCTGAGGGGGGCTGTTGCACACAGAAGGCTTTGTATCTTAATGCATAGAATGTATTAACTACTTCTGGACCAAGCCTATTTTTGACACGTTGTTTACAAATTAAAATCATTGTTTTTTGCTAGAAAATTACTTAGAACCACCAAACATTATATATTTAGCAAAGACTCTGGAGAGTAAAATGGCGGTTGTTGCAATATTTTATGTCACACGGTATTTTCACAGCGGTCTTTCAAACACATTTTTTTGGGAAATAATACACTTCACTGAATTAAAAAAAAAAATAAACAGTAAAGTTAGCCCAACTTTTTTGTATATTGTTAAAGATGATGTTACCCCGAGTACATACATACCTAACATGTTACGGTTTAAAATTGTGCCCACTTGTGGAATGGCGACAAACTACAGTACTAAAAATCTCCATAGGCAACGCTTTAAAAAATTATAACGGTTACCAGTTTAGAGTTACAGAGGAGGTGAACACCGTTTACATCTATGGGCATGACTTACATATGCGTTTTGTTTGGTGCGCGAGCACGCGGGGTCGGGGGCGCTTTAAAATGTATTTATTTTTCTTATTTATTTTTTGTATTTATTTACACTGTCTCTTTAAAAATAAAAATCTGATCACTTTTACTGCTGCGACAGGTACACTTTATGGAGGGATCTGGGGTCTAAAAGACCCCAAATTCCTCCCTTGCACTTAAAACTATTCAAAATGCCAAAATTTGCAATTAGTAGATCGGAGACCCGATTGGAGATGATTTTGGCTTTGTCAGATGACGTGTCGGCTGGTCGTTTGGGTCTCCCGTTGGGAAGGGAGACCCGGGCAGAGTGGTGAAAGGAGGGGGGATGTCCCCTTCCCACTCCTCATGACAACAGCCAAGCGGCTGGTGAGCCGCATCGGTTGTTATCATCAGAAAGCCGACTGTCAGCTCTAAAAAACGCAGGTTTCATTCAGGTACAACCACTTCCTCAAAACAATGTTCAGGTATGTCTTTTCATGTGAAGTGGTTAAAAGAGAAGTCTGGATTTTTTTATTTTCTTTAGTAATCATACTTCCCTAGGTGGATGAAGCATCGGTCTCATGCTGCATCTGTCCCCCGGCACCTCTACACTGAGAACCAAGCGATCGAAAACCTCCGATCACTTGGTTTGCAGAGCTCCGTGAGCAGAGAGCTGTAGACTGTCAATCAGTAGCTCTCTACTCTGCTCTGCTCCTTCCTCGCTCATTGGAGCACTGGGCTGTGGAGGGGGCGGGGGCAGCTGGCTCAGGCTCTCAGCGGCTTTATGAGAGGCTGAGCCAGGTGTCAGTTCAGAGATCTAGTGGATCTCGACTCCGTGGTCGCGATGACGCAGAGCCTGGACTGATAACAGTGACATTAGCAGAGAGCAGACTTCAGCCCGCTCTCTGCTGAAAACAGGTCACTGAGGAGTGCAAAACGAACTGCACTCCTGTTATCATGGGAGAAGCCCAGCCAAACTAGTTTCGGCTGGACTTCTCCTATAATGCCGCGTACACACGATCGAAATTCTGCCAGTAAAACTCCAATGAGAGCTTTTTGTCGGAAAATGCGACCGTGTGTATGCTCCATCGGTCTTTTGCTGGCGGAATTCCAGCCAGCAAAAGATTGAGAGCATGTTCTCTATTTTTCGGTCAGGAAAAGTTCCTATTCGAAAAATGCAATCGTCTGTACAAATTCCGAAGCACAAAATTCCTACGCATGCTCGGAAACAATTTGACGCATGCTCGGAGGCATTGAACTTAATTTTCTCAGCTTGTCATAGTTTTGTACGTCACCGCGTTCTTGATGGTTGAAAGTTCAGAGAACTTTTGTGTGACCGTGTGTATGCAAGGCAAGCTTTTTCCGATGGAAAATCCGTTCCTGTGTATGGGGCATAAGATAAAAAACCTTTGGACTTTACAACCACTTTAACATTTGCCCCCCCTTCTGCAATAGAACACATGCTTTCTATTACATGTTGTACATCACAAGGCACTTTCATAATGTCTCCCAACATTAGAAGATGAGAAAGTGGGACAATCTGGAAACAAAAGATAATGAAGCGCACTCGGCTTGGCCTAAAGGAAATACAGTCCAAGCATACTCAAAGTACACTTTCTACACAGTCTTTGTACCCACAAAATACTCTTAACTACTGTACACAAAAGAGGGTTTTACAGACACATATAAACCTAATGGATCATTAAAAAAAAAAAATGTCTGAGAAGAACTTCATTAACCACTTCCCGACCAGAAGCCGCAGTTTTACTGAGGCAGAATGGCATGGGTGGGCGAAGCAACGCTACCATACATCAGGCGCACCCCCCTAGGTGGCCGCAACAATTGGATTCATTTTAGAACCGATCAGTCTCCAGGCCCAGGCCAATGATTTCTGGCCTGGACCTGCTGATTGGTCCTGACGAATGAAATCCTCCCCTGCCTGTGTAAGTGTAAACACAGGCAGGGGAAGTAATGTCATCTCCCATCGTGGAACTCTTTTCAGTTCCAGGGAGAGGAGAGAGGACATCCAAATGTGAGTTGCACCAACACTACACTGACACAGCACACATAGGCACAAATTTCACCCCCCCGAAACCCCCCCCCCAGTTAACCCCTTCACTCCCTGTCACTGTGTCACCCAGTGCAGTTTTCATATTTTTCTTTGATCACTGTACTGGTGTCATTTGTGACACTAATAAGCCTTAGGGTACTTAGTAGTAGCCCCAGATAGGTCTAGGGACCTCCCCTAAAGCCCCCTAATCAAGGTTTAACCCCTTGATCACCCTGTCACCAGTGATCACCATATTAGTGTCATGGGGGATGCTGGTTATCTAGTTATATTTTTATAGCGTCAGGGCACCCGCCATATATTACCCAATAAAGGTTTAACCCCCTGATCACCTGGCAGGTGACATCAGTTAGGTTTTAGTGTCAGTCAGGGTCTGCGTCACCCCAGGCAGGGTCAGATTAGTGCCAGTAGCGATAACACCCACGCACGCACCATACACCTCCCTTAGTAGTATAATGTCTGAACGGAACAATATCTTTGATCTGATCAGAACTATATTAGTGTCCCCAATAGTTTAGGGTTCCCAAAAACGCAGCGTTAGCAGGATCAGCTCAGGTAACTGTTAGCACTTACATTTAGCCCCTCCGCTCAGCCCACCCAAGTGCAGGCTCAATCGATCACTGTCACTTACAAAACACTAAACACATAACTGTAGCATTCGCAGTTTCTGAGCATGTCAGATGAGAGTGAAGAGGAACTCAACCATCTGTCAGATTCAGACTCAGAATACGTACCTGTAGACAGCAGTGGCACCCTGACAGATAGCTCTGACAAAGGAGTAGTGGTCCCAGCCAAGGTCAGGCGCACCCGATCCCGTTCTTCTGCTGTTGTTGAGGTGCAAGAACCGCTGGGCTCTCGTATGGAGCAGAGAGCCAGTACTAGTGGCGCTCATCTTTCTGGTGAACTGGCAAGCACCAGCGGTCTAGTACATCCTGGTCATACATCCAGCTCTGCAGTAACACATGGTGAAGTGGCGAGAACCATAAGTGCAGTTCAAGATAGTGAGGTGGCTAGCACAACTAGTGTCCCGCAGCCACCAAGAAGACAAAGACAGGTCTGTCGAGCTCATAGTGCCCTTCCTACTGCATTTGCCAATCCAAATTGGGAGCCCACCACTTCTGCAGCACCCGTACTTCCCCCATTCACTGGTCAACCCGGAATTCAGGTGGAAACAGTTGATTTTACATCATTTGATTTTTATCCGCTGTTTTTCACGGAAGAGCTCTATAGCTCTATTGTGGACCAAAGCAATTTGTATGCTGGTCAATTCATTGCCGCTAATCCCCAGTTGACCCTTGCCAGAGATTGGAGACCTATTACGGTCTCTGAATTTAAGACCTTCCTGGGCTTATCCCTCCTCATGTGCATAACTAAAAAAAAGTGAATTGCGGTCATATTGGTCCACTGACCCAATTCACTATATGCCCGTGTTCTCTGCCTCCATGACCAGGATACGATACAAGCAGATCTTGCGGTTCATGCATTTCAATGACAATGAACTCTGTCGTCCTCAGGGTGACCCTGAATACGATCAGCTCTACAAAATTTGGTCCCTCATAAACCACTTCAACCAGCAGTTTGCAGCCTTGTTTACTCCCGATCAAGTTGTCTGCGCTGATGAGTCCCTGATTAAGTTTTCTGTCCGCTTGTCATTCAAACAGTATCTTCGCAGCAAGAGTGCCAGATATGGGGTCAAGATGTATAAGCTTTGTGACAGGGCAACAGGCTATACATAAATCTATGCCCCAGTAGAAGTACCTTAGTACGAAACATGTCAGGTACATAGCCTGCTTGGCTCTACATACCACGCTTTTTTATCTGTTGTTCGCGATCACGCTTAATACGCATCTTGAGTGATGGTTTGTACGTTTTTTATCTATTTTATTTAAATACATTTTTATCTCAGATTTACCTGCACTATGTGGAGGCCCTTTTTTTTCTTTATTTTTTTCCCATGATTGATGCTTCTTTTGGGATAACTACTAACATCTTCTCATTGGAGCCCCTACGGTGACAACTCATTATCGATCTGGACGTGGATGCTGCTCATACCATCTTACCTGCAGGCATCCTGGTTAGAGAGCTCATTTTGGAGGATCTTTTCATGCTTGATTGACCCACCGCCACCAGCGTGTGTGTCCACGATTTGCGGTAAGAGTACCCATCCCCCACCCTCCCTTGGTGTTGGACACACATCCCAAATTGCTGTGTGTGAAAGTCACTCCCTATATCGTATACCTGCTAATTCTCTTCACAAGAAAGATTACATCTCTTTATTATGCTTGAGAGACTATATACCTTTCATTGAATGTTTTATGGACCTTTTAATAAGATCACCATAGATAGATTTCAATGCTGATCAGCCTTGGTCAGACTACATCTTATGTGCAATTATTATATGGACTACATCATTTCCTTTTGGTCCTTGTGGTTGTGCTGTGTTCACATGAGTCCATTTATTGTTTTCACTTATGCACTGAACACATTTAATATATTGTATTGCCATTCACCATTTCACTTGTGAATATCCACCCTAAGGGGTTTTCTTTGGGGTGGTCATACTTTTTTCAACGCTGCATTTTTTCACTTTTAATTTACACAAAATGTTGTCTTATTGTTGATGCTGGCTGCTAGTTTTTGTTTTTTGTTTTTGATATTAGTAGCACAAATTTTTCTCTTATAGTTTTATACATAAAGTTTTATGGTTTACGAGGGAAGAGATAGTTACGTAGAGCCTGAGAACTGCCCAGACTACATAGGGAGCGCTGGTAAGATTGTGTGTGACTTGGTGTCACCCTTATTCGGAAAGGGGTACCACTTGTATGTGGACAATTATTTTTAGTCACTTGTTTGATCATGGAATTGATGCTTGTGGCACCGTGCGATCTAATCACCGGGGCTTACCTCAGCGGCTTGTAGATTCCTGTCTTAGGCTGGGGGAGAGAGCCTGCTTGAAGTGTAATAATTTGCTCACTGTGAAGTGGAGGGATAATAAGAATGTTTTCACTCTGTCCTCCCTTCACGCAGACACGACGGTTCAAATTCAAACGGCGACTGGTGTTGTGGAGAAACCCTTCTGTGTCCATGACTATAACTTTAATATGGGCGGGGTGGACCTTAACGACCAGTTGTTGGCGTCGTACTTAATTGCCCATAAGGCTAGACGCTGGTATAAAAATGTGTCTGTATATTTATTCCAATTGGCTTTGCTGATAGCTTATGTGCTATACAAAGCTTCAGGACAAACTGGATCCTTTCTTAAATTCCAGAAAGAGATCACCACAGCCCTTCTGTTTCCAGATGGTACTGTGGCCCAACTTCCCAATCCAAATGCAGTGAGCCGGCAGCATGAGAGGCATTTTCCATATGTCCTCCCTGGTATCCCACCCAAAGAAATCCCCAAAGAAGATGTTGTGTCTGTAGAGAGCACAGATTTAGGCGTGACACACGCTTTTATTGTCCCTCCTATCCTGACCAACCTGGTCTTTACATTGGTGAATGTTTCGAATGCTACCACACACTAGTGGAGTATTAGCTTGGGTTCAGCATTGCACAGTCCTAGGGCACACTTACACAGGGTCTCGAAAGATGAGATGGCCATCACATTTTGAGAGACCCAAATCTGGAACGTTTACAGTTTACAGTTTATATAAAAGTGCAAAAAAATAAAATAAAAACACACACAAAAACACAAAAATTTAAAAAAAGAATCCAAAAAGATGTCATGGCTTATGTTAAATGAACGACTAACAGCAATGGTGCAGGACAAAATGAAATTGTTTAATAAAGTATGGGATCCATGGATCGGTTACTTGACAAATGATCCCAGGACAATAACAAACCAAGACCCTTCTTGAATGTCATCTGGAGTGTGGAGCCACCCCCCTCCACTTCCTAACCCCTTCTCCCTAACTCAATCCCCACTAACTCTGATCCCTCCTTCTTTTTCCTGTCTGCTATGATCTACTCCCTCTTTCCTCTCGACAAGACATGGATCTAACGAGGTCCGGAGGGGGCCTCCCTGAAATCTGGAAGCCAGACTCCCCCAATAGTAGGAAGGGGAACTGGTGTTTCCCAGTAGGTGGGCTGTACTCCGAGACCCATGATATAGAGCTTGCTCATGGTCATAGGCTATGATATGATGGGTACGGTGGAAAAAATCACAGTAGAATATGTTTCATGCATCATAAATGTTAAGGAAATATAAAGTACAGTTTACTGCAGAATATGATAACTATTCTTGAGAACACAAGAGGCGGTATCCTTGTGCATTTTGTATATATGATGTATAATGGCTACTGCGCAATGCTCAATAAAATGTCGAGATCTTTGTTACTTGCTCTATGAAAAACTTTTAATAAAAATCATTAAAACATAAAAAAGCCAAAAATAGTTTTTATTTTTCTTCTCTCTCTATTGTTCTCTCTCTTATGTTCGCTCTCTATTGTCCGCTCTATTGCTCGCTCTCTATTGTTCTATATCTACTGTTCTCTCTATTGTTGCTGTATTTTAGAACTGGAATGTTTTTTTTTTACTATGTTTTTTTGTATTTGCTTTGCAGATATGGTATGTCTTACTGTTATACTGTACCATCAACAATCATATCATCTTGGTATCATTCTTTTCAGCCAGCGGTCGGCTTTCATGTAAAAGCAATCCTAATGGCTAATTAGCCTCTAGACTGCTTTTACAAGCAGTGGGAGGGAACGTCCCCCCCTCCCACCGTCTTCCATGGTTTTCTCGGGCTCTTCTATCCCAACAGGGAACCCGAGAATGTTACTTTGTTTTATTGTTAACCATCATTTGCTTAGCAGGTACACCATTCAGCTGCAGCATGGGTTCATTTATTCTGACAGCAACAGCTTCGGCATATATTTTTTAGCACAGATTGCGTTAAAAAATGTTTTATTTTTACTATGTTTTATTGTATTTGCTTCGCAGGTATGGTATGTCTTACTGTTATACTGTAATGCTTAGCAGGTACACCATTCAGCTGCAGCACTGATTTATTTATCTTGACAGCAACAGCGTTTGCTCTCACGATACGTAAATCAGTGACTCCAGCACTGTAGGAGGTGATTTCACCACCACAGTTAAAACAAAAATGGTGCATGTATGCCCATCATTAGGAGTGGGTGGATGTATTCTAATGATGGGCATACCCACCGATGAATCTCATTTTCTCGTTCAACCCACAGGCTGCATGAAAAAAAGAACATTACAATATAAGCCCAACAAGGACCAGCAACACAGTGGTATGTTGCTGGACTTTGAATGGTTATACCAGAATGATGCCTGCAGGTTTAGGTATCATCTTGGTTTCATTTTGAAATTTCATTCTTTTTAGCCAGCGGTCGGCTTTCATGTAAAAGCAATACTAGCAGCTAATTAGCCTCTAGACTGCTTTGTCAAGCAGTGGGAGGGAACGCCCCCCCCCCACCATCTTCCATGGTTTTCGGTTTTCTTGGGCTCTTCTGTCCCAACAGGGAACCCGAGAATGCAGTCGGTGGTTCCACCAGCTGACCATAGAGCTGATCGGAGACTAGAATGGCTCAAATCATCTCTATGGCCTAAGAAACCGGAAGCTACAAGCATTTCATGACTTAGGTTTCGCCGGATATAAACAGCGCCATTGGGAAATTGGGAAAGCATTTTATCACACTGATCTTGGTCTGGTCAGATGCTTTCAGGGCAGAGGAGAGATCTAGGGTCTAATAGACCCTAATTTTCAAAAAAGAGTACCTGTCACTACCTATTGCTATCATAGGGGATAACAATAAATATGATAAAAAAAAAGAAAAAAAAAGAAAGGAACAGTTTAAAAATAAAATAAAAAAGCAAAATGAAATAATAAAAAATAAAAAAAAGCACCCCTGTCCCCCCATGCTCACACGCAAAGGCGAATACAAGTGTCGGTCTGGTGTCATATGTAAACAGCAATTGCACCATGCATGTGAGGTATCACCGTGAAGGTCAGATCGAGGGCAGTAATTTTAGCAGTAGACCTCCTCTGTAAATCTAAAGTGGTAACCTGTAAAGGATTTTAAAGGCTTTTAAAAATGTATGTAGTTTGTCGCCGCTGCACATTTTAAAGCATGTCGTGTTTGGAATCCATGTACTCGGAATAAGATCATCTTTTTTATTTCATCAAACATTAGGGCAATATAGTGTGTTTTAGTGCATTAAAATAAAAAAGTTTTTTTTTTTTTTTCAAAAAAAAATTGTGTTTGAAAAATCGCTGCACAAATACTGTATAAATAATACAAATACAAATAATCTGTAGGGCCTTTGCTTTTAAAAAAATATATATAGTATTTGGGGGTTCAAAGTAATTTTCTAGCAAAAAAAAATATATTTTTTCATGTAAACAAAAAGTGTCAGAAAGGGCTTTGTCTTCAAGTGGTTTGAAGAGTGGATAATGTGTGACATAAGCTTCTAATGTTGTGCATAAAATGCCAGGACAGTTCAAAACCCCCCCAAATGACCCCTTTTTGGAAAGTAGACTATTTGCTGATAGGCATGTTGAGTCCATGGAATATTTTATATTTTGCCACAAGTTTTGTATGGGAATACCACATGTGTGAGACTTTTTGGGAGCCTAGACGCGTACAGGACCCCAAAAACTGAGCACCGCCTTCAGGCTTTTTACTCCTCACTACCTATTACAGTTACAGAGGCCCTGAAATGTCCAGATAGCACAACCCCCCCCCCCTAAATTACCCCATTTTTGGAAAGTAGACTCCCTAAGCTATTTGCAGATAGGCATGTTGAGTCAATGGAATTTTGATATTTTGCCACAAGTTTTGTTTAAATGACAATTTATTTTTTTTGCACAAAGTTGTCACTAAATTATATATTGCTCAAACATGCCATGGGCATATGTGGAATTACATAGCAAAATACATTCTGCTGTATCTGAGTACGGGGATACCACATGTGTGAGACTTTTTGGGAGCCTAGCCGTGTGCAGGACCCCGACAACCAATCACCACATGGTGATTTCACTTCCACACTACCTAATACAGTTTCGGAGGCCATAAAATGTCAAAATAGCACAAAACTCCCACAAATGACCCCATTTTGGAAAGTAGACACTGCAAGCTATTTGCTGAGAGGCATGTTGTGTCCATGGATTATTTTATATTTTGCCACAAGTTTCGGGAATTTTTTTTTTTTTTTTTTTTACACAAAGTTGTCACTAAATGATATATTGTTTAAACATGGCACGGTTACATGTGGAATTACACCCCAAAATATATTCTGCGGCTTCTCCTGAATATGGTGATACCACATGTGTGAGACTTTTTGGGAGCCTAATCGTGTACAGGACCCCAAAAACCAAGCACCGCCTTCAGGCTTTTTACTCCTCACAGTTACGGAGGCCCTGAAATGTCCAGATAAAACAACCCCCCCAAATGACCCCATTTTTTGGAAAGTAGACACCCTTATGTATTTGGTAAGAGGCATGATGGGTATTTTGCAGCTCTCATTTGTTTTTAAAAATTAAGAAAGAAAATATTTTTTTTTTCTTTTTTCAATTTTCAAAACTTGACAAAAAAAGTGACAAAAAGCGAGATCAGCAAAATACTCAATTGCCTCTCAGCAAATAGCTTGGGGTGTCTACTTTCCAAAATTGGGTCATTTGGGTTGGGGGGGTTGTGCTATCTGGGCATTTCATGGCCTCTGAAACTGTGATAGGTAGTAGACATGTGCATTTGTTTTCGTCCGAATGCATTTTCGTCCGAATTTCGGGTATTTTCGTTATCATTTTAATAAACGATAACAAATGTGCAGAATCCGAAAACTGAAAGATCCAACATAAACAAATGCTTTATTTTCGTTTTCGTTGCTACAACAGTTCGATATAGATAGGAGATTCGACATGACGCTGACCATAGCGATCTGTGTCCATCAAACCTGTGGTCGAATGTGCCTAACCTTAGCTCTATTAGTCCAAGATTATTCTATATAGAGAGAAAAGATTTGATATAGAGAGAAAAGATTCGACATTATAGAGACAATAGCAAAAAAGATCGAATGTGCCTAACTTAACTGTGTCAGTCCAAGATTATTCGACATAGAGAGAAAAGATTCGACATGAAGATTCGACAAAGCAGTCACCGCAAGCAGACTTTTATGGTCAAATGCTCCGCCCATAGGCTATAGAAGAATTCTAATGTTGTTTGACTAGTAGTTCTACTATAGCTTGTAGGTGGAACATTCGACCAGAAATGTACGATTGCAGCGTCGTACAGTTTAGCTGCTCCGTCGAATCTTCTTAGAACATTCGACAGACACCATAAGCCTTCAATGACAGATTCGACCATAATTATTTTGGATTTTCGGACAAATGCATTTTTTAAAGAAACAAAATAAATAAAAACGAATTTTTGGGAGTAAATAAATAAATTTATTTTTTGGACGAAAACGAAATTCCGAAACAAAATATTTCACTGTGCACATGTCTAATAGGTAGTGAAAAGTGAAATAAAAAATTTACACCCTTAGAAAGCCTGAAGGCGGTGATTGGTTTTCGGGGTCTTGTACGCAGCTAGACTCACAAAAAGTCTCACACATGTGGTATCCCCATACTCAGGAGAAGCAGCAGAATGTATTTTGGGGTGTAATTCCACATATAACCATGCCAAGTTTGAACAATATATAATTTAGTGACAACTTTGTGAAAAAAAAAAAAAAATAATTGTAATTTTCCCGAAACTTGTGGCAAAATATAAAATATTCCATGGACTCAACATGCCTCTCAGCTAATAGCTTGAAGTATCTTCTTTCCAAAATAGGGTGATTTGGGGGGGGGGGGGTTGTGCTATCTTGACATTTCATGGCCTCCGAAACTGTGATAGGTACTGAGGAAGTGAAAACACAATTTTACTCCCTTAGAAAGCCTGAAGGCGGTGCTTGGTTTTCGGGGTCCTGTATACAGCTAGGCTCCCAAAAAGTCTCACACATGTGGTATCCCTGTACTAAGGAAAAGCAGCAGAATGTACTTTGGGGGGGAATTTCACATATGCCCATGGCATGTTTGAGCAATATATAATTTAGTGACAACTTTGTGTAATTTTTTTGTCATTTTTCAATCACTTGTGAAAACAAAAATTCAATGGGCTCAACATGCCTCTCAGCAATTTCCTTGGGGTGTCTACTTTCCAAAATTGGGTCATTTGCAGGGCTTGTACTGCCCTGCCATTTTAGCTCAAGAAATGAGATAGGCAGTAAAAGCTGAGTAAAAATTACAGAAAATGTACCCTAGTTTGTAGACGCTATTACTTTTGCGCAAACCAATAAATATACGCTTATTGACATTTTTTTTACCAAAGACATGTGGCTGAATACATTTTGGCCTAAATGTATGACTAAAATTGAGTTTATTGGATTTTGTTATAGCAAAAAGTAGAAAAAATCTTTTTTTTTTCAAAATTTTCGGTCCTTATCCATTTATATCGCAAAAAATAAAAATCGCAGAGGCAATCAAATACCACACAGTGCCAAATTGTAAAAAGTGCTCTGGTCATTGAGCAGCCAAATCTTCCGGGGCTGAAGTGACTAATATGGTAAGAAACAATTTAGCAACAAGCAGCTGTTAAGACAATAAACACTTTGGTGAGGAGTACGTAATGTACAACAGTAAGCACATTGTAAAAAGTGCAGCAATTAGAAGTATGTGTCATAGCTCCCTTTATATTGCGAGTCAGTGTGGCCTTCCTTACCCATAGCCCCCCCTCCCCACGCCTCTAAAATTGCCCTATTCACCTGCAGCTTACCCCCCCTTCCCACACACGCTAACTCTGATAAACTGCCATATTAGTCCCTTCTTTACCCACGGCTCATCAAAGTACCGTTATATAAGTCCCCGATTAACCCCTTTCTCTGTACTGCTCCACAATTGCTGTACAACTGCCCCGTTACCTCCTTTCCCTTAACCGTTTTCAGTCCTTCTTATGTATCAGAGTTAGGAACTATCTGTACTGCTTCACCGTTAACAGTTAGAGTGACCAAGAGATCAACACTCCTAGAGGTGTTGGTTTTCCAGCAGAATTTAGGGGACAATTTTACAGCAAAAAGTAAAGTTAAGTGGGGTGGTGAGGTAAGTATTCTGTTTCTTCTTTATGGGTATGGACATGGTTTATACATTCTCCTTATGAGACAAGGTTGCTTTAAAGTAGTTGAACTTCTAAAAGTTGGACCAAACATTAATTTGCAGGGAAATGCAAATTTTTCCTAAAGTCTGACAGCAGGGAAAAAACAATTGTAGACTCTCAGGATCCTGCTGTGCAGAAGTGCTTGCAAAATATTTGTCTTTTCATGTTAATTATTACTTTGTCCAGCTTTCAGAAACTTTCACAAGTGACACTGGCTCTGCAGTATGAGGCTGATTCAGCATCAGCCATCACTGGGTTCTTAGTTCTGCTTACCTCATTCCTCCTGTGCTCAGCTTCAGCCGACATCCTTCTGAAAGTCTTCTGAATGAAAATGTCCTCTTACCATAAAAATGCGTAACATGCTCCAACACTAATCCTCCCCAATCCCCCTTCCCCTGTGACAGTGGGCGGGGGTTCCTCTCCCAGCACCCACTGCCACATTTGAAAATGGTGTGGCTGTGTGGAGTTCGCCATAGACAGCCACATCATTCATTCATAGGAATCCGCGTAAAAGAAAACTACAAGTCCCATCTTCTAATGAGGCAGACAGCTATTAATTCTCAATGGACTGCGAGGGCACTGATGAGCGCCCTCGTAGTCTACGGACATGTTCTCCAACGTTCTATAAAAAAGCCTGTACAGAAGTACAAGCAACATAGCTCGAGGAAATGTCTGCAGGAGCCTTACATTACACCGGTGATCCACTGATCATGGGTGCAATGCTCTGCAAGCTCGTGTACAAGAAATAATAAATGCACATCGATTTTGCAAATTAAGATCTATTTTGTGTTATATTGAAACTGGTTTGCATGCATTTTTGGCAGCCTTCACAATTGCCAGTAGGACCTGGGTTTCTTAGAGCATTAGTGGATCTGTGGCTACCTGTGAATTGCTCAAATACATTTTATTGTAACATTACACAAAGGCCTTCTCAGGGGGAACTGAGAATATGGTGGCAAAGGCATCCTTAGCTTTACAAGATTAGGCCGCAAATGGTTTTAGGGTTGATCAGTCCTGAAACAAAGTCCAATTCTGCACTTTACTGTTTTAGCTATAACATTTATAGGACATATAAGGAAACAATTCATATTTACTTATACATTTTAAATATTTACAATATGCACTGTGAACTTAACATAAGTTTTTTGTCTATCATAAGCTAGCCGTGCACAGAACAGCACATGAGAATATGGAGCTACAGTGCTGATATCTGATGCTGCTGTGTCCAGGACTGTTAAAGGACAAGCATTGTTTAAAAGAACATTGTATTCCAATAGCTGTACTGTATGTAGTTAATATGTGTATATCTGGTATTTATAATATCTGGTATTTGAGTTTTGTTTTTTACGTCATATGCCTTGTTTTATTTTTTTCATTACAATTATATGAAGACGGAGATATCCAGCAAAATTACCAGGATTTGGACAAACTGCGAAGGATGCTTGAATAGTAGCAGCAACATTTCTTTGTGAGAAGAGCAAAAATGTGTCCATTCCAGAACAGGCAAAGTTGGAAACATTAGAAATGATGAAGAAGAACTGATTTAATGGATATAATGCAAAGGAGAGGAGTGTGGTTGGCGATTACGCCAGGCAGTCTGTGCAGAAGAGGTGGTGGGAGTGTGACAGTGGACAATATGTGGAGGATAGAACTTTGAGTGGTAGTATGATTGCGGCTGAGCAGTATGTGGAGAGAAATGTGGATGGTAAGACAGGGGGGACAATGTGCAGGAAAGAAGTGTGGAAGGTATGACAGTATGCTGCTTTTGCAGGAGAGGAATATGTAGGGTATGATGGCATGTGTAGGAACGGAATGCAATGGGTATGACAGTATCTGCAAGAAAGGAGTGTAGAGAGTATGACAGCATGTGCAGGAAAGAAGTGGAGAAGATGTGATTGTAGGTAGTATGGACAGGAAAGGAGTGAGTAGGGTATAGAATATGGAGGGTAGGGATGAGCTTCATGTTCGAATCGAACGCAGGTTTGACTGGAACATCGTGTGTTCGGTCGTTCGCTGAATTACGAATGATATGGACCAAATTCGGGCCAAATTCGAGTGGCGCGTCACGGCTCAAAATTCACTGTGGCATCGCAGTGCATTGCTGGCTGATGATTGGCCAAGCAAGCACTATGACCCGCATGCTTGGACAATCACAGTGCCGTCTGTACAGAGAGACCAGTAATTGGCCAAAGCCAGGGCTACCTGAAGAAAATTGGTGGTGTTCTTCTGATCCTATTAGTACAGTACCACAGGCAGCTGGAGTATTCACAAGTTAGTGTAGTGTATCCTCTGCACAGTGTGCACCTAAAGATACATGAAGAAAATTAGTGGTGTTCTTCTGATCCTATTAGTATAGTACCGCAGGAAGCTGCAGTATTTACAAGTTAGTGTAGTGCGTCCTCTGCACAGTGTGCACCTAAAGCTACCTGAAGAAAATTAGTGGTGTTCTTCTGATCCTATTAGTACAGTACCGCAGGCAGCTGCAGCATTTACAAGTTAGTGTAGGGTGTCCTCTGCACAGTGTGCACCTAAAGCTACCTGAAGAAAACTGGTGGTGTTCTTCTGATCCTATTAGTACAGTACCGCAGGCAGCTGCAGTATTTACAAGTTAGTGTAGTGCGTCCTCTGCACAGTGTGCACCTAAAGCTACCTGAAGAAAGTTTGTGGTGTTCTTCTGATCCTATTAGTACAGTACCGCAGGCAGCGGCAGTATTTACAAGTTAGTGTAGTGCGTCCTCCGCGCAGTGTGCACCTAAAGCTACCTAAACAAAATTAGTGGTGTTCTTCTGATCCTATTAGTACTGCAGGCAGCTGCAGTATTTACAAGTTAGTGTAGTGCGTTCTCTGCACAGTGTGCACTTAAAGCTACCTGAAGAAAATTAGTGGTGTTCTTCTGATCCTATCAGTACAGTACTGCAGGCAGCTGCAGTATTTACAAGTTAGTGTAGTGCGTCCCCTGCACAGTGTGCACCTAAAGCTACCTGAAGAAAATTAGTGGTGTTCTTCTGATCCTATTGATACCACAGGCAGGCAGCTACAGTATTTACAGTTAGTGTAGTGTGTCCTCTGCACAGTGTGCACCTAAAGCTACCTGAATAAAATTAGTGGTGTTCTTCTGATCCTATTAATACCACAGGCAAGCAGCTACAATATTTACAGTTAATATAGTGTGTCCTCTGCACAGTGTGCACCTAAAGCTACCTGGAGACAATTGCTACTGTTCTGTTCCTATGAATACCACAGGCAGGCAGCTACAGTATTTACAGTTAGTGCATTGTGTCTTCTGCACAGTGTGCACCTAAAGGTACCTGAAGAAAATTAGTGGTGTTCTTCTGATCCTATTAATACCACAGGCAGACAGCTACAGTATTTACAGTTCGTGTACTACGTCCTCTACACAGTGTGCACCTAAAGTTACCTGGAGACAATTGCTGTTGTTCTGCTCCTATTAATACCACAGGCAGGCAGCTACAGTATTTACAGTTTGTGTACTGTGTCCTTTGCACAGTGTGCACCTAAAGCTACCTGAAGAAAATTAGTGGTATTCTCCTGATCCTATTAATACCACAGGCAGGCAGCTACAGTATTTACAGTTAGAGTACTGCCTCCTCTGCATAGTGTGCACCTAAAGCTACCTGGAGACAATTGCTGTTGTTCCACTCCTATTAATACCACAGGCAGGCAGCTACAGTAATTACAGTTAGTGGAATGTGTCCTCTGCACAGTGTGCACCTAAAGCTACCTGAATAAAATTGGTGGTGTTCTTCTGATCCTATATTAATACCACAGGCAGGCAGCTACAGTATTTGCAGTTAGTGTACTGTGTCCTCTGCACAGTGTGCACCTAAAGCTACCTGAATAAAATCGGTGGTGTTCTTCTGATCCTATATTAATACCACAGGCAGGCAGCTACAGTAGTTACAGTTAGTGTACTGTGTCCTCTGCACAGTGTGCACCTAAAGCTACCTGAATAAAATTGGTGGTGTTCTTCTGATCCTATTAATACCACAGGTAGGCAGCTACAGTATTTACAGTTAGTGTACTACGTCCTCTGCACAGTGTGCACCTAAAACTACCTGAAGAAAATTGCTGTTGTTCTGCTCCTATTAATACCACAGGCAGGCAGCTACAGTATTTACAGTTAGTGTACTGTGTCCTCTGCACAGTGTGCACCTAAAGCTACCTGAAGAAAATCGCTGTTGTTCTGCTCCTATTAATACCACAGGCAGGCAGCTACAGTATTTACAGTTAGTGTACTGTGTCCTCTGCACAGTGTGCACCTAAAGCTACCTGAATAAAATCGGTGGTGTTCTTCTGATCCTATATTAATACCACAGGCAGGCAGCTACAGTATTTACAGTTAGTGTACTGCATCCTCTGCACAGTGTGCACCTAAAGCTACCTGAAGAAAATTGCTGTTGTTCTGCTCCTATTAATACCACAGGCAGGCAGCTACAGTATTTACAGTTAGTGTTCTGTGTCCTCTGCACAGTGTGCACCTAAAGGTACCTGAAGAAAATTAGTGGTGTTCTTCTGATCCTTTTAATACCACAGGCAGACAGCTACAGTATTTACAGTTAGTGTACTGAGTCCTCTGCACAGTGTGCACCTAAAGCTACCTGAAGACAATTGCTGGTGTTCTTATACTAATAATACTACAGGCAGGCAGTTGATTCTGCTAGCTGCAGTATCAGTATATATATATATATATATATATATCCCAGCTTTGTGCAGCTACATCTCACTGCAGGCCATTAGTATGTCTGGAAGGCCAACAAGGAGAGGCAGTCACAAGCCAATAAAAGAGGGCAAGCAGGCATTGTGTCTAGAGGCAACAGTGCTGGTCATGGAGACGGCGCATTCTCATCAGCACATGGCTGTGGGACAGCTGGCCGTGTTGAGCCGCAATATGCGGAAGACTTGACCAAGCCGTCCTCATCCTCCTCATCCTCTCTCACCCAGGCTCAGTGTACTTTGTCTGGCAAAGCAGCTGCCAATGTGGCCTCTTCCCTTGGCTCAATGGCATCAGTCACTCCTTCCCTAGCCCCACCATGTCCTCCTGAGGAGTCCCCCGAACTGTTTGACCACAGTGTTGGGCACAGAATGCCCAGCATTTTGAAGGCTCCGATGATGGTACTCAACTAGAGGAAGGCAGTAACGTGAGCCCAGAGAGAGGGGGTGCCCAAGAAGGACAGCAATCTGGCAGTCATTTTCCCCCAGCTGCAGCATACTGCCAGCTTTGCTAAAGTGATGAGGAGGGAGGGGATGATGAGGTCACTGACTCCTTGTGGGTGCCTGATAGGAGAGAGGAGGAAAAGGAGGCAAATCACCGAGGCAGGATGCCCTCCAGGGGCCAGCTTAAGGGCAGCACACTGACTGCATCACACCGCAGAGCTCCGCATGTGCAGGGCACTGCTGTCTCTGCGCGTTATTCCAAAAGTTCTTTGGTGTGGGCCTTTTTTGAGACGAGTGCATCAGATCCCACCTCTGCTATTTGCAACATATGTCTCAAGCGTATCTCGCGTGGCCAAAACATCTCCCGCTTGGGCACCACATGCTTGACCAGACATATGTCAACCTGCCATGCAGTTCGTTGGCAAGCGTACCTAAAAGACCCACAACAAAGAACAAAGAGGACCTCTCCTTGCTCCTCATCAGCTGGGATCTCCAACCCCACTATACCTTGAGTCCTCTCTGAGACCTGCACTGCGAGGAATGAAGGTGTAGAATTAGGTGTGTTAAAGCCAAGTACTTGGGGGCAATCTGCTATCAGTACACCAACGTCAGATTGTACCAGGCAAATTTCCCTGCCCAGCTGCTGCACCGCTGAAAGAAGTTCGCTCCCAGCCATCCACATGCCCAGTGGTTGAATGCTAGCTTGGCTAAATTGCTAGCACTTCAACTGCTGCCTTTTCAGTTGGTAGACTCTGCCCCCTTCCGTGAATTTGTGGAATGTGCGGTTCCTCAGTGGCAGGTTCCCAAACGCCACTTTTTCTCATGGAAGTTGATTCCGGCTCTCTACCGGCATGTGGAAGGCAATGTCTTGGCCTCGCTGGACAGGCATATTACCACTGACTCATAGTCCAGCAGGCATGGACAGGGATGTTACCTATCTTTCACCGTGCACTGGGTGACTCTTCTGGCAGCTGGGAAGGATGCAGGACAGGGTGCAGTAGTGTTGGAGGTTGTTCTGCCACCACGCCACCAAAATACTTCTAGTGGTGATTCTGCCACACCTCTCTCCTCCACCCCCTCCTCTTCTTCTTCCTCCATAGCCTCTTCCTGTGCTGATTTGTCTTCGGAACCAGTGGTGCTCCATAGGCGTTCAAGGGGCTACGCAAGCACGCAGGCCAAAAGACGCCATGCGGTGCTTGAGCTGGTGTGCTTGGGGGACAGGAGCCACACTGGGGCAAATATTCTGTCATCTCTGCAGGGGCAGGTTCAGAGGTGGTTGACACAATGTCAGCTTAAGGCAGGTATGGTGGTTTGCGACACTGGCACCAACCTCCTCTCCGCCCTCCGAAAGGGACAACTGACCCATGTGCCCTGTTTGGCTCACGTCCTTAACTTGGTGATGCAGCGGTTCTTGGGCGGGTACCCGGGCTTACAGGATGCCCTGAGGCAGGCCAGGAAAGTCTGTGTACATTTCCGCAGGTCATATAATGCCAGTGCTTGGCTGGCTGACCTCCAAAAGGAATTTAACCTGCCCAAGAACCGCCTAATCTGTGACATGCCCACCAGGTGGAACTCAATGTTGGCCATGCTGCAGTGGCTGCACACGCAGCATAGGGCCATCAATGAGTACCTGTGCGACTATGGCACCAGGACAGGGTCAGGGGAGCTTGTTTTTTTTCCCCACGCCAGTGGGCCATGATCAGGGATGCATGACCTGTCCTGTCACCATTTGAGGAGGCCATGAGGATGGTGAGCAGTGACAGTGCATGCATCAGTGACACTGTCCCCCTTGTCCACCTGTTGGAGCACACATTGCGTGGAATAATGGACAGGGCACTTGAGGCAGAACAGAGGCAGGAAGAGGAGGACTTCCTTAGCTCTCAAGGCCCCCTTTATCCAGACAGTGTTCCTGCGTGCCCGCCAATCACACAGGAAGAGGACGAGGAGGAGGAGGAGGAAGAGGAGGATTGTGTTAGCATGGAGGGATAAGGGATCATTTACAGTCAAAAGAAACCCATGGACTTGTACGTGGCTGGGAGGCAGTGGCTGCGGATCATGTCGTCCTTAGAGACCCAGAGGACTCCGGACCGAATGCCTCAGCAAACCTACGCTGCATGGCTTCCCTGATGCTGCAAAGCCTGCGGAAAGATCTTCGTATTTGTGGTATCAAGGAGAGGGATCAATACTGGCTGGCAACCCTCCTTGATCCACGTTACAAGGGTAAGGTTGCGGACCTTATCTTGCCATCGCAGAGGGAGCAGATGAAACATCTTCGGGAGGCCTTGTAGAAAGGTCTGTGCAACGCGTTCCCAGAGACTGGGAGGTTGCTGAGGCTTTGGTCAGTCAAAGAAGGAACGGTGGAGAAGGTGGCCATCTGACCAATGCGTTAAGACAATTTTTTAGTCCACAGCCCCAAGGTATGATCGGTTCCAGCAACCATCGCCAGTGTCTGTTTTACATGGTGCAGGAATACCTAGGGGCAAGATCTGACATTGGACACCTTTCCCACCGAAAATCCTCTGGGTTACTGGGTCTTGAGGATGGATCACTGGCCAGAGCTTGCACAGTATGCAATTGAGCTACTGGCCTGTCCTGCATCCAACGTTCTTTCGGAACGCACATTCAGTGCTGCTGGAGGTTTTGTAACCGATCACAGGGTGCGCCTGTCCACCGACTCGGTCGATCGACTGACCTTCATAAAAATGAATCAGTCTTGGATCACCACCAGCTACCAAGCAACTGATGCTGATATAACCGAATAATTTTTTTGGAAATGTCAGATCCCTTCAAGATTGCCTATGCTGATGCTGAGTGACTATCCTGTTATGCAGAGTGACTATCCTCTTCCTCCTCAATGATCATGCTGATAGCTTGTAAGAATATTTTTGGTTCTGGGTGCCGCCACCAGTGGCTAAGGCCCAATTTTTCAGCCCCTGTTTAACAGGGGCGTGTAATTACAATTTTTGATGCAATACTTTGCAGCAGGGCTCGTTCCTGCGCTCCAACTAAAGTATCTGTGAGGGGTTGCAGTGTTGTGGCACCAGTGCCTAAGGCCCAATTTTTCTGCCCCTGTTCAACAGGTGCATGTAATTACAAATCTTGGTCTAATATTTCACAGCAGAGCCTGTTCCAGCTCCCACCAAGAGTAACTGTGTGGACTTACAGTGTTGTGGCAACACCACCACCACCAAAGGCCCAATTTTTCTGCCCCTGTTCAACAGGTGCATGTAATTACAATTCTTGATCTAATATTTCACAGTAGGGCCCGTTTCTGCACCCACCAAGAGTAACTGTGAGGACTTACAGTGTTGTGGCACCAGCACCAGCACCACCACCACCAAAGACCCAATTTTTCTGACCCTTTGCAACAGGGGCATGTAATTACAATTCTTGATCTAATATTTCACAGAAGAGCCCGTTCCTGCACCCACCAAGAGTAACTGTGAGGGCTTACAGTGTTGTGGCAAAACCAACACCTAAGGCCCCAATTTCTGCAGAGTATATAGGGCAGGCGCCTACTTTCAAACATCCAACTTACAAACGACTCCTACTTGCAAACGGAAGGAGACAACAGGAAGTGAGATGAAATCTACCCCTAGGAAGGGAAATTCTCTCCTGTAAGAGTTAATATGGGAAAAACGTGTCTCCTCTCCACTGATGCTTTATCACCAATCCTTATTTCACTAAAACACCCAAATTGTCAAAAAACATTTGTCATTGGGACAGAAGGTGAGGTAAAATCTTCTGAAGAGGTGCACAGACGGCAAAACAAATGTCACAGGGGTGATAACCCTTCCCTATGTTTTCCAAAAAGCTTAAAAATAGATTTTTTGGCTGGAGCTACACTTTAAAAATGTACCAGTTCAAAATTACAAACAGATTCTACTTAACAACAAACCTACAGTCCCTGTCTTGTTTGCACCGCCTGTATACTGCTGCTCAGAGGGCCTGGGGCCCCACGCCTTTCCTTTTTTTAATTTGGGTGCAGGGTTCCCCTTAATATCTATACAAGACCCAAAGGGCCTGGTAATGGACTGGGGGGTACCCATGCCGTTTGTCTCACTGATTTTCATCCATATTACTGTAACCCGACATTACATTAAAGCCATAAGCAGCTTTAAATGACTTTTATTACTTTAAAAATGTCATTTTGTGCAGGGACTGTTCTAAGCATGGGAAACATGCGCCACTTTACAGGCATACTATAGACACCCCCCAGGTACGAGATTTAAAGGAATATGTCACTTTTTTTTTTCACTTAGCATCATTAAAATCACTGCTCCCGAAAAAACGGCCTTTTTTTAAAACTTTTTTTTGCATTGATACATGTACCCTGGGGCAGGACCCGGGTCCCCAAACACTTTTTAGGACAATACCATGCAAATTAGCCTTTAAAATTAGCACTTTTGATTTAGAACGTTCGAGTCCCATAGACTTCAACGGGGTTCTAACGTTCGTGCAAATTTTCAGTTCATTCGCAGGTTCTGGTGCGAACCGAACCGGGGGGGTGTTCGGCTCATCCCTAGTGGAGGGACGCCCCCCTCTGACGTCACGGGGAATGCCACAGGGAAGTCACTGTCAAGTCCCCATGCATCAGAGGGGGGCGGGGTCACCGGTTGGCTCCGCCTTCATTATTTAAGAACCGTCAGAAGAGGAGAAGCGTCACACATCGAGAGCCTCCCTCCATGCCATCATGGATGCGGAGCGGCCCGAAAAGAAGATGAAGACAAAAAGATGAAGACAAGAAGATGAAGAGAATATGAAGAGACAAAGATGAAGAGAAAAAGATGAAGAGAGAAGCGTCACATAGCGGGAGCCTCCCATCCAATCATGGATGCGGAGTGGCCCGAAAAGAAGATGAAGAGAAGAAGATGAAGATAAGAAGATGCTGCATATGGAGATGCCGGACGAGAACACCGGAGAAAGAAGCAGAGGATCGGAGGAAGAAGAAGATGAAGGAGGAAACCGAAGAAATAAGATAGAAGATGGAAAAAAGAAGACTTTAAATAAAGGAATTGTCAAAAACTGTCTCTTGTCATTTTTAACATTTTTGACAGTTTTTTTGTGAAATGGTAGGGGTAATTTTGTACCCCCTTACCATTTCACACAGGGGGGGCGGGATCTGGGGGTCCCCTTGTTAAAGTGGGCTTCCAGATTCCGATAAGCCCCCCGCCTGCAGACCCCCACAACCACCGGCCAAGGGTTGAGGGGATGAGGCCCTTGTCCTCATCAACATGGGGACAAGGTGCTTTGGTGGGTTACCCCAAAGCACCCTCCCAATGTTGAGGGCATGTGGCCTGGTACGGTTCAGGAGGGGGGGCGCTCTCTTGTCCCCAACTCTTTTCCTGCGGCCGGCCAGGTTGCGTGCTGGGATAAGGGTCTGGTATGAATTTTGAGGGGGACCCCTACGTCATTTTTTTTTTAAATTTTGGCGCTGGCTTCCCCTTAATATCCATACCAGACCTGAAGGGCCTGTTATAGAATTTAGGAAATTTTGGTTCGGGGTTCCCCTGTGGTGAAATCCCATGCATGTGTATTGTCGGACCGGCAATTCATTAATAGCCGCGAGTAGTTTTAAATGACTTGCTTTCCTTTGAAATGTCATTTTGCTGTCAGACTGTTCTAAACACAGGAAACATGCGCCCCTTTACAGGAATACTATAGACACCCCCCAGGAACGAAATTTAAAGGAATATTCCCCTTTTTTGTTTGAATTTAAGCATTGTTAAAATCACTGCTCCCAAAAAAAACAGCCATTTTTAAAACTTTTTTTTGCAGTGATACTTGTCCTATGGGGCAGGACAATACCATGCATATAAGCCTTTAAAATTAGCACTTTTGATTTCTCCCATAGTCTTTTAAACGGCTTTCGAATTTGCCGCGAACACCCCAAATTGCTCACTGTTTGGCGAACTGGCGAACAGCCGATGTTCGAGTCGAGCATGAGTTCAACGCGAACTCGAAGCTCATCCCTAGTGGTTGGTATGATTGCAGGTAGAATGTGCAGAAGGGGAGTGATTAGGATATGTGAAAGAAAGGAATGTCAAGAGTATGACTGCGGGCAGTATGTGCAGTGCGGAAGTGCAGAAGATATGGCAGCAGGAGGTATACACATGAGAGGGGAGAGTAGGGTATGACAACAGGTGATATCTACAAGAAGGGGGTGAGGATGGAGTAATGTACTCAGTTTGGTGTTTATTGCTAGATATTTTTTTTCTAGGAGGTTGCATGTGATTGGCACAGGGCCAAATAGAGTGATCAGCACAGGGACAGTCAGAGTAGAATGAAACATCCTCTTAAAAGCTTTAACCAGACACTGACACAATTCACAAAACTGCTATATACTGCTGATGAGAAAAGGTATTTAATCATTTATATTTACTAAAATAATTGCATTTCCATGTTCTGTGTACTGTGGGAGACCAGATATAATGAATGCAGGCTCCTGGGTTTAGTAACACTTTGAGGTCAAAGCAAAACACACAAGGGTACCCCTTGCAAATGGAAGAAAAGAGGTTTAATCCCTAAGAAAATGGTTGCTTACTGTAAAAGCTATGAAAATGTAGAATAACCGTCCCTCATTTTAGGTTTTAGTAAATGAAGTAAATGTTTTCCTTCAAGAACATTTTATAAAGAAAAACGTTCAGAACTGAAAGAAAAAAAAAAACATAGTAAAATATTCACTAAAGACTTATATGGTTATCATAAATGTATAACAAAGCACCCTGTACCATCTTGATGTCAGCCTTTTGTAATCCCCAATATAGCAGCACTGACCCAGGTAGAGGGAGGGCTACCACTAATAGCCAAGCAGACTCTGCTTCTGAGTGACAGGAGGGGTAACATCACCAGCGTGTTGCTTATCCTTTAACCACTTTGCATCCGGCTCACGACCATATACGTCGGCAAAGTGGCACGGGTGTGCAAAATCACATACCCGTACGTCGCTGCGTCATCGGCGGCTAACGGGCGCGTGTGCCCACCGCGTGCTAAAGGTGCGTGCCCGCAGGTTCCACAGACTTGATGTCCGCCGGTGGCCCGTGATCGTGACATGGAGAGGCAGAACGGGGAGATACCCATGTAAACAAGGCATTTCCCTGTTCTGCCTAGCAACATGACATTGGTCTACTGCTCCCAGTGATCAGGAGCAGTGATCTCTGTCATGTTGTAGTGAGCCCATCCCCCCTACTGTTAGAACACACCCAGGGAATACACTTAACCCCTTGATTGCCCCCCTAGTGTTTAACCCCTTTCCTGTCAGTGACATTTACACAGTAATCAGTGCATTTTATAGCACTGATCGCTGTATAAATGTCAATGGTCCCAAAATAGTGTCAAAAGTATCCAATCTGTCTGCTGCAATGTCGCAGTCACAATAAAAATTGTAGATTGCCGCCATTACTAATAAAAAAATAATAGTAATAAAAATGCCATAAATGTATCCCCTATTTTGTAGACGTGATAACTTTTGCGCAAACCAATCAATATACGCTTATTGCGATTTTTTTTACCAAAAATGTGTAGAATACATATTGGCCTAAACTGATGAAGAAATTTTTGGGGGGATATTTATTATAGCAAAAAGTAAAAAATATTGCTTTTTTTTCAAAATGTTCGCTCTTTTTTTGTTTATAGTGCAAAAAATAAAAAACGCAGAGGTGATCAAATACCACCAAAAGAAAGCTCTATCTGTGGGAAAAAAAGGTTGTCAATTCTGTCAAGGCACAACGTCGCACAACTGCGCAATTGTCAGTTAAAGCGACGCAGTGCCGTATCGCAAAAAAGGGCTTGGTCAGGAAAGGGGTAAATCCTTCTGGGGCTAAAGTGGTTAATGACCATTCAGCAAGCTGCAGTTCTTTAAGGAACATTCAGCAAGCTGCACTTATGCCCAAATTATGTTGCAATGCTGCCAAGAGTCCAGAACTGTGTGTTTTGTCTAGCAAAGGTGGCTGGATCACTATACTGGCTACATAAAAAAAACACATATATGTATTCCAACTATGTATTTAGCTGTTTTCCTAAAGCAATTATAAAGGAAAACATTTTTTTTTTAAATAACAAACATCTCTATATTTACCTGCTCTGTACACAGAGTCACCCTGAACCTCCTCAACCCCAGGTCCCCCGCCGGCGCCCCTGGGTCCTCTTCTCTGTTCAGTGCCCCTACAAGAAGCCGCTTCTCATGGGGTACTTGTGCATGCTCGCTCCCGAGCCTCGCTGCTGAGTCCATTGACACAGACAGTGGGACTCGGCCCTCACCACTGGTTTGATTGACAGCACTTGGAGCCGATGGCTTCCGGTGCCTCAGCAAAGCCAATGAGACAGGGAAGTGAGGGGTGAGAGAAGCTGCAGATGGCTTTAGAACCACTTTAGGCTTTAAAGGGACCTGTCATACAAGATTATAGAGGCTGCCATAATAGACACTCCCTCTGAGAATAATAAGAAAAATAACTGCGCACTTGTGTAAACACAAGCAAAATGAGAATTAACGCTGCAAACACATAAGAGAAAGTATCACTCCCAGTAGTTTTGTATATAAATAAGTGTTGCGCTATAGCTAAATTATAAAATAAAAAAGTGAATACTAACACCATAAATATTTTGAACAAATTTATAAATTATAAAATATATAAAGTCCACAAAAAGTCCCAATCAAGCTCAGTGTATCCATGATATAGTGCTTCTTAAGTAAAATTCAGCCCTTGGAAGATGTCCTTTGTTGACAAAACGTGTTGAGGAGCCTTTTGCCAACGTCCCCACATACCCCGAATTGGAGGTCCCTTGCCGATATGGTGATTTTTTTATATGCGCTTATAAATTTTAACTGCTGTGAGTGTATTTCTTCATCTTAATAAACTTACTTTTGGTTTTAATTACACTATGGAGAGGTGCTTCTTTGTTTTTTTACATGGTAACCCCCATGTGGAGTTGATTGGTCTGTTCAGTGGTTGACCCCCAGAAAACAGTTGGCATTAGAGAGTTTGGAAAAAGACTTTATGCATTACAGAAAGTCATGGAGATCTGATAAGTAGGTACTTTATCACAGTTTGGTGTTGAATTTTACCTACGAAGCACTATATCATGGATACACTGAGTTTGATTGAGACTTTTTATGGAATTTATATTGTTTGCCATTTATAATTTTGTTTAAAATATTTATGGTGTTACTATAATTTAGCTATAGCTCAGCACTAATTTATATACAACTCCTTCTGAGAATGCTTGTTCCCTAGATGTCAAGCAGATGTTTTGTATCAATCTTGTATGAGCCACTGACTTGGTATAGAGATAAGGAATTCAAACGCTTTTTGACACTCGTGTTACCTGTTTGCTGCTACAAACGTAACTATTACCTCCGCAGAACCAGCATGTAAACATTCTTCTGACCGTTGTTTATATTTTCCCCTCATTTGCTAGCTCTTTTGTAGAAGTGATATGCATGGCTGTAAAGCTGTCCTATCACTTCTACTTAAGCCGCGTACACACGAGCAGAATGTCCGACAGAAAAAGTCAGACGGAATTTTTTCATCATCTATTCCAATTGTGTGTATGCCTCATCGGACTATTTTTTTTGAAAATTCTGACAGACCTAGAAATGGAACATGTGCTAAATATTTCCGACGGAACCAATTCCTATCGGGAAAACCGCTCGTCTGTATGCTGTTCTGACGGACCAAAAACAACACATGCTCTGAAGCGAGTACGAGACGGAAGCTATTGGCTACTGGCTATTGAATTCCTTTTTCTAGTCCCGTCGTACGTGCTATACGGCACCTCGTTCTGGATGGTCAGACTTTGGTTGGACTTTGGCTTGACTGGGTGTAGGCAAGACCACTTGAATGGAATTCTGTCGGAGTTCCGTCGGAGAAATCTTATGAGTTTATTCCGATGGCAAAACCGGTAGTGTGTACGTGGCATAGCAAGTCTATTAGACTTATACGTCTAAGCTCAAATGTGTGGATACAAAAACAACCATTGCAAACATATATTAGGTATTGTCAAGTAGCCTGGAGAAAGGGCAAAAATTCCAGGCCCATCATTCACAGTTAAATCTAATCTGATGAGCTTTAAGGCCTGGTTCACACCTATGCATTTTTTAGTGCTTTTTGCATTTTGCAGCTTTGCACTACAGAACATGTTCCATAGGAAATCATGTTAAATAGACTGTAGTACAAATCTGAAAAATGCAAAAAGCACTAAAAATGCATAGGTGTGAACCAGGGTTAAAGGCTTTCAAAGAATTGCCTATGGACAATTTTTGGTATTGTAGTTTTTAGATTTTTTATTGGCAATTTTGAGATTTAACATGTTGGTATAAATTTACCTAATTTAATCTCATCTTTTTTGTACTAAAAGGAAATTGAATGTATTTTTAAAGAATATATAGACTTGATAAACAGTAGCCCATGGTACATGTTCAACTGCAGATGCCACAGTTTTTATCCCATAGGGAAGGTCTCTGCTTTCAGAAAATATGTAAAGTATTGGATGTTTTATGTAATCTTTAGGCCTAAAAGGTCCATTTTAACATGTGTGCAAAAAGAAAAAAAAAATGGGTCCGGCTGTGAAAGGGTTAAAGCATACTTGTTCCAGATATGCGATTTAAAATTATTTAAGTTGGACGTGGTCAAATAACCAGCATTTGTAAAAGGAGGGCAGGAAAGACAACCCTCATACTGCCAGACTCACTTTAAGGCAAGTCCGACCTAAGTTTATAGGGGTTTTCTTCTGTGGGAAGTGTCCGCCTTTAGGACAGAATGCTGACAATCTGTAACAAGATTATGGGTACTAGGACTGAAAATGACCTTTGCATTTCAATGTAATCTGTTCTCCCTGTATACTTTAGATCCATTAAAAGGGACCTTCTGAGTTATATTCTTTTAGCAGCTTGCATGTCTATCCCGAGACATTAGTAGTCAACAACCCATAGCAGAGTGAGTGTTTGAAATGAATAAGATAGAATGTTTTGAAAAACAAAATCTTTTGGAGGATTAGAAGCTTGAACCTCCTCAATTAGTGTGGTTCCAATAGGACTACTTTAGGTCCTCTGCAGACTTTTCTTCATGTGTGTAATACTGCAAAGTGATTTCGTTTAAAACATCACAATCCTCTAGGCCTTTGGATCTGAGAGGGACACCTTGGCCCATTACCCTCTCCTTCCTCCTCCCCTTTCCCCCTATTCTGCCTCTTCTCTATCCCCCCTTTTTTCTCACCAGAAGTTTTTGCCAGCATCATTTCTACATGATACCATCCTCCCTAGGCCATCATGGTACAGAAGACATATATACACTAAAGTACTGTGAAAAGACTTTCTTGGCTCTAATGTTCATTGTGTCACCAAGATGAGAATTTTGTTTTTAGTTTTGTATGATTTATAGAGCAGTTATTTTCCTATAATGTGCTTGGACTTTATGTCTGTTATGTTTGCTTCCTTTTTTTCTCTGTTACTAAACTTGTAAACTAAAAAAATAATAAAAACTGATTATATGTAAGTTTATAATAGTTTTTAACTACCTCTTAATCTGTTTGGAATTTTAAGAAAACATAGTTTAAACCCTGTGGACATTTATCTTTTCTGCTGAACTCTGTAACAGCAATCTAAAATGCCTACCTACTACCTAAATGAAATAATTTAGTGTGCTATAAGTACTTAAGAGTTAAGTCTGCTCAAATATCCATCAGCCATTGTGTCTTATCTGTCAGCACAGGGTGACCATTGTTTAATGTGTCAGTCAGCTGAAGCTCACTTTCATTTGCTTCAACTTATTTTCTTATCAAGAGGTTTCCTAAAGGCCCTGCTTCTTATCAAGGCATATCTTTTAAATTTCACCCAAGGGACCTTCTAAATTCTGCAACTGTTTTATATGTGCTACAAGAGCTAGAGATACATTTGTGCCTTCTGCAGCTGACTTAATGACATACAACAAGCCTGAGACTGAAATAAAGGAGTCACTTGGGAAAATATGAATTTGTATATCCTATATGCTTTCAGAGGTTTGCAGTGTCTCTTTTAAGCCGGTGTCTTTTGGGAACACAGCAATGAAAAAAAGATACTGTATTCAGCCCTAGTGTTAGCTGTAAATTCAGTACCTGCAACATAATCCCTAAATGAGATACAAATTAGTAAAAAAAATACCAGATGTTGTGTACTATTAGATCTGTTCATTAAGTGTATATTATATACTGTAATTATATCACTTTTAAAAGGGGTTTCCCTTTTCTATTCAAAGTGTATCTAAACATCTCAACATTGAGATATGCAGGCATAGACCCACGAATGTACAGATGGATCGAGGCATTGTACTCTAAACCAACTGTACAGATACGAGTTAATGGGACCCTCTCAGGTGCCTTTGTATTGTACAACGGTGCACGACAGGGATGCCCACTTTCACCATTGCTGTTCGTCCTCTCCATGGAACCCTTCTTGGCGACTATTCGGGCAAATCAGGAAATTAGGGGGGTGGAGCTGGCCAGACAGGAACACAAAGTCTCTGCGTTTGCGGACAATGTGTTGCTATATGTCTCCAACCCAGGACAATCACTCCCAATTATAATGGTAGAGTGTGAAAAATATGGAGAAATCTCGAACTTGAAGATCAATAAAGAAAAGACAGAGATACTAAATGTCTCCACTCCTATAACAGACAGCAGACACCTTAAATCTCAGTATCCGTTCTCTTGGAAATGCAGAGGCCTAAAGTACCTAGGTATCTTTTTGTCTACTCCGGAAATAGATTTATACCAGGACAATTACCCACCTTTACTAAATAAAATCAAGCAAGATCTGAAGGGATACTCAGCAAATAAACTGTCGTGGTTTGTGAGGATAAGCGTAATTAAGATGGTGACATTGCCGAAGGACCTGTATGTGTTTCAGACTCTTCCGATAAACCCTGGGAGAGGTTGGTCGGCAGAGGAGAGCATGTATTTCCTATGGGTCTCTGACAAGGCTGCGGTCAAAGGGTAGTTTATACCTCCCAGATTTTGAGAGGTACCATGAGGCAGCGGTGTTATGGAGGGTGATCGACTGGGTCCATGGTGCCTCCCAGAAAAAATGGGTATTATTAGAAGAAAACTTGTGTGGAAGATATTTAAGTCAAATAATGTGGGTTTCTGGCAAGTATAGGGATATCCTTGGTGATGTAGCTCAAATGTCAAAGGAAACCTTAAGAGCTTGGGATATCCTATTTAAAACTAGGCTATAGCAATATAACAGCCCATTAATGCCCTTGTCAGGTACAAACTATTTCCCCCAGGGAAGGAGAATAGGCTATATCTGAGGTGGACACTCTCGGATAGACTAAGATTACAAGATGTCATGGAGGGAAATGTCCTGTGCACAATAGGTGAACTAAGCGAGAGATATGGGGAATCACCAAGGGATAAGTGGAGATACAGGCAACTCCAACACTTTGTAGATACTCTCCCAAAACCCCTTCATTCCAGCAAAGAGCTTACTCAATAGGAAAGTTTGTTGGACCAAGGGGGGATAAGGGGCCATGGAATATCTACTATATATAAGATGATCTCCTCTCCAGGAGAGGAGCCAATACGCTTTCTAGAGAGTTGGGAGTTGGAATTAGATCAAGCTATACCAGAGCAAATGAAACATAAAATCATAGATTATGTATACTCAACGTCAATAGATACGAGAATAAAAGAAATGAACTATAAATTATTAATGAAATGGTACTATGTCCCAAAATAACTTCACAAAATTAATCCAAAGATATCAACACTATGCTGGAGGGAATGTGGATTGGAGGGTACACATGCCCACATATGGTGGCAGTGCACCAAGATCCAAATTTTTTGGAAAGAAATATTGAAAATTATTAAAAAGATCACTGGGGTAGAGGTTGTGCAGGATCCTTGGCAATGTTTGTTCCATGCTACTTGGGAGTCGAGGAAGAAATATAGAACGGTAGTAGTACCATTTTTATTAAATGCAGCAAAAGCTCTAATACCAAGACAATGGAAAATAAATAAAGCTCTGTCAATTAAGGATTAGTTCAGAGAAATAGAAAAAATCAGATTGATGGAAGAATTGATATCTCTACAAAATGACTCTAGACAAAGATTCCATATCTGGAAAGAATGGCTGGGCTTTAAACAAACAGAAGCATATTGGAACTTGGGTTGGGAAAGGGGGGGAAGTTGGGTTGGGAAAGAGGGGGGGAGTTGTTTTCCTGGGGTTTCTTTTTGGGTTTTTTTAACCACTTCAGCCCCGGAAGGATTTACCCCCTTCCTGACCAGAGCACTTTTTACAATTTGGCACTGCGTCGCTTTAACTGCTAATTGCGAGGTCATGCAATGCTGTACCCAAATGAAATTTGCATCCTTTTCTTCCCACAAATAGAGCTTTCTTTTGATGGTATTTGATCACCTCTGCCGTTTTTATTTTTCGCGCTATACACGGAAAAAGACCGAAAATTTTGAAAAAAATTGATATTTTCTAATTTTTGTTCTAAAAAAAATCCAATAAACTCAATTTTAGTCATACATTTAGGCCAAAATGTATTCGGCCACATGTCTTTGGTAAAAAAAATGTCAATAAGTGTATATTTATTGGTTTGCGCAAAAGTTATAGCGCCTACAAACTAGGGTACATTTTCTGGAATTTACACAGCCTTTAATTTATGACTGCCTATGTCGTTTCTTGAGGTGCTAAAATGGCAGGGCAGTACAAAACCCCCACAAATGACCCCATTTTGGAAAGTAGACACCCCAAGGAAATTGCTGAGAGGCATGTTGAGCCCATTGAATATTAATTTTTTTTGTCCCAAGTGATTGAATAATGACAAAAAAAAAAAAAAAATTACAAAAAGTTGTCACTAAATGATATATTGCTCACACAGGCCATGGGCATATGTGGAATTGCACCCCAATATACATTTAGCTGCTTCTCCTGAGTACGGGGATACCACATGTGTCAGACTTTTTGGGATCCTAGCCGCGTACGGGGCCCCGAAAACCAATCACTGCCTTCAGGATTTCTAAGGGCATACATTTTTTATTTTACTCCTCACTACCTATCACAGTTTCGGAGGCCATAAAATGCCCAGATGGCATAAACCCCCCCCAAATGACCCCATTTTGGAAAGTAGACACCCCAAGCTATTTGCTTTGAGGCATGTTGAGTCCATGGAATGTTTTATATTTTGACACAAGTTGCGGGAAAGTGACAATTTTTTTTTTTTTTTTTTGCACAAAGTTGTCACTAAATGATATATTGCTCACACAGGCCATGGGCATATGTGGAATTGCACCCCAAAATACATTTAGCTTCTTCTCCTGAGTATGGGGATACCACATGTGTGGGACTTTTTAGGAGCCTAGCCGCGTACGGGGCCCCGAAAACCAATCACCGCCTTCAGGATTTCTAAGGGCGTGAATTTTTGATTTCACTCTTCACTGCCTATCACAGTTTCGGAGGCCATGGAATGCCCAGGTGGCACAACCCCCCCCCCAAATGACCCCATTTTGGAAAGTAGACACCCCAAGCTATTTGCTGAGAGGTATGGTGAGTATTTTGCAGCTCTCATTTGTTTTTGAAAATAAAGAAAGACAAGAAAAAAAATTTTTTTTTTTCTTTTTTCAATTTTCAAAACTTTGTGACAAAAAGTGAGGTCTGCAAAATACTCACTATACCTCTCAGCAAATAGCTTGGGATGTCTACTTTCCAAAATGGGGTCATTTGGGGGGGGGGGGTTGCCACCTGGGCATTCCATGACCTCCGAAACTGTGATAGGCAGTGAAGAGTGAAATCAAAAATTTACGCCCTTAGAAAGCCTGAAGGCGGTGCTTGGTTTTCTGGGTCCCATGCGTGGCTAGGCTCCCAAAAAGTCCCACACATGTGGTATCCCCATACTCAGGAGAAGCAACAGAATGTATTTTGGGGTGTAATTTTACATATTCCCATGGCATGTTTGAGCAATATATCATTTAGTGACAACTTTGTGCAAAAAAAAAAAAAAAAATTGTCTCTTTCCCGCAACTTGTGTCACAATATAAAATATTCCATGGACTCGACATGCCTCTCAGCAAATAGCTTGGGGTGTCTACTTTCCAAAATGGGGTCATTTGGGGGGGTTTTGAACTGTCCTGGCATTTTATGCACAACATTTAGAAGCTTATGTCACACATCACCCACTCTTCTAACCACTTGAATACAAAGGCCTTTCTGACACTTTTTGATTACATGAAAAAATTATTTTTTTTTGCAAGAAAATTACTTTGAACCCCCACACATTATATATTTTTTTAAAGCAAATGCCCTACAGATTAAAATGGTGGATGTTTCATTTTTTTTTTTCACACAGTATTTGCGCAGCGATTTTTCAAACGCATTTTTTGGGGGAAAAAACACACTTTTTTAAATTTTAATGCACTAAAACACACTATACTGCCCAAATGTTTGATGAAATAAAAAAGATGATCTTAGGTCGAGTACATGGTTACCAAACATGACATGCTTTAAAATTGCGCACAAACGTGCAGTGGCAACAAACTAAATACATTTTTAAAAGCCTTTAAAAGCCTTTACAGGTTACCACTTTAGATTTACAGAGGAGGTCTACTGCTAAAATTACTGCCCTCGATCTGACCTTCGCGGTGATACCTCGCATGCATGGTGCAATTGCTATTTACATTTGACGCCAGACCGACGCTTGCGTTTGCCTTAGCGCGAGAGCAGGGGGGACAGGGGTGCTTTTTTTTTTTTTTTTTCTTTATTTTTTTGCTTTTTTATCTTATTTTTAAACTGTTCCTTTCATATTTTTTTTTAAATCATTTTTATTGTTATCTCAGGGAATGTAAATATCCCCTATCATAGCAATAGGTGGTGACAGGTACTCTTTTTTGAAAAAATTGGGGTCTATTAGACCCTAGATTTCTCCTCTGCCCTCAAAGCATCTGACCACACCAAGATCGGTGTGATAAAATGCTTTCCCAATTTCCCAATGGCGCTGTTTACATCCGGCGAAATCTAAGTCATGAAATGCTCGTAGCTTCCGGTTTCTTAGGCCATAGAGATGTTTGGAGCCACTCTGGTCTCTGATCAGCTCTATGGTCAGCTGGCTGAATCACGGCTGCATTCTCAGGTTCCCTGTTGAGACAGGAGAGCCAGAGAAAAACACGGAAGACGGTGGGGGGGGGCATTCCCTCCCACTGCTTGTAAAAGCAGTCTAGAGGCTAATTAGCCGCTAGGATTGCTTTTACATGAAAGCCGACCGCTGGCTGAAAAGAATGATACCAAGATGATACCTAAACCTGCAGGCATCATGCTGGTATAACCACTCAAAGTCGTGAATGGCGTACCTGAAGACAAAAAAATGGTTAACAATAAAGCACAGTAAACGGTAAAGTATAAAAAATTGCAGACCTGAAAAACAAACATGATAAAACATAATAACAATAAAACATTGCAGAATAGAATACAGTAAAAAAGAGCAGAACAATAGAGAGAATAGAGAGAGAGAGAACAATAAAACGACAACTATTTTTTTTTTATTTTATATTTTTGTATGTGTTTTTTTTTTTTGTTTTTTTTTTTTACACTTTTTTTTGTAACTAACTTTTA
Source organism: Aquarana catesbeiana (assembly GCF_042186555.1). Classification (NCBI taxonomy): domain Eukaryota; kingdom Metazoa; phylum Chordata; class Amphibia; order Anura; family Ranidae; genus Aquarana; species Aquarana catesbeiana. The sequence continues at coordinate 262,743,068 of NC_133325.1, read as the reverse complement.
TAACTGTAACCGGTTCCAGGTTCGGGTCTCTCAAAATGTGATGGCATCTTGGGAGACCCTGTGAAAGTGTGCCTAGTCTGTGCAATGCTGTACCCTACGCTAATACTCAACTAGTGAATGGTAGCGTTCAAAACATTCACCAATGCAAAGACCAGGATTGTCAGGACAGGAGGGACAATAATAGCGGGTGTCACGCCTATATCCGCGCTTGCTGCAGACACAACATCTTTTTTGGGGGGGTTCGTTGGGTAGGGGTACTCGGGAGGACATAAAGAAAATGCCTCTCATGCAGCCGACTGCATTTGGTTGGGGATGTGAATGGGGGAAGTACGGAGCGCTGCAGAAGTGGTGGGTTCCCAATTAGGATTGGCGAATGCAGCAGGAAGGGCATTGTGGGCACGACGGGCCTGTGTTTGTCTTTTTGGTGGCAGCGGGACACTACTTGTGCTTGCCACCTCACCAGCTTGAACTGCATTTATGGGACTCGCCCACGTCACCAAGTGTTACTGCAGTGCTGGTTTGACTACGACCGGGGTGTACTAGGCCGCTGGTGCTTGCCAGTTCACCAAAACGCTACCAAAAAAACTGTTATCGATCGCAGGGATCAGGCCTGACTCTGCGAACGCTGCAGTTATGCGTTTAGTGTTCTGTAAGTGACAGTGATCGATCCATACTGCACTTGGGTGGGCTGGGCCGGGCTGGGCGGAGGGGCAAAACGCAGGTGCTAGCAGGTATCTGGGCTGATCCCACTAACACTGCGTTTTTGGGAACCCTAAACTGCTGGGGACGCTAGTATAGATCTGATCGGATCAGGTATTGATCTGATCAGATACTATACCACTAAGGAAGGTGTACGATGCGTGCGTGGGTGTTAGCACGACTGGCGCTAACCTGACGCTGCCTGGGGCTGGTGCTTGCCAGTTCACCAAAACGCTACCAAAAAAACGGTTAGCGATCGCAGGGATCAGGCCTGACTCTGCGAACGCTGCAGTTATGTGTTTAGTGTTTTGTAAGTGACAGTGATCGATCGATACTGCACTTGGGTGGGCTGGGCTGGGCCGGGCGGAGGGGCAAAACGCAGGTGCTAGCAGGTATCTGGGCTGATCCCGCTAACACTGCGTTTTTGGGAACCCTAAACTGCTGGGGATGCTAGTATAGATCTGATCGGATCAGATATTGTTGCGTTCAGATACTATACCACTAAGGAAGGTGTACGGTGCGTGCGTGGGTGTTAGCGCGACTGGCGCTAACCTGACGCTGCCTGGGGCTGGTGCTTGCCAGTTCACCAAAACGCTACCAAAAAAACTGTTAGCGATCGCAGGGATCAGGCCTGACTCTGCGAACGCTGCAGTTATGCGTTTAGCGTTTTGTAAGTGACAGTGATCAATCGATACTGCACTTGGGTGGGCTGGGCTGGGCCGGGCGGAGGGGCAAAACGCAGGTGCTAGCGGGTATCTGGGCTGATCCCGCTAACACTGCGTTTTTGGGAACCCTAAACTGCTGGGGACGCTAGTATAGATCTGATCGGATCAGATATTGATGCGTACAGATACTATACCACTAAGGGAGGCGTATGCTGCGTGCGTGGGTGTTAGCGGTACTGGCGCTAATCTGACGCTGCCTGGGGCGACGCATATCACCGCCGGGCGATCAGGGGGCTAAACCTTTATTCGGTAATAAATGGCGGGTGCCCTGACACTATGAAAAATAAACCAACTAACCAGCGTCACCCGTAACGGTTATACGGTGATCAGTGGTGAAAGGGTTAACTAGGGGGCAATCAAGGGGTTAAAACATTTATTAGATAGTATATGGGGGTCCCTGTCACTATAAAATGCTGACGGCGAACCTAAATATTTACGTTCCTAACTAGCGTCACCAGTGACACTAATACAGTGATCAGAAAAATGATCGCTTAGCGACACTGGTGACAGGGGGTGATCAAGGGGTTAAAACTTTATCAGAGGGGGTTAGGGGGGTACCGTAGACCTAAAGGGGGGTAACACTCACTGTCCTACCACAGTAAGTGTCACTAACTGACACCATGCAGTAATTATAAAAAAAAAAAAAAATACTGCTTGGTGTCAGTGTGACAGGGAGGGGTGATTGGGGGGGGATCGGGGGGCGATCGGGGGGGGATCGGGGGTGTTTTGTGTGCCTGGCATGTTCTACTGTGTGTGTGTGTGTGTGTGTGTTGGTGCACTTACATGTCTTCTCTCCTCGGCGCTAGAACGGAAACTGCCGAGCCGAGGAGAGATGACATCACATCCTCTGCCTGTGTGTACTATACACAGGCAGGGGATGTTCCTCATTGGCTGGGAGCGATCGCGAGGGGGGGCCACGATCGGATGGTCTCCCCCTCGTCTCTCATCGCTCATAGCCAAATGCCGACCGCCGCTGGCACCGGGGGGGGTCCGATCGGACCCCCCGCCCGCGGGAAGGCAATCACGTATGGGTACGTGATTTTGCCTGCCCGTGCCATTCTGCTCACGTATATATGCGTGAGGCGGTCGGCAAGTGGTTAATACATATATATATTTTTCTTTTATCTCTCTTGGGTATTAGAGGATGAGGGATATATTCTAAATTTTTAGAACATTAGTAATACACCTCGGGTTAAGATAAGACTTGAAGTTTTAGGGTAAGAGTAATATACGATAAAAAGGGTGGACTGGGTGAAGTAGGCGAAAGGCAAATCCCCCATTGCTCCATCCCTTATAAAATGATCAATTTAATTTTTGTTATAGAAGCACTGAAATAATAGGTTTGGGAATTTTATCTGGGAATTTTTTTTCCCCTTTCTTCTCAAGTCTCCCACTACCCCCTCTTCCTCCCCCTTCCTCTCTGCCCCCCTTTTTTCCCTCCCCCCCGCTCCTCCCTTCCCTCCCCCATCTCTTACCCCCCCCCTATTGTTTTGCTTCTGTATCTCATTTCGTTTTTTTAAGCAGGAATGGTATGAATTGTAGGAGTTGGATCTAGGGAGTGGAAAATATAGAGTAGAAGTTTACATTTCAGGAATGGTAAATGTCAATGTTAAATGTATAAACGTTAACTGTAAAGTGTTAAATGTAATGTGTTATGTAAATATGTAATGTACTGTATATGATTGTATTTTTATAGGATGAGTTTTGGAACCTTCTTTTGAAGCTGAAACTCTTCTTTGTTAAGTGTTGTCCTTATCTTTTCTTAAAAAAAAAAAAAAAAACAATAAAAAAAGAGTTGAAATAAAGTGTATCTAAAGCCAAAACATTTTCTTAAACATTTTTGATAGAGTAAAGGTTAAAACCCCTTTCCTTTTTTTTACCTTCTGTCTTGAGGAGATTTTTCTACACATCCTGTCAAACTTACAACAATGAGAGGAAAACTTTCCAAGCAAGTTTCCCGATTTAAAAATTTCACATCTGCTCCTGTCCTGGTGACAACTTCAAATTATAATGAAACATTTGAATTAAACATTTTTTTTTTTTACAATGAGGGTCTGGGATCAAAAGTACCATTTCAGTGTTTGCAGATGACACTAAGCTATGCAGTGGAATAACGTCCTTACAGGATGTCTCCAACTTACAAGCTGACCTATGTGGCAAATGAGGTTTAATGTTGATAAATGTAAAGTTATGCACTTGAGGACTAGAAACATGCACACATCTTACTTACTAGGAGGAGAACAGCTGGGGGAGTTAATGGTGGAGAAGGATCTGGGTGATCTAGTAGATCAAAGGCTTAATAACAGCATGCGATGCCAAGCTGTAGTTTCCAAATTGAGCAAAATCCTTTCTTGTATTAAGAGAGGTATTGAAAGCAGAGAGAGGGAGACATATTTTTGCCCCTGTACAAATCATTAGTAAGACCTCATCTGGAATAAGCAGTTCAGTTTTGGACAACAGTTTATAAACAGGATGTCAGGGAATTGGAGAAAGTGCAGAGAAGGGCAACCAAACTGATAAGAGCGCACGTATGAGTTCAGCTATGAGGAACGATTAGCTGAAATGAATTTAATCTCTCTTGAGAAGAGGAGATTAAGGGGGGATATGATCAATATGTATAAATACATAGGTGGTCCATATAGTGAACTTGGTGTTGAGTTATTCACTTTAAGGTAATCACAGAGAACAAAGAGGCACTCTTTAGATCTGGAGGAAAAGAGATTTCATCTCCAAATACGGAAAGGTGTGGAAAAGAGCTATGAAAATGTGGAATAGACTCCCTCAAGAGATGGTTTTGGCCAGTTTAGTAGACTGTTTGAGGAAAAGCCTGGATTCTTTCCTAAATGTACATAATATAACTGGATACTAATATTTATAGGTAAAGTTGATCCAGGGAATATCTGATTGCCTCTTGGGTGATCAGGAAGGAATTTCTCCTGCTAGAGCAAATTGGATCATGCTTCGTTTTTTTTTGCCTTCCTCTGGATCAACTGTCCGTATAGGATTGTGTACTTTATATGGGATTGTACATTTTTTCCCCTTCTGTTGGTTGAACTGGATGAACTTGTGTTTTTTTTCAACCAGACTAACTATGTAACTACAGTGTCTTGAAAAAGTATTCATACCCCTTGAAATTTTCCACATTTTGTCATGTTACATCCAAAAACGTAAATGTATTTTATTGGGATTGTATGTGATAGACAAACACAAAGTGGCACATAATTGTACAGTGGAAGGAAAATGATAAATGGTTTTAATTATTATTACAAATAAATATGTGAAAAGTGTGGCATGCATTTGTATTCAGCCCCCCTGAGTCAATGCTTTGTAGAACCACCTTTTTCTGCTATTACAGCTGCAAGTCTTTTGGGGTATGTCTCTACCAGCTTTGCACATCTAGAGAGTGGCATTTTTGCCCATTCTTCTTTGCAAAATATCCCAAGCACTGTCAGATTGGATGGAGATGTCTGTGAGCAGCAATTTTTAAGTCTTGCTACAGATTCTCAATGGATTTAGGTCTGGACTTTGACTGGGCTATTCTAACACATGAATATGCTTTGATCTAAACCATTCCATTGTAGATTGGCTGTATGTTTAGGGTACTTGTCCTGCTGGAAGGTGAACTTCCACCCCAGTATCAAGTCTTTTTCAGACTCCAACAGGTTTTTTTCTAAGATTGCCCCGTATTTGGCTCCATCCATTTTCCCAACAACTCTGACTAGCTTCCCTGTCCCTGCTGAAGAAAAGCATCCCCACAACATGATGTTGCCACCACTATGTTTCACGGTGGGGATGGTGTGTTCAGGGTCATGTGCAGTGTTAGTTTTTTCGCCACACATAGCGTTTTGCTTTTAGGCAAAAAAGTTCAATTTTGGTCTCATCTGACCAGAGCACCTTCTTCCACATGTTTGCTGTGTCACCCACATGGCTTCTTGCAAACTGCAAACAGGACTTCTTATGGCTTTCTTTCAACAATGGCTTTCTTCTTGCCACTCTTCGACAAAGGCCAGATTTGTGGAGTGCACGACTAATAGTTGTCCTGCGGACATATTATCCCACCTGAGCTGTGGATATCTGCAGCTCCTCCAGAGTTACCATGGGCCTCTTGGCTGCTTCTCTGATTAATGCTCTCCTTGCCCAGCTTGTCAGTTTAGGTGGACGGCAAAGTCTTGGTAGGTTTGCAGTTGTGCCATAGTCTTTTCTTTTTCAGATGATGGATTGAACAGTGCTCCGTGAGATGTTCAAAGCTTGGGACATTTTTTTATAACCTAACGCTGCTTTAAACATGTCCACAACTATATCCCTGACCTATCTGGTGTGTTCCTTGGCCTTCATGATGCTTTTTGTTCACTAAGATTCTCTAACAAACCTCTGAGGGCTTCACAGAACAACTGTATATATACTGAGATTAAATTACACACAGGTGGACTCTATTTGCTAATTGGGTGACTTCTGAAGGCAATTGGTTCCACTAGATTTTAGCTAGGGGTATTATAGTAAAGGGGGCTGAGTACAAATGCACGCCGCGCTTTTCAGATTTTTATTTGTAAAAAAAATTGAAAACCGTTTATCATTTTCCTTCCACTTCACAATTATGTGCTACTTTGTGTTGCTCTATCACATTAAATACATTTATGTGTATGGTTGTAACATTTCAAAAGGGTATGAATACTTTTTCAAGGCACTGTATGTAATGACAGTAAAGGTCTACTCTATCAAAAAGTTTGTTTTTTAACTCACTTTCTGTTCTTGTAACAGTGGTCACCAGGACAAATTGAAAGTGAATCTCCCTAGTTGGCACAGATAACAATAAAAATCTGACAGAAGTTCACAAAAGATAAACTTTCACCCTTTCACCGCTGGACCATTTTTTTCACATGTATTTCAAATCCCCAAAATGGTGAAAAACGTACAATACCCATAACTATCATTAGGTGACATTTTAAAAACCTTTACAATTAATCAGTTTTGAACTTACCACAAATGATGAAATATGAAACAACATATTTCTTCCACTTTGGCCTGAGAGGGGCATTACATGTTGCATAATTGTCATTTACACACGCATTTGTGCCCTACATGTGCCCTACATGTGCAGGAGTCTCTAAAAAGTTTATGTATTGTAAAACATTTCTTTCTAATACATCCCTTTTCTATGTTTTTATTTATTTTCTTAATCCCACAGTGTTAGATTTTCACTGTGCAAAATGGAGCAAAAACTTTGTGTGCAGCAGCCCCCCAGCTCCCCCTAATACTTACCTAAGCCCCCTCTCGATCCAGCAATGTCCACAAGAGCCATGCCTCTCCTCTCCAGGGATTCACACTCCTGACTGGCTTTTGGCAGCAGTGGGAGTCATTGGCTCCCGCTGCTGTCAATCACAGCCAGTGAGCCAATCAGTAAATGGAGGGGGCAGGGACACACAGAGCCGTGGCTCAGGAGTGCGCCTGTTTGGGTTGCTGTGAGGGCTCCCTGCAAGAGGGAGGAGCCAGGAGTTCCAGCATGGGACCTGAGAAGAGGAGGATCCGGGCTGCTCTGTGCAAAACAACTGCACAGACCAGGTAAGTATAACATGTTTGTTACTAAAAAAAAAAAAAAACAACTTTAATATTGCTTTAAACCCCAAAACAAAACATGTATTACACTGCAGCTTACCAATTCCTAAATTTGTTGGATGCATTTGTTTTCTTTTTTCCCTTTGTTTTCACTTGGCTATCCTGCCAGTAAATCTGTTATTTTTCAATTTTATTTAACAGACAAAGCTATCCTGCAAAAATGGCACTTAGAGGGTTGAGACAAACCATTTACCACTGAAAAGGGTGCATACAAAGGTCAATTTTTATCACTTTATATAAAATCTTTATCCCAAAAGTAAAAAAAAATTTTTAGTTGTATTTGTCTAAAAAGTGCTAGCTGAAATTCAGCTTTTTTGTTAATGAATTCCTTTTAAATCTACTAGTCTAAAACTACCCTCTCTACAGCTTGACAATGCTGCTGTCCAAAGGTGTCCCTGTTGCACATCATCCAAAGTGAAGACACCCTAAGTCAGGAAGTGTGTGGATAGATCATCAGGTGAAAATAAAGCAATTAAAACTAAGAAAAGAAAAAAATGCAACCATCATATGTAAGGACTGGTAACCTGCAATATATTACATTTTTGGTCTTGGGTTTAATACCATTTTAAGCGCAGTCATTTCTGTTGTAAAAAATTAGGAGATGTACATTCAATGGACAAACTTGTCTGGTGGTCAGTTGATGTAAATATGATTATGTACTGTAATGTTAACAATAAGAAATGCAGGACTCTTCTTTTAAATAGTTTCATTCCTTTGTTTATTTAAAGTCAACAGCTACAAAAAGTGTAGCTGCTGACTTTTAATAAACACACACTCACCTGTCCCATGATCCAGCGGTGCACTCACCGCAGCTGTGTTCTCCCCGTGTCCTCTCTCGGCTGCGCCAGCATCTTCACTATGGGCACCCGGCTGTGACAGCTTGTGGCTTCACAGCTGGGTGCCCACAGCGCACGGGCAAGCGGTTCTGCACTCTGTGACTGGTCCCAAAGTCTTCTAGGACCTGTCATGTGTCCCAGAAGACTTCAGGAAGGAGAACTTCCACTTCCGATCACCTAAGGCAGCACGTGCAAATTTGTTAAGCACATCCCCATGACTATAACTCCCTTTTTCCAAATACAGATTTTATGGTTCACAAGAGCAGAAAACATAAAGACATTATTTTTTCAATGTTTCAATGTTGAGTTAAAATTTTTCTACACTTTTAGTCTATATGTGTCGTACCCACAGTCAATAAAAAACAATAAATACTCTTCTTATTGACCTATATGTCTGCCATGAAATTGTAACTTCAATTTTGATGAGAAATACAAACTCCTCTATGTACACGAGGCACACTATAAAGTATACATTGCCAGGAAATTAATATTTTCTCTGTTCTGAGGAAATTGCTGTTTGTATTGCAGCATTTTCAAAGGGGGAGTTGCCTTCCTCAAGTTCACCGAGTACAATATTGAAACAAGTGATATCTTGAAATTGGGACTTTTAAGGTGCCAATATCAACGTACATGTCAAAACGTTTATTGATACAAAAAGGTTTGTAAAACCTGCACAGACATAACATTTTGTCAAATAAATATTGTGAATCCAAAAACGATCAATTACACCATATGCATGAAGTGATGTAAACTTATACAAAAAGTCCCAATTTTGAGAGATCTCTTGTTTTGGTACTTCATATAGGGATGTAGATGCCTTGGGTTTCCCCTCCATCTGTTTTTATCCATCTAGTACAATATCAGTGCTGTAATAAAAACTGAATTGTCTACATCCCTTTAGAAGAGGACAAGCTGAGTATCTCACTAAAGATTAAACTACTATTGCAAGGGATTCCATAAATATAACTTATCTTAATGCATTTCAGTGCAGACTTCTGAGTTAGGCTGGGTTCACACCTATTTGAATTGGATGCGGGTTTCCCTGCATCCAATTTGCATAGCAGCAGAATGTGACCGGCTCTCTATGAAGCCGCTTCACATATCTCCGGGGCGGCTGCGGAGCACACTGCACAGAAACGCTGTGTGTCTTTGGCTCAGTTTCAATGCCAAATTCAGGCAAAGATTCAGCCCTGATTCGTCCCTGAACCAGAGAACAGGGTCACATAGAGTTCCTGTGCGATCTGCAGCTGGTTCCAGTGCGAACCAAGCCTAAAGCAGTAATCCACAATTAATGACACTTCTGGGGGTATTCTTTACAGCAACAGGGTACAAATGACCTCCATGCTGCAAAAGAGTATATTTATCAATGTTTTCACCCAAGATTCATACAGCTTTCACCCAATTTTTCTAAAATCTTATGTGAAAAATTAGTGAGAATTCAGTGTTCTAAAAATCTTGGGTGAAAACATTAATAAATAGACCCCTACATTTTAAATTTACTGTAGTGAAAGTAGAGTTTTATTTTACACATATTGTTCTGTGAAGCAATGTATACAAATATAATGTATAAATGATCATGCTATGCTAAACAAAGTGTTCATTACCCCAATTTGCTAACACAAATATACCCTGGAGAACATGAAAATAATAGATTTACCTATAATTTAGTGCTTATACCTTCATTCAGTTTGGTATAACACACATTGGGGGGAGGGGGTCTGGTGTAGCCGTGCATAGTAACCAATCAGCTTCTATGTTTTATTGGCAAAGCTTAACTGAACAAGCTGAAGTTAGAAGCCAATTGGTTACTATGCACAGATTCTGTGTGCACCAGTTGCAGTAAATCTCCCCCTATGGAATCAAATACACACTCCCAAGACCGATTCCCAGACATTGCTAGCTGCAAACTGGTGTGGTTTTTCAAACTTACCCAATGCAAAAAAAACATGTTTAATTTAAATCAAATGTGTAGCCTACTTTTAAATCAGTTTAAGTACACTTGCTATTAAACAAAGTCACAGGGGTTGATTTAATAAAGGCAAACAGGCTATTCGCTTTGCAAGGGAAGCTGACCTTTGCAAAGGAATTGTCTCCAAAATTAAATGAATGTGGTGAAGTTTTAAAGAATACCAAATCACATGCAAGGAAAATTAAAAATAGCATATTTGCTTGCATATGATGATATAAATAATCTTGCAAAGTGAACAGCCTATTTACTTTAAGTAAATCATACCCATACTGTCTATATAGTGCAGACTACCTACAGCAGTGAGGTCCAAGAACCTTAAATTGTGGGATGATCTACATAGCAAGATTCACCATTTCCTGGTGGTATCAAAACCTTACTCCCCTCGCCCCTCCACCACCTCCTGCAGCTTCCCATTGGCCAGTGAAGTTGGTCAACATTGTGAATGACCAATGTGACCGTGCAGGAGGTGGAGGTGTAAGCCTTAGACTAGCCTTCCTACCAGGAAAGGTTTAAGGCACTGCACTTTATGTAGCTTGCTAGTATATCACTCTGTTTAAGTAGAAATATATATAGAAGCATATTTATGTTTTATAAAAAATGAAGATTATGTGTTATGTATCGGGTGTAAATACTGGTAACACTTCTTATTTCTTATTATAGGAAATATTTGAATACCAACTTTTAATATGTCAGAACACAGATAATTTGTGTGGATTGTTGACTGAGCTGAACAAATTGATACATTTTGCAGCTTCAACAAATCTATTTTTTTTCAGCAAACTGCAAGCATTTAATTTACTTGTGTATATGGATGCAGTTTTGTCAAATCTTTAGAGAGTCATGTACTTCAAGAATCAGAGTAATAGGAAGTCATAAAGTTCACCATTCTGTTTAGATTATTCTCAGATGAATTAAACGGGTAATTCATTGAAAAATGATTAGGCTGGAAACCCATTTATACACTGTGAAAATGCTCGTTTCATCACACATTCCTGGAAAGAACAGTAATGCAGGACCTGTGGTGGCATTCATCTTGCACACTTCCACAAACTGTAAGGTTCATTTTAAATGGCACCCCGATGTATCTTAATGATGCATGTCCATGCATATGCATTTAGGGCCCTATATGGTAACCATCTGTGCATTGTAGTGTGCTGCGTTGCAAAAAAAGTTACTAAAAGTTATTAGTTCATCTTGCACACTTCCACAAACTGTAAGGTTCATTTTAAATGGCGCCCCAATGTATCTTAATGATGCATGTCCATGCATGTGCATTTAGGGCCCCATATGGTAACCATCTGTGCATTGTAGTGTGCTGCATTGCAAAAAAAGTTACTGTCCAATTGCATGTGTTGGCAGTACATTCAAAATGAACTGGGTGACTTAACTCATGTAAAAGTGTGTGCAATAGCACCCTGAAACACATCAAACAGGTGCTGAGGAGGCCTATTACCTGGTGGATTGGGTTTGGTCATCTCTAATACTAGACTAACAAATTGCTTCATGGCACCGTTACAGTATTGGTTTGATAATTAAAGGAAATCTATGGTCACATGATACACTTTCATTTGATAACATCAGCATTGTCATAACAATACAAACAATAGTTATATTTGACAATTCAATATAAGCTTACTTGAAACAATTTTCATGTTGTAAATGCTCCCTGTCAGTTGGACATCTTTTTCCACATCTTTCCAGGTTTCCTGCATGCTTTGTAGTTTCTCATCTGCTGTTTACTTTCAATTTCTAAAGACTACATATCCCATGGTACCTTGCTGCCTGCAAGCAGTGATTTCTGTAGTGACTCTGGCTCCTAAAACTCCTCCCCTTAGCACCTTTATAGTACAGAAGGCAGGCTCTGTGAAATGTGTGACACAGCAGTGCCTACTCACAGAGCATGGTGAATATGTGTCATGGAATTCAAGTGTGTGGATCTTTACATAGTAAGTTTACAAACTTCAAGATTATTCAGATTGATAGGAATGGGCTACAAATAACTAAAATACATTGTATAAATAAATATATGATTTTACTATTTGAAAATAGATAGGATTTAAGCAACCCTGCTAGTGAGGTAAAAGCTATACCCCTGAGATCCACTAATCAGTATGCAAGTTTACCATAAAACAGTTGTGCGCGGATATGCAAGTATGCTTTTTCCAACTAGCTGAAGGACAACTGCTCACCCAAAATGCAAATTCAGACTTGCCAGAAACAAAACTTGTCTTCCATTTTAAGATTTTTAAAATACACCCATTATGCCGGCTATTACATTTTTTATCGTGGAAACTCGCTTCTGTGCACTCACCACCTACCTTTCGCACTTAGCACTCTAACTGGCCACTGGTGGGCATTGGTGGATGAGCTTTAGCACCAAAACTACAGAAGCCACCCTTTGTAACTTAGTGAAACTAGTATCAGTGGGGTGAACAGAAAAGCACCTTCTAGCTAATAAAGGTAATACAATTCATCATGTGATGCCTGCTTTTAGATAATACTTTAACTTTTGAAATTATCGGATGGCTGGCAGCTTTGCTTTAATACCCCCCTCCACAGCAGTGCAAGTAAAAATATGTGGTATAGAGGAGCATGTAACTCATCCACTTCCTCTTATGCCAATATAGTCCAATATGTACAGCGCTTGTGTGAATTAAATACCCTGTATCATATTCAATTAAAATTCCCCTGAGGAAGTCACATCCTGTGGGGGAAAAACATAGGGGTGAGACTTGAATGACGTTACAACGCTGGAAAGTGTGGTAACCGATACATGATATTCAATAAATCAAAAAGAATGGTGCACTATCCCCTTAAAGCAGAGCTCCACCCAAAAGGGGAAGCTTTGCTTTTTTGCAAGGGGGAGCGGGTACCTGGTTTGGACAGGCACTTGCTCCCACTTCCAGATAAGATTGCCGCACAGCGATCTACGACATATCCAGCCCCTGCTCCTTCCCCCCACTGCCTTCTGGGACCTGTGTGTGTCCCAGAAAATGGCTGGACCATTCAGAAAGGGCAGAATGACTCACGCATTCATAGTAGAAAACTGGCTGTGAAGCCTGAAGGCTTCACTACTGGTTTCCCTTACTTCCAATGCCAGCACCTGCACCAGAAGCCGATGGACGAATCGGCTTAGGGTGCCGACATCGCGGAATCCCTGGATAGGTTTGTGTCCTTATATTAAAAGTCAGTAGCGGGGCTGGGAGGAAGGGTGGGCAGAAGGGGTGGCTGCCCTGGGCATAATCTTGTGATTAAGCTGCTGACTTTTAATTTTTTTTCTCAGAGCTCTGCTTTAAATAATTCTCATTAGCTATAGTAAACAAAAACATCATATGTGTAAAAAAACCTTTCCACGGTATATCCATTTATTATTGCACTTTCCGACATATAGTATATAACATGCAGATGGCTATGTAAAGCCTCAGGCACTGTACCATCAGAACAGCCCTGGCGTGATGCTGTCACAGAACCAACTCCAACCATGACATTACACAATGCTGAATATATCTCCGTATTTATTACACAATGCTGCATTTATTTGGTGTGCTCTAGCACACACTAAATGTGAGTGTTGAATTGTTGTTTTGTGGCACAGAAATAGAAAGTTTTAAAAGAATAACCACTATAGATTTTTTGCCTGCATGGTGCTGAGTGGAGCATAAGGAGGAGACATGTACCAGTGGATGGAAGATTAAAAAGCAGGTACACCCAAGCATCTTCCACGGTCCAGAACAAGGGACACAAGCATATTTTAACCATAGTATGTGAGGTCAAACAGCTAAGGTAAGACCACAACTGGAGGTGGTCATGCATTCAGTGGTTTATATAGTGAACATATGTCATATAGAGGACAATAAGAAGAAGTAAAAATGAATTTTACCTCACTGTGAATGTAGAGGCATGAAGTGGATTGATTGGATTGTGTTTTTTTAGTATTGTATATGATATTCACAGCAGTAGTTGGATTTTGACTGAATATGATATTACACTTTGCATTATATTTATGATTGTAGTAATTAACATTAGAGTCACATTTGATGTGTGTGTGTATATATATATATATATATATATATATATATACACACACACACACACACACACACACAGATTTGTGCTCATAAGTTTACATACCCTGGCAGAATTTATGATTTCTTGATCAAAAGTTTACATACCCCAGTTCTTAATATCGCGTATTGCCCCTTTAACATCAATGACAGCTTGTAGTCTTTTGTTGTATTTGTGGATGAGACTCTTTATCTTCTCAGATGGTAAAGCTGCCCATTCCTCTTGGCAAAAAGCCAATTCTTGGGCTGTCTTGCATGAACTGCATGTTTGAGATCTCCCCAGAGAGGCTCAATAATATTGAGGTCAGGAGACTGAGATGGCCACTCCAGAACCTTCACTTTATTCTGCTGTAGCTAATAACCGGTCGACTTGGCCTTGTGTTTTGGATCATTGTCATGTTGGAATGTCCAAGTACATCCCATGTGCAGCTTCCTGGCTGATAAATGCAAATGTTCCTCCAGTATTTTTTGATAACATACTGCATTCATCTTGCCATCAATGTTGACCAAATTTCCTGTGCCTTTGTAGCTCACACTTCACCCCAAAACATCAGCGATCTACCTTTGTGTTTCACAGTAGGAATGGTGTACCCTTCATCATAGGCCTTGTTGACTCCTCTCCAAATGTAGCGTTTATGGTTGTGGCCAAAAAGCTCAATTTTGGTCTTATTACTCCAAATGACTTTGTGTCAGAAGGTTTGAGGCTTGTCTTTGTGCTGTTTGGCATATTGTAAGCGGGATACTTTGTGGCATTTGCGTAGTAATGTCTTTCTTCTGGCAACTCAACCATGCAGCCCATCTTTCTTCAAGTGCCTCCTTATTGTGCATCTTGAAACAGCCACACCACATGTTTTCAGAGAGTCCTGTATTTCACCTGAAGTTATTGGTGGGTTTTTCTTTGCATTTCAAACAATTTTCCTGGCAGTTGTGGCTAAAATTTTAGTTGGTCTCTCTGACCATGGTTTGGTTTTAACAGAACCCCTCCTTTTCCACTTCTTGGTTAGAATTTGAACACTGCTATTTGGCATTCTGAATTCCTTGGCTATCTTTTTATATCCCTTTACTGTTTCATACAGTTCAACTACCCTTTTCTGTAGATCCTTTGACAATTCTTTGACAATTCTTTTGCTTTTCCCATGAATCCAGAAACGTTAGTGCAGCATTGGATGAAAGATGCAAAGGTCTGTCAGAAGTCCAGAAACTAACTGACCTTTTACACACACACACTAATTACAAGCAAACAGATCACAAGTGAGTATGGTTACCTTTAATAGCCATTCAAACCCCTTTGTGTCAACTTGTGTCCATGTTATCAGGCCAAAATCAACAGGGTATGCAAATTTTTGATCAGGGTCATTTGGGTAGTTTCTGTTGCCATTTTGATTTAAAAAGAGTAAACACAGTTGATTGATAATAAATGGCTTCAGCCAAACACTAACCATGAGTGAAAGAAAAGTTTTTGTGTTATTATTCATATTCTCTGAAAAATGGCCAAGAAATCATAAATTCTGCTAGGGTATGTAAACTTAAGAGGACAACTGTATATATATATATATATATATATATATATATATATATATATATATATATATATATATATATATATATATATATATATATAATTTATTTTTGTTTTGTTTTTACATTTATATTTTTTTATATATTCTTTCACACAGTTTGCACATATTCTGGTGCTAAGAGATTGTTCCCTGCAGATTTTGCATTATAGAAAGTTTGATTTGATTACACAGATTTGAACGCTATTATAAAGCAACCATAGCAGCTCATAAGACATAATTAAATGTATTGGGCTCTTATGCCAGTGCTGGTTCTTATAAATGGCCCAGTGCTTGTCACATGGGAGTGGGGTGAAAAAAGGAGCTCTGCATAAGCTTCAACAGGGCTTCCCTTTTTCACTTTTGGCATCTAAGTAGAGGAAAGAAGCAAATCTGAGTGTGAACTGCTGGGGAAAGGGGACATTGAAAGGCAATTTTTGGATAGATTGGTGGGGGATTAGAATTACTGTCAGGTTTTTATTTATTTCTGTGACCCCTTTAGGGAAGTTCTCCTTTTCTAATGGTCCTGATCACCAATGTCATAAGGATTAAAAGTGAGGGTAAATCCAAACTTTTAAGTTGCCATCAGAACAGAAAAGGAGAGGAAATATTCCGATAGAGACACTTGTTCCTGTGACAACTGTCTAAAAGGGCATATCCTTCACATTAGAAAGATATCCTCTCACGTCCTGTTGAGTCTACAGGACAGGAAGTGAAGGGAAAATGTCCAATGAAACACATGAAAAAAAATTGACAGTGGTTTTAACACTCCCCTACTCTATGCAAAATGAAAAAATGGCTTTAAATATACTTAAAGCAAACCTGTTGCTTAACAGGAAACACGGGTTTGTGTCAAGTAATAAGACCATATACATTCAAAACTGTTAAAATTGCCAACTGCGATTTACAACTTACCATCAAACTTTCTATGCCATGATGTGAATGCAGTGCGGACAAAATGGCTTGTTTCTTGAACTATATTGGCAAATTCCAGTTGACTTTGATGACTTAGTTTATCCTCCATTTCAGTTGTGCAGCATGTGTATTCATGAGAACAGACACGCAGATGATCGCCTGAAGAAAAATTTAAGAAAAGGTTTTTTTTTTGTTGTTGTTTTTAAAAAAAAGAAAACACCACAAGATTGATTATTTTGCAGTCTAAATTCATGAATCTTTCATGATAAACATTTCTTGTTGTTAGACTGTATATTAGAATATGACTTAAGCCCAGAAGATAAAAACAATTAAAATTAAAAATTCATACAAGAGGTATGAAAATGTTAGTTTGTGTGTGATAGCATAAATTTTAAAGAAGCTCTTTATTCTTTCTGTTTTATTTTGTTTTTCATGGTATAATATTCTGATGACAAACTGCAATAATGACATCTCTCAAAAAGAGCCATGGCAAAAACGCAAAGAGCATAATAATGGAATTCAAAAATTACCAAGACAAGATTGGAGTTTAAAGGTGTAAACAATCAATAAAAATTGATAATACAAAAATATAAATTTTATCAAACAGATATATTTAAAAAGAGAAGAACAATTTTACATATAAAAAAAGAGCATAATAAAGCTCAGTGGTCACAATACAAAAGAATGGTTGCTTCTACATGTTTCACCACAATCGTGGCTTCTTCTGGAGCTTTTGTAGGACCTTAATACATTACCACCTTTTAAATGATCATGGTTCCAAAGAATCCTCAGGGCCTGTCAAGAGCTCAAATGAGGTGTCTGTGTGCCAAAAATGAGGGGGGAATAATAACCCTGTAATCATACCCCGTTATAGTAAGAAGTTAATAAATTGATGGACTGATACTAATATCCTCCCAAATACACCAACTTCATATACTGGCAGCAAATTTTAAAAGGATTGTGCCATCTGAGTACTTCCTTCTTTGAGGGTACCAATGTTCCTTAATTTGGTGTCACTATGATACCTTTGAACCAGGGAAGATCATAGTTGGTCTAACCCAAGAGATTAACCCCTTTTGGCTTGGTTTAAAAGTCTTGCAGGTAACAAGGTGGCCAGTCACAGTTGATGACTTTCTACTAACTGACCATGTTGCAAAAAACTGCATTTAGAACATTTTCATTACAGTCACTTGGGGGGGACTAAGGAGGTTTTCAACTTTATTAAATTATGTTCTCCATAATAATACTATTTTACAAGTACCCCCTGCTTTGGATCTCTTTATCGAAAAACTCATTCATGTGCTTTCTTGTTACCACTGCTCACACTTGTGCATAAATGTTCTGACTTGCCTGGACCCATCATTATTGGCCCTATACAAGAAACTGGATGATTAGCAACATGGAAGAGATCAAAGAACATCAGCATGTTGGGCACTTTTTATTCTTTAGGGAGATAACCTAGTAAGGCCCCATTAAAAAGCAACAAAGCTATAACGAGTTTAGGTGTCAGTAGTGATACAGAAGTTAAGAGACAGTAGTATGTAACACAGAGTTCTGAGGTCAGTAGTATGTAATGTATAGTATAGTGGTCAGGTATAAATAGCGCAGAATGCAGGGGTCGGTAGTAAATAACGCAGGGTGCAGGGGTCAGATGTATGTAGTGCAGAGTGCAGGTGTCAGTAGTAAATATCACAGGGTGCAGAGGTCAGTAGTATGTGATGTAGACTGCAGGGATCAGTTGTTTTTTTTTAACCATTTTGCGCCGGTAGTACGTCATATGACATAATGGACTTTCAGTGGTGATATCTGAATGATTCCTGCAGCTACAGGCATCATCCAGATATCATTTTTTACCACCGGTGATTCTGTGCACTATAAGAACAATCATAGCGGCAGTTCAGCCACTTGATCGTTCTTAAATGCAGCGGGGGGGACGTCCCCCCTCCCACCGCCCTCCGGTGCTTCTCCAGTCTTACCCATGCAATCGGCGAGCCAAAGAATAAATTGGTCACCGCCGGAAGTTAGCCATAGATATTTCTGGTGACCAGATGGTCCCCAGTCACTATGACATCATGTCTGGGCCGGTGGATGTAAACAATGCCGGGGACTTGGCTGGAAAGGCCGAGACAGTTTATTTTTTTGATCTTGGTCTTTACAGCCTGAAGGAGAGATCTAGGGTCTTATGGGCCCCAGATCTCTCCATAAAGAGGACCTGTCACGCACCATTTCTATTACAAAGGAATGTTAACATTTCTTGTAATAGGAATAAAAGTGATAAAAAAAATTAAAGAGAAAGTGTAAAAAGAAAAAAAGAAAAGCAAAATAAAATTTAAAGCGCCCCCGTCCCTGAGGGCTTGTGCACAGAAGCAAACGCATACATAAGTCACACCCACATATGTAAACGGCATTCAAATTACACATGTGAGGTATCGTCACCTGTGTTAGTGCGAGAGCAACAATTCTAGTCCAAGCCCTCCTCTGTAACTCTAAATAGGTAACCTGTAGAAAAATGTAAAGCGTCGCCTATGGACATTTTGAAGTATCAAAGTTTAGTGCCATTCTACAAGTGTGCGCAATTTTAAAGCGTGACATGTTAGGTATCTATTTACTTGCCGTAACATCATCTTTCACATTACACAAAAACATTGGGCTAACTTTACTGTTTTTTTAATAAACTGTTTTTTTTTCCCAAAAAAAGCGCTTGAAAAATTGCTGCGCAAATACCGTGTGACATAAAAAGTTGCAACGACCACCATTTTATTCTCTGCTAAAAAAAACATATATAATGTTTGGGGGTTCTGAGTAATTTTCTAGAAAAAAAATGATGATTTTTACATGAAGGAGCAAAGTGCCAGAATTGGCCCGGATGGGAAGTGGTTAATGCAGAGTTCAGGGGTCAATAGCCATTAAAGCAAAGTCCAATTATTAGTAATTAATCCAGAGTGCAGGGGTCATGAGTAAGTAACACAGAGTGTAGGAGGCATTAGGGGTAGCAGCATATTCTCTCCTCTGTCATAGGGTGAGCTCATAGCTAATAGTTTGGCCCCAAGGGGCCTCACACACTCATTATCACCCCAAAAACACTCAAATGCCCCTGAGTCATTTTCAGTCACTGAGAAAACCCCAGGCTGAGACCTGCCAGCCAATAAGGTGAAGTGAAGTAACAGGACATTGCACAGTGTACACTTGCTAGGAGACAGTATCAGGGACTTGGAGGACTGGGTGGATTAGATCCAGACTCTGCACACCTGCTGACTGGCCCAAGAGCTGGAGGCACATTGGAATCATGATCTACCCGTTACATAGCTACGGGTTGCCGACCCCTGCTATTCAGTATGAGATACATCACGCTGGCATCATTGCAACAGCTAAAAATCTACTCTGGCCTTTACTGCTCTACTCTACTCTTTTTTCTATTTAGAGAGTTGTAGGTGTAACATGATCATCAGCAGTTGTGTTGGATAACATGAGCATCTACTGAAGCTGAGTATTTTCTAGCTAGTTTGAAATGCTGCAAAAGAGCCAAACTGTCAGCAACTGAGCTACAAATAACCTCATCCAACACAGTACACAGATCTTTCATGGACTGCTTGATTTTCTCCTGGCAACACATATGCTGGTGGGAGCAATTCAGTAGATGCTATAAATTGCTGATACAAAGTATGCTATAGCCCTCAGAATCCAGGAAACAGTGTGGGACATATGTGTAAAGAGTCTGCCAACCAGTCAGCTTCCAACTGTCACTTCTGCATTGCTGAGTTCAAAAGGAAAGCAATTTGATTGTTTTCTTTGGTCAACATGGATTATGATGTCAGCCCAATTTTCTGTACTATAAAGGAAGGGCTGCAATTGCTGATCTGCTTCTGAAAATGCCAATTGCAACAAAAACAGTCAGAAAGATGTCAGAAACCTGTATTTCAGTGCTTTTTGGAACTTTGAGGTGGCATTAAGGCCAAAAACAAAATTGAAATACAATATATTACAGATTAACAATCCGTAGGTGTGGTGGCTGCATTTGTTTTCTTTTTGAGGCATGTTTCCCTCTATTTGATCTGGTGATTCGGAAAATAACACACTTCCTGTCTTAGGTTAGGGTGTCTGCTTTCTGGATGAAGTATTAAAGAAGATATTGTTGGACAGCAGCATTGTCAGTCTGGGGAGAGGGTTATGCCCTGTACACACGACCGGTTTTGCCGTCAGAATAAACTCTGAAGGTTTTTCTGATGGAATTCTGACAGAATTCCGCTCAAGCTGTCTTGCATACACACGATCACACCAAATTCTGACCGTCAAGAATGCGGTGACATACAACACATACGATGGGACAACACGTACGACGTCTTGTACTTGCTTCAGAGCATGCGTCATTTTTGGTACGTCGGAACAGCATACAGACTAGCGGTTTTCCCGATAGGAATTTGTTCCATCTGAAAAATATAGAACATGTTCTCTGTCTAAGTCTGTCTGAATTTGCGACGTAAAAAGTCCGATGGGGCATACACACGGTCAGAATATACGTTGAAAAGCTCCCATCGGACTTTTTCTGTCGGAAATTCCAACCGTGTGTACGGGGCATTAGACTAGAAGATTTAGACTATTGAAACCTAACTCTAGCTAACACTTTCTAAGCAGTTACACCAAACAGTTGTTTACCCTTCTGGGATAAAGGTTTTGCATAAATGGATAAGAGTTGATCATTGTACACACCTCTGCCAGTGTTAAATGGTTTGTCTCAACCCCCTAACTGCTATTTTGTCTAGACAGCTTGGTCTGTTAAAGTCAATTGAAAAATTTTACTGGCTGGATCATCAGGTGAAAAAACATTGGTGAAAGCCTAAAAAGAAAACAAATGCAGCCACAACATCTAAGAATTGGTGAGCTGCATTTTAATATACTTGTTTGTGTGTGTACACCCCTATTCACCGCCTTTGCAACTTAAGAGGGAGCAGTTGATGGAGGTAAAAATTTGATACAACCATGTTTTTCTACTACCCCCAACCACAAGTGTAAACAAGCCCTTATGGTGTCCTCATTCTGAATGGAGGAGTAATTGAAACATCTTTGAACAGTAGCATTGTCAGTGTGGGGATAGGGTAGTATTAGACTAGTAGATTAAGATGGACTTCTGTCCATTGTAAGCTGACCATTGTAATCACCCCTGTCAGTGAAAAATGGCTTGTCTCAACCTGTTAAAAGAAGCTGAAAAATCACAGATTACTGGTCCGATCAACAGGAACAAGGAAATATAGCTTAAAAAAGAAAACTAATGCAGCCACCACATCTAAGAATTGGTAAGCTGCAAAATATTACATTTTTGTTTTAGGGTTTATTTCGAACTAAACTGTGTACAGCTGGAGTGGCCTAAAATATTTGCTTATAAGCTCTCAGCATCTTCTATTGCCCAAGAACAAAATTATCGCATACTCTCCAGGTGGTATCGCTGTGGTATCAATCTATTCTTCATAAAATTGATCCCACCATCTCTGACCTATGTTGGTGCTGTTTACAGGCTCCTGGCACTATGATTCATATCTGGGGCACCTGCCCACGTATTGACCATTTTTGGGAAAATATTTGAATTGTTTGCTGACCTGGTGGGTGATACCTTCCCCAACAAGTCCCAGCTCATGGTTCTGTCCTTGGTGTCGGGCTCCTATAAACAGATCTAAAAGATTTTTCTTGACTGTAGCTCATTCTGTTACTGCCAGATGCTGGTGCCCATCTGATCCACCAACCTTAGCCACTTGGGCTTGTGAAATTAACCAAATTGCATACCTGGAGAATATGATAGCGTGGGACGATGATAAATCTGACTCTCAAACTGAATTGGACTGTCTGGAATCACTTCTGGTATTCATCTACCTTTAATGTGTTCACCTCCACTGTACCTTAACCTGCTGGGTTGCACCGGGATCCTCTCATTAGCCTATGCCACCTCCTGTTTTCCCTATAGATCAGAGGTCTCAAACTTGTGATTCTCCAGCTGTTGTGAAACTACAAGTCCCATCATGCCTCTGCTTGTAACTGTCAGCCTTGCAATGCCTCATGGGACTTTTCGTAACAGCTGGAGGGCCTCCGGTTTGAGACCTCTGTTATAGATACTTTCTTTCCTCTCCCCTCCTCTTTTGCTGCTCCTGGATACACTTTCTGCTGATACACTAAAATAGCTTCAGAGGTACTCTTTTTATAGGAGTATATAAATTAACATTACACCCTTAAAGTGATTGCAAAGTCTCCTTTTTTGTCCCCTATAAAAAAAACAAACATGTCATACTTACCTACTCTGTTTCAGTGGATTTTCACAGAACAGCCCGGATCCTCCTTTTCTCAGCTCCCTTTTCTGTGCTTCCGGCCCCTCCCTCCTGTTGAGTGTCCCCACAGCAAGCAGCTCGCTATGGGGGAACCCGAGCCGAGTCACAGCTCACTTATGCTTTCAGACACAAAGCTGCAGCCTGGCCTCATCCCATCTCTCACTCCTGATTGGCTAACTGACTTTGCTTGACAGCAGCGAGAGCCAATGGCACCGCTGCTGTGTCTTAGCCAATCAGGAGGGAGAATCTTGGACAGCCAAGAAACTCATGGACATCGCTGGACAGAGATGGGGCTCAGGTAAGTATTAGGGGGGCTGCTGCACACAGAAGGCTTTTTACCTTAATGCATAGAATGCATTAAGATAAAAAACCTTCTGACTTTACAACCCATTTAGTACATACAGTAGCTATAGGTTTTGCTCTTCCTCCCACTTTTAAGATCCACGTTTTTGTATCTTATTTGATCTTGACTATATTATGGAGGACTATTTTGCTACTTCATATGTATAAGGCCTGATTATCCTTGATACTCATATTCTTACTATGCATTATCCACATATGTGGGCACTGACATGATCAGGCTCCTTTGACCCAGGTGTATTTTATTGACATGCTGTTACTGTTATTGGTATGTTTTATTGTGACAGCAAAATCAATAAAAAGAAAGATTAAACATAAACTGTACAGCTGTACACTTGCTCTCTTTTGAGGTACCAATAATAAATGGCAGTAGTCAATAGGCAGCAAGTCAGCTGTTAAAAAAAAAAAAAAACTCTTTCATCTTGTGTATATATACACATGCACAATAGTATCCTAAGTGGCACTCCATTTCATCTTATTCTTTCAGGGTGTACAGTACATTTATATTGTTTGAAGTATTACAAGACACATCATCCAGGAGGCAGTATGTGTGTATTTGTTATTCTAAACAAACATTGCTGACATTTAGTTCAAGGAGCTGGAAATAGCATAATTATCCTTGCTTTACAACCATCTATCTGCTTGTATATGCCACAAACTTTTCTCAAAACTGCCAGAGAAATGACTCTGTCTAAGATAAGGTAAATACAGTTTACAAATGTTATGAATGTTAGTTTTCATATGATTTCTTTTCTCCCTTTCACTATAGCTTTTGTAGAATATAAATCTGTACTGTGGTCACTTCTAGAAAAGCACATACAGTATAAATCTTAAAAGTATAGCACACATATTTAAATCTAATGACAGCACAGCGAAGCAGCAATTTTTGGTGCCAGCATCGTGGTAAGACGTCTTGCATGGAGAAAGGGTGCTTTCAGTGCAAATAAAACAATACCTTTGGCAAGGAAAAGACAACTATGACTTAAATGGGACTGTCTAATGTAAAGGAAAAAGGGGGGGGGAGCCTATTTATAGGCCCCCCTTTCCTCATGGGATCTGATGCAGCGGTAATTGTCTTAAATATATCCCAATAGTTTTGAAAATGGGATAAATTCATAAGCTAGCATGAGTTATTCAATAAAATTATATAAATTTTAAATTTAACATAGGATAGGTCAGTTAAAAATCAGTTAACCCACCAATGAATGCATGTATACTGCAAAATACTGCTATAAATAGGATCTACTGGTTATGGACCATTGACAGTTGCCTGAAGAAAGTGAAGAGGACAGCTCTCCTGCCATTTACATGGCTTTTGACTGCTCATCTGGCTCTGTACGGTCTCTGATGTTACAACTTCTTGAAAAGGCCAGTACCAAAGATGATATTCTACTGTGATGGCGCAGGAAGTTTTCAGCTATGTGGCTGGTGTCTTTTCTATTCCGGGGTCCATGCAGCATCATCCTGTCAGTGAACAAGGACCGGAGACAGCTGAAATCATCGTACCAGCTGACCCTGTATTTGTGAATGAAGAGCCATCAGTCTCTAAGGGCAAGACTAACAGCGGAAGTCTCGGTAAGAGGGGGCGCCTTCAGAGACGGAGCTACAGTCCATCCTCTAACAAAGCTACGTCACACCGCTCAGCTGGGCTGGCCTCCTCGAAAGGTAAACGAGTGCCTGTCAGCTCAGCTGCAGTGAGGAAGACATCGTCGGCGCGGAATCAACTGACACTCTGTGACGCAGTTAGCTAGGCCTCTTCTAAACTAGCTAGGAAAGATATTGAATGCGGATCTTCTCATGCAGCTTCAGCTAGAAGTGTTCCTGAAGGCTCTGTTCTATCAAATGCAGCCCCTCGATCGTCTTTTCAGAGTATTCCTGTTCTATTAACACAACAACAGTTTACACCAGCTGAGACTCCTCAATACTTTCACCGTTGGGTTTTCATTTGCCCAAGGGTGTCAAAGAAAACATTTGAAAAGGGGAATACATTGAGTTGTTAACTTAATTACCATCTTCAAAAGACTACCTGCCCAAACTGGATAAGAAGGATGATAGGCTTGGGGATGATCGTAAAAAGCCTATTGCCAAGTCAATTTTTAATTGGCTTCAGGCTTTTTCATTTTTTTCTAGCGTTATTTGCGAGAAGTTTCCAAATAAGAGTTCAGGACTTTCCCAACATATGGACATTGTTCTGGAAACTTATCTTCACTTCGGTGGATATTCCTGGTTTACGTATGATGAAGCATTCAGATGTAAATTGAGTATTCATCTTACTTTACAATGGGTTGTAAAGGTTGTGGGACTTTGGTTGAATTTATTCCTCCCTCCTCGACCTGTTCTGCCACGTCCAACCAATGTTTCTTCTAGTGTATACTCTATTCCGCCTTATAAAAAGGGGATTTGTTTTGCGTATAATGATAGCCAGTGTAAATGGCTTCATTTCTGTAGGTACAAGCATGGATGTGCATTTTGCTCTGGTGCTCACCCTGTAGCAAAATGTTTTCATAAATTATCGTCAAATTCTCAACAACAACCTAGAGACTTTACGGGTAAAAGCCAGATCGCCAGTGAACATGGAAAACATGTTGCCTTGGCTACTAATTTACCCTGATCGGCAGCAAGCATTGCTATTAATTGAGGGTTTTCCGCACGGTTTTCAGCTTCCTAAATTTAATGGAGTTGGTTATAAGATAGTGTGTGATTTGCCTTCTGTTGCCGCATTAGCTTCTGTTGTTAGGGATAAATTGT
This sequence comes from Aquarana catesbeiana, assembly GCF_042186555.1. NCBI lineage: Eukaryota > Metazoa > Chordata > Amphibia > Anura > Ranidae > Aquarana > Aquarana catesbeiana. The sequence goes on along the minus strand of NC_133325.1, from coordinate 262,717,272 downwards.
TAAAATTTAATGAGGGGAGAATGGAGGGCCCTTTTTCGCAGCCTCCTTTTGCTAATTTGAGAATTTCTCCTTTGGGGATTATCCCTAAAAAAGAACCCCATTCATTTCTGCTAATCCATCTTTTGTCATATCCTTACGGTGATTCTTTAAATGATCAAATTGATCCGTCTTTGTCTGCAGTTACTTATGTATATTTTGAATCTGCAATTTCACATCTACGTTTGTTAAGTGAGGGTGCTTTATTGGCTAAAGTGGATGTTAAATCTGCTTTTAGACCTCTTCCGATACACCCTGATTCCTTTTGCTCATTGGGTATTTATTTTCAAGGGGAATATTATGTTGATAAATGCCTACCCATGGGGTGCTCTTTGGCTTGTTATTATTTCGAAACATTTTCAACCTTTTTGGAATGGGTAGTTAAAACTGTATGTGGTTCGGATTTAATAATACATTATTTGGATAATTTTTTATTTTTGAGTAAACACGATTCGGAAGATGGCAATTATTTATTGGATTCCTTTTTTAGTATATGTAGGTATTTTAATATTCCTTTAGCTGAAGAAAAGACTGTTGGCCCTGTTGCTTGTTTAGAATTTTTGGGTGTGACTATTGATTCTTTAAATATGGAATTTAGACTTCCTTTAGATAAATTAGATACAGTTTCTTAGTTATTGATTACATTTATTAGACGTAAAAAAATACCGTAACTTTAAAAAAAATGCAGTCTCTGCTTGGGATGTTAGCCTTTGCGACTAAAATTCTTCCGACTGGTAGAATTTTTTTTTTAGACGTCTTTATTCTGTTATTTACGGGTTAAAAAATCCTTCATCTCATGTGCACTTGCCTGGAGAAATTAAAGCTGATATGTTGATCTGGTTGAAATTTTTACAACATTTTAATGGTAAAGCCATTTGTCAATTTGACTTTATTTCCAGTGAGGCTTTTTCTTTTTTGACTGATGAGGATGGATCTGACGTTTTTTCCACTATTTGGATGAAGCACCGGTGTACTTCCCGTTGGCCTTCAAAATGGACTGTGCAAGGTTTTTGCAAAAACGTAGTGTTGCTAGAATTATTCCCAATCGTTGTGGCGATAGAATTATGGGGACATTCTTTTCAGAACAGGAGATTACTTGTCAGTACTGACAACAAAGGGGTGGATTATGCTATTAATTGCCTTTATCTAAATCGCCACAAGTTAATAAATTGTTAAGCTATTTGGATTTTAAATGTCTGTCATTAAATGTTTGGATTAAAGCTAAATTTATTCTAGAGAAAACAGTTTGGCAGACTCGCTTTCTTGATTCCAGATGGATCGTTTTTACCATCTAATGCCGGAAGCAGATCTTCAAGGTGTTCCATGCCCTTGTCATTTATGGGATCTAATATAATTTTCGACCATATTCAACTCTTGTTGGCTAAATCTACTTGGTTGAGTTATATTTCATTTCCTCTTGGAAGATATGGATGTAGTTTTTACAAACGAATAATTTGGTACAATTTTCTTTTGAAGAAGTTATACTATTATTTCTTAGTTCTTTAATGGATAAACAATATTCATGGTCTCATCTGAATAAAACGTTAGCTGGTGTTTCATTTTTTCTAAAGCTAAATTTATTGCCACATTGTTTGAGTTTCTGTTCTGTAAAGCAAGCATTAAAAGGGTATAAGAAATCTACTCTACGCAGAGACGCACACTCTCCTATTGATATTGACCTATTGAGCGGTTTGTGTTCTGTTTCTGTGAAGGTTTGTTTTTCTGTTTATGAAAATCTTTTTTTTAAATCTTTTTTTCTTTCCTCTTCTTTGGAGCTTTTTGCCTATCAGAGGTTGTCTCCGCTGCAAAAAGTAAGCCCTCTCTGATGAAAACTGAGAATGTAATTATTGAGGATAACCAATTGAGGATTTTTGTTCCTTACAGACAGACTGATGGGTATGGCAAGGGACATTTGATTTATTTAAATCGGTGCCCTTTCCATGACATTTGCCCTATATGGCTTTTAAGACAATATTTGCTAGTAAGACCTGATTTTAATAATTTGTTTGTTCATGTTGATGGTTCTCCATTAACTAGATATCAGTTTAACCGTGTTTTTCGCAGCTGTTTGGATTATCTACATTTAAATCATATTCGCTTAACTTTTCATTCTTTTAGAATAGGTGCAGCCACTGAAGCTGCCAAACTTGGTTTTCATGCAAATTTTATTAGGAAATTGGGTAGATGGAGATCTGATTCCTATAAGTTGTATATCCCTCCTAACTCTTTGGTTTAATTTTCTAACAGGTCGCTTGAATGTTGTTTGGATTCTCGGCCACTCCTTTGTGTATTGGGCTCGGAAAAGAGGATCAGCAAGATCCTATTCTTCTAATTTGAGTCTTGATTCTTCTTTTAAAGTATACTGGAGTGGCTGGAGAAGTATGCGATGGAATGACTAACAGTCTGAGTTTTATAGATTGTTTGCTTGTTGACCACAGCCTGATATTCTACTTATTCATTTAGGGGTAATGACATAGGTCAGATGAAGACTTTAGATTTAGTTTATGAAATTCAAAAAACAATGAATCTCATTAGCTTGGCTTTTCCTCATGTAACAATTGTATTTTCCGAAATTATTCCTCGACTTTGATGGATTGATTCTTTCTAATTGCGTCCTTTCGAAAAAATTTGAAAGCGGGTAAATAGATCTATTAATACGTTTTTAAACCATCCTTTTGGGTTTAGTTTTCGGCACTTAGAATTGGAGGGTGGTTATTGAGGTTTATACCGTGAGGACAGTATTCATTTATCAGATATTGGGCTTGATATTTTAAACAATGATCTCCAGACTTGAAAAAGCCGCGGGCTGCGGATAGGTGACAGGCAGTATGCTTATCATACTTCCTGTCGGCTGAGGTAAGTTTGTTTTGCTTACTCAGAAGAGAGAATATTATTAAGCCTGAGCCATAGTGGCTGGGTTTATTTATTTATTTATCTATACTTTTAAGTGATGTGATAATAAAATTATTTGTAAATATTTTAGAAAATGTATTAAACCAATAAAAACAGCCACTGTCAAAATATTTATCCAATAAAATATTTTATTTCAAATTAATTGCTTGTCTGGTTTTGAATTTATTACATATACAATGTAAAATGTCTGCTGCCTTCTATCCCATGTAAAGGAAAAAGGGGGGAAAAAAAGCCTATTTATAGGCCCCTTTTCCTCATGGGATCTGATGCAGCGGTAATGTCTTAAATATATCCCAATAGTTTTGAAAATGGGACAAATGCATAGGCTAGCATGAGTTATCCAATAAAATTATATACATTTTAAATTTAACATAGGATAAGTCAGTTAAAAATCAGTTAACCCACCAATTAATGCATGTATACTGCAAAATACCCCTATAAATAGGATCTACTGGTTATGGACCATTGACATTTACCATAAGACAGTGAAGAGGACAGCTCCCCACACCCCCTCTCCGTTGTTGCAGCTTTTTTATGTGGTTCAGATCTTTGTCTTTGGGGTAAGTTTGTTTTGATTACTCAGAAGAGAGAATATTATTAAGCCTGAGCCGTAGTGGCTGGCTTTATTTATTCATCTATACTTTTAAGTGATGTGATAATAAAATTATTTGTAAATATTTTAGAAAATGTATTAAATCAATAAAAACAGCCATGGCCAAAATATTTATCCAATAAAATATTTTATTTCAAATGAATTGCTTGTCTGGTTTTGAATTTATATATATACACAATGTAAAATACCTGCTGCCTTCTATCCCATGTTTTGGGACAGGACAGAAGTTGAGATTAAGGTTAGGGTTTGTGTTAGAAGTTAAGAGAAACGTAAGGGGTTTGGGGTATTGCACATTTACACTTACCTAGGTGGATGCAGCATCGCTCTGATGCTGCATCTGTCCCCTGGTGCCTCTAACACTGAGAACCGAGCGATCGAACATCGCCGATTGTTCAGTTCTCACAGCTCCGTCAACAGAGAGCTGCCTAATGTCAGTCAGCGGCTATCTGCTATGCCCCCTCCTTGCTCACTGGACTGTGGAGGGGGTGACAGCAGACGGCTCAGGCTCTTAGTGGCTCACTGAGAGGCTGAGACAGGTGCCGGTCCAGGACTGACTCTGTGACATCAGCAGGCAGTGGACTTCAGCCCACTTTCTGCTGAAAATGGGCCACAGGAGTGCAAAACAAACTGCACTCCAACAACAAGCTTTGGCCGTACTTCTCTTTTAAAGCAGACCTAAAGGTATAAACATCAAACTGTAAGCAGGCAGAGTCTTTACTGTAGAAGAGCCATGCTGCATTAAAATAAACTTAAAGTGGATGTAAACCCTCTCCTATACCCAGTGAAGTGAACAGCCTCAGATGATAGACAGGGATGAAACAAATCTCCCTACATAGGTTTTATTTGTATATCTGTTGTCTTCAACTTTCTACACTGTTTAGAAAGTGAAAATCATGTTAGAAATTTTTCTTCCTGTTCCACCACTGGGTGTGGATTCTTGGCATACACTGTGTGACAGCTGATTGGAGGGAAGGCACCCCCCCCCCCCCACTCTCCACAAAGGCAAAGGAATGAAGAAACATGCAGAGCTGCAGTGTGAATAGATAAGCTCTCTGCTAATCTATCTCTAAGTTCCATCCCCAACACAAATTTCCAGCTGCTTTTATTTCCTGTGTCTGAGAACCTGTCAGAAGTTATGCTGATAACAGAGGACTGGAGCAGCAGAAAGACATGGGAATTAAAGCTTTCGAGAGAGATAAGTAAACACTACAGATATATGTGCCTAGGTCAGATTTCATGAATGGGTTTTACATCCACTTTAACTGTCTGTTTGCAGACTTCTATACAATGTACACTGAGATGCTCATGGAGTTATAGTATGTCACCCCCTCGACCAATCAAAACAGCCGAAGCCCAGCATTCTGAAGAAGCGGGGGAGAAGATGTGGTACTGGTGAGGGACTAAGCAGATGTTGGTGGGGAGATCAGTATTTGCAGCTTTAATTCTGTTTTAAGCTTATGGCTGGGAAGCTCTGCTTCCAGCAGCAAAAATTATCCCCCGTGTTACTTTTGGTGGGCAGTACCACCACCAAACACAATCCAAGTGAATGGGGCCATGCAGAAACTGCCCTGTAACCACAAATAAAATGTTGGATTTACAGGGTTAAGTGAGGAGGCTACATAATGTTTCTGAAAAGAGATCCACCACAAATCACTGGGGCCTCAAGCAATTCTGCACGTGTAAAACTACCCTAACAGGCTCAAAAAATGTAAAAATGCTTTCCAAAAGCTTGCTGCTTTCATTCAAGCACCTGATATGATTCCCATAATAACAAAGCCTATGTGTTATGCCCCATACACACGGTCGGATTTTCCGACGGAAAATGTGTGATAGGACCTTGTTGTCGGAAATTCCGACTGTGTGTAGACTCCATCACACATTTTCCATCGGATTTTCCGACACACAAAGTTTGAGAGCAGGCTATAAAATTTTCCGACAACAAAATCCGTTGTCGGAATTTCTGATCGTGTGTACACAAATCCGACGCACAAAGTGCCACGCATGCTCAGAATAAATAAAGAGATGAAAGCTATTGGCTACTGCCCCGTTTATAGTCCCAACGTATGTGTTTTACGTCACCGCGTTCAGAATGATCGGATTTTCCGACAAATTTGTGTGACCGTGTGTATGCAAGACAAGTTTGAGCCAACATCCGTTGGAAAAAATCCTAGGATTTTGTTGTCGGAATTTCCAATCAATGTCCGACCGCGTGTACGGGGCATCAGACTACATTTTAAAATGGTTGTAAACCTCAGACATGAAATATGAACAACGCATATCCCTCTATATAGTGTGTACATGTCTCAATCCAGAGTACTAAGTGTAATTTCTGCCTGCTGCTTTGTTCCTTTGCTATCAGCAAATTTTCCTGACACCAAGAGAAAAAAGGTGACATGGGAACGATCTCAAGCTGATTGTCAGCCTCCGCTCTGTTCCTGTGTGCTGTATGTGTCTGTGTGTGGGGGGGGGGTGCCCCTTCCCTCCAATCAGCTCTCAGAGCTCTCTTCACTGAATTCTGCAGTGTGCAACTTCAGATCCCTGCCCCTTGCATTTTGGCTTTGAGAGATCCTGTGTAAATTCTGCACTTTGAATGAACGTATGGGACAGTAAATAAACAGGTATAATGTATGTAGGAGGATTTGTTTCATCTCTGTGTATCACCTGGGTCCAGTCACTTCACTGGGTATATGAAAGGGATTACAGCCAGTTTAATTTTACCTTGTTGGATTGCATTTCAAAATTAAGGTTGGGGTGAAGGTAAAGCAACCTGAAGGAAAAAACAGTACCCTGTTACATTTGAGAAATATATTATTCTTGATTGTCACCCACAATAAAGGTGATTATAGTTCAATCAAAGCTTGTTACAATGCTATCCTTGAGACACTTCCTTATGCCATCTGTGATAATCTAGCTGGCAGTAAACAACGCCCACTATTTGTTAGACAGGAGACTTTAGTATGCAGAAAAATTACTACTGTTTGCTTGGAGTTTGATAGTGGCGTACATTTTTAACGTTTGTGTTAGCATACTAAAAATAATTTGTACAAAATGCTCACACCAACTCTGACTAAAGTCTCGTATACACGATTGGATTTTCCAACGGGAAATGTGCGATGACAGGCTGTTGGCAGAAAATCCTCCATCAGACAATTGTTGGATTTTCCGTGGACAAATGTTGGATAGCAGGTTTTAAAATTTTTTACAAATATCTGTTGTCGGATTTTCCTAGCGTGTGTACACATGTCCGTCGGACAAAAGTCCAAAGTACAAAAACGCATGCTCGGAAAAAAGGACGAGCCAGAAGTGGTCTGTCTTGTAAACTAGCATTTGGAATGGAGAATTAACATTCATGACGTGGCAAATTATGAAATCTCCAAATGCAGCGCACATTCTCTTCTTCTTTAATGGGATAATAATGAAGCTGCTTTGCTGGTGATACTGACGGGGTTGTTGCAAACAAATTTTCAAAGTCTTTTTTTTTCTAGTGATATCAAGAAAAATATTATTATGCTTTTTTTTTTTATTTGGGCAAGTTACCACAACACCATTATGCCGTAGTTTTTAAGATCAAAGATACAAGTATGCTGGTGTCCCTTGTCAATTTTACATTGTATTTTTTTAAATGTAACTGACTACTCCCAAACTGTTATTTGAAGTAAAACACATAGCCAAGTATTATTCTACACAATTTTTTTATTGTGCATTAAAAAAAGAAAACAAATAAAATTAGACATGCTATTTGCCAATAGAACTTAATCAAAAAGTGCATTCTATGCATCCAAAAATATAGAAAATATACCAAATCAAATCATTATTAATATGTAGTAATATGACTGAACAGAGGTGGTTCCATCTTGTGCGGCCATAGAGTCATATAAATTCATATATCTTAACTTGTATATTCAGACTCTAGTTAAAGTCAACTAGTTCTGTTTTTCAGTTTTATAACAGGTTTTCTATAAAGCATACATATAAGACAATATAGTTGGATAAGCAGTTTTATTCTGTACTGTCTAAATAAAGAATTGTGGATCAATATGTCTGGGCCCCTTTCCTGTGTAATGAGACATGAAACAGGAAAGTAGCACTGATGACTATGAGTCAAGAAAGCAGATGGCATAATTAATGATATGTAATGATATGTAATGATGTGAAATGTACACCTCTGTAATAACCACACCCATCTTCCATATAATGAATGGTTAATGATCATGTATATAAGTTGTATATCCACCCAGAATTAAATCAGATAGCTTTGAACATAACCTCTGCATCATCTCTTTTTGTGTTCACCAAGAAGCTATCTCTTCAGTACTGAGAGGGTCTTGTGAGTGTGGTAATTGCTGTGATTATACCTAGCTGGTCTTGTCAGATATAGGGAAATACAGTTTGATTCTCTTCAGTTCAACCAAAACATAAAATAAAAGCCTCGTGCATGTGTCCTGCTTCTTAAAATAGGGGGTCAACAATGCCAAGAGTTGGTGAAAGCAGGGGATAATTCCGAAAAACATCTGGATTATTCTCCTGAAGCTCCTGCAGCAAAGGCATATGACATAATTGGTCACGATTAATAAAGCAACAAATTTTTGGTCCAAGAACTCCTCCTCCTCCTGTTCCTGGACTGGACTTGGGTCAAAGCAATAACTCCAAGGCCAATAATAAATAACACGTTATCTCCTCTGCTTCCACAACATGGCTGGTTGACGAACGGCTGTTCAGAAACAAACTGAAAAGCACAAAATGAAAAGTGCGAAATGAAAAGCGCGAATCAACACTCACCAAACTTCTACTAACACGGGATTAGCAGAAGGAGCCCAAAGGGTGGGGCTAAAGAGCTGAAAAATAACGTAGTACGTCACTACGTTCATATTTGTTGGCCGACAATTCCTTGCCGTTTGTATGCAAGACAAGTTTGGGCCAACGCCCTTCGGATAAAAATCCACGGTTTTGTTGGCCAACAATCCGATCATGTGTACGAGGCTTTAGAGTTGGTGTGCCAAGGATAGCCAATCAGAATACCAGTGTGGCTGCACAGTATATATAGTAGGTCGCAAAGTAATAAAGCCTTTGATATCTGATATCTGTGACACTGTCCCTGGCAACATGGTCTTTATGTTTCTGTTGTACTGATTGGAACAGTAGATTGAAACACCAGACTGAAATGAAAGCGTCCAAAATCAGGTATTTATTCAACACACAATGAATGCAACAGCCACCACGTTTTGGGGCCCACGTGCTGCTTCCTTCATCAAAGCTTGAGAATACAGCTAGTAAGAACTTGGACATTAGAAAAAAGTTAATATCAAAAAGTTACTTGGTATTGTTCAGCACCTGGTCAGCTGTGAATATGGTGCAGTGTCATTGTAACACCATTCCCAAAGAAGTGGCTGCATTTTAATTTCTGCCTAGAACCTCTTCGGTTTTAAATTGGACCACTAAAAACTGAACAAAACAGAGTATCCATGGTATACATAAGATGGGTTAGAAGTTAACCACTTGAGGACCCTCCCTTTTTCTTACATTTGTTGCTTACAAGTTTAGTATTTTTTCTAGACAATTACTTAGAACCCCCGAACATTATATTTTTTTAGCAGAGACCCTAGAGAATAAAATGGTGGTCACTGAAATTTTGTATGTCACATGGTTTTTGTGCAGCAGTTTTTCAAATGCAATTTGTTTGGAAAAAATACAATTTAATAAATCAAACAAAAGCAAAACATAATATTACCCCATTTTTTTTATAATATGAAAATTGATATTATGCCAAGTAAATAGATACCTAACAAGTAATGATTTAAAAAAAAATGCTTGTGCGTGCTTGTAGAATGATGCCAAACTACGGTACTTAAAAATCTCCATAGGCGATTTTAAAAATGTCTACAGGTTACCAATTTAGAGTTACAGAGGAGGTCTAGTGCTAGAACTATTGTTCTAACTCAGATGTTTGTGGCGATACCTCACATGTGTGGTGCAAACATCTTTTGCATATGTGGGCATGACCTACTTATGCATTCACTACTGTACGCAAGCACACAGGGACAGAGGCACTTTAATTTTTTTTTTTATTTACACTGTCCCTTGAAAAAAAAAATGTGATCACTGTTATTGTTATAGCAATGAATCCAAATATCCCTTGCAATCACAATACAGCATTGTATGCTAGCAGGGGGGCACCTCTCCCGCCGCTTCTAAAAGTAATCCTGTTTACAGTTAGGCGGTCGGCAAGTACGGTATAAAGGCAAAACTTTTTCATTTTTGGGGGATTGAATGGAGAAAGGCTAGACCCTCTGGCAGGTTTTTATTGCTCCCTGTGCACTGCTGGTTGATTCACCCTTTTATTTGTCTTGGTGACTATTGTCCTAGAAACAAAAAGTAAAGGGAAAGCCTACATTTTAGAGTTGTCAAATGAGCAAGAGATGAGAGGAAATCTTTCAATAGGAACAAATGTTCTGGTAATAATTGCCTAAGAGGGAAATTCTCAACACTTTGGGAAATCACTTTTACTTCCTCTTGTTTCTCTTAGACAGGAAGTGAAGTGATATTTCCGTAGTAGACAGCAAAAATATTCCGATAGGCAGTTTATTCCTTTCTGCCTCTATCCAAAACTAAAAAGTTTTTCTATACAAACACTTTAACGTGATAGTAAAGGTTCATTTTTTTGTAAATAACAAACATGTTGTACTTACCTGTTTTGTGCAATGGTTTTGCACAGAGGGACTTCAATTCTCCTCTTCTGGGTTCCCCCAATAATGCTCTCGTTTCCGCCTCTTCTCCGTGTGCCACCAAAGGACACCGCTTCCTATGGTGGCATGCATGTGGGCTCGCTCAAGGGTAATTGCCACTGATGTTTAATTCCACTGAATTGAAAGGGATTTTTCCAAACTACCTTCTGTAGTCAACATTGTTGTGAAGGAAGTTAAAAAAAAAAGTTGAAGGCAATGGTTCTCAAATTTTAGATTGTCTTACTTTCTGACCTCTTTAAAAATATATTTTTTGGCTTTTAGCAAGGGGTTTGATTAATTTTGTGATTTTATGAACAAAAGTGTAGACTATAGACACAAGAAAAAACCTAATAAGTCGTGTTTCTTTGAGTTGATTTAGTATTTTTCATATGCAATAGTAGTGGCAGTGTGGATATTATGGAAAATATTTACACTGATAAAACAATGCATTTCAGAAAACATCTATTTGGTGATTAGATAAAAAAAGAAACATGAGACAAACCCTAAAGAAATCTTAAGTTACAATCAGAAGCATTGAGAAATGCTCCATATGAAAATCTCTGGAGGTTGGATAATACAGAGTTTTATCTAAATGAGGGGAATTGTTCTTTAATGTAAACACCAAAATTGATTTTTTTTAAAGAAACTGATATTTCATTTTGCGGAAGTAGATACAGAAAGTGATATTGATCCATGTGGGAACTAGATATTTTCCCACAGTTAAAAAGAGAAATTGCTTTTATACTTTTTCTTGTTGTTTCATTTGAATTATTCAGGTTCAGTAATGGACTGCTATTAAAGAAGACAAACTTAGCGAAAAGAAATGAAAAATCATTAAGAAACAGCACAAATAACATCAAAAGAAACATATATAGGGAAATTAATATGCAATTTGGTGCGGGTAACAGATTCTTGTATCTGTTGTAAAGAGGTAGATAAATCTGGTGCATGCACCACGTATAGTGGCACTATGAAGGCCATGTGTCCATACAGAGACTCTGCACTTAATGCAGCTGAGCTTCTTCCTGCTGTCACACAGACAGCAATTTTGGAGCTAGGTAGGTAGCGCCTGATGGGGATTCCCATCGCACTGCTATACAGCAACATGAATGAAGTGTACGTTTTGGGGGGCCTCTGGACTATCAGGTCTTATGATTGACAGCAATGGTCAGATCCATCCAGGACAAGAGATATTAGGCAATAGACAGGAATCCAGCCACTCCCTGTTTAAAGTCACAAGAAAAAATCTGACCTGGGGAAGAACTTTAATCTCAGTTTCCCCATCAGGATTTGCCCACTGTCAGCATCACTAGGAGGCTGTTGGCTGTGAAGTTGACAGCATGCTTGACAACCACTGACATGTAGGGCAGGGAGGAGGTGGTGGCGACAAATATGCCACCTATTTCACAGCATACAGAGGCAGGCACTCTGTCTGTCTCTGTGCACCAAGTTAGAGTAGGTCTTTAGAGGTATAGTGACCCTTTTGAAGATTTCATTTTTTGCCACAAATGTTTGGAAAATAAAGAATGAAAATTTATTTTTTCCACAAGGTTGTCGTTTTAATAGAATATTTTTTATGCACAACATTGGTATACTTAGACTTGCCAGTGATTAAGGGCAACACATTTTCTTATTCTGATGGCACAAAGAATTATGTGATTAAACATTAAACATTCACTTACATGTCAAAGAATGTATATGGTCTATTTACTAAAGTGTCCCTGTAACTTACTGGATATAGGTGAGACTACACAAACAATAAGAGGTAGGGTGTAACAGCATACAGTGCCTTGAAAAAGTATTCATACCCCTTTTCTACTTGTCATGTTACAACCAAAAACGTAAATGCATTTTTGGGGAATTTATGTGATAGACCAACACAAAGTGGCACATAATTGTGAAGGCAGTTGATCCAGAGGAAGGCGAAAAACCCAAGCAAAGCATGATCCAATTTGCTACAGCAGGGAAAAAAATTCCTTCCTGATCCCAGAGAGGCAATTGGATTTTCCCTGGATCAACTTTATCTATAAATGCAAGACATGATCTTCTTAACCCATATTTTTTTCGATACATACAATTTCAGACACAATTGTCCTCCCGAAGGAAAACGGATGAAGAGCTAGTTAAACCTTTATCATTTACATACAAATAATTTTTCAAAAAAACACCACCGGCGGTAACCAGATGTTGGGAGCGGTGGGTGGCGGAAATTCCTGAAATACAAGGAGAGGTCTGGGAAAATATGTGGGACCAACCTTTCAAACATTTGGTGTCCGCTAGCCACTTGCCGACCGCCTAACGCACATATACGGCGGCAGAATGGCACGGGCAGGCAGAATCACGTACCCGTACGTGATCTGCCTCCCGCGGGCGGGGGGTCCGATCGGACCCCCCCCCGGTGCCAGCGGCGGTCGGCATTTGACTGGGAGCGTCGGGAGGCGAGGGGGAGACCATCCGATCGTGGCCCCCCCCCTCGCGATCGCTCCCAGCCAATCGGAATCCTCCCCTGCCTGTGTGTAGTTTCACACAGGCAGAGGATGTGATGTCATCTCTCCTCGGCTTGGCAGTTTCCGTCCCAGCGCCGAGGAGAGAAGACATGTAAGTGCACAACACACACACAGTAGAACATGCCAGGCATACTTTACACCCCCGATCCCCCCCCAATCACCCCCCCCCCGTCACAAACTGACAGCAAGCAGTATTTTTTTTTTTTTCTGATTACTGCATGGTGTCAGTTTGTGACAGTTACAGTGTTAGGGCAGTGAGTATTACCCCCCTTTAGGTCTAGGATACCCCCCTAACCCCCCCTAATAAAGTTTTAACCCCTTGATCACCCCCTGTCACCAGTGTCACTAAGCGATCATTTTTCTGATCGCTGTATTAGTGTCGCTGGTGACGCTAGTTAGGGAGGTAAATATTTAGGTTCGCCGTCAGCGTTTTATAGCGACAGGGACCCCCACATACTACCTAATAAATGTTTTAACCCCTTGATTGCCCCCTAGTTAACCCTTTCACCACTGATCACCGTATAACCGTTACGGGTGACGCTGGTTAGTTCGTTTATTTTTTATAGTGTCAGGGCACCCGCCGTTTATTACCGAATAAAGGTTTAGCCCCCTGATCGCCCGGCGGTCATATGCGTCACCTCAGGCAGCGTCAGATTAGCGCCAGTACCGCTAACACCCACGCACGCAGCATACGCCTCCCTTAGTGGTATAGTATCTGTACGGATCAATATCTGATCCGATCAGATCTATACTAGTGTCCCCAGCAGTTTAGGGTTCCCAAAAACGCAGCGTTAGCGGGATCAGCCCAGATACCCGCTAGCACCTGCGTTTTTCCCCTCTGCCCGGCCCAGCCCACCCAAGTGCAGTATCGATCGATCACTGTCACTTACAAAACACTAAACGCATAACTGCAGCGTTCACAGAGTCAGGCCTGATCCCTGCGATCGCTAACAGTTTTCTTGGTAGCGTTTTGGTGAACTGGCAAGCACCAGCCCCAGGCAGCGTCAGGTTAGCGCCAGTACCGCTAACACCCACGCACGCAGCGTACACCTCCCTTAGTGGTATAGTATCTGATCGGATCAATATCTGATCCGATCAGATCTATACTAGCGTCCCCAGCAGTTTAGGGTTCCCAAACACGCAGTGTTAGCGGGATCAGCCCAGATACCTGCTAGCACCTGCGTTTTGCCCCTCCGCCCGGCCCAGCCCACCCAAGTGCAGTATCGATCGATCACTGTCACTTACAAAACACTAAACGCATAACTGCAGCGTTCGCAGAGTCAGGCCTGATCCCTGCGATCGCTAACAGTTTTTTTGGTAGCGTTTTGGTGAACTGGCAAGCACCAGCCCCAGGCAGCGTCAGGTTAGTGCCAGTACCGCTAACACCCACGCACGCACCGTACACCTCCCTTAGTGGTATAGTATCTGATCGGATCAATATCTGATCTGATCAGATCTATACTAACGTCCCCAGCAGTTTAGGGTTCCCACAAACGCAGTGTTAGCGGGATCAGCCCAGATACCTGCTAGCACCTGCGTTTTGCCCCTCCGCCCGGCCCAGCCCAGCCCACCCAAGTGCAGTATCGATCGATCACTGACACTTACAAAACACTAAACGCATAACTGCAGCGTTCGCAGAGTCAGGCCTGATCCCTGCGATCGCTAACAGTTTTTTTTTTAGGGTTTTGGTGAACTGGCAAGCACCAGCGGCCTAGTACACCCCGGTCGTAGTCAAACCAGCACTGCAGTAACACTTGGTGACGTGGCGAGTCCCATAAGTGCAGTTCAAGCTGGTGAGGTGGCAAGCACAAGTAGTGTCCCGCTGCCACCAAGAAGACAAACACAGGCCCGTCGTGCCCATAGTGCCCTTCCTGCTGCATTTGTCAATCCTAATTGGGAACCCACCGCTTCTGCAGCGCCCGTACTTCCCCCATTCACATCCCCAACCAAATGCAGTCGGCTGCATGAGAGGCTTTTTCTTTATGTCCTCCCGAGTACCCCTACCCAGCGAACCCCCCCAAAAAAGATGTTGTGTCTGCAGCAAGCGCGGATATAGGCGTGACACCCGCTATTATTGTCCCTCCTGTCCTGACAATCCTGGTCTTTGCATTGGTGAATGTTTTGAACGCTACCATTCACTAGTTGAGTATTAGCGTAGGGTACAGCATTGCACAGACTAGGCACACTTTCACAGGGTCTCCCAAGATGCCATCGCATTTTGAGAGACCCGAACCTGGAACCGGTTACAGTTATAAAAGTTAGTTACAAAAAAAAAGTGTAAATAAAAAAAAAAAACACATACAAAAATATAAAATAAAAAAAAAATAGTTGTCGTTTTATTGTTCTCTCTCTCTCTATTCTCTCTCTCTATTGTTCTGCTCTTTTTTACTGTATTCTATTCTGCAATGTTTTATTGTTGTTATGTTTTATCATGTTTGCTTTTCAGATATGCAATTTTTTACACCTTACCGTTTACTGTGCTTTATTGTTAACCATTTTTTTGTCTTCAGGTACGCCATTCACGACTTTGAGTGGTTATACCAGAATGATCATCTTCATCTATCATCTTGGTATCATTCTTTTCAGCCAGCGATCGGCTTTCATGTAAAAGCAATCCTAGCAGCTAATTAGCCTCTAGACTGCTTTTACAAGCAGTGGGAGGGAATGCCCCCCCCCCAACGTCTTCCGTGTTTTTCTCTGGCTCTCCTGTCTCAACAGGGAACCTGAGAATGCAGCCGGTGATTCAGCCAGCTGACCATAGAGCTGATCAGAGACCAGAGTGGCTCCAAACATCTCTATGGCCTAAGAAACCGGAAGCTACGAGCATTTTATGACTTAGATTTCGCCGGATGTAAACAGCGCCATTGGGAAATTGGGAAAGCATTTTATCACACCGATCTTGGTGTGGTCAGATGCTTTGAGGGCAGAGGAGAAATCTAGGGTCTAATAGACCCCAATTTTTGCAAAAAAGAGTACCTGTCACTACCTATTGCTATGATAGGGGATATTTACATTCTCTGAGATAACAATAAAAATGATTAAAAAAAAAAAAAAATGAAAGGAACAGTTTAAAAATAAGATAAAAAAATAATAATAATAAAGAAAAAAAAAAAAAAAAAAAAAAGCACCCCTGTCCCCCCTGCTCTCGCGCTAAGGCGAACGCAAGCGTCGGTCTGGCGTCAAATGTAAACAGCAATTGCACCATGCATGTGAGGTATCACCGCAAACGTCAGATCGAGGGCAGTAATTTTAGCAGTAGACCTCCTCTGTAAATCTAAAGTGGTAACCTGTAAAGGCTTTTAAAGGCTTTTAAAAATGTATTTAGTTTGTCGCCACTGCACGTTTGTGCGCAATTTTAAAGCATGTCATGTTTGGTATCCATGTACTCGGCCTAAGATCATCTTTTTTATTTCATCAAACATTTGGGCAATATAGTGTGTTTTAGTGCATTAAAATTTAAAAAAGTGTGTTTTTTCCCCAAAAAATGCGTTTGAAAAATCGCTGCGCAAATACTGTGTGAAAAAAAAAAATGAAACACCCACCATTTTAATCTGTAGGGCATTTGCTTTAAAAAAATATATAATGTTTGGGGGTTCAAAGTAATTTTCTTGCAAAAAAAAATTTTTTTTTTATGTAATCAAAAAGTGTCAGAAAGGGCTTTGTCTTCAAGTGGTTAGAAGAGTGGGTGATGTGTGACATAAGCTTCTAGATGTTGTGCATAAAATGCCAGGACAGTTCAAAACCCCCCCAAATGACCCCATTTTGGAAAGTAGACACCCCAAGCTATTTGCTGAGAGGCATGTCGAGTCCATGGAATATTTTATATTGTGACACAAGTTGCGGGAAAGAGACAATTTTTTATTTTTTTAATTTTTTTTGCGCAAAGTTGTCACTAAATGATATATTGCTCAAACATGCCATGGGAATATGTGAAATTACACCCCAAAATACATTCTGTTGCTTCTCCTGAGTACGGGGATACCACATGCGTGAGACTTTTTGGGAGCCTAGCTGCGTACGGGACCCCGAAAACCAAGCACCGCCTTCAGGCTTTCTAAGGCCGTAAATTTTTGATTTCACTCTTCACTGCCTATCACAGTTTCGGAGGCCATGGAATGCCCAGGTGGCAAAAAACCCCCCCAAATGACCCCATTTTGGAAAGTAGACACCCCAAGCTATTTAATGAGAGGTATAGTGAGTATTTTGCAGACCTCACTTTTTGTCACAAAGTTTTGAAAATTGAAAAAAGAAAAAAAAAATTTTTTTTTCTCGTCTTTCTTTATTTTCAAAAACAAATGAGAGCTGCAAAATACTCACCATGCCTCTCAGCAAATAGCTTGGGGTGTCTACTTTCCAAAATGGGGTCATTTGGGGGGGGGTTTGTGCCACCTGGGCATTCCATGGCCTCCGAAACTGTGATAGGTAGTGAGGAGTAAAATCAAAAATGTACGCCCTTAGAAATCCTGAAGGCAGTGATTGGTTTTCGGGGCCCCGTACGCGGCTAGGCTCCCAAAAAGTCCCACACATGTGGTATCCCCGTACTCAGGAGAAGCAGCTAAATGTATTTTGGGGTGCAATTCCACATATGCCCATGGCCTGTGTGAGCAATATATCATTTAGTGACAACTTTGTGCAAAAAAAAAAAAAAAATTGTCACTTTCCCGCAACTTGTGTCAAAATATAAAACATTCCATGGACTCAACATGCCTCAAAGCAAATAGCTTGGGGTGTCTACTTTCCAAAATGGGGTCATTTGGGGGGGTTTTATGCCATCTGGGCATTTTATGGCCTTCAAAACTGTGATAGGTAGTGAGGAGTAAAATCAAAAATGCACGCCCTTAGAAATCCTGAAGGCAGTGATTGGTTTTCGGGGCCCCGTACGCGGCTAGGCTCCCAAAAAGTCCCACACATGTGGTATCCCCATACTCAGGAGAAGCAGCTAAATGTATTTTGGGGTGAAATTCCACATATGCCCATGGCCTGTGTGAGCGATATATCATTTAGTGACAACTTTTTGTAATTTTTTTTTTTTTTTTTTTGTCATTATTCAATCACTTGGGACAAAAAAAATGAATATTCAATGGGCTCAACATGCCTCTCAGCAAATTCCTTGGGGTGTCTACTTTTCAAAATGGGGTCATTTGTGGGGGTTTTGTACTGCCCTGCCATTTTAGCACCTCAAGAAACGACATAGGCAGTCATAAATTAAAGGCTGTGTAAATTCCAGAAAATGTACCCTAGTTTGTAGGCGCTATAACTTTTGCGCAAACCAATAAATATACACTTATTGACATGTTTTCTACCAAAGACATGTGGCCGAATACATTTTGGCCTAAATGTATGACTAAAATTGAGTTTATTGGATTTTTTTTTAGAACAAAAAGTAAAAAATATCATTTTTTTTCAAAATTTTCGGTCTTTTTCCATGTATAGCGCAAAAAATAAAAACGGCAGAGGTGATCAAATACCATCAAAAGAAAGCTCTATTTGTGGGAAGAAAAGGACGCAAATTTCGTTTGGGTACAGCATTGCATGACCGCGCAATTAGCAGTTAAAGCAACGCAGTGCCGAATTGTAAAAAGTGCTCTGGTCAGGAAGGGGGTAAAACCTTCCGGGGCTGAAGTGGCTAGAGACCGTCTGATACAGTTTAAGTTCCTACATAGGATTTATTACATGCCGGCCAGGCTGGTGCATATTTATCCTTCTGCCTCAGATGGTGTTCCTTCTCACCAGTGAATGCAGAGCATGTTTTTTGGAGCTGCCCGCAGATCCAGAGTTTCTGGTCTGCAAAAATGTCCTGCTTGTCTGAGGTTCTGTGTTTCAATCCCTATGAATCAAAGAGTTTGTCTCCTAGGTTTGGTGGAAGAAATTGGTGGAAGCAGTGGTAAATATTATTAACACTATGACTGTTCTGAGATCTATGTCTATATCCTCTTCTCAAGAGAAAATAAATTCAGTTCCTCTATTCTTTCCTCATAGCTGAGCTCTTCCATGCCTCTGAGAACTGGTGCCCAAAACTAAACTGCATATTCCAGATGAGGTCTTACTAATGATTTGAACGGGGCAAAATGATATCCCGCTCTCTGGAGTCCATACCTCTCTTAATACAAGAAAGGACTTTGCTCGCTTTGGAAACCGTAGCTTGGCATTGCATGCTATTATTGAGCTTCTGATCTACCAAAACCCCCAGATCCTTCTCCACTATGGATTCCCCCAGTTATACTTATATGTATGATGCATGCATATTCTTAGCCCCCAAGTGCATAACTTTACATTTATCAACATTAAACCTCATTTGCCACTTAGTGCATTGAGGTCAGCTTGTAAATTGGAGACATCCTGTAAGGATGTTATTCCACTGCATAGCTTGGTGTCATTTGCAAAGACAGTATTAGTATTTTTAAAGTGGATTTAAACCTGATTTTTGAAATTTGAGCTGGGCACATATATCTACAGTGTTTTCTTATCTCCCTTAAAAAACCCTATGTCCCGTAGCTGTCTCCTCCTCCGTTCTTCTGTTATCAGCCTGATAACTCCTGACAAGTTCTCTAACACATGATAAAAGCAGCCGGAGTTTTGTGTTGGGGAGGATACTATAAATAGATTAGCAGAGCCCTGAACTATTCAACGATTAGGGCAGAAAGTCTTTAGAGGGTGTGTGTGCCTTTCCTCCAATTAGCTGCCTTGGCTGTGTGCCCAGGCTTCACTGAAGTGTTAACCAGGAAGAGAAAATCTCCTAACACGATGTGCACTGTCTCTCTCTCTCTCTCTCTCTTTCTCTCCCTCTATCTCTCTCTCTATATATATATGTCTATAAAGATGAAGACAGCAGATATACTTATGTAGGGAGATTTGTTTCATCCCTGTGTATCATCTGAGGCTGTTGGTATATGTGAAGGTTTACATCCACTTCCGAGACCCTATATCATTTATAAAGATATTAAAAAGTAAGGGCCCCAACACTGAATCTTGGGGTACACTACTAATAACCTTAGACCATTCAGAGTAAGAATCATTAACCACTACTCTCTGAATTCAGTTCTTTAGCCAGTTTTCTATCCATTTACAAATTGATCTTTCCAAGCCTGTAGACTTAACCTTACACGTTATCCATATGTGGGGAATTGTGTCAAACGCTTTTGCAAAATCCAAGTACACCACGTCCACAGCTACCCCTCTGTCCAAGGTTTTACTTACCTCCTCATAAAAAGAAATTAGGTTTGTTTGACAACTTCTGTCTTTCATGAATCCATGCTGTCCCTTGCTTAAAAATTTTTTTTCCAGCAAGAACTTGTCTATGTGGTCTTTTATTAAACTCTCCAGTATCTTCCCGACTATAGACATTAAACTAACAGGTCTATAGTTACTTGGTAAAGACTTATGCCGCGTACACACGGTCGGACTTTCCGGCATACTTGGTCCGGCGGACCAGAGTGTGCCGGACAATCCGCCCGTGTGTAGGCGCCGGCGGACTTTTCCGGCGGACTTTTTCCCAAAAGCCCGCCGGACCTAGATTTGAAGAAAGTTTTAAATCTTTCCGCCGGACTCAGTTTCGGGCGGAAAGTCCGCTCGTGTGTGTGCTGGTCCGACGGAAAGCCCGCTCGTGTGTATGCTGGTCCGACGGACCAGATACGACACGAGGGCAGGGTATTGCATCTCGCGCTCGCTGCAATAGGAAAAACACATTTTCCTATTGCGGCGAGCGCGGGGCATACCAGGCCCTTAGGTCTGGTATGGATTATAAAGGGAACCCCCTACGCCAAAAAAACGGTGTGGGGTCCCCCCTAAAATCCATACCAGACCCCGATCCGAGCACGCAGCCTGGCCGGTCAGGAAAGGGGGTGGGGACGAGCGAGCGCCCCCCCCTCCTGAACCGTACCAGGCCGCATGCCCTCAACATGGGGGGTGGGTGCTTTGGGGGAGGGGGGCGCCCTGCGGGGCCCCCCACCCCAAAGCACCTTGTCCCCATGTTGATGAGGACAAGGGCCTCTTCCCGACAACCCTGGCCGTTGGTTGTTGGGGTCTGCGGGCGGGGGCTTATCGGAATCTGGGAGCCCCTTTAATAAGGGGGCCCCCAGATCCCGGCCCCCCACCCTATGTGAATGAGTATGGGGTACATGGTACCCCTACCCATTCACCTAGGGAAAAAGTGTAAGTAATAAAACACACTACACAGGTTTTTAAAATATTTTATTAAACAGCTCCCGGGGGGATCTTCCTCCAGCTTCGGGGGTCCCTCCGCTTCATCTTCTCCCGGCGTCCGGTTGGTTCTTCTCCCGGTGTTCCAGTTCTTCGTCCGGCTCCTCTGCTGTCTTCAGGTAGCTCTCTTGCCAGCAGAGGTCCGGACTCCTGGGCTTCTGGGCTTCTGGGCTTCTTCTCTTCTCTTCTCTTCTCTTCTCCAGATGTTGACACGACGCTCTCTCCGGCTGGACTGCTCTCCGAGGGCTGCGTTGTGACTTATATAGGCGGAGACCCCGCCCCCTTTTGATGTCACAGTCCCTGGGCATGCTGGGACTGTGACGTTTTAGGGGGCGTGGTCAACATCACCCAGTGACCACGCCCCCTAAAACGTCACAGTCCCAGCATGCCCAGGGACTGTGACATCAAAAGGGGGCGGGGTCTCCGCCTATATAAGTCACAACGCAGCCCTCGGAGAGCAGTCCAGCCGGAGAGAGCGTCGTGTCAACACCTGGAGAAGAGAAGAGAAGAGAAGAAGCCCAGAAGCCCAGGAGTCCGGACCTCTGCTGGCAAGAGAGCTACCTGAAGACAGCAGAGGAGCCGGCCGAAGAACTGGAACACCGGGAGAAGAACCAACCGGACGCCGGGAGAAGATGAAGCGGAGGGACCCCCGAAGCCGGAGGAAGATCCCCCCCGGAGCTGTTTAATAAAATATTTTAAAAACCTGTGTAGTGTGTTTTATTACTTACACTTTTTCCCTAGGTGAATGGGTAGGGGTACCATGTACCCCATACTCATTCACATAGGGTGGGGGGCCGGGATCTGGGGGCCCCCTTATTAAAGGGGCTCCCAGATTCCGATAAGCCCCCGCCCGCAGACCCCAACAACCAACGGCCAGGGTTGTCGGGAAGAGGCCCTTGTCCTCATCAACATGGGGACAAGGTGCTTTGGGGTGGGGGGCCCCGCAGGGCGCCCCCCTCCCCAAAGCACCCACCCCCCATGTTGAGGGCATGCGGCCTGGTACGGTTCAGGAGGGGGGGGGCGCTCGCTCGTCCCCACCCCCTTTCCTGACCGGCCAGGCTGCGTGCTCAGATCGGGGTCTGGTATGGATTTTAGGGGGGACCCCACGCCGTTTTTTCGGCGTAGGGGGTTCCCTTTATAATCCATACCAGACCTAAGGGCCTGGTATGCCCCGCGATGGGGCTCGCAAGGTGTCAATCTCGCCGATAAAAGCGGCAAGATTGACATCCTTTTCTAGTCCCGTCGCACCTGAGTCACGTTCAAAATGAACGGACTTGTCCGTGTGTGGGCAAGTCCGTTCATTCTGAAAGTCCGCCGTAACTCCGGCGAAAGTCCGTCGGAAAGACGGGCGGACTTAGCCCGCCGGAAAGTCCGGTCGTGTGTGGGCAAGTCCGTCCGTTTTAAAGTCCGGCGCACCTGGCGGACAAAGTCCGTCGGAAAGTGTGCCGAACCAAGTAGGATAGAAAGTCCGACCGTGTGTATGCGGCATTAGATGCCTTTTGAAATATGGGCACCACATTGGCCCTACGCCAATCTAGTAGTACCTTTCCAGTTATTAACAAGTTCCTAAAAATTAGAAACAATGGCTTTGAAATGGCAGAGCTCAATTCTTTTAGGATCCATTGGTGTATGCCACCTGGTCCAGGTGCTTTATTCACCGTTATTCTGTCTAAATATTTCTGCACCATATCAATTTTGAGTCACTGGGGATAATTTGGGGCTCTGTCAATACCACCCCCATTATGGGCTTGAGCTCCCCCATGCTCCTTTGTATACAGAGAGCTGAAGAAAGTATTTAATACATTTGCCTTCTCTTTGACCCCAGTCACCCACTCTAGATTATTTTGTAAAGGGCCTACATGCTCAGACCTGACCTTTTTACTGTTAATATATTTGAAGAATTTTTTTGGGTTTGTCCTATTATCTTTTGTGCATAGTAGCCAATCAGCTTTTAACTTCAGCTTGTCCAATTAAGCTTTGACAATAAGCCCCCATTCATATCGGCATAATCTGACATGTGATTTGACAGCAGCCTATTGCCGGCAACGGCACTGTACCAAATGGTGCGACATTGACTTTGCGTTGCCGCACCAAATTCCTGCACTACTTTTGATGACTTCGGGGGCGATTTCAATAGACATCTGCGCACACAAATTGCCCCTGAACTTGCACTGAAATGCGGGCTTGAAATCATGCAAGTTCAGCTGAACGCACATGATTTCAAACCCGCGTTCAGTGTGAAAGAGGGCTAAGCCGATATATGCAGAGCTGCACCAGACTCTATAGTTTTATTAAAATCTCCCCCACTGTGCCCTCTTTCATGGCTGGATCTTTCCGTCTGTATGAGGCCAGTGCTACGATCATATCTTGGGCACTTTCTCAAAGGACCAGGCAGCATTGATCAATGTGTTAGCTGCCAAAATGTAGTGAAAATGTAGAAAAAGGGAGACCTGTAATTTCACTGGTTTATAACCAAACTGGTGCTATAGTGGAATTTGAAAATAACAAACACACATACTCACCTAGGTTCTTGCAGCATGGATCTGAGCTGCAGCTGTTCCCCGCCTTCTCTATCCCTGAGAACAGAGTGATCAAAGACCACTTATTGCTTAGTTCTCAGATCCACTGTGAGCACATAGCGGTGACTGTCAGTCACCATTCTCTGCTCTGCCCCTCCACGCTCACTGGAGTGGAGGGGGTAGGGGCAGCTGTTTCAGGATTTCAGCAGCATGCTGAGAGGCTGAGCTAGCTACTGGTCAGGCACCTGGGTGGATCCCATCATTATTGTCAGTATCCCAGCAGAACCTGAAGCAGCACTTTAATGTAAGCCAACAGCACATTTTAGCTCGCTGTCACTTGAATATCAGTCACAGGAGTGCAAAACTAAGTGAACTCCTGTGACCCACAAGCTAAATAAGACAAAAAGAGCTGAGACCATACTTCTAGATTTTAAGCTTCTTCAGGGAATGGTCTACGTATTTTTCATTTTTTGCAGATTTTTTCAGTGAGATATAAATACCCTTATAAATAAACAATCCTTACTGGAGTAGTTAAATGAAGAAAATTACGTAAATTAATCATGCAAAAACTGTAGGATACAGATAATGATGAAAACAGATGGCATAAAAATTACTTTTATGTACTGTAATTTTATAAATAAAAGAAGTAATGATATATTGTAGTGTTGTATAATTTTGTTTCATATGTTGAATCATTTGGAAGGTACTTTGTACTTAAAATATACTAACTTATTGCACTTTCAAAGTATGTGACAACTCAAGATCAATTAAAAATGAAAGTCTTGCAAACAGACTGATAATTGGTTAACTTTTCTTTCATGATGCTTCCCAGAGGGACCATTCATTTTCGAGACTCTCTGACCCTGCTGTCCTTGTGAATCATTCATAGAGGTGGATGCCACTGCAAGCCAGTACCAAATAATGCTTAATAGAAAAAGAGTGACAGTCTTTGGATGTATTCCATCTGAATCACTACACAGGTTGCCCCAATGTATGTAATAAGTAACACATTTTCAAATTGCTGTTTTAAAGTGCTATATATCCAATGAACAAAGTTCTTACTAAGTCTGCCATCGTATTATTTATTTTGCTGATTTGACTTCCATGCTAATGTACATGACATTGCTGTTTATTGGCAAATGCAAATGTGTAGTGATCCATGGTTTATAATTAAGAAGGTGATAACACTTGAATATATAATTTTTGAATTAGAGGCTTATGTTAGCAGAAGTGCAAATAGATGTCACACTTAGAAACAAGCTAGGAACATGATGCTTTCAGGTAAAAATTACTTGTATTTGAAATGTGACTAAGATATATTTACTATGCACCCATGCATGTCATGAATACAAAAAAATAAAGCCACCTAATGCATAGTCATTACTTTTATGTACTAGTTACAAATAAAGAACACCTCTATGGGAGCAAGCTTCTGGGGTGCTGACTAGGGATGAGCCGAACACCCCCCTGTTCGGTTCGCACCAGAACATGCGAACAGGAAAAAAGTTCGCTCGAACACGCGAACACCGTTAAAGTCTATGGGACACGAACATGAATAATCAAAAGTGCTAATTTTAAAGGCTTATATGCAAGTTATTGTCATAAAAAGTGTTTGGGGACCCGGGTCCTGCCCCAGGGGACATGGATCAATGCAAAAAAAAGTTTCAAAAACGGCCGTTTTTTCAGGAGCAGTGATTTTAATAATGCTTAAAGTCAAACAATAAAAGTGTAATATCCCTTTAAATTTCGTACCTGGGGGGTGTCTATAGTATGCCTGTAAAGGGGCGCATGTTTCCTGTGTTTAGAACAGTCTGACAGCAAAATGACATTTGGAAGGAAAAAACACATTTAAAACTACCCGCGGCTATTGCATTGCCGACAATACACATAGAAGTTCATTGATAAAAACGGCATGGGAATTCCCCCCAGGGAAACCCCGAACCAAAATTAAAAAAAAAAAAAATGACGTGGGGGGGGTCCCCCTAAATTCCATACCAGGCCCTTCAGGTCTGGTATGGATATTAAGGGGAACCCCGGCCAAAATTAAAAAAAAAAAATGATGTGGGGTTCCCCCTAAATTCCATACCAGACCCTTCAGGTCTGGTATGGATTTTAAGGGGAACCCCGCGCCAAAAAAAAAAAAAAAAACGGCGTGGGGTTCCCCCAAAAATCCATACCAGACCCTTATCCGAGCACGCAACCTGGCAGGCCGCAGGAAAAGAGGGGGGGACGAGAGTGCGCCCCCCCCCCTCCTGAACCGTACCAGGCCACATGCCCTCAACATTGGGAGGGTGCTTTGGGGTAGCCCCCCAAAACACCTTGTCCCCATGTTGATGAGGACAAGGGCCTCATCCCCACAACCGTGGCCGGTGGTTGTGGGGGTCTGCGAGCGGGGGGCTTATCGGAATCTGGAAGCCCCCTTTAACAAGGTGACCCCCAGATCCCGGCCCCCCCCCCTGTGTGAAATGGTAAGGGGGTACTTACCCCTACCATTTCACTAAAAAACTGTCAAAATAGTTAAAAATGACAAGAGACAGTTTTTGACAATTCCTTTATTTAAATGCTTCTTCTATCTTCCTTCATCTTCTTCTTCTTCTGGTTCTTCTGGCTCTTCTGGTTCTTCCTCCGGCGTTCTCGTCCAGCATCTTCTCCGCGGCGTCTTCTATCTTCTTCTCCTCGGGCCGCTCCGCACCCATGGCATGAGGGGAGGCTCCCGCTCTTCTCTTCATCTTCTTCTTCATCCTCTTCTCTTCTTCATCTTCTTCATCTTCATCTTCTCTTCTTTTCTTCTCCGGGCCGCTCCGCATCCATGCATGGAGGGAGGCTCCCGCTGTGTGACGGCGTCTCCTCGTCTGACGGTTCTTAAATAACGGGGGGCGGGGCCACCCGGTGACCCTGCCCCCCTCTGACGCACGGTGACTTGACGGGACTTCCCTGTGACGTCACGGGGAATGCCACAGGGAAGTCCCGTCATGTCCCGTGCGTCAGAGGGGGGCGGGGTCACCGGGTGGCCCCGCCCCCCGTTATTTAAGAACCGTCAGACGAGGAGACGCCGTCACACAGCGGGAGCCTCCCTCCATGCATGGATGCGGAGCGGCCCGGAGAAGAAAAGAAGAGAAGATGAAGATGAAGAAGATGAAGAAGAGAAGAGGATGAAGAAGAAGATGAAGAGAAGAGTGGGAGCCTCCCCTCATGCCATGGGTGCGGAGCGGCCCGAGGAGAAGAAGATAGAAGACGCCGCGGAGAAGATGCTGGACGAGAACGCCGGAGGAAGAACCAGAAGAGCCAGAAGAACCAGAAGAAGAAGATGAAGGAAGATAGAAGAAGCATTTAAATAAAGGAATTGTCAAAAACTGTCTCTTGTCATTTTTAACTATTTTGACAGTTTTTTAGTGAAATGGTAGGGGTAAGTACCCCCTTACCATTTCACACAGGGGGGGCCGGGATCTGGGGGTCCCCTTGTTAAAGGGGGCTTCCAGATTCCGATAAGCCCCCCGCCCGCAGACCCCCACAACCACCGGCCACGGTTGTGGGGATGAGGCCCTTGTCCTCATCAACATGGGGACAAGGTGTTTTGGGGGGCTACCCCAAAGCACCCTCCCAATGTTGAGGGCATGTGGCCTGGTACGGTTCAGGAGGGGGGGGGCGCACTCTCGTCCCCCCCTCTTTTCCTGCGGCCTACCAGGTTGCGTGCTCGGATAAGGGTCTGGTATGGATTTTTGGGGGAACCCCACGCCGTTTTTTTTTTTTTTTTGGCGCGGGGTTCCCCTTAAAATCCATACCAGACCTGAAGGGTCTGGTATGGAATTTAGGCGGAACCCCACGTCATTTTTTTTTTTAATTTTGGCCGGGGTTCCCCTTAATATCCATACCAGACCTGAAGGGCCTGGTATGGAATTTAGGGGGACCCCCCCACGTCATTTTTTTTTTTTTTAATTTTGGTTCGGGGTTTCCCTGTGGGGAATTCCCATGCCGTTTTTATCAATGAACTTTTATAGGTATTGTCGGACCGGCAATTCATTAATAGCCGCGGGTAGTTTTAAATGAGTTTTTTCCTTCGAAATGTCATTTTGCTGTCAGACTGTTCTAAACACGGGAAACATGCGCCCCTTTACAGGCATACTATAGACACCCCCCAGGTACGAAATTTAAAGGGATATTACACTTTTATTGATAGACTTTAAGCATTATTAAAATCACTGCTCCTGAAAAAACGGCCGTTTTTAAAACTTTTTTTTGCATTGATACATGTCCCCTGGGGCAGGACCCGGGTCCCCAAACACTTTTTATGACAATAACTTGCATATAAGCCTTTAAAATTAGCACTTTTGATTTCTCCCATAGACTTTTAAAGGGTGTTCCGCGGCATTCGAATTTGCCGCGAACACCCCAAATTGTTCGGTGTTCGGCGAACTTGCGAACAGCTAATGTTCGAGTCGAACATGAGTTCGACTCGAACTCGAAGCTCATCCCTAGTGCTGACCTATCTACTGTTCTATTACCCAGAGAAGGAATGCCAGGGTTGAGCTGCATCTGTATTATATTGTACTATGTGAAAATTAAAAATAAATGCAAGCGAACACTTCTCAATATGATCCAATACAAAATAAAAACACAGCATTTCAGCTCCTTCTAAAAAGTTTCACAAGTCAGATTCAAAACACAAAAGCCTGTGTACACAACCTGTTATTAAAAAAAAGGAATAAAAAGTGAGATGATACTGTTGGACTTTTGAAAATGTTAGTTGCTTATCTTTCATATTGATAAAATGGCCTAAAATGTTTAAATTTTAAATTCTTGCACAGTTGTTCTGAGTCAGTAAATATTAAATCCATAGGTGCCTAGGCAAGCACCATTTTCAGAAGGAGGTCGGCAATGTGAACCCACGTAATCCTTTCAATACTGGTTTCCTTTAAAGTTTACCTGTGTCCAGACAACAGATATTAAAGCATTTATTTATTCTTAACAAGCAGTAAAACAGCTTTAAAAAAAGTAATCCATGAGCTCTCTAGCTGCATGTACTGTGAAGTTATTCACCCTCAAAGATCACAACAAAGATTCTAACAGAATCACCTGTTGTGTACTTGCATTGGAAAGCTGTCATGCTGCCAAAAATTTGCTGCAATAGAAAGTAAAATAATTCAAGAATAATTTCTCCATGATGCCTATAGCTACAGAGGTGAATGGGGGCTTGTTTTAAGGTGTTTTAATGCTTGTTCAGAATATGTAAATACTTAAGTGTCCATAGTCTGGGCACAGGTTCACTTAAAACAAGTGAAAAACATAAATACCACTTGGCATGTTGGGGTAACATTTATACATACTCAGGATACACATACTTAAAAGCCGAAAAGTAACCTGTGCTGAGAGGAGCATAGAGGTTTCCATTGTTGACCTCCCTCTGAAATTCTCATTTGTCTGGATGTCATGCTGATGTAATGGTTTAATATGTATCTAAAACCAAGAACTATTTGGTACCCTTTTGACGGAATGGTAAAGGTTTAGAACCTCTTTCAGCGTTATTACTTCAGTTCCCACTAAGGAAAATCACTCTATGTGTTCTGCTGACTACTGTCACCAGATCTGAAAGTGAGAGAAAATCTCAAATTTTGGGTGGTTACCCGAATAGGAATAGAGGGGGGGATTTTCAATGAGGACACTTGTTTAGATGAAGACTGTCAAAGAGATAACTTTAAAGAAGAATTATATTAATCCATGCTACCTATTTTGACGTGTGTGTTCTAGGTCAAATTCTAGTGGATGGCTGCAGGCAACCAAATTGTGTTCCCACAATGTGAATCACTAGAAAAAAAAAAAAGCAAGCGGCAACAATTATTTGGGTTTTTTAAAGAGACAACATACCTTGTTTTAAGGAGATTTCATTTCTGTGTACCAGTTCACTAAAAAATACAAAGCCTGGACTATGTCAAGGCTATGGCAAATGTTATTGGTAATGTTAAAGCAACACTAAAAATGGTATCCTTATAGTCCCATAAATATCTTAATAGCCCTGTATTCTATTTTCAATAAATCATTCTCTTATTGTGTTTTTATGCCTCCTTGTAATGTCCTTTGTGAACTCCCAAACATCTACCCCCCACACCACCACTTCCCTTTGTTTGGAATAAGCAGTGCACATTAGTTGCAGTCATGCGCACTGCTCTATGCACACTACACATCCCATAGGCCATAGTTTATAGTAGTCTTTATCTACATCTCAGGAGTAAGCCAGAGAAGGTGGATACATTCCTATGTATAGTGGGACCATTGAAACCAGCATGGCCACCCTCTAAGAAAAAGTCAGCAAAAACAAATAAAATAAAAGTTAAGATTTGGAGGAGGATGAGAGCAATATTAGGGCATCTTTTGAGTATACATACTTCAATGGCCTGTTTAGTGTCACTTTAAGTTAAAGCAGGGCTGACCAACCTTAGACAACTCACTTTTACTCCAGCCCACAGATACCCAACGCCAATTCGTTACATGCCGAAAAAAAACTTCTTTTCTTATGATGCATCCATAAGCAAATGTTAAATGCAAATTCCGAATAAAGACATGCATTCCTAACACGTGAATTGTTAACACCTAAGAGAAGGATTAATAAAATTTCACAGAGAATAATCACTTCGTTGCCCTATTAAATGGTAATACAACCTAAATCTACTCAGCTATGAATAGACCTTGCTCAAAATCCCACTGTGGTTTTAAATGTGTCAGCACTCAATTAATTAGAGGTAGTACCTATTGGTTTGAAAATTTAAGTATTAGCAGAAATTAGGCCAGAGGAATATATGAGGTTTGTTAATGCTCTAGAGAACCAGTAATTAAATAAAAGTGGAAAAGGGCAAGAAGGAAAGCTAACTCCAGGGAGCTGATATTCCCCAAGACACAGACATATTATTACTCTTTGTTATACACCGAATTATTTAAAACAAATAAACAGAAGATTAAGCGATGCCCGTTGGCAGGGATATATATTGATTCCCTGTACTTTCTAAATATATTAGTTGTTGAGTCTGAAACATCAGTTCATGTTTAAATCTGAACAAATAAAAAATGTCCTTTAGACCAATTATATATTGAACCAAAAATCTTTATTTTTTAATACTGATAGTACAATTACTTAAAAAGTATTTGTATATAATCTTCCCAAAGTTCCCTGAACAGCAGAAATCAGAGAGTGGGAGTGTCCCCACCATGAGTCTTTCCTTGTTGCACACCACTCTCACTCTAGTACTTACAGTTCCTGGATAAGCCCCCAGTTTACATGCCATCCTTTCCCTAGTTGATCCCCAAGCAGTACCACTTTAGGTTTTTCTTTTATCTTGAGGCTTCAGGTTAAGCCAATTGTTTATCCATTTGCTTCTGAAAGTGACAGTGAGTTGATTCGTTACTAATTGCTTAAATTGGTATTAAACCCAAAAGCAAACATTTATTAAATTGCAACTTATCAATTTTTAGATGTAGAGGCTTTATTCGTTTTTTTTTAAAGATTTCTATCCTTTATTTTAACCTGGTGATCCAGGCAGTAAGTTTGTTGTGTTTCAAAAGAACAAGCTCTCCAGCAGAATGTATCATTTATAGAGATGAATCAAACCACTTAACACTAGCAGGGGTGCTTACACTGGTTAAAGCAGTGTTCCGCCCAAAAAAAAAAAAAAAACACAAAAAAAATTAAAGCCAGCAGCTACACATACTGCAGCTGCTAGCTTTTAACAATAGGATGCTTACCTGTCCTGGAGTCCAGTGATGTCGGACCCTGAAACTGAGCTGCAGCACAACATTTCCATCAGCTTTCGGGTGCTGCCGCCGTCATTGCGGGTAAGGGTACCTTGCAGTGTAGCCTTACGGCTTCATGCTGGGAACCCTTCTGCGCATGCACGAGGCCCCGTTCCTCTCCCCTACTGGCCCGGTGACAGGAAGAGGAGGAGGGAGGAGGAGAGAGCCCCATGGTGATGTCACGGGCCGCGGCCAGGACTCCTGGTAGTGGGAACAGGATACCTGTCAAAGACAGGTATCCTGTCCCCCCTCCCCCCGAAAGGTGCAAATGAGCGGAAGTTCCACTTTTGGATGGAACTCCGCTTTAACTTTTAATTATTTATGTAAAACCTTCATCTCAATGGCAAAAAAAGTTTTTGCTGTAACTACGTATAAAATATGAGCTGGAGTTTGGCTTTGATTTGTTGAAAAAAGTGTATCTAAATCTGATAGCACATCTAACAATCCCCTCCCCCCAGATTAACAATGTTGCTGTTGAAAGTGGCTCTGTGCTCCTTTATCCAGTGTAGGCACTCTAATACAGGAGCTGTGGTCCTGGCCAGATCACCAGCTGAAAACAGAGGGAAAAATCCTAAAACAAAAAAAACTAATACAGCCACCACATCTAATGATTGGTAAGCTGCAATGTATTAAATTTTTGGTTTTGGTTTTAATACCACTTTAAGTTTGATGCATTTTCTACACAGCAACACCACCCTCCTTTTTCTTTACTCTTTGGGGTTGAAATACTAAAGGTTAAGATGTTCATTTTGCAAGGGAAGCTGCACTTAGTGACTGAGGTGATGCTCTGTTGACTTCCACTATCCAATCCTGTGCAAACAAAAATAGAGTTTTTTTTTTTTATATTCCCCTTGCACATGATTGGATAATTTTTTCAAATTTAATCAACCCATTCACTATGCTCTGGGACAAATTTACTTAAAAACTGCAACTTCCCTTGCAATGTGAACAGCTCATTTGACTTTAGTAAATCAACCCCTTTATTACATATGGATTTCTTTAGAGTTCAGTTGGGAGGTCCTATTTTTCAAAAACACGTTATTTCTCAAGAGTTCGTCTACATAAACCATGGCTCCATATCTGAATGGACACACAGAGCTTCGACTCAGGTGCCCCCATAACAAGCTGCTTGCTGTATTTACACTTTGATTTAAATAAAATGATAAGTCCATTAGTGTTATTCTGGTTTCAGGTTAAAGTGATACTAAAGTATTGTGTTTTTTGTTTAAAAATAACAAACATGTTCTACTTATCTGCTCTGTGCAAAACCACTGCCGGATCCTTCTCTTCTCGGGTCCCTCTTCGGGGCTCCTGGCCCCTCCCTCCTGTTGGGTGCCCCCACAGCAAGCAGCTTGCTATGGGGGCACCCGAGTCACAGCTCTGTATGTCCATTCAGACATGGAGCCACGGTTCGGCCCCGCCCCTCTGTTTCCTGACTGGCTAACTGACTTTGATTGACAGCAGCGGACGCCAATGGCGCCACTGCTGTGTCTCAGCCAATCAGGGGGGAGAGCTCCAAATGGCCGAGGCACTTGTGTACATCTCTGGATAGAGATGGGGCTCAGATAAGTATTAGGGGGGCTGATGCACACAGAAGGTTTATAGAATGCATTATGATAAAAAAAACTCTACCTTTACAACCCCTTTATTATTGGTGTTTCTGTCCATATTATGGAAATCCAGGAAGTCATATGTATGTGTCACAGTAATCGAGTAAATGAGAGTTATAAGAAATCATCAGGTGTCATGCACCAAAAATAACATATACAGTAAGTTATGGATGAGCTGACCTTTTATTTTTAGCATCCTGGCATTTGATATTGGTTGATTTTATGTGGTAGATGATATACAGTATGTTTATACCACTTAAAGAAAAAAATATACTGCTGTTCAAACATTTTTTGTTGAAGAACATGTTTGAAAATATCCCAGTCTTAAAAAAGGTAGTTAGGAATCGTAAAGGTGACAAAGGTTTCTTCCCACGGTAGGAAATAATGTTTCCTCGAGTTTTCTTCTACATCTTCTCTATGGTTCAGCACATAGCCCCTAGATTTTTAAGCTTCACCACATCAAATAAATCTGTCTGTTCCACTTTGTCAGCCCCTTGAGAATTTTAAAGACTGTTACATCTTCACATAGCTTCTGAGCTGCAGGCCGAGGATATCAAGCATAACTAATCTGCTTGTAGCTTTTGCTTAACAATCCACTCCATCATTTTACTTTGTCATTTTTCCTTTAATGTGGAGCAGTGCATCAACGACTAATTACATTACACCTGGCTTGCGATTAGATATATATTGTTTTTCAAATTCATAATGCAAATAACTGAATGGTTTCAAAGCAAAATAAACATATGGAGATTTACATATATAAGCATTCTGCGTGTAGCCGTAAGAATTATAACTAGTGTATGATCCCATAGGGCTCTGGGAACTGCAGCTGTGGGCTCCACAGTATAAAATGAACAGCAAGGGGGAATTTGCAACTCTCTGACATCAGCAAGCTGCATATAGCAATTATTATGCTGTTTATCAATCAGCTATTTTTCTATACAGAGTTGTGTATAAATGTACAGAGCATTAAATACAAATAAAAACAGATAGAATAGTCTAAAGTAGACTCAATATGGATAATGAAAGCAATACACAGCACAACATAATTTTTTTTTTAATTAATTTTTTTTGAAGGGGGGCATTCACAGTTTTGTGTGTATTAACCACTTGCCTACTGGGCACATATACCCCCTTTCTGCTCAGACCAATTTTCAGCTTTCAGCGCTGTCGCACTTTGAATGACAATTTAGTGGTCATGCAACACTGTACTCAAACAAATTTTTTTTTTTTTTCACACAAATAGAGCTTTCTTTTGGTGGTATTTAACCAGGACTGGGTTTTTTATTTTTTTGCTAATTTATTTAATTTAATTTATTTAATTTAATTTAGTCTGTAGGAAAGCTATAGAGTCCACATGGTATATAGATCAGAAAATTGATCAGTCCTGATGTACTGATGGCCTATTTAATTGAATTTCTTGTCAGGACAGTACAAATATCCCCAAATTACCCCTTTTTTGAAAGTAGACAGTCCAAGATACTTTAGTAAGAAGCATGGTGAGTTTTTTGAAATTGTAATTTTTTTATCACAATTTTTAGGGAAACTAAGAAATTAAAATAAAAATTCACAATTTTGTTTTTGTTTTTTTACATGTCACTAGTGCTATACAGCGTTATTATATATGGTGTGGCAGGGATCAGGGACACTGACTGGTGACAGTATGTAAAAAAAGCAAACAAAAAAATTAATAATTTTTTTAATTTTTTTTCATTACTTTTTTTCTTTTTTTAACTTTTTTTTTTTAACACACTGTGACCAGAGCAATACAGTGTTACCATAGTAACACTGTACTACTCTAGGGAAGTGAACAGGATTTTTTTTGTTTTTTTACACATTATGATTGCATATACCAGTGAATTTTGTTGTTATAGGCAACCATTTTTACTGCATGAAATCGATTTATTCAGTGTTTAGTATTGTGGTTAGCTGTGATTGGCCACAGCAATCACATGGTACAGATGGGCTGTAATTGGCACTGTGACAAATCACAGAGATCAACACAATAGTACATAAAGGATGGCATGAAAATCCATTCATTGTGTACAACTGTCATATGATCTGCTGCGATAGGTCACAGCGATCACATGGTACTGTCAGCGGCCGATACACTGCTCAGTCATTCGCTATGTTCGTGTCTGTGTCATATGACATCCACCCGGAACAGTGAATGTCCCGCTTATAGACAAATAGACACTAAAGTATGGTTTAAAAAAAATAACAATTCTTTTCAAGTATGTATTCTTAAAGCGGACCTTCAGTAATTTTTTCAACTTTCCATCTAATAAATCTTCTGCCCTTGTTGTTTTAACTTTGGATAGTAAAACATTTTTTTTCTGCCAGTAAATACCTTATATAGTCCACTTCCTGTTTCTTGTCTGGTAAAAAGCCTAGGCTTATGACATCATGCACAGCTCTCTCTCACTCTCATGAAAGTTTGCCAGGAAGGGAGGGGAGATTAGTCATAATAGGTCCAATGAGAGCTGCAGAGCTGGAGGTGTGCCTCTGTGTGTCTGTGTAAATCCAGGAAGTTAACAGGCAGCAAGTATAGTACAGAATCACAGTCTATAAGAAATAATATGCAAAGTGGTTGGAGGGAAGCTTCAGACTGGCTGGTTTATGTTTTTATTACAAATTATGTGAGCAGACTGCAGTTCCTCTTTAACTCAAGAAAAGTACCTTCTGTTGCTGTCAGCCTCCTCCAAATCTCCAATTTTTTTTTTTGCTCCAATTTGCTGTTAGAGGGTGGCTTTGTATTTCTACTGATGCACACTATGTAGGGAGACGCAACTCTAGTCTCTTCATGCAAGGGTGACTCCATAGATTAATGCAAGAGAAAAGAGCCACCCTGAAACAGGATACCTGGTGCAACGGTCATGGCACCAGCTTAAACCATAGACAAATATTAAAAGATGCTGCATACTCAGTAAGTGATTAAATCAGCTGCTGAAAGTGCTTAAAAAAACTGAGGTTTACATAGTTACATACAGTTGTGCTCAAAAGTTTGCATACCCTGGCAGAAATTGTGAAATGTTGGCATTAATATTGAAAATATGACTGATCATGCCAAAAAACTGTCTTTTATTCACATGCAATCACATGAAACCATTTATTATCACATAGTTTTTTAGATCCTTTTTAAATCATAATAAAAGAAATCACCCAAATGGCACTGATAAAAAAGTTTACATTCTCTGGAATGTTTGGCCTTGGTACAGACACAGAAGGTGGCACACACAGGTTAAAATGGCAATTAAAGGTTAATTTCCTACGGTCAATATGACAGAACTGGACGTCACAAACCAAAACATCAGCCCTGCTTGTGTGAGAGATGTGGATGCTGCTTACTGTATAGCATGCGTTCTACTCTCAGAGCCGAAAGTGACGTATGGGAGAATCATCTTGACGCGTTTTGTCATCTATGTGCAACGTTATTAAAAACAGCTTTTGATAACGGCGCACAGATGATGAAACGCGTCAAGCTGTATGCTATACAGTAAGCAGCGTCCATGTCACACAAGCAGGGCTGATGTTTTGGTTTGTGACGTCCAGTTCTGTCATATTTGAATTTTTTACTATGTATGCTGCTGTTTTATAATAAATCATCTGAGGATTTTACTCTATGAGGAGTTTCTTTTACACATACCACACATTGCACAATTTTGTCCTGGGAGCCCTGAAACCACCATCTGAGGTAACCTACCACAGAGGAAGCAACCGGGGGACATCGCATTGGGATTGGTCCCCATTAATGAACTACAAGCACAGAAGACTCCTTTTGCTATAAGGCAAGGGAGTCCAGCAAATCTGGTGAGTTTGGATCTTCAGAGCCCCCATGAGGTGGAGGCATTGACACTTATGGGACATGGAGAACCACGGCACTGTTTACAAGGAAAAGACTTTTGCACAGCCATCACCATATGCACTTTAAATTGTCACCATATATATTTTTAATGAATTGTATTATTTGATGAATTTATTCACATTGGATATTGGTTCATCTAGTCCTCTTTATGTGCACTTTATATGTTTTCACATTGTTGTATCATTTAGTGGTCACATCCAATAGGATATAGATATCTATATGATATAGATAAGGTACAAGTTACAGACATGGAGTATAACATTGGGATCTGGTATAATTTTGGTGGAGCAGGCGCTGTCTATCATTAACCTAATATCCCTTTAAGCTTTGGAAAGTACTACTGCTTTATAAAAGCCAGTGTTTACACTAACATTGCACAATTCTTGATGTGGGTACATTAATTAGTGGTGCCCCTATTTGAATTGTTTACTAGGCTATTTCTTATCTTTAACCACTTAAGCCCTGAGCCTCTTTCTGAGATTTGGTGTTTACAATTTAAAAACAGTTTTTTTTGCTAGAAAATTACTTAGAACCCCCAAACATGATATTTTTTTTTCTAACACGCTAGAGAATAAAATTGCAGTCATTGCAATACTTTCTGTCACACTGTATTTGTGCAGCAGTCTTACAAGCGCATTTTTTTGGAAAAAATACACTTTTTTGAATTAAAAAATAAGACATCATTTTTTGTTATATTGTGAAAGATAATGTTACGCCAAGTAAATTGATACCCAACATGTCATGCTTCAAAATTGCGCCCGCTCGTGGAATGGCAACAAACTTTTACCCTTAAAAATCTCCATAGGCGATGTTTAAAAAAGTCTACAGGTTGCATGTTTTGAGTTACAGAGGAGGTCTAGGGCTAGAATTATTGCTCTCGCTCTAACGATCGTGGTGATACCTCACATGTGTGGTTTGAACACCGTTTTCATATGCAGGCGCTGCTCACATATGCATTTGCTTCTTCACGCAAGCTCAGTGGGACAGGGCGCGTTTAAATGTTTTTTTTCTTATTTATTTTATCTTTTATTTTTACACTGTTCTTTAAAAAACTTTTATTCCGATTACAAGGAATGTAAACATCCCTTGTAATAGAAAAAAAGCATGACAGGACCTCTTGAATATGAGATCTGAGGTCAAAAAGACCTCAGATCTCATATTTACACTAAAATGCAATAAAGGAAAAAAAAAAGTTGTTTAAAAAAAAAAATAAATAAAAATGTTGCTTTAAGAGCTATGGTCGGAAGTGTTGTTTTGACGTCACTTCCACCCTGCAATGGTATGGAGACGGGTAGGGGCTATCTTCCCCTCACTCGCCTCCATACCTAACAGGAGAAAGGACACTATCACCTCCGCCACTGCCGGTGGCTCCGGTAAGCGGCGGAGGGCACTGGAGCGCGTCAGGAGGGGGGCCCTCTTCCTGTCGCCGATAAAAGTGATCTTACGGTGAATCCACCGCAAAGACCACTTTTATCTGAAAGTGGACCTCCCGCTGAAGAAGAGGATACTGGGGTTATGGTAGCTAGCTGCTGCCATAACAACGATACCTCTCTTCAAAGTACCAACGTATAACAACGGCGGGTGGTCCGTAAGTGGTTAAGTAAATAAAACACACCGTGTTTTGTTTAAAAAAGGGTCCCTGACCCTTTCCAAAAATGCAGTGGCTGAAAAGCTCATAGATGTGAACGTGTCCCATAAAAAAACTATGTTAAATGGACTGTAGTGTGTTTCTTAAAAACGCACTAAAATACACATAGGTGTGAACCAGGCCTTAATACTAGTATTTTCTGCAGCATTCATTTGGCTGTACACAAAGGGTTTGATTTACTAAAGGTAAATAGGCAGTTTAGTTTGCAAGTATACAGTAGTTAAACTCTGAGGAAATTATCCCAATACTCAATATCCAGGGTACACAATCATGTGCAATCGTGTGTGTACACGGGCACTTTGACTAAGGCACTGCTACAAAAAAGTAAGTACAGACATTAGTGTTCCACACCTATTTTACACAAAATTCCCCTTCATCCTCTAACTTTTCTCAGCCTTCCTTCTATTCCCATCTCCCCACCCCCCAACATGCTCACACTAGACTTTGCTATAACGTCCTCTCTCCTCAAACTCTCATGTCTTTACCCCCCCCTCTAGCCCCCAACTTGGACATATCTCCCTCTCTTCTGCCCACTCAACTAAATTTTTCAATCAGATCAATGTGAACGATCGCAACCTGAGATTCACGATGACATATGATCTCCACAGCGTCACCTTTCTAGATGTATCCATTTTTGTCACTGCTGAAAGAAAGCTATCTAGTACTCTGTTCCGAAAGACAACTGCTGGCAATACGGTCCTCCACTCAGATAGTTTTCACCCCACACCACTCAAAAACTCAATCCCCTACGGACAATATTTGCGCCTTCGTCGCAATTGTTCGAATGATGCTCTCTTCAAAAAAGAAGCTGAGGGGCTTCAAAGCCGATTGTTAGCGAGGGGATATAGCCGATCTTGCCTTAAAAAAGTGTACAATCAAGCCATAGAACAATCTAGACTCCAGCTGCTATATAGATCTAAGTCCCCTAAGAACCCTGAGGGCAATCTCACCCGGATCATGTGCTATTCGCGACAACACACAGCTATCAAAAAGATCATAAAACGCCATTGGAGCATCCTCACGGATGACCCCAAACTGCGTGAGTTTGTTCAGAAACAACCCACTATAACATACAGAAGAGCTATGTCACTACGAGATAAGCTTGTCCAGAGTGAATATACTAACGAGAGTGGGAGATTAAAACACTGTTCCATAGTGGGTTCCTTTCCCTGTGGACATTGCTCTTACTGTCCTTTTATTAAAAAAGACAAAACCTTTGTCCTTCCAAATGGAAACACCTTTATACCGACACAATTTGTGAACTGCCCCACACGTGGTGTAGTATACCTTATGGAGTGTGAATGTGGCGCTTACTATGTGGGGAAAACTAGGCAGGAATTTGTGAAACGCATTTCCCAACATGTATATTGCATGCAGGTGGGGAATCCATATCTCCCCATTGGAAGGCATGTAATTTCAACACATAACTATAAGGCTCCTAAAGTCACTTTTGTGGCCCTTTGTAGGATGCATATTCCAACCAGAGGTGGTGACTGGAATAAGGCTCTGCTACAAAAGGAGCAGAGATGGATATTCCAGCTACAGGCCACCTCTCCACCAGGCCTCAATGAATCCATCTCGTTCGCTCCTTTCCTGCAGGGGTTCTCCTCTGGCAGGACACAATGAGCGAATGGGAGAAAATTCCTAATTCAATATGTTCTGGGAATATTCCTCTGAGGTTAGCTAGGGACCATACTATTATACATTTCTCCTTTTCTAGTCCCACCAACAATTTCCCAGAAACAAATGAAACCACGTTTTCCATCTCATAGCCCCCTCTTGCTACCCAGCAACCAATAATTCGGTTATGACCACTCACAATACTTACAACACTGTAAGGTACTTTCCCGTTTAAAGCACAATGTATAAAAGTAGGTATTTGTCTTTGCAATGTTCTTATTCCCTAAGCGATACAGCCTTGGAAAATAGTTCACAGTTTTCTCATTTTGTATAGGTTTTCATTATGTATTTTCTACTTTGTAAAAAATTTCTTGTATTTGATAGTGCAATGGAGTATATTATTGTATTTATACAGCTATCTTCAATGTGACAGTGATATTGTGCAGCACCATGTATATATTGTGGCCAACAAAGGATTCCGCATACTTTGCATATACACGCTTGGTTAGTTTTCTTTGACAGTATTTACAACCTCATAATTGTTTCTCCCTGTGTCCTTGCAGCTGTCTCCCCTGATTGACTGCGCTCTCCATTTTGGGGGGCGGGATTGTGCCACACATGCCTTCCTGGCAGGACAAGAGAGGCGACGCTTGGGCCCTGCGTCTCCTTGATGCGCCCACCAGGTGGCAGCACCTGGGAGGGGGGCGCTTCTTGCCTGCCAGCGGCTTCCCGGATCCCTTCCGGACTCCGTGCTCACGCGCGCGCGACCTTGTGCGCGTGATGTCACGGCGCCTGCGCAGTTGCGGCGGGAGTGACGGGTGGACCCGAGAGTGCATTCTCCTCCGGAACGCCGGGGGGGTCACGCATTGAGCGCACTTGTGTGTCGCTCCTTCCCCTGGGGGGGGGAGGGGAGGGAAGCTAACAAGCACCTGCACCTGAAGAGGCTTAGCCAATTAACATCCCCTCTTAAGGCACTGATCGCCGGGGAGAGACTCACTGACTTCCTTTTGACCCCGTGGAACGCCCGCATGCAGTCACTGGTCTGATTGACTGGTAAGTAACTTGCAAGATGTTTGTAACTGCTTTCCCCTATGTGGGGTTTATATTACAGTTCTACAATACCTCCTTTTATTATTTTTTCCACTCAGTATGGTCTGATGTTGATATTACAATTTTTTAGAACTCCGGGTTATCATATTTAAGCTACTCCGGTCCTCAGGATTAGGTAATCAAGCTCTGCCGCCACCTCACTTTTTGCATGCACCCCTCACGCACTTGTTGGTTTTGGTTTTATGGTTTGTTGTGTTGCAACTAGAATTCATCCACATTCATGCTTTCCCACCCTTCCTCTCACTTCACCTCCAGCCACTCTTTCCCTTCACTTTCCTTGCACCTCACTTTCTTTCCTCCAGCCCAGGCTAGTCTCCCCCACCCCTCTTCTTGATCGCTTTCACGGGTGTGCAGCCAGTACTTTATTTCTAATCCCTTAACCGCAGCATGGTCTTGTATGGGCAGCAGGGCAATTGTTGTTTGTCTTGTAAGCCACACATTCACTTCCTTCACTTTTTTGTCTTCACTGCCTTTGTTCCCCTGTCCGTTCCCTTTCTCCTCATTTCCCACAACTTTTCCCCTTTCCCCTTTCCTTCCCTCCTCCTCCCTCTCTCTTTCCCCTCCCCTTTCTCCCCCTATTTTTTCCCCCCCTTACCCCCTTTTTTTCCCCTCCCCCCTTTTTCCTATTTTCCCTTCCCCCTTTCCATTCCCCCCTTCTCTCCCCCCTCTTTCCCTTCTTTCCCCTCTCCCCCCCCCCTTTTGTCACTATTCTGTTCCCTGCATACCCATGGACCTGTCTTATTACCCACATATTGCCCTGAACTAGGGGAACCACTATTTCTCAGGGAATTAATTACTACTTCAAATTTTATTCCAGCACCATTGCTGTTCTACTTTGGGTGCAGTACGTACCACCTGCTGTCCGCTTCTTCCCCTCTCCCCCCCCCGTGGGGGTAATATATGCGTGATCTCTTGCAAGGCACGTCTGGCCAACCGCCCGCTCTCTGGGGACCTGTCACCGGGGAGGCAAAAGACACAGTAGGGATCATATTCTGGTTATCATGAACACTCAGAACTATCGGGAATGGTAATTATGCAATCTATGCAGATATGTTGTGTTGTACACATAGGACTGTTATTGTTGAATTTGATGTTATGTTTGATATATGCTCATATTTTCACAGCTGACAACTATCCTCTGAAGAAGACCCAGTTCAGGGTCGAAACGCGTCAAGATTTTAATATTTATGACCTTGTTGTCCCAATACATTGTATTGTACATTGCTCCCGATCACGGGCACTGTCTGTCGTACGCTTTTTACCTGATATTGTACTCCAGTTCATGTCCTGACTGTACAGGTCAGAATCTACATATTTTACCTTTTGTACCAATAAAATTAATATTTTTTTGATCATTTATACTGCATTTATTGGCTGCTTTAAAGCCCCGTCAGAGGGTTTCCGTACAATTTTTATGCCCACTCAATATTATTGCACTTATCACCTCCTGCTCATCTAAGCCCACACAGTATCACCACTTCCACTCCACTTTCCTCCTATAAATCCCACTCCCGCCTTACCACCCTTACCCTCCTACTACTCCTATTGTCTGGGGACATTGCACCAAACCCCGGCCTTCCCACACCCAATTCCCACATCCCTCCTCTCACCTTCTCATCCCAATTCCCCTGATTCCACAAGTCAGCCCCCCTCTTTCTTGTGCCCTCTGGAATGCCTGCTCGGTCTTCAACAAACTAGCTTCTGTCAATGACCTTTTCCTCTCCAAATCCCTTAATCTATCTGCTATTACCGAAACTCGACTCCAGGAATTCAACATTAGCTCTCCAGCTGCCCTGTCCCACAGTGGCCTCCTCTGGACTCACTCCACCAAACCCAGTGAACAAAAAGGAGGTGGCATTGGACTTCTCCTCTCCCCACAATGCACCTTCCAGGTTCTTCCCACACCTCCCTCTCTTTCCCCCTGCTCTTCCTCCTATAAATCCCACTCCCGCCTTACCACCCTTACCCTCCTACTACTCCTATTGTCTGGGGACATCGCACCAAACCCCGGCCTTCCCACACCCAATTCCCACCCCCAAAATTGGCTGTCTCCCTCCTCCCACCTTCTCATCCCAAGTCCCCTGATTCCACAAGTCAGCCCCCCTCTTTCTTGTGCCCTCTGGAATGCCTGCTCGGTCTTCAACAAACTAGCTTCTGTCAATGACCTTTTCCTCTCCAAATCCCTTAATCTATCTGCTATTACCGAAACCCGACTCCAGGAATTCAACATTAGCTCTCCAGCTGCCCTGTCCCACAGTGGCCTCCTCTGGACTCACTCCACCAAACCCAGTGAACAAAAAGGAGGTGGCGTCGGACTTCTCCTCACCCCACAATGCACCTTCCAGGTTCTTCCCACACCTCGCTCTCTTTCCCCCTGCTCTTTTGAAGCACTGCACTGCATTCATCTTTTCTCGCTAACGTGTCTGAAGGTTGCAGTCATTTATCGGCCTCCTGGACCAGTGTCACGCTTTCTGGATGAGTTCTCTGCATGGCTACCTTACTTTCACTCCTCTGAAGTACCTGCCATCATCCTAGGTGACTAACATTCCAATCAATGTTAATACTGCAACCATTTCTCAACTGCTCAACCTAACCTCCTCTTTTAACCTAACACAAGGAACACAAACCACCACTCACTCCAACGGCAATACTCTCAACCTCGTATTCTCCCATCGCTGCACTCCCTGCAATCTCTCTAACACCCCCTTTCCTCTCTCCGACTCTCCCTTCTCTCACAACTTTATCCATTTCACACTCTCCTTGTCTCCTACCTCCCATGCTGCCAACCCACAAACCACTACCCGCAGAAACCTTTGCAACCTCAACCCTTCCCTTCTTCATTCTGCTACTGATGGCTTTTACAACAAAATCGCACCCCTGTCCTGCCCAGACCTAACCACTTCCATCTACAACAACATGCTGTCATCCTACCTAGACGTACTTGCTCCTCTTTCTATGCGCAGAACCAGGCCCCATCTGCCACAACCCTGGCACACAGACGACACCAGAAGTCTCAAGAGATGCAGCCGTGCTCTTGAGCGAGCATTGCGTAAATCTAAGTCCCTGCAAGACTTTACCCTCTACAAATCTGCCCTTCTCAAATACAACTCCTGCCTCCACACTGCTAAACAAACCTACTACAACACTCTCATCAAAACCCTCTCATCCAAACCTTGTTAACTCTTTTCTACCCTTAATTCTTTACATCACCCCCCCACTACCCCCACCCACCAACTTGCTTACCGCTCAACAGATTGCCAACCATTTGAAAAGTAAAATTGACACAATTCATAAGGAAATATCTAGCATTCAACTGCCTCCCCTACCCATCACATCAGGTCCAACACCACACTCAATACTCTCCTCCTTTTGCCCAGTTACCACCGATGAAATTGATAAACTCCTCTCCATGGCCCACCTCACCACCAGTCCCCTGGACCCTGTCCCCTCACAATTGCTGCGACCACCTTCCCACTCTATCCTAAAGTCCCAAACTACCCACTCTATCCTAAACTCCCTAACCCACATCTTCAACCTCTCCCTCTCCTCGGGCACCTTTCCTTCCCTGCTTAAACATGCACATGCACTGGTTACCCCATGCTTAAAAAACCCTCACTAGACCCCAGCTGTTTGAATAACTTAACTTCCCTGGCGGTATGATTATTTTGGATTTTAGGTGCTGAAGGCGGTACAATTATTTTGCATGGAAATTT
The DNA here is from genome assembly GCF_042186555.1 of Aquarana catesbeiana. Lineage (NCBI taxonomy): Eukaryota > Metazoa > Chordata > Amphibia > Anura > Ranidae > Aquarana > Aquarana catesbeiana. The sequence continues at coordinate 262,672,418 of NC_133325.1, read as the reverse complement.
GGCGTTTTATATTGTAGGCCTGTAATTGTTAACAATAACACACTTAAATCTGTCCAAACAAGAGTCTAGTAGACATCCTGGGTATGATGAAGTTTGAAACACAAAATCATAAATTATAATATAATAAATATAAATAATTTAAAAAAATAATAATATAATAAAAATAATAAAATAAATTTCCCCACGATTCACTATCGCTCAATTCTGCAAGTGTTCTAATTTACTATCGCTGTTTTCTAGCTGGTCTAAGGCCACTTTTGACGTAAAGGGACACTTTTTGGTTGCTATGGACAATCTCAAGTTTCCATGCAGAAAGAACAGTATATATCATATAAAACTGCATGCAGGGCATTGGACAAAGCACTGGGGACAAAAGGGATGTGAAATGATTTCATACAGTACTGTAATCTGTAAGATTACAGTACTGTATGTGTTATGATTTTTACATTTTTTTAATTTGCCGCCCGTGCATCGCAACGCTCGCAGGGAACGGAGCCTGGCACAGAGAGGCTTCGAGAGGAGGATAGAGCCTGCAGACACAGCGGGGAACATCCCAGGATCCTGGTGACAAGGTAAGTAACACTGCACCAGGATCCTGAGATGTAATCCCGAGTGTGGCTCAGGGTTACTGCTAATGGTGCAGAAATTTAACCCCGAGCCACACTCGGGAATACCGTCAGGGAGGCTACGACCCATCTCCCTGCTCCCATTTGCCTCTAAGCTCATCAAATGCCTTGTCCATGACCGAATGAGTCGCTACCTCATGGACAACAACCTTCTTGACCTCCTACAGTCTGGCTTCCATCCACAACATTCCACTGAAACTGCCCTTCTAAAACTCATCAATGACCTACTAACTGCTAAAACCAATGGCCGTTAATCCATACTCGTACTCTTATGCCGCGTACACACGGTCGGACTTTTCGTCTACAAAAGTCCAACGGACGCCGACGGACTAAAGCTGGCTGGTAATCCGATCGTGTGTGGGCTTCTCCGGACTTTCAGCAGACTTTTTCAGCCTCAAATCCGACGGACTTTAGATTTGAAACATGCTTCAAATCTTTACGTCGTAACTACGACGGACCCCGAAATCCGCTCGTCTGTGTGCTAGTCCGACGGACAAAAACCCATGCTAGGGCAGCTATTGGCTACTGGCTATGAACTTCCTTATTTTAGTCCGGTGTACGTCATCACGTACGAATCCGTCGGACTTTTGTGTGGTCGTGTGTAGGCAAGTCCGTTCGTTAGAAAGTCTGCTGCAAGTCCGCCGAAAGTCCGCAGGAAGTCTGTCGGACAGGCTGTCGGACTTTTGTAGACGAAAAGTCCGACCGTGTGTACGCGGCATTAGACCTTTCTGCTGCTTTCGACACAGTTGACCACCTGCTCCTCCTCAGCAAACTACACTCCCTTGGCCTCTGATTTTGCTTTATCCTGGTTTTCCTCCTACGTATCTCAGCGCACTCCGCTACCCCAAGGCTCTGTCCTTGGGCCCCTCCCATTCTAGGTCTTTACCTCTTCCCTGGGCCAGTTAATAACCTCCTATGGCTTTCAATACCACCTCTATGCCGATGACACCTAGATCTATCTATCCACTCCTCACCCCCTCGATTTCCTCACGGATCTCAACTTACTGAATGACATATGAGTATGGATGTCACACCACTTTCTCAAACTCAATCTTTCTAAAACTGAGCTTGTAATATTTCCTCCTTCCTGGTCCCCCCCCATGACTTTACCATTAAGATCAACAGCACAACCATTGGTCCCTCCACACATGCCAGGGTGCTGGGTGTACTCCTTGAATCTGACCTCTCCTTCAGCCCCCACATCCAATTACTGGCTAAATCCTGCCGCCTTAACCTCCGCAACATCTCCAGAATTCGACCCTTCCTTACTAATGACATCATAAAGCAAATTATTTACTCCTTGATTATTTCCCGCCTTGACTACTGCAACTCTGTCCTTAATGGCCTACCCTTACGCAGGCTATCCCCCTTTAGTCTATTATGAATGCTGCTGCTAGACTAATACACCTCACTAATCGACACGTGACTGCTGCTCCTCTCTGCCACTCCCTTCACTGGCTTCCCCCTACCCTACCGTATAATATTCAAATTGCTAACCACAACATACAAGGCCATCTACAACATCGCACCAGCTACATCACCAACCTCATCTGCAGCCCAAATCATCCCCTCTACTCCTCCCAGGACCTCCTGCTCTCTAGCTCCCTTGTTACCCCCTCTCATGCTCGCCTTCAGGACTTCTCCAGAGCCTCTCCCATCCTCTGGAATTCCCTGCTCCGGTATATCCCATCAGCCCCTAACCTGTCCACCTTTAGGAGATCCCTGAAAACTCACTTATTCAGGGAAGCCTATCCCACACCCACCTAACAACTGAACCCAAGCCACCCCCATCAAATCATTCCCTACATTTATTACCTTTTGTACCACCACCCCCTTCCTTTAGAATGTAAGCTCTACGAGCAGGGTCCTCCTGTCCCTTTTGTATTTAACTGTAATTGTGCTGTCCCCCCACTACATTGTAAAGCGATGCGTAAACTGTTGGCGCTATATAAATCATGTATAATAATAATAATATTAATAATAATAATGTGCAAGAAAAAAAAAAATACTGCATTTTTTGCTTGAACATGATTGGATGATGGAATTCAGCAGAGTTTCACCTCATGCACTAGGATCTGGTGATAATTCCTTTGCAAAGTGCAACTGCACTAGTGACCTTTAGTACATCAGCCCCATACAGTACATGCTCAAAAAAAGCAAAATAGTAATTGGAGGGTTGTTCTTAACCCTCTGCAATGGGGTTGATTTGCTAAAGACAAATAGGCTATTCAGTTTGCATAGGCATTTTCCACAGAGCTTAGTGAATGTGGTGAAACATCATGTTTAAACAGCTACCAATCACATGCAAGGTTAATAAAAACAACATTTTTGCTTGCACATGATTGGATGATAGAAGTCAACAGAGCTTCACCTCATTCACTATGCTCTGGGGAAAAGTCCCTTGCAAAGTGCAACTTCCCTTACAAAGTGAACGGTCTATTTGCATTTACTAAATAAACCCCAATGTCTCCCCAATGGTTGGTGTTTAAATAAAGAATCATAATAATAATAATAATAATCATAAGACCACATGGCTTTCTTTTTGACCCAGAGAATATCAGACGTCATATGAAAAAAAAATTGATTTTGACAATATGTGAAATTATTTTCAATTTTTTTCAGAACTGTATTAGCAAACGTAATCTTTACCATCATGATGAATATCTAATATTGTCTATTTTGAGGAGGTTCCCTTAACTACATTATATTTAATCCATTATAAAGACCTTAGACATTACAAATACATTGTGGGTGAAATTTAAGGCCAGTAATGTGTGTAATTGGCAGATAAAGGAATGAAGCTACGGAATAGAAGTCAATGTTGAAACCTCAGCTTTTGACACAAATAAAATACTGTCCAACAATCACACATGTAATGATGGTGTTTATCATTGTTACAAAAATATTATTAATAAATATGCCTACTTAGACTATTCATTTTTTAATAATTTATTTATTTTTGACAGAGAAGAAAAAGCTGAATTATATATTGTCTCCTTCGCGTTTATTTATTTTATTATTTTGTATTTCCAACAACCTCAAGAACTGTACTTTATTGCATTTGCCCGTTTGTTCATTTTTTTTGGACATGGTGATGCTGTTAAAAAGAGTTTCTGTGTTTAATTATTTAACTCGCTTTGAGCATATGAATAATTTAATTGGCATGACAGGTATGCAGTAATTAGCTATATGTCACTGTAGTCAGGCCTGCATGAAGTATGCATCGTTATTAGCTCATTTTATAAATGTGATGCTACTCAGGGAGAAAATTTAAAGTGATATTTAATGCACCTGTAGTCATATTAATTAGCACAATGATATATTACATTTGACTGACAATGTTTCAATGCTGGAAGAGTAATATGTTTAGTGAACACACTAACATGAAGTCTAAAGTTGCATTTCTTTATTTTTTGTTTCACATATTGTATTTAAATGCGTTAATAAAAGTGATTTTCTAGGACAAGCTATAAAGATTCTTAATTTACACAAGCTCATTTTCCATGATATATCTTTCGCTGACAAAAGACATAATAAAATAAATTTAGTAAAGGTCCCTCTGTGCTTGTATCCCTGATTCTAGATCAGCGATTCTCAAACTAGTGTGCCGTGAGAGATTTGCAAGTGTGCCATGAAAGTTTTGAAAAATATTTCGGAGAGCCATCAGCAAAGACTGTAACAGCGATCAGACTCACGGGGCCAGGGTGGGAGGACTTGATGGCAGTTTGCAAGGGTTGGAGCGCAGCGTGACACGCAGCACCCACCGGAAGTGGATCACCGGGAGAAATTGTTGCAACGCATTTCAGAGCATGCGCAGTAGTCCATAGAGAGGCCGCAACGCTCCTTTCTCAAGCTCTCCAAGAACGCGAGCCCTGTACCAACTTCACCAGCACCATGTGATAGGATATCGACACCTTCTATTTATGATCTGCCTGTATACTTCTTCCCTCATGTGAGTGGATATTTGTTGATTCTTTTAATAAATGTTGTGAGATACTACACTAATGCCCTGTACACAGGGTCAGATTTTCCGACGGAAAATGTGTGATCGGAGCTTGTTGTCGGATATTCCGACCGTGTGTGGGCTCCATCGGACATTTTCCATCGGAATTTCTGACACAAAGTTTGAGACCAGGCTATAAAATTTTCCGACAACAAAATCCGTTCGCCTCAATTCCGACCGTGTGTGGCCAATTCCGACACACAAAGTGCCACGCATGCTCAGAATAAATTCTGAGACGGAACAGCTCGGTCTGGTAAAATTAGCGTTCGGAATGGATATAGCACTTTCGTCAGGCTGCAATGTTTTAAATTGTTTAATGCAGCGCACTCTCTTCTTCTTTATAATGCTAGAAGAATTAAGTAGTTTTGCTGCTCATATTCACGCAGACTTCTCACAAACTTCTTTCTTTATTATTTATCATGATTTCATCAATATATTTTGATTTGTCACATCTGACCAAAAAGGTATAATTTTTTTTTTTTTGGTTTGTATTTTTTTCAAGCCTGATCTTGTTTTTTTTTTTTTTTTTTACTCCAGAATATTTTTGTGTGTGTTTTGTGTGTCAAGTTACCACAACACCATTATTATCTTGTATTATTTAATCTCAAGAAGGTTGCTTGGTGTTGGTGTCTCTTGTTAATTTCACATTGTATTTTAGAAATGTACCTGCCTCCTCACAAACAAACTGTCCTTTTTGAAGGAAAACACACACAGGTAAGTATAATAAAACAAAAAATCCTTTATTAAGGGCTCAGAACCAAACAAAGAGGGAGGCAACGCTGGATAAACAGCAGAAATTGGCGAAGCCTTTGACCCCCAGGGCACACATCAATTATTTTACAGCAAAATTGGTGGCCTGAGGAGTCCTTATCTAAGGGAGTGCAGTCTGGTCCAGAAGTCCAAGAGATCATGAAAGCAGCAGATGACATGTATGTTCCCAGGCTGTGGTCATACAAGAGCCTGCATCTTTTGCCAGACCAGACTGAAACCAGGCCATCACTCTCTGGTCTTCCTTACACGCTTCCTTCCCGGCTGTGGCTCTGGTGTTGGAGGTGTGGCAGGAGGAGGAGTAGGACCTGGAGGAGGAGGAGGACCTGGAGGAGGAGGAGGAGGACCATGGGTGAGCTCACAAATGTGGGCATGTGAGTTGGCCCCTCAACCCCATTTTTAGAGCTTCTAAAATTACAAACTCGCATAAGAGGCGTTGGCCCTCCTTCGTTTGCATCATTTTACATGCAGTTAGCTCACCAAAATCCTGTTCCACACTATGGGGTGTTCTGAGGGCCTCAGTAGCCTTCCAAAATAGGCCTATTGCAGCCTCCTCCAGGTTACTCCTCTTCCTGCCACTTTGTCTTTGAAGGCGGAGGGGAGGGACCTGCTTGGCCTGGCCACCTCCTGGCTGAGACTTTCCTGTGTATGAAAAAGGGACATGGTTTTAGTTTTTGGTTCCTAAATCACAATCATAAATTAGTACTCCAAACTAACATCTATTTAACATCATTAATTGGACAACCAGAAATATTTTGAAGAATGCTATACTTGACTCAAGCTGGGCTCCTCCACATGTTGCTGCCTGGAAGGCCCAGGTTGGGTGTCAGAAGCCTCAGCTGGGGGGGAAGGAAGCGTGGAAGGAAGAGTGGAGAGTGCTGGCCTGGGTTCAGTCTGACCTGCCAGAAAATACAGCCTGTCATAGTACCACAGCCTGGGGAGATAAATGTCATCTGCAGCTCCTGATCTCTGGGAATCCTGGACCTTCTTGTGCTCCCTTAGATAAGTGCTCCTCATGCCACCAATTAGGATCTTCAAATAGGTGATGTCTGCCGTGGGGATCACCAGCTTCACAAATTGCAGCAAATTATCCAGCGCTGCCTTCCTCTTTGTTTGGTTCTTATAATCAGGGTGGTTCACCTGCCACAGACAGGGCAGCTCCCTGAACATATCTATGAAAATTGGCCTAAAGTCCTGATCATTGACTAGATCCATTTTCACTGCAAGACACAACACCAGACAAACCCTAATGTCAGCCTAAAGTCTTCTAAACTTGTCCAAATACAGGCCTCAATCTAGAAGCAGTATAGGCCCAGTTTAAAATCTTACCTTCGTTATCACGATTGGCGCCTCCGATACTCCTTCCTCCGCTCACAGATCGTACGTACTACGCACGCGTGTTACGCTTTATATACACTGCGCATGCGTGAAACTCCGCCCGCCCCTGACGTTCTTTCTAGTCTATTACCCGCCCCTTCTCGTTTGGCGCAGTGAGGAAAGAGCACATGGCGGAGACACAGCAGGTGCGTGCTAATTACACCAACGAGGAAGAGGAGGAGGAAAGCCCGGAGCCAGAAATGTCCCGATCCCGGAGGAGACAATTTAAGGCCTCAAATATGTCCTTTGGGGAGATGTTGGAGATGGTCAACATCCTGAAGAGGGCCGACTATGACGGGAAGTATGGACCTTACCCCAACCCCAATGTCAGAAAGGCCAAGATCATGGCGAAAGTTGTCAAGAGTCTGCAGAAGAATTTTGGGGTACGACGATCGAAAGATCAACTCAGGAAGCGGTGGTCAGACCTAAAATTAAGGGAGCACGAGCAGTACAGAAGGATCAGGAGAGTGCTGCAAAAAAGTAAGTAGTTGTCCTGTGTTCCTATTCTTTATTTTTCGAATGTTCGTGCTGCTCCATATGTTTTTCTTAACTGCTGTACATTTTAAAATGGCTTCTTTCATGTTCATGGGCACAATATTCATTCATATGAAACATTGTTTGTTCAGCATAGAAAACACAATGTCTTGGACATATGCATTTGAATACATTTTTGCTAGCCTACTTCTCGTCAAATAATTTTGGTGTCTAGATGGGTTTGTAACTAGAATGAAATGCAAACTAGATTCTGTGTAAGGAGAGGACACTCAGCAGCTGTTTACACATCTGGACACTGGAGCACTAGTGGGGGACACCAGAACACCCTTTTTATTAGGGGCTCCCACACAGGTGCTCCAGTGTATACTATAGGGGTAACTCCATCTGTGAAGCTTGTACAAAACAGGTAAGTATTCAAGCTTGACAAAGGAAAAAAAATATTTCTTCATCTTGCAACGCTGCCAAAATAGACAATTGTACCCCACTTCCAAGCAATGTTTCATATTCCTATTCTGTCATAAAATATCTGTGTGCTAAGTATACCTATTTTTTTTTACATAGGGGAGAAAAGACTCGGAGGACACCACTCATCCGAGGAGACAACAGACCACCCCACCTCATGAGGAAGTGGAAATCCACCAAAGTCAACAGGAGGAAGAAGGAAACGTGGTGGAAATTGTTACAACAGGTGAGTGTCTGCAACCACAGGCTCAGGTAAGAGATGGATGCCGGCATATTTATAATACATGTGTTTTTTTATATAAATTTTTAGGTGATCGTGATGTTGTGGATGAAGGACATTTCACCAGTGAGAGTGCCCAGATCCTGATCGGGAGATCATGGGGTGTAATAGGGACTTGGAAAATATCCAGAAAAACATCAATGATGTTAAAAACAAAATGAAGAACATCACTGATGTTTTAGGGAGAGTTTAAAACCCCTTGAAATCCCTAATGTAGTTTGCATTTTTTTCCACAAAAAATTGTTGCACCTTTTTTTACATAGTGTCGAAAAGCCAAATTTTGAAGATGCACACAGTGTGTCAACATGTGCTATCTTCCATCACGGGAGATCAATGGACGTGTTTTGTGGGTGCAACCCCTTGCTCAATAATAAAGTAGCTGAGAGATAGGGGTTGTCTGGCATATTGATGGCCCCCCTACCCGCAAAGTATTCAAGGTATCTTAGACGGACCTCGTGGGCACTTAGGGGGGGCAAGCCAGGACGGCCAGCCTCAAGCACCGTCAGGTTTGGTTCATTTCCATGAATTCCGGCCTCAGGCCCCACTGAGGCAGCATAGTTGGCAGAATTTCACCTTAAAAAGTTGTGGAGAACACAGCACGCCAGAATGATATGATTCAGTTTATACTCCGCCATGTGTATGGGTGTAAGAAATAGGCGGAACCGGCTGGCCATGATTCCAAACATGTTATCCACCACTCTTCTGGCTCTGGCCAGCCGGTAATTAAAAACCCTCTGGTCCAGGGTGAGGGTCCTCATTCGGAATGGCCGCATAAGATGGTCCCCCAGCGCAAATGCTTCATTCGCAACGAAGACGAATGGGAGTCCTTCCACATTGTCTTCTGGAGGTGGCAAGTCCAAGCTGCCATTCTGGAGATGCCTGTAGAACTCCGTCTGGGCGATGACTCCACCATCTGACGTCATGCCATTATTCCCCACGTCTACATACAGGAACTCATAAGTAGCCAACACCACCGCCAACATCACAATAATATTGAACCCCTTATAGTTGTAATAGTATGACCCCGAGTTGGGTGGTGGGACGATGTGGACGTGTTTCCCATTAATTTCCCCTCCGCAGTTAGGAAAGTCCCACCGCTGGGCAAAGTGGGAGGCCACAGTCTGCCATTTCTGTGGGTTGGAAGGAAACTGTGGAGTCAAACAAGAAAAATAAATTAATAATTTTGCACATAAACATGGAAAGCAGATTAGACACAAACATTCTTGGTCAACATCAGTATAACATTTAGTTTCGGGAGTATTTAAAGACAAAGGTATAAGGTCCACCTATCAGATTTCTCCTCCCCCCATGGGCCATTTCTAAAATTTTATGGGGGGGGATATGTTTTGGACAGGTAACCCTCTCCACTTCATTGAGAGATAAATGCCTAAATAATGTGTATTACTTTGGCCAGCCCCTCCTTACTTACACTATTGGCAGCCCACTGGACAGGTAAGAAGTGTCATAATACAAAGATATAAATACACACTGTACACATTTAAGCCCATTTTGACATTCTGCTATTACCTATCAAGATAATAATAGGATACAAAAACTTTAAACAGTACCATTTGAAAGTATTCAGGCAGGCCCTTGCACTACATGCTTTGGGGAATTCATCCATAAATCTGACCACTAAAGAGGTGGGTATAGTGTGTATGGGTTTGGCAAAGTCAGCAGATAGATGATTGGTATCAGCTGAGTTAGCAGTTGGCGGGAGGGAGGGTTCCAAATGATTTTGGGACACAAAAAAAAGCCTCTGGCACTCTGCCTGAATTTCAAAGCACAAATCACAATTTACCAAATTTTAGGGGGTATTTAGGGTAAAGCACTACTATGGAGCTGATAAAATACATTGTTAAGTAACTACACGAGGTGAATATAGGCCCAGGAGAGCATGCTGGGGAGGTAAGTGAAGGCAAATATGTTTGAAGGGCAAAAAAAAATTACATAAAAAGCCAGCATGCATGAGGACAAAGGGGACATTCACAGCATATTACAATCATGGTAATTAGGGAATGAGGAAAGAAATACAATATATTATCAAACATTAAATACAATAAACTTTGATATTAAAGGATAAAAATCTTACCTTAATATACTCCTTCTGCAGGACCTGGATGATGGCAGAACAGGTCTCTGGGATAATGATCCCCAGAGCCTAGGGGGAGATGCCTGTGGAGAACTTGAGGTTCTGCAAGCTTTTCCCCATTGCCAAGTACTGCAGGGTGGCGACTAGCCTCTGCTCCGGAGTGATGGCTTGCCTCATGCAGGTATCCTGCCTGCTGATATAAGGGGTCAGCAATGCCAACAAACGGTGAAATACGGGGTCCGTCATCCAGAGAAAGTTCCTGAAATCATCAGGATTATTCTCACGGATCTCGCGGAGCAAAAGCATGTGACAGAACTGGTCACGCTGGCGCAACCAATTCTTGGTCCATGAACTCCTCCCCACCCTGTTCATGGACTGGGCTTGTGTCAAGGTCAAGGTGTGTCAACACCAAGCCCCCGCACAGCATGAATGCTACGAGGAGTAAGTATATGCAACATGGCTAGAAAACGGTCGGCTGCTCAGACCGAAGTAACAGAACGCACTGAAGAACAGCAAGGCCTGTGAAGAGCGACCTGAAAAACAGTAATGAACGAACAAGAACACAATGACAGAGTCAAGGGTAATTCGCTGCACGCACAGAAGACCAGATACAAACCCACAAGCACAAACTGAACAGCAGAAAACGATCTGAAAACCAAAAGTCTGAAAAAGCGCGAATCGTCTCTCACCAAACTTTTACTAACACGAGATTAGCAAAAGGAGCCCAAAGGGTGCCACGCTTGGTTCTGAACTGCCCTTTTATAGTCTCGTCGTACGTGGTGTACGTGACCGCGTTCTTGGCGATCAGAAATTCTGACAACTTTGTGCGACCGTGTGTATGCAAAACAAGTTTGAGCCAACATCCATCGGAAAAAAATCCATAGATTTTGTTGTCGGAATGTCCAATCAATGTCCGATCGTGTGTACGGGGCATTGACTTAATAATTAAATAATTAAGTACAATTAAATAAGTTCTTCACCACAAAAATGGTTAAATGTTTTCAGGTGTGCCATGAAATGCCATGAGAATGTCTTCAAGACAAAAAAGTATGAGAAACACTGTTCTGGATAGTCCACCCTATGCCAGGTATTTGTCAATGTGCAGGTTCACCCATCATCTTATGCATTATTACATTTCCAGAAATAGAACTTAAATCTATGTGCAATTTGAAAAAAAAAAAAGACATTAATGGTTTATGAATAGCCCTCAGGACGAGCATAAGACTAATCTTTCTATGGCGCAATCTTACTTACCAAGTTTCTTTTACAGTCTGGTTTATTATGTAATTACAAACGTCATAATAATCATCTTGATTCAGTCATGTAGATTAGTATATAAATCTGTGATAGTATTATGAATATAATATTTCCAGATTAGGTCATCAAAATTTGTTCTTAAATCTTCACCTTATACAGTTTCTGCATTGTATATAACTCTTAACAATTCATTAAAATAATTGAGCACTGTCTGTGATTCTTTTTTTATTTGCACATACAATTTTTCAGGGGTATTTTCAGGGTATGTCCCCTTCAAGATTCTATTGTTAAGATTTTCATTCAGGTTTTGTCTATGTGAATGGAAGAGGAAGATAAAAATTCTCTTTTTACACAGTTTTTACGAGAACAGGTGTCCTTGTTGGAAGATTTCCTCTCACCTTCTGTTCTGTGACTACAGTAAAATGTACGAATAACCTGTTCTGGGACATGGGACAAATAGAGAGCAATAAAAATCTGACAAAAGATTCTAATCCACTAAATCTAAAACTTTGTTAACCGATTAAATGTTTCTTCTGCAGTAGAAGGTAAAAAGAGAAGTCAATAATCACTGAGAGAAGGATTGATCCTTTTTTAAATAGGCAATACATAGGCCTTGTGCCAAACTTTTGGTACCATAATTGTCATTAACAAGCACATTAACAAATAAAATGTTCAGAATCTTAAATTGTATTTGTCTCCAATGTCCAAATCCCTTTTTTTCATTTTTAGGGGGCCTCCTTCCTACTACTGATTGATTTAAGAGGTTATCCACACCAGCTCGCATGATAAAACAATCCGTTTTACCACGCAGGCTGGTGTCTGATGTGAAGCAGTGGTGCCTTGTGTTGTTGCCACTCAAGGCACAGTTTACTTTTTTTTTACTTTATTTTACATTTCATCCATTCCTAAGCACCGCAGCACACTATGATGAGAACTGGGCTCATAGTAAACAAAATATTTTCTATGTACCCTAGCAGTGAACCTGCATTGATCTGTGCAGATTAATGCAGGTCACCACAAATGGTATAAACAAGCCCTTCATTTTTTTTTTTAGGATTATTCTGACTCTCTTTAGTATCTTATTTCTATTTGTGTTCTGTGACTTTTTTGAAAATATTATTCTATATGTTGCAGAGTGGTTTATTGGATACTATATTTCTTTTTTTATGTTCTATATGTACTTTTTTAAATCTTATGGCAAATTAAATCATGATATAAGCGTTATTCCTCAGACCCTTTTCTAATATGACATATTAGATAGGCACCCTGCACAAGGAGAGAGAGTAGCAGTGATTGGTCTTTGTCACAGGAAGCTTCCTGTTCCCCTTACTTGCTATTCCGGCGCCTGCACCCAACGCTAATCGAAGAATCGGCTTGGGTGAGGACATCACTGGATCCCTGGACAGATGGGGGTGCCGTTGCTGAGGACTTCGAAACCGCATTGGTGAGACGGATGGTAGCTATGTGAACCAGAGGGATACCTCGTCAAGGGGGACATCGTCGTTTGGATACAGCTACTACGCCTGTTACCCCTGCAGGGGCGAGGCGCTCTGGTGAGTGCAATCGCAGGAGGGGGATGCGGATGGAAGAGGGGAGCACTAAAGAGTCACTTCTATTTTCATTTGTGCACAGATCACTGCTCACAGACTGTTAATTTACTTTTTGGGAGTTTTACATTTTTATCTTTTTATTTTTTTTTTATTTCTTATTTTTTGTTCATTTTTTTATACACGGAATTTGTGTGTATTATATATATATATATACACATACACACATTGTATCACACTTTTGCTCTTAATATTTGTTGAATGTTACACTAGGTTTATTTTTGATTGAAGCCTTATTCACTTATAGGGAGAATTGGCAATATCCAGATTAGTTTTTATCTTTTTTATATCAATTTACACATAGGTTCTAATTTAAATTTTATTTATCTTCTGAACAGTGCCACTTCCCCTTTACTATAGTTCCATCTAGGTGGTGTTCCCAATTAGGGAGGCTGCAGTTCTTTATTCTCCTAAGCGCGGATACCTGTCTTAACCTTTTCTAATATGAACAGTTATAATAAGCTATGCTTTTTAAGATTAAAAAAAATCTATCATTGTTTTGCTACTCCGCAGAACAATTTTATCTCTTTTGAAATTCGAGGGTGGAGCTTCAGTCCAAGACCTTTCTTTGTATTATGCCCCTAAATTTTTGACCAGAGTGGTCAACTGGTTCCACAGCAGCTCTGCTAAGCAGTGGGCCTCTATAGAAACCATGCAATTTCTGAACACTTTCCTGGATTGAACCTGCCTTAACAGGGGGTTCTCCACCCCTTCCCCTTCTTACATTTCAATTCCTTCACCTTTGGGATAGATATATAGACAGGATCTCCTTATCTTTTGTGGGGTCTATGACTCCCCTTTTGGGGGAACCTAAAGTTTCCTAAGGCTCTACCCCGCACAACATTTCTAACCTGGCATAAGTCTGAGTCATGCCAGCTGGTTTTATGAGATGGGATGATAAGCCCTCTTTTCTCAATCATCCCTATTGGATCCACGTCCATATCTTATTGGTTGGAATATTGTCAAATCTTGTCCTTTTTTTGCACCTTTCCTAATAGGGATTTTTTGGTTAGGGACCCCACTTCATTAGAGGATCTGCTCCTTTGAGACTCCATGCGTGATTGCACCCTCTCAGTGATATATACCATCCTTGTGTGTTGCGCACATCCTGATCTTTCTGATTATACAGACAACTGAGCAACAGAACTTGATTTTTTGATCCCATCAGAAGACTGGGATAAATCCTTTATACTTACTCACTGTTTATCCTTAGCCAGTGGGGCTCATGAAACTAGCTTCAAATTACTCTCTAGGCTCTATCCTTCTGTGACTGATCTCTACGGCATTTTTTAACACCAGACCGGGCAGTTATCCTGTGCTATTGGAAATCAACACAGGCTCAAACTCTTTTGGAATGAGTTTCTGAGATGGACCATATTGAGCGTATGGAGGCTCTCAATGCACGTAAACTGGGCACCTATGACCAGTATCACCAAACTTAGCTCTCCTGGGAGGTCTTTGAACTTTTGCAAAAAATTCAGAGATCTCTTCATGGCACGTTGAAGTGGAACCGCCCTGCTTAGTATTATATTTTCCTCTGGGCACCGTGTTAGGTTTTTTTTTTTTCGTTATTCTCACATCCCCTGACCCTCTCTTTTACTTTCCTTTCCTATTGCTTTTTACTGCCTTTGTCCTTTTTCTTTCAAGTTTACCTGTCCCACATTGATTGGCCTTGTAATTTATCTATATGTACTCCTTTGTGGGGTCAGCTCTGTTCTCCGACCTTTACATGCAGTTATTTTTGTCTATAGAGTAAAGCCTCATACACACGATCGGATATTCCGCAGACAAAACCTCGGACTTTTGTCCGAAGGCGTGTGCCTGGATTTTGTCTTGCATACAAATGGTACAAAATTGACGGCCAACAAACCCTAACGTAGTGACGTACTAGATGTACTACGAGCTGAAAAAGAGGAAGTTCAATTGTCAGGCACCACCCTTTGTGCTCCTTCTGCTAATTTCGTGTTAGTAGAAGTTTGGTGAGTGTTGATTTGTGCTTTTCATTTCGCACTTTTCAGTTGGCACTTTTCAGTTAGTTTCTGCATGGCTGTTAATCAACCAGCCATGTTGCAGAATCGGAGGATATAACGCGTTTTTTAGTATTGGCCTTGGAGTTATTGCTTTGACCCAAGTCCAGTCCAGGAACAGGAGGAGGAGGATTTCTTGGACCAAAAATTGGTTGCTTTATTAATCGTGACCAAGTATGTCATATGCCTTTGCTGCGGGAGCTCCAGGAGAATAATCCAGATGATTTTCAGAATTATCTCCGGATGATGGACCCCTGCTTTCACCAACTCTTGGCATTGTTGAACCCCTATATTAAGAAGCAGGACACATGCATGAGGCTTTTATTTTATTTTTTGGTTGAATAATGATTTGATTTGGTATATTTTCTATATTTGTGGATGCATAGAATGCACGTTTTGGTTAAGTTCTATTGGCAGATAGCATGTCTAATTTTATTTGTTTTCTTTTTTTAATGCACAATAAAAAAATTGTGGAGAATAATACTTGGCTATGTGTTTTACTTCAAATGACAGTTTGGGAGTAGTCAGTTACATTTTAAAAAATACAATGTAAAATTAACAACGGACATCAACATAGTTGTATCTTTGATCTTAAAAAATACAGGATAATGGTGTTGTGGTAACTTGCACCAAAAAAAAAATAAATAAATAACAAGCATAATAATATTATTCTTGATATCACTAGAAAAAAAGCCTTTTAAAATTTGTTTGCAATAACTCCATCAGTATCACCAGCAAAGCAGCTTCATTATTATCCCATTAAAGAAGAAGAGAATGTGCGCTGCATTTCGAGATTTCATAATTTGCCACGTCACGAATGTTAATTCTGCATTACGAATGCTAGTTTACAAGACCGACTGCTTCTGACTCGTCCTTGCTTCTGATCATGCGTGTTTGTACTTTGGACTTTTGTCCAACGGACTTGTGTACATACGCTTGGAAAATCCAACAACAGACATTTGTCTGCAGAAAATTTTAAAGCCTGCTACCCAACATTTGTCCACAATTGTCTGATGGAGCATACAAATGGTCTGATTTCCCACCAATAGCCTATCACCACACATTTCCCGTCGGAAAATCGGATCGTGTGTACGAGGCTTTAGTAATATAAATTTTTCTTTTAACATATTGTAATAGTGTTGTTATAGACGGGATTTATCTATTTGATCAGTATTTTGTTTCCATGCATTATCTTGTTTATATGAAAATCTTTATTAAATTTAAAAACTATCATTTCACACAGAGCATATTTTTTTTAGATAGGATATCTGTAAAATTTCACATAAAATTACCATGCAGTATGTTAATGCATTTAAGCTTTTTAGTAGCAACACTTGAGACAAAATATGAGCCAGGTTTTATAATCTTTAATCCCATACCCACTGCTCCAGCAATAACATGCACAATACCTATAAACTGCTCGTACCGGTAACATCCACATGCATTACCTTTTGTACATATAACTAAAAACCCACACAACCCCTCCTGTTTACCTGACCCTCTGCTTATTTTTTCCTCTCTGTCTGTAATTGGTACACCATTGAAGTATGTTTTAAAAATTATAAAAGGCAAGTATCTTGATCAAGAGTAATAAAAGAAAAGAGCATCACATGATTTCTAAGGCCTCATTTACACTGCTGCTGGTAAACAGATGTTTAAGAGCAGTTGGGCGTTTTTTTTCAGCTGCCCCTGAACTCTCCTCTATGTTATCTTATCAGTACATGTACACAGGGTCATTTATAGTCGTTTCTAGGCAGCTGAGTTCAGAAGCATTTTTTGGAATGCTTTAGGACGGATGTTCAGAGGCATTTGAAACGCCCAAATGCATGTAACAGCTTGTAAACACGTGTAAACATGGTAACTCGTTTCGTTTACAGGCGTTTTTAATGGAGATACATTTTTGACTATTCAAAAACCCTACTAAACACAGATAAATGCAGCAAGTAAATGCAGCAAAACAGACATTTTTAAATGTTGTTTACTATCGGTCAAGTTAAATTGTTCAGGGAAGGTTGTAAAACTTCTTGTGTACATTAAGCCTAACTGATATTTACGACAACTATACTTTATTTAAAACTGGTCAAACTGAAAATGAATCATCAAGATGGTAACAACAATTAGTAAATAACAAAATAGCTATAACGATAAATAAGTGAAGAAATGCATTTCATAAGTGAATAAAAAAAAAACGAAATTGGAAACATGCAAATCTGGAATTTTACCACACTCTCCTTCTCAATGAAAAATGATGATTTAATAAATGTGTATCTTAAAGATAAGAAAAAAATCATATTCTTCTCACTGTACAAATAAATTATTTCAGCTTCTGACAGTTAATAAAATATCTTGCTTTAAAAAAGTGAAGATTTAGTAAAAACAAAAGATAGTTATGCAAAGATTTTTTTAAAATGTAGTTATGTTCCTACAGATGATTTTAGAACCCTTTAGAGATTTGATTTACTTTGTTCCTTTTGTTCTTATGTATGTTTCAGAGCCATCTTTGCTCTTTCTGCAGCTGTTTCTTCCTTTCTTCTTTAGCATTGCTCAGAACACACTGAGGAATTCTCAGTCAATAGTCTCCAATACAGAATTGTTCATGATCTGCACCCAATAATCCCTTGGTAATAAGTTTAAACGCCTTCCTACTCTTTCTTACAATTGTGATTCCAGGAAAAAAAAAAAAAAAGAGTTCCACTTAATAAGGTAGGTTGGGCGAGAGTATAAATGTCCTCATTTTAGATGTGTATGTATGTTTTTATCTCCATGAAGTGACACTTCATAAACTAACTTATGCTCCATTACAGTGTACTATATTTGTATTATATACTGTTTCGAGACTGATCTAGTTTGTAGTGCTCTGTGCATGGCAGGTAAAATATGCATACAGTCTCTGGCTCAGTGAAACTTAGCATTAAGCATAGTCACACATATCTTTTCGAAAATAAGTTTTGACCTACCAGTATGTGTTTGGGAGGTACATAAACAGATATAATCTATGTAGTCACATGTTAACCATGTGTATGTCACATGTCTACCTGGTATAATTTCATATAAATAAATGTATTGCATTTTTGTTTGGTAAATATAGGGCTCTACATACACTATAGTAACTTTAAATACAATAAGCATTAGAAATTAGCCCCTAATCCATATATTAAGGGAAACGATCATTTGTAACTTCAAATAGTAACTTTTTCCCAAGTTGCTATGTTGGATGTAGAGGTAAGACAATTGTGTAGCAATAGACAATTGATTACACTTGCCCACAATTGACACTATTTGGGCAGCTGTTATCAGAACATCGCTAGATATTAGAAAGGCTTAGCATTACACAAATGGTCTACAAGTGTCTTGGTAAGTAGTTGGATAATGACATTTTAGGACAGAAAATTAAAGGCCACACACAGGCCAAATATTGGTCAGTATTGACCGGTTCAGCAGAAACCTGCCAACATTTGGCCTGTCCGAGAGAAGCTGGCCTAACGAGTGGCTTTTATCGAATGGGCATGCTGTAAAACCAGCATCTGATCAGTGCTTGCATCCAATGTGAGCGCTCTGCAGTGTGATCTGGCAAGGAAGGGGGGCCGGCACAAAACAGTTTCCCTGTCAGAACTCAATAGCTCAGTGGGGGAGATTACCACACTAACATTGCTTCGTTAGTATGGGGACTCTGGGTTTTTTTTTCATTCCGCCCTCCCCTACCTAGCTTTAGATTGGACTGTGTATATTTATTCTGATACCTGTCATATTTGTATTCTCTCGGTCTGGACTATCAATAAGGTCTAACTCTCTAGAAAAAAACAAGGGTTGCTTGTCCAGAATTTTTACTGGAGGAGAAATACAGTATGTGAACTGTGTGTGATGCCCATTTACTGGGTCCCAGAAAAAGATGGTTTTCAAAATGCTTCTGTGCTACAAGCATGTTGCCTTATTCTCCAAAATTATTTATCTCAGTACAAAACCATGTACAAAACACTACAGTGTCAAGCATCCCCACTTCATAGCCCCACTTCATAACCTCAAAATTATTGCTCAAAACTGTAGTTGTATGCCTGCTTTTGTACTGAGGTAAATAAAGATTTAAGAAGACTGCAACATAGATTGCAGAAACATGTACCAAAGAAAAAGATGAGTATCCCACTAATAAAAGAAGGTAGTACTCATTCAATAACTCACCGGGGGGGGGGGGGGGGGTGTTGTCTAAAGATGACTGCTATGGAATCTGAAAAATAAACAACAAAAAGACACTACACACCAAAATGACTGAACTACAAATTTATTGAGTAATGGGCTGAAGACCAACAGCATAAATGCCCTAACTATCCTCATATAATCCTAACAACCACCTGAGTCCCCCTATTAACCCCTCCCAGACTAGAGCCATGGACCACCCTTACAAAAAGGGAAGAATACAGTTCCAAAGCGGGGCTGAGCCACCCCACCACAAAACAGAGGTAACACTCATTGCACAGAGTGTGGTGCTCCACCTTAAAGCCACAGTGGGCGAATGAGGCACCAGCACTAAGTAGGACAGAGATGCATACCTGCCCAAGAGGGGCTACATGCACATCTGCAAAATCTGCCGAGTCACTCAAGCTGTAGTGTAAGGCCACAAGTAAAAGCTCTGCTTGGTGGTGAATGGAGGAATCTGTTGAGATGGAGTTATGGCCATGGGCCTTTTGCTTAGTCCAGACTGAAAGGGTCTGGGAAACTGTTATGATAATAACCATCAGTGTCATAGCAGGGCCTGCCAAGGAAAAAAGAATATTAAGCTTGTTAACCACATATAATAACAGTAAAACTAAAATAAAAAATGAAAAGTGTTAAACCCTAAGTTGCAGTACAAACAATAAAAATATATATATTTTTTTTAAAGTGCCTCTGTCGCTCCACACATACACGTGAATGTATGTGGGACATACACGTCTATGTAAACAGCAATTGCACCACACATGTGCTATCCCTGCAAACATCAGAGTGAGAGCAAGAATTCTTTGGTCATAAGTCACAGTTATTTTTTGGCCATAACTTGCAAAGGCTTTAAAAGCAATGCCTATGGGCAATTTTTGACATGTTTTTTATCTATTTACTTGATGCACCCCCATCTTTTTTATAGTACAAAAAATGGATATTATATTTGGCTGTGTGTACCAAAATTAATTTTAGTGTATTTTTTCTTAAGAATATGCATTTAGTAACTAGTGCATATATTGTGCAACATACAAAATTGCATCTGCTACCATTTTATTCTAAAGAGCCTCTGCAGTCAGAAAATATGTAATGCTTGGGGTTTTCAAATAATTTTCTAGGGAAAATGCAGATTTTAACACATGCAAAAAATGTTAAAAAAAACTGCCCCCGGAAGACAAGTACTAAAGTAGCCCATAGATGAGTCATTTTTTTTTCTTTTCATTTAACCAGCAGGCTGAACAAAAAATGTCTCAGTTCCCCCATCCACACATTTGAGATATTGTATTCTAACAGCGGGGAGACACTGTCAGAATACACTGATCAGTGTTGCTGGCTATAGGCTGATCGAGTGGGAAAAACCTGACAGGGTGGTCTTACAGAAATCAGTACGTAGATTGACTTCTGTACAACCAAAGGACTCATACATGGAAAGAAATGCAGCCAGTCCCTGCTGACCCGGCTGAATTTTAATCTATCTATGGCCAGCTTGTGTCCTGAACTGTACTGCATGACTAAGAAAAGAGGATTTTTGCTTGTACATGATTGGATGACAAAAGTCAGCACAGCTTTACCTCATTTATTGACTTACCAAGTGAAGATTTGCTTATCCAATCATGTAGTAGTTACAACAGATTCTGCTTTGCACAGGATTGAATGACAGCAGTGAACAAAACAAGTGAAAACTGTGAAACTGCTATTTTTAGTAAATCAGCCCCGTTTAGTCATCTAACTCATTGGAAATGGTGAGTTTGACTTACTAAAGGGCAAATAGGCTTTGCAAGAGAATATTCACTTGCCTTAGAGTAGATTTGTTGTGAAAATTCACTATGCAGAAAACCCCCAATTACATACAAGGAAAAAAAAAAAAATACTTTTGCTTGCACAAGTTTGGATGAAGGAAGCCAGCAGAGCTTCACCACTTGTGTGCAAAGTAAAAATCCCTTACGAAGTGCAGAGCTTATTTGCCTATAGTAAATCAAAGTATTCTCTGTATGGCTTACTATCTCATCTGAATGACTGTTAAAGGGTAACAATAAAGGTTTTGGGTCAACTGTATGCTATTATTTAAAGTTAAGACATTTTTAAACTGGTGTTTAAACACCTAATACATTTGAGCCCCATATGCATTCAGCTGCTCAAAGATATTCACATATAAAATCCCATTTAGGAAAGAATATTGTATGGTTAGGAAATGTAAATGATGAGTGGGAGGCACATAGGAATCAATCCACAGTGTCCATAATTAGAATTTAGTCACAGACAAATGTTTATTACAGGCTTCATATGTGTTTTTTTTTTTTAGTTTTGTTTTGGGGGGGGGGGGCAATTTTATTAAGCTGCCACCTATAAAGGTCTTGTGAGCTTCCCATAGAGTGGCACAGGAAAGTACAGAGGAACCATTAGACAAGAAGCACTGTACTCCTTCAGGGCTTC
Organism: Aquarana catesbeiana; assembly: GCF_042186555.1. NCBI lineage: Eukaryota > Metazoa > Chordata > Amphibia > Anura > Ranidae > Aquarana > Aquarana catesbeiana. Next base: position 262,650,800 of record NC_133325.1, on the reverse strand, counting down.
TTGAATAGAGAAGATGAGCAGAGGATCACTGAGGAAACATCTCATAGAGCAAAGTATCTATTTCACTAGGTCAGAAGCTTCATGTATGGCCTACTGCATTGTGGTTAGACCACACTACAGGTAGAATAGCCACTGAGGAAATCTGTGGGATAGTACACATTGTCAATATGGGAGGTGTCAGGGCAAGCTCAATAAAATGTATAATGTTTCCTAGTAGGGTGATGTATAATCAAGCTATATTATACTAGTAAGCTGTGGAATTGTCCAGCAGAAGCCACAGATAGGTGGGTTACTGGGCTACGGGGGATCATAACGATGAATATGAGGAAACAATACAAGATTGCAGTAACAGAAACATTCTTTTCACATAGGAGACCAATGCCTTAAACAAGTTATTCAAAGCACAGTAGGTAGCTGTTACTGGCACATCCTGGGCTGTATCCGTAATTTTAGGTACCCTTCTTCTAGATCCCTAATTTGATTATTACAAGAAAAATGGACTGAATGGGGAATGGCTATCAAAATGCCCCATTTTTTCCGTTGCCACATAAAATTGAGCCTATGTGGGGTGTATTCATTTAGGGGATAAAGTCTTGTAAAAAATGTGTTTCTTGCAAGCCTTTTCAAAGGCTGATTTGAGTCCTGGGCACTTAAAGAAACATGTGTAAGAGCCATTGTTGCAGTCCCCACTCAGGGAGTTTGCCAACCAGAAAAAGAAAGAGTCTGAAGTTCAAGAGGCTATGAGAGCACCTTGGTGGCTTCAGTGGGTTGATAGGTGCAGGTGATTCTTTTGGTGGAACATAGTGCATTTTTGGCCCAATAGACTTCAATGGGAGTGCCTGAAAAGTGCAAGAAAAGCAAATGCAGAACACATTTACATATGTTTTTGATGTGTTTTTTTGCAGGTTTTGTGTTTAACATTTCCTTCTTCTACAGAAAGAAAAAAAAGCATGAAAATGCATCATAAATGCACCTAAAAACACACACAAAAACGTGGTACAATATGGCACTAAAAAATGCAGAACCACTAGTGTGAACCTAGGTTACGAATATTACTCAGGGAAGAAGGATACCTCCAATGAAGTAATGTATCAGTTTGTCACAGTTGTTTCTCTGTCGGGTCCTGCTTATGCCCGACTTAATGCACACTAGAAGATGTCCATTCCAGTCCGCCATGTGTCTCCCTTACCTAAATCATTTTTAAGAACATATAAGGCTTTTAGGTACACTGTTTTAAATGATTCCCTGCTAATTGTTTTTAATAAAAGCTGACAAATAGACAACCTTTATCACTTCTCACTAATGCATAGAACAATATGCGGTGTTCACGGCAAATTTGAAAGCTGCCAGAACACTGTTAAAGTCTATGGGACACTAACATGAAAATTCAAAAGTGCTAATTTATAAAGGCTTATATGCAAGTTATTGTCATAAAAAGTGTTTGGGGACCCGGGTCCTGCCCCAGGGGACATGTATCAATGAAAAAATGCAAAAAAATGTTTTAAAAACGGACATTTTTTCAGGAGCAGTGATTTTTTTTAATGCTTAAAGTGAAACAATAAAAATGAAACATTCCTTTAAATATTGTGCATGGGGGGTGTCTATAGTATGCCTGTAAAGTGGCGCATTTTTCCAGTGTTTAGAACAGTACCACAGCAAAATTCAATTTCTAAAAGGAAAAATTGTCATTTAAAACTGATTGTGACTGTAACGAATTGTCGGGTCTCGGCAATATAGATTAAACTCATTGAAAAAAAGAGCATGGGATCCCCCCCGTCCATTACCAGGCCCTTTGGGTCTGGTATGAATATTAAGGTGAACCCTGTGCCAAATTTTTTTTTAAAATAGCGTAGGGGTCCCCCTCAAAATTCATACCAGACCCTTATCCGAGCACGCAACCTGGCAGGCCGTAGGGAAAGTGGGGGGATGAGAGAGCATCCCCCCTCCTGAACCGTACCAGGCCACATGCCCTCAACATGGGAGGGTGCTTTGAGGTAGCCCCCAAAGTACCTTGTCCCTTGGTGGTTGTGGGGGTCTGCAGGCGGGGGGCTTATTGGATCTGGAAGTCCCCCAAATCCCGGCCTCCCCCCTGTGTGAAATGGTGACGGGTACATATGAACCCCTACCGTTTCACAAAAAAAGTGTCAAAATGTTAAAAAAGACGAGAGACAACTTGGGACAAGTCCTTTATTAAAAACTTTAAAAATTTAAATGTCCCACGATGTCCATTCATCTTCTTCTATCACGCCACGATGGACCGAAAAAAAAAAAAAAGCCGCGACTGACCCGCCTCCATGGGAGGTTACTGCCGTGTGATGCTTCTTTGCTTGTGAAAGTTCACTTCACTTGTGACATAACTGGGTGACCTGCCCCCCTGACACCACGGGGACTTCCCTGTGGCATCAGAGGGGGCGGGGCCACTCGTTTGTGTAAATGGGTGGCCTCGCCCCCTCTGGTGCCACGGGGAAGTCCTCGTGGCATCAGAGGGGGCGGGGTCACCCAGTTACATCACCGGATGGCCCTGCCCTCAGTTATATAAGAGCTGTCACAAGTGAAGAAGCGTCACAGGGCAGGAGCCTCCCATGGAGGTGGATCGTTGCGGATTTTTTTTTCTTTTTCAGGCCATCACGGCATGATAGAAGAAGATGAATGGACATCGTGGGAGATTTTTATTTTTTTATTTTTTTAATAAAGGACTTGTCCCAAGCTGTCTCTTGTCTTTAACATTTTGACACTTTTTTTGTGAAATGGTAGGGGTACCCCATTACCATTTCACACAGGGGGGAGGCCAGGATCTCGGGGTCCCCTTGTTAAAGGGGGCTTCCAGATTCCGGTAAGCCCCTGCCTGCAGACCCCCACAACCACCGGCAAGGGTTGTGGGGTTGAGGCCCTTGTCCCCATGATGGGGACAAGGTGCTTTGGGGGGCTACCCCAAAGCACCCTCCCCATGTTGAGGGCATGTGGCCTGGTATGGTTCAGGAGGGGAGGAGCTCTCTCGTCCCCCCTCTTTTCCTGCAGCCTGCCAGGTTGCGTGCTCGGATAAACGTCTGGTATGGATTTTGGGGGGGATCCCTATGCCATCTTTTTTAATTTGGTGCAGGGTTCCCCTTAATTTCCACATCAGACTGGAAGGGCCTGGTATGGATTTTAGGAGGACTTTTGGTTCAGGGTTCCCCTCAATATTCATACCAGACCCAAAGGGCCCCGCAATGGACTGGGGGGGGGACCCATGCTCTTTTTTCTTTTTTTCAATGAGTTTTATCTATATTGCCGAGACCCAACAATTCATTACAGCCGCAATCAGTTTTACATGACAATTTTTTCTTTAGAAATGTCATTTTGCTGTGGTATAAACACAGGAAAAATGCGCCACTTTATAGGAATACTATAGACACCCCCCAGGCACAATATTTTAAGGAATATTTCATTTTTATTGTTTCACTTCAAGCATTAAAAAAATCACTGCTGCCGAAAAAACTGTCTTTTTAAAAAAAAAATTTTGCATTGATACATGTCCCCTGGGGCAGGACCCAGGTCCCAAAACACTTTTTATGACAATAACTTGCATATAAGCCTTTAAAATGAGCACTTTTGATTTTTCATGTTCGTGTCCTATAGACTTTAACGTGTGTGTGTGTGTTCTGCCGAATTTTTTGCCTGTTCGCATTTTCTGCTGCGAACCGAACAGGAGGGTGTTTGGCTCATCCCTAATGGACAGTATGGCAAATGGATAACACAAAACTAACCGCTTTACGCTGCCAGCTCAGCTGTCATTGTGCCTTTTCTGTGCCAGGGACAGTGACAGCCTTGCAGGTGTGATTTGTGAATAAACCCATTGGTCACTATGATTTACTGTCATGATGATAATATCAAGAACCAGTCAGCATTGATCTCAAACAATAGATTTGAACAGAAGACATGTCTTTTCAGTGAACACTCTAAACCAGAGCTCCAAATACCAATAAAGGTTAAAGAGTACAATGTAGCTCTAACAATCAAATCTACAAACTCAGCTAAGTTCATAAAAGTCCATAAATGTTCCATAAATGTTCCATAAATGTTCATAAAATAATTATAAAGATATCTTCAGATAATTAAAATATGTCCATCAAGGGTAGCATGACTAACTACCTGCAGCACCATAGTAAGGAACAGGGAGAATCCAACTGATACAATAAGAGCATAATACAGGGAACAGGTGGTGTGTCATGCTACCCTTGATTGACTCTGTTTTTGATTGAAATGTGGTAATACTGTGCCAATTTTTAACCGATTAAAAACCAATATCCACATATTTTCAAAGCCAGTACTGGCAAAGAGATGGTTAGCTTTGCATCAGCAGACCAGCCCACTTTCTGCACATCTCCTATGGCTGCAGATATTATCCCCACTGACAATGCAGGCTCCAGAGAGCCAATACCTGCTGAATCTGACAGCTTGCCGACTTAATGCCTGGGCTGGGACTGCTTCTTGTCCACATCCATGAGCTTTGCAGATAACTTCTTTCTCCTTCGGACTTACACTTGATGTTAGTGGATATTTCTTTTTATTGGTTAAAAACACTTATACTATTTGCACCCTCCTGCATCCTGTCTTATGGTCCTCCAAATTCAACACAGATTGGTAGAACACAGATTGTTTTATGAGCATTGTGTTGAGGAATGTTAAAAGTATAGACTGCAGACAGCAGTTAAACGGGAAGGTTGAATAGGAATGAGTGAAATATAGAGCTTTTACTAGTGTTTAATCACCAAATCCCAATAAAAAATTATGTCTGAATGGGCATGTAAAATGCAAACGTCAAACTGAAAATTACTTTGAGCTCAGCACTGCTATAATAACTCATAACATGTACTCAATTGAAAGGCATTATACTTTCCATTTAACAGGCAGACTCTCCAAAGGAAGAATAGTAATGCTGATCTCTTACTGCTCATTAACAGATGACAATAAATTATTCTAATTCTTTTTAATCACCAGATTACTGTTGTGACACTGTTTTACTTATTATTTTTGTGTCCTCTACAGCGGAGAATTCCAAAAACAGACAGGGAAGTTTGAGGCAAAACTTAAAACAACAAATTGTGGAAAAATTTAAAACCTTTTTACATACACAGTTTTCAATTATCAGTCCAAAACAGAGTGTGATCTGGGCTGTACTCATAAAACACTTAAGCAATTGCCTGAAAAGGCGTAAACTATGTTAGATAAATAAATCTGCGGAAATTTGCCCTTGAGCCACAATTCACTTGCAATACATAATGCTGTTCTCAGGGAATCCACTGGAGCACGAAATGAGAAGCTGGAATTATTTTTAAATTTACAGCTAATTGTAGATATTTTGGGCCATGTGCAAACCTCAATACTGTCACATTGCTAAAAATAATATATGCTTAGTAAGGTATAAAGTAGCCAGCGTTGTGCAAGAAAAACAAGAATCTCCAGCATTTGTGGTTTTCTGACAGGTAGAAATAGGATAATGTTGTGTCACACTTGCTTGAGCCATTCAGCTCATATCAAATCAAACATTATACATGTACCATAGCAAATATTGATTCAGTTACATACATTTTGTTATTTTTTTTATCATAAAGCATAAGATTAGGAGACAAAATTAAAAAAGTGAACCTGTGATTTTTTTCCTAAAACATGAAATAACAGGTTAGCTTCAGACCCCTTTCACACTGGGGTAGTTTTCAGGCGTTTTAGCACTAGAAATAGTGCCTGAAAACTGCCTCCTATTCAATATGATGAGTGCTTTCACACCGTGCGGTGCGCTTGCGGGACTTTAGAAAAAGTCCTGCAAGAAGCATCTTTGGGGTGGTTTGGGAGCGCTGTATACAGCCCTATCCATTGCAATGAATGGGCAGTGCTTCAGAAGTGCCACAACATGGGAGTTTTTAATCCCTTTTTTTAAAAGCGTAGCTTAAACAGTCATAAAGCGCCACTACAACGAGCCGCGCTTTACCACGAACGCACAGGTGGCCCCAGTGCGAAAGGGGTCCTAACCCTCCTCCCTAGCAGAGCATAATAACTCTTTCTTTTCTCCCTGCCACTCCATCCAACCATCAGAACCAACGTAAATTTTTGGAACTTGTGGGTATGAAGTAGCATATAGTTCACACCAGCACTGGGCCAACCACCAAACACCAGAATTGACGCAACATAGGCTGTGACTTGAAAGACTCATGGCTTATAAACAACACTTTCTCCTATTCACAGCAGCAATTAAATATGTTCTTTTGCCTTGCATGGGCACACCATAAGTTCACTTTAAGATTAGTTCACTTCATGATATTTATTCAATCGATAACGATGGTAGCTTTCACAGAGGGCAAATTAAGATTTTAAGAAGTTTGCTCTCCCCTAATAATTCATCTTTTAGATCTCCACTGACCATCTAACTGTGAGTATGCAGCATGTGTTCTTATATAATTATGTAGCGCAATGAGCAACAGTTTAAAGTAACATAACAATCAGGTTTCATTGTCAAATATAAAATTAATGGACACACAATGGTGACATCACCAACCTTTAAAAACAACTTTAATCCAGAGACAAAGGTTCACAGCATGTCATTCTTCCTGTTCTCCTCTCAATCCAACGTGTTTCAACTATAAAAGGGCTGAAACCTTTTTGTATGTGAAACAGGCTGAAGCTTATAAAACTGTAATTGGTAAATATATTATCGCCTAAAGCACAGAATGCTTTAAAACAATACAATAAAGTGCATTAAAGTGTATTCACCGTGTTATTACCAAGATTATGTAAATATCTGTACGCACTCGAAGAGGGGATAAAGCTATGAGAGGCTACTAGCCTATCTGACTCTTATCCTAAAGGAAGGGAAAGACCCAACGGCCCCTAAAAGCTACAGGCCGGTATCTCTGTTAAATGTCGATGTAAAGATATTTCCAAAGATACTGGCTGATAGGCTAAAACCTCTGATGCCCAAATGGATCCATAAAGACCAAGTGGGATTTGTGTCAGAATGGGAGGGAAAGATAACTTCCTTAAAACATTATTCCTGATTCATAAAGTTAAAACATAGAGGGGACCCAGTTCTACTCCTGTCAATGGATGCTAAGAAAGCTTTTGACAGGGTAGACTCATTCATGTTTGCAACCCTGAGACACTTAGGAATAGGGAAAAAGATGATGCAATGGATTAGAACATTATACCAACATCCAATAGGGAAAATTAGGATAAATGGAAACCTATCCCCTTCCGTGGAATTATTTAATGGAACCAGGCATGGGTGCCCCCTCTCGCCGATTCTATTTGTACTTTCCCTGGAGCCCCTGCAGATGTCAATCTGGGAGCGTGGGGACATCAGGGGAGTGGCAGTCGGGGAGAGGGAGCACAAGGTGGCTGTATATGCAGACGATATTCTTTTCTATGCTTCAAATCCCAGGCTAACACCACCAAATCTAATGAAGGAAAGAAGGAGATATGGGTCACTATCAAATTTTAAAAATCATACATCCAAATCAGAGATTCTGAATATTACAGTCCCGTTGAGAGTAAAGTTGCCAATCTAGGCCTATGTTTCCCTTTGTGTGGCGTAAGGAAGAACTGGAATACCTTGGAATCAAGCTGACAACATCATTGATGGGGACTGTATAAGGGTAACTAAATTCCCCTACTTAATGAAATCAAAGAAAATGTAAACACCCTCAAATATAGAGCCATCTTGTGGCTGGGCAGAATTAATACATTTAAAATGAGTATCATGCCCAAAGTATTGTATAAATTCCAGATCCTCCCAATCTCCCTTCCGCAAGAATATTAAAAGAAACTTGGAACTGTAATATTGAAATATATATGGGTACACAGACACCCTATAATTGCATGTGCTGTGCTGATTAAGGAGAAGAAAGCAGATGGGCTGGCATTGCCAGATCTTAAAAAATATTATCAGGCGGTTACTATTTCACGACTAACAGATTGGATTCATAATAATAAAAATAAAAGTTGGGCTGAGATAGAGTCTGCACTAAGTAAAGTAGATTTAGGTAAAATGGTTTGGATTCCACAGGCATATTGAGATTTAGCAAAAAGCACAAACCCACTGACAGAGAATGTTCTTAGAATATGGAATAAATGATGTAGGTATTATCACTGAGAGCACAATTCACCTTTGATTTCATTAGTGGATATAAATTATTTTACACCTGGGAAAGAGGATTATTTGTACTTTGTTAGATGGGCAGAAAAGGAAACTATACAGTTACAAGATGTGATGATAAGAGATAGGATTTTCACCTTTTTTGAACTAAAGCAAAAATGGGGTAGTATACCACTAGATGAATGGAGATATGCACAAATACAACACTTCACACAAACGATACCACAGCCACTACGCGGAAAAGATACACTTAAGCCAATAGAAAAATTGCTTAGTTCTCCGTCTAGTGTTCAGTATAGCATCTCAAAAATATACAAGGTTCTAATGAAAGAAATAGAACATGAATTTCTACCCTATCTTGGGAAATGGGAGCAAGAATTGGGGTAAGACTAAATGGGCAACAGAAGAGGAAAATTTTAAAAATAGCATGCTGTAACTCAAGGGATGTTAAGACGACAGAAATGACTTTCATATTCATGGCTAGATGGTATGTGACCCTTATGAGAGTGCAGAGCTTTGGAGTGGACGCATCCCCTATGTTGGAGGGAATGCGGTTTCCCGGGGACCTTTGCACACCTATGGTAGGAATGTACTAGGATACAGACCTTCTGGGGGGAGATCATTGAGGCTAATCATGAAATAATAGGGGAATACATGCAGGCTGAACCTTGGGGAAGTTTATTTCATAAAACTGTTAAGCCCATAGCACAATATAGGAGATCCTTCATACCACACCTGCTAAACGCAGCTAGGGGTCTGATACCCAGATATTGGCAAACAAAAAAAAACCCAAGTGTGAGGGAATGGATACTAAAAAATGATCATATTTGTTCCATTGAAAAGACTATACAAAAAGGGGAAGATTAAATAGAAAGATAAAGAAATCAGGGAAAAATGACTTGATTTTAAGAAATCGGGAAAGTACTTGGAAACATGCGATACAGGAGATTGAGAATATACACGAAATACTGATATTTCGAGCATGCAGAAAATTGATTAGCTGTGTTATAGAATAAAAGAAGAAGAGGAGGGAGCCTGAAGGGGAGGAGGGGGGCCTTGTTTTTTTTGGGAGGGATGGAAATTTTAAGAGCGGGACTATAGATGGTATATCTGTGTGGCTGAGATAATGTCTCTAATGATATCCTTTTCTTTTGAAAATCAATAAAGATTATTGAATATAATAAAAAAAAGTGTATGTACTGTAAACGCAGTTTTTTTTAGATTTGAGTAAGATAGGGTTGGAACCTCTATCAAATAATTATTGCTGTCTGTATCCTTGCTTGGGAGATGTACTCTCTCTGTTTGTCCTTCCCACAAGCCCACCACCCAAGTGTGAAAAAAGTCACACTGGAATGAATGGGAGGCGGTTTTTTTAGGCACTTAGCAGAGGCTATTTCTAGATAAAGCACCTGAAAACCAGCCCAGTGTGAAAGGGGTTTTAAAGGGTGGTCTAAACTTAAAATTTCCCTAATTGGTCAGACCAACCTAATTAGGATGATCCTCATGCCCCAACAATCGTATATACTCCACAATTCCCTGGTGGTCATCCCCCTAAAAATGTTCTGTATTATCAATACAATTTTAGGTCCCTTCTCTGGTTGTCTAAAACCCCAGGGTGAAACTGGAGCAATTTCAGCAACCCAAAGATGCTGGGGGTCTGGCCTTACTCAACCCCTGGCTGTATTGTCTAGCTTCCCAAACGCAGCATATAGCGCGATCCATGTGCCCCACTGCTGGGGAGGAAGGGAGAGACAAGGACCCTTCCACTAGGTTACTTGTTCATACGGTGGGTACAGAGGAGATTGAGAGAGGTTTGGAGGGGCTAGCCTTTTGCAAATCAAGTAAATTGTACCCTACATATGCTTTAATACAAAAAAAATGGAATAAGGTTAGACAGTTGCAACAGGTTACGGGATTCACAAGATTTAGTCCTATATGGAATAACACACACTATCCAGAACTAGCCAAGTTAACATATGGTGCAAGGTGCAAACTCTACAGGGTTACCCATATTTTATCCAATGGAAGGCTACACTCTTTTCCGAATTTACAAGAGAGGTTTAATCTCCTTAATTCAATGCACTTTTATTATGTACAGCTTCACCATGTGGTAAAGGCACAAGGAGTGCCTGATCTCTAGACACAATCACCTACCCCTGTGTTTAATTACATATTTGAGCCGGTCCCCGATAAAGGATTTATATCACAGTGCTACTCTATGCTGTTGAACAGCTTTCTCCAGGATCATCCAATTAGTGTGATATCTCAGTGGGAGAAGGATGTAGGGGCATTTGAAGAATGGGAAGAGTCTTGCTTGGCGAATATGGCTCAATGCCTTTCTGTATTTGCTTCTGCGGGTGCACTACACACCAGCAAGGCTGTTCCACATGGGCAAGATGGAAAACCCTACTTGTACAAGATGCATCAGGGACCATGGAGATCTCATCCACCTTATGTGGCACTGTCCAAAGCTGCACAGGTATTGGAAGGGTGTTCTCATTACCATCAACCAGGTGTTTCAGGTCCAGGTACCAGAGGAACCAAAACAATGCTTATGGGGGGTTCTGTGTGATCTCCCTGTGGAGGATATCCCTAGGTAGGCCATAGCTAGAGCACTTTTTCAGGTGCACAAGTTAATATTACTTGACTGGACTTCCACTGAGCCTCCCATACTGAAGGAGGGGATACCCCAAATGGGAGGCACCCTTCGACTGGAAAAATATATTTTTCAGCATAGAGGTAGCTTCGGTAAATTTGACAAGTTATGGTCCACGTGGTTGAACACATGGGGACTAGCACTGGTTGATCTTGTAATGGATTGCCTGATCATTGGCCGGGGTTAAGCAGTATATCTGACTTGATCATGTCTTGGGTAGTGAAATACTACACATATACCTATTTGTTTGGCTTTTGAGGGTTGACTGTTATACCTAGTTGTCTAATGTCATGTTTCAAATATGACTTAAAAATACTATGTATTACTCTGGTGCAAATGTTCGGAACTTTGTAATGCTGGCACAAATCGTTAATAAAGTTATCTTTGAGCTAAAAAAATATATAGCTTTATCAATATACAAGTATATTTTTATGGGTGAACATTGTATGCTATCCATATAGTCAGAAATAAGTCACAAAGTTCTCCTCAATTCTAATTGCATGCATAATAAACCTAACTTTAACTGCCCCCATTAGGGTTTGTATGTATTCTACTGTGCCACTTAATCCAGTGCATCCAAATACAATGCATTGGTTATGAAATGCTGTTTGTTTTGTTGTGGATGTCACCCTTTTTACTGGAAGGCAGATATGTGTCCCCATTATTTGGGTTGTGGTCCTTTTAAGAGGGATGAAAAAAGGGTTAGTGGTAGTACTCAAGGGTTCTCCAATATGCAGGGTGAGGAGTTCTAGGGTGATCTCATATAGGACCTAGAATTTAAAGACTCAGGGAGATTTAGGGTAGAAAAGAGCCTCCAATTTTGACTTTGGGTACTGTGGTTCTGCCTGCAAGAGAGGGCTGAGAGGGGCAAGAAACAGTCATCAGGTGTCTGTGAGGTGATGAGCAGAACATGATACAGTTTTTTAGGAGCTGTGGACTGTCTGGCTACGAAGACACTTAGGCCCCAGGAAGAGGTAAGGTATTACGAAACATGTAGGGCGGTGCTTTGTGCTGACGCCACCATGCCACATGTGACCCCGGAACACGGGTGTTTGTTTATTTTTAACTAGCCAGCTTTTTATATTTCTGTATGTTATTTTTTGGATGTCACCGTTCATTCTTTTAGTATTAAAGGCTTACTTTTCTAACGTTACTACACGATTGGAGTTCCTTCGTTTTTTTGCACTCTCTTTACAGATTTGAGTGTCTGTCTGCCGGGCCTTTTCCGCATCTCACTGAAGCGATCATTGTTCATCATTGAAGACGCAGAGGGTTCGGAGGCATCTGAAGATATTCCTGTCCCCGCAAAGGGCTCAATCTGCTTGTGTGTTTAACTATGCTCTTAAGGGGGTCCACCCACTCTGGTAAGGGTTCCCACTTATAGAGTTTCTTTCTTCAGATTGAGTCCCGTCTTCCTCTTTCCATTCAAACCTTATCCTCAGTGAATGGTGATGGACATTGGAATACACAACCCTAGAGGACTTTATTGTTCATCTATATTCATCTCTCCATATATCAATTAATGTATGCACTCATCACCATTTGATTTTAATTGTGCATATTGACATTTGTTTGAATGATCATCATTGCAATATTTGTCACTCTCAGTTTGTGTCACTTTAAGTGTGATTGTTTATTTATATACTATTTTTATACTACTAAGACACTGTCTAGGCTTGTGTGGCCTTTTTCTGGATCCTCAAAGCAGGTCAGAACCTTAAAACCTGGTGTTGGAATGGTTTTACTGGCAGTGAGACATAGTTTTAATTTTTGCCTACCAGAGATATGGATTGTTTTTGTTTTGTATGCTGAAGGCAGTCTGTTTTTTTTTCTTTGTATTCCAAACATTTCCTGTGGCAGTTGTGGCTGAAATCTTTCTTGATATACCTGACCTTAGCTTGGTATCAAAAGAGCCCCTAATTTTCCACTTCTTAATAAGTGATTAACCACTTCCCGCCCGCCCTATGGCGGATTGACGTCCGGGAAGTGGTTGTGTTATCCTGACTGGACGTCATATGACGTCCAGCAGGATAACATGCCGCAGCGCGCCCCCGGGGGCGCGCATCGCGGCGAACGGTGGAGTGGTGTGTCAGTCTGACACACCGCTACACTGATCTTGGTAAAAAGCCTCCGGTGTCCAATCACGGCTGATCACGCTGTCAATAGGAAGAGCCGTTGATCGGCTCTTCCTCACTCGCGTCTGACAGACGCGATTAGAGGAGAGCCGATCGGCGGCTCTCCTGGCAGGGGGGGTCTGTGCTGATTGTTTATCAGCGCAGCCCCCCCTCAGATCACCACACTGGACCACCAGGGATCACCACTAGGACCACCAGGGAAGGGGCAACATGTGGATGGCCAGGTATGTACCCCATGGCCATCCACATGTGCCCAGTGTGCCCAGTCAGTGCCAATCAGTGCCCACAAATGGGCACTGATTGGCACAATTATGTTGAAGTGATGCCCAACAATGCCACCCTTAGGGGCATCACTGCAAACAACCAGTGCCGTCAGTGCCACCCATCAGTGTCCATTCATGCCACCTGTCAGTGCCCATCCGTGCCCATCTATCAGTGCCCATCCATGCCCATCTGTGCCAACTATCAGTGCCACCTATGAGTGCCCATCAATGCCACCTATGAGTGCCCATCAATGCCACCTATGAGTGCCCATCAGTGCCGCCTATAAGTGCCCATCTGTGCCACCTATGAGTGCCCATCAGTGCCGCTTACCAGTGCCACCTATCAGTGCCCATCAGTGCCGCCTATCAGTGCCCATCAGTGCCGCCTATCAGTGCCCATCATCAGTGCCCGTCAGTGCCACCTCATCAGTGCCACCTCATTGGTGCCACCTCATCGGTGCCCATCAGTGCCGCCGTATCAGTGCCAGTCAGTGCCCGTCAGTGCAGCCATATCAGTGCCCGTCATTGAAGAAGAAAACATACTTATTTACAAAAAAATTTTAACAGAAACAAAGAAAAACTTGTTTTTTTTCAAAATTTTCGGTCTTTTTTTATTTGTTGCGCAAAAAATAAAAACCGCAGAGGTGATCAAATACCACCAAAAGAAAGCTCTATTTGTGGGAACAAAATGATAAAAAATTTGTTTGGGTACAGTGTAGCATGACCGCGCAATTGTCATTCAAATTGCGACAGCGCTGAAAGCTGAAAATTGGTCTGGGCGGGAAGGTGTCTAAGTGCCTGGTATTGAAGTGGTTAAACAGTACTGACTGGCATATTCAAGGCTTTGGATATCTTTTTATAGCCTTTTCCATCTTTGTAACATTTCATTACCCTGTTACGCAGGTCTTTTGACTGTTCTTTTCTACCTCCTCATGGCTCAGTGTCTAGCCTGCTTAGTGCATCTATGTGAGAACTAACAAACTCATTGACTACTTATACACAGATACTAGTTGTGATTTAAAAAGCCACAAATGTGGGAAATTAACCTTTAATTGCAATTTTAACCTGCGTTTGCCACCTTCTATGTTTTTACCAAGGCCAAACATTCCAAGGTATGCAAACTTTTTATCAGGGCCATTTGGGTGATTTCTGTTATTTTGATTTAAAAAGGATTCAAAAAACTATGTGATAATAAATGGCTTCATGTGATTGCTATCCTTAAATAAAAGACAGTTTTTTGGCATGATCAGTCATATTTTCAATATTAATGCCAAAATTTCACAATTTCTGCCAGGGTTTGAAAACTTTTGAGCATGACTGTATATATACACATACACTGGAATATATTTTTTTTTATACATATTAGTAATGACGGTGATCATCGATTTATAGTGGGACTGTGATGGTGCTGACATCACCAGTGGCACTTATACAGTGATCAGTGATAATACTGTACACGGTGATTGTGCTAATGACACTGGCTGGGAAGGGGTTAACATCTAGGAGCAAACAAGGGGTTAAATGTGTGCCTAACAAAGTGTAATGTGTGCTGCTTTTACTAAATGAGGTGGCTGATTTTTCTCCCTGCTTCTCAAAATGATGAACTTAATGTCCTCCTAGGAAAAAATCTTGAAAAGTGCTCTTCTCCCATAGTAGTAACCTTACATGAAAATTTGTCATGCTTAAAATGTACACAAACACCCTTCGAGTACTGTGTCTGACCAAGTAAATATTACCAAACAAGGAAACATGCAGGCAAGCAAAGGCCAAGAGAAGAGTTTACAAGTCACAACAGTGAATGGCCAAATCAAAGCAGAATCACTACATGGAAGGTAGCCAAAGATAGAAAAACTAGAAGTCAGACCAAACAGGGCATCACATCAAATTGCAAGTGAGAAAGTTGAGGGCCACACAAGTTCGGTGTTGGAAATGGATATATGGTCATACAGTTCACTCAAGAACCGGATACATACTAAATTCTGAAATAAGCAACTACAGAAATAGTGTTCATCTTATCTCAGCTAGATTAGCCAACAACAGGAGGATAATTAGGCAGCTCTGGAAGAACAGGTAAGTGTCTTATACAACCATTTGTTGGTTTGATGATATATATATTTATTATCTCGCTATATGTAGAAATTGTTTCAAGTGGTTCGTAATTTTATGGAGTGCAGTGCCTATTAGCATAAATTATGGAACTAATTACAGAAAGGCTGTATGGGGTTATGCTGGTGAGTAATAGAGAAAAACAATGTAGTTGATACTTGAAATTCTAATTAGACTGGATTATTTCCCAACGCAAACCAATATCACTAACTATTTAATAAAATGCAATGGTGGATTAAATAGCTTTTCCTCAACAAATCTAGAAAATTTCCTTACAAATAACAATCTTTCAGAAAATGTACTGAGAACCACTTCCATGGTGAACAAATGATTTCCATCAATAATAAGTTATATTTCCAAGGTAAATGAACATTGCTTTTCTGCTGCTTCTCATCAGTAATTACTGCTGATGCATTGTTCAGTCACCTGCGCTACAGTGCAGGAAAACCAATAACCTTGACATATACAGTATATCATTTGTCACATGGCTCATTTACACCATTTACACTCACATATCCCATTTTCAATGGGATATTTTTCAGTCTGCTTACATATTATATTTATGTTTAATCAACTGGGTCATCGGTGTTTGTTTTACAAAATGTATAGTTTTTGTCAAATTAAAATGCCACAAACTTGTTTAGGAAGGAATTTATTGGCTATGTTGCTGCAGGGAAAGTCTTAAAAGGCACCCATCACTCCAGAAAGTGCGTCCTGATCTAATGATCTTTCTTTAATAAGCCAGGTATCAAAGCCAAATTCCAGGCACAGTGGCTTTACTTTTTTTTCTATAAATCCCATGAATTTTTGAGCTGATTTCATACCAGATTAGTTGTTTGTAAGGTCCACATAGCTGCTGCAGGAAAGTACATGGGAGTGGCACTTTATTACACATTTTGTTGACACCAGTTCCATGTTTTGTGCCTTTGCTCCATCCCTCTTGCTCTTTGACAAAGCACAGTTTGTGATAATTCGCAGAAGTGCTTGGGCTTTAAAGTTACATGTTTATTTTGGCTGCAGGATGGGCCTCATCATGGTTTGTGCATAGTGGCCTAAGTAAAGTCAGTATATGCCATAAATTTGTCCTTGCAAATCAACATTTTGGTCTCATGGAAGAAATAAAAATTATAAACCCAAGTGATTTCACTTTTATTTTTTATGCTTAGTTTATTTCCTTAGGCACAATGCTCACATTTTCATGTATTTGGCTTATAATACTTTTTTTTAATGAAATCACAGTTGTGATGGTAATTCCAATGCAACCTTGAGGTGAAAAGTTTGTCAGAAGTGGCATATGAACCCACACCTGCATTTGGAGACTATAGCATATAGAAATAATTGAAGCTGACATCTTAGAACACTCAGCTATAATATGGCAATACTTTTATTAGCTAATTTTTTAAAAGGCATTGCACAAACCTAAAATTGAAATCAGGATGAGAACAAATATATGCTTGTCATACATGCTAACTTATGCATACAGCAATTTACAGACAATTTCAAACACTTTCTGTTTTAATATATTTATTGTTTTGAAAATGAACAAAAAAATTCAAGCAAGCATAGGAATCACTCACGCAGGGGCTAAATCATTGTTAATTATTACAAAGAGCAAGAGTATAATCATGTCAATCAAGATAAAGACATTTTGGAACATGGGGATGTTAATAAAACACTGAAAATGCAAACATGCCATGTCCCCAAAAATCTACTCACAGTCAACTGGGGGGGAGGCTCTTTTCCTGCAACCAACCCTGTGGTGACTGCATGAGATTAGAAAGAATAAGTAAGGGAGAGAAGAAAAGAGCACAGACATGAGGGAAGGGGTAGGGAGGCGGTGGTTTGGACTCGGAGGCCCTGAGGGGAGCTGTTAAACAAGGCCTGAACAGGCTGGTTGGATTGAAGGGAACTCATAAGAGATCCATGGTTCCCAGATCCCAAGAAAATTGGCATGTGAATCATTCACAATAATGGAAATTCATTCATGTAGCATCATTGCAGTCAGGTGCATCTTCAAACCCTGAATGGCTACGTTTTGGGTCTTCCATGCATGGGCTATGGCCCGTTTAGCTGAGCTAAACAGATATGTGGCCAATTTCTGCTGTGATGCGTATAGGCCAGGAATTGGACAGTATAATAGGGCCAGCCTAGCATTCCTGTGGATCGTTATATGGAAAAGGGTCTGGAGTAAGCCAAAAACCCTAGACCAGAACCCCACTATACTAGGCAGGGCCACCAAGTATGTACGACCCCCCCCCCCCCATTGTCTACAATTACTGAAACATCTGTCATTACTCAAGAATTTCAAATAGTTTCAACCAGCTATTGAACCCAAAAATAGAACAAAGTAACATGCTTTTTAAAGTTTATATTGGAACACTGAAATAATCAAAACTTTTGGTTGTACGTAGATTGTATTGATGTTTTTGCATTTGACTTTATCTGCATGTAAAATTGTCCAAAAAAAGATGTGTATTCAGCCATTATTATGCTGGATATACACTAGGTGATTTTTTTTTTAATCAACTGTCATCCATTCTACCCATTTCTATCGGTTTCTCACTTGAAACTAGGAAATTATCAAAACCGCAGGTGGTGGATTGTTGTTGAATTGAATTCCACACGTTTAAATGAAAGGCTTATGCAAATAAATTTTTTTAGGAATGAGATCATGCTTTCTATCACACAGAAATGTTGAATAGAGATGGAGAAACCCACCAGAAGTAAGGCCCAACATAATCCACAAAAAAACCCTCTAAATGGGACTTTGTAGGGCATCCACAACTACCATAGTACTTAAAAGGTATATTTTATTGAAACAAATTAACCACTTCAGCCCCGGAGGAATTTACCCCCTTTCCTGACCAGGCCATTTTTGGCAATACGGCACTACGTCGTTTTAACTGACAATTGCGTGGTCGTGTGACGTTGTACCCAAACAAAATTTACGTCCACAAATAGAGCTTTCTTTTGGTGGTATTTGATCACCTCTGCAGTTTTTATTTTTTTACACTATAAACAAAAGAAGAGTAACAATTTTGAAAAAAAAAAAACACAATATTTTTTACTTTTTGCTATAATAAATATCCAAAATAAAAAAAAAAAAAATTCTTCATCAGTTTAGGCCAATATGTATTCTACATATTTTTAATAAAAAAAAAAAAAACACAATACGCGTATATTGGTTGGTTTGCGCAAAAGTTATAACTTCTACAAAATAGGTGGATATATTTATGGCAATTTTATTTTATTTTTTACTAGTAATGGCAGCGATCAGTGATTTTTATCAGGACTGCGACATTGCGGCGGACAGATTGGACACTTTTGACACTTTTTTGGGACCACTGACATTTTTACAGCGATCAGAGCTAAAAATAGCCACTGATTACTGTATAAATGTCACTGACAGGGAAGGGGTTAACACTAGGGGGGTCAAGGGGTTAAGTGTGTCCTAGGTAGGTGTTTCTAACTGTGAGGGGATGTGACTGACTAGAGGAGGAGCCAGATCATTGTTCCTACTTAGTAGGAGCAGACAATCAGTTTCTCCCCCCCTGTCAGAACAGGGATTTGTGTGTTTACACACACACAAATCCTCGTTCTGGCTCTCGTGCCCTCGATCGTGGGTGGCCGGCGGCGTGTGGCCACGTGCATCGGGTGGGCTTGCGTGCCTGCTATGGCTCTTAAAGGCTCCTAAGGTCTCACGCATACGAAGTTTAAGGCTGAGCTCACACTATTGCGAATTGGATGCAGGTTTATCCAACTCGCATAGCAGAAGATTGTGACTGGCTCTCTATGGATCCGGTTCACACATCACCGAAGCAGCTCTGGTGCAAATTGCACAGGAGTCCTGTGCATCTTTTGGTCTGTTTCAGGCCCGAATTCAGCCTAAAATTCAGGTTGAAATCTGACCTGAAATGGTAAATGGAGATGCACCGGACTCCTGCTGTGAGCCACTCCGTGCTCTAGTGTGAACCCAGCCTAAAGTTGTTAAAAAGCTGCATTTTATACTTACCTAATTTGTGCAATGTTATTGCACAGAATGGTCCCACACCTCCTCTTCTGGGGTCCCTTACTGGTGCTATTTGCTCCTCCTCTTTAATAAATGTCCCCATAGCTAGCAGACTGCACTCAGGCCAGCATGCTCCTAAGCACACAGCATGGCTTGCCTACCCCCCCTCACAGAATTTGACTGACAGCAGCAGGAGCCTGTGAATGCAGGAAGAGAGTAGAGCAGGGCTGCTGGCAGGGACAGCAATGGATCAGCAGCAGTGTCAGGTAAGTGTTTGAGGAGAGGGGAAGCACAGATAGTGGAAGTTTTTTTTTTATCCTAATGCAAAGAACAAGTCTACATGTGAAGAAATGTGCACGTATGCACATAAATGCATTCCAATGGCCAGAATAAATTAATATTTTGGCCTGTAGAATGCATTTACACTCAAATGCTATATGCGCATAAATGAGCATACATATTGTAATATTTGAGAGGTTTTTCTCTGCCTAATTCTGGAAGAAAAAATGCTGCTTATTTTCATAAGCCCATGTGCATGAGGCCTAACAGACCTCTAAGTGAAGAACTAGGACCCTCCAAAGTCCTTTAACTGTGTTCAGTAGCAAAGAGAAAATTAATAAGTAGCACAGAGTTGCCTACCCAGTTGTACTGTAGGCAATATACACTGCTCAAAAAAAAACAAAAAAAACACTGAAAACACTTTAGAACTTAATGGGGAAAAACATCATGCTGGATGTCTATACCGATATGGACTAGGTAATGTGTTAGGAATGAAAGGATGCCACATCATTTAATGGAAATGAAAATTATCAACCTACAGAGGGCTGAATTCAAAGAAACACCAAAATACTAATCTTTTCTGAATGTTTTTCACTAGTTTTGCATTCGGCTAGGGTCTGTGTCACTACTGGTAGCATAAGGGGAGATACCCGGACCCCTTAGCGGTTGCACAGGCAGTCCAACTCCTCCAGGACGGCACGTCAATACATGCCACTGCCAGAAGGTTTGCTGTGTCTCCCAGCACAGTCTCAAATGTATGGAGGTGATTCCAGGAGACAGGCAGCTACTCTTGGAGAGCTGGAAAGGGCCATAGAAGGCCCTTAAACCATCAGCAGGACTGGTATCTGCTCCTTTGTGCAAGGAGGAACAGGATGAGCACTGCTAGAGCCCTACATAATTACCTCCAGCGGGCCACTGGTGTGAATGTCTCTAACAAGACAATCAGAAACAGACTTCATGAGGATGCCATGAGGGCCCAACGTCCTCTAGCGCGCTCTGTGCTTGATGCCTAGCTCCATGGAGCTTAATTGGCATTTGCCATTGAACACCAGAATTGGCAGGTCCGCCATTGGCACCCTGTACTTTTCACAGGTGAGAGCAGGTTCACCCTGAGCACATGTAACAGACATGAAAGGGTCTGGAGAAACCAATGGAGAATGTTTTGCTGCCTGTAACATCATTCATCGGTTTGGTGGTGGGTCAGTGATGGTCTGGGGAGGCATATTCATGGAGGGATGCAGAGAGCTCTACAGGCTAGACAATAGCCCCCTGACTGCCATTAGATATCGGGAGGAAATCCTTGGACCCATTGTCAGACCCCACGCTGGTGCAGTGGGTCCTGTAGGCCTCCTGGTGCATGACATTGCCCGGCCTCAATGCAGCCAGTTCCTGGAGGATAAAGGAATTGATACCACTGAATGGCCCCCACACTCGCCTGACCTCAATCCAAAAAGAACACCTCTGGGACTTTATGTTTTTGTCCATCCGACGCCACCAGATTGCACCTCAGTCTATTCAGGCACTCAGTAATGCCCTGGTCCAGATCTGGGAGGAAATACCCCAGGACACCATCCGTCGTCTCATTAGGAGTATGCCCCAATGTTGTCAGGCATGCATACAAGCATGTGGGGGGCCATGCAAACTACTGAGTACCATTTTGAGTTGCTGCAATGAAATTTCAGCAAAATGGACTAGCCTTCTGCATCATTTTTTTCACTTTGATTTTTGGGGTGTCTCTGTAGGTTGATCATTTTAATTTCCATCAAATGAAGTGGCAACCTTTCATTCTTAATACGTTACCCACTCCGCATCAGTATAGATATCCAGCATATTTTTCCCCATTGAGATCTGATGTGTTTTCAGAGTGTTCCTTTATTTTTTTTTGAGCAGTTTACATTTTCTCTACACACAAAGGTTTTTGTCTAAACTTGAAAAAAAAGCAACTGAATTATTTCTTTACGCCTACATCTGGTGACTCATATTAATGTATTCAATAAGCAAATAACATGCCAACTTTAGTAACCTTAACAGCCGATCACCAACCCCATTTCATGAACGTACTAAAATGAATATGCCTTCTGCTTTGAGCAGTGAACATTTAAGAATATTATAGCACTGAAAATCAATGTCAGTTGGAGAATGTGAGTGTGCTGTCATTCCAAGCTGTGTCACATTTTATTTTTACACTTATGCTTTTAGTTTTTACATTTACTGTATGTTACTGTTGCTGATAAATGATGAGTGAAAACCTGGTGAGTCAGTAAACCAGCAAATTAAAATTGTTCTTTTTTTCTTCTGTATGTATGCATGGAGATTTTTACAATCAGTGGAGAATAATACCACTTATGAATCACAATTACCTAGACTCCTAAATTGCATTCCTAAATTGCATGTTTTCCTGCACGTGGATCATATTATCTGAAAATGTTGAAGGTGAATCAAAAACTGATAAAATGGGGTTTCTCCATGTTTTACCAGCATTATTGCTGCGTAGTCAATGTCATAATATAACAGGCTTGGCCATCTTTCATTCAACTTTCCAGTCCCTTAGAAGAAATAAGTTAGGGGCTCCAGATACTGTTGTGTGCTCAGAGCCTACTGATTTGGTGATGGAGGCAGACCATCGCACTGAAAAGCCACTAACCTTGCTTACTCTGCTCTCCTCTGTCAGCACTTGTGCATGCAGTAGAGCATGATTATATTATTGATGTCTTTCTTTCTACCATTCTAAGAATAGGTTCACACCTTTGTGTTTCCATTTTTAAGCATTTTAAGGTGCTTTTCAATGTTGACATTGAAAAATGTGGACAATGTTGCACCCAGACACCCATTTTTAATGCATTTTTTAAAATGTCATGCATTTTTCATGTTGGCCAATAAAAATAAAAAAAACTAGTTAGGCTTGTCATCAGGGGCTGAAACCGCATGAAAATTGCATTATACATATATTTTCATGCTTTACCGTGGCCTCAAAATTCATGAAAGCAGAGAAAAAAAAAAGACCTGAACTATTTTCAAAATGCGTTGCCACCTAGCACAGCACACAGGTGTGAACAGGCTCTATCTATAGCATTGCTCTTGATGACACATGCATTTTAGTGCATTTGATCACACGTGTTTAAACGCAAATGTGTGAACAGAGCCTAATGCTGGCCATACACTATACGAAAAATAGTTTAAACTCATTTTCGAAAAACGAACACTGGGCTGTAAGAGCAAACGATAGTGCCATTATGTAATGACCGATAAATCGTTCAATTGACATAAATGAATCAGTTTTTTTGTTTGTTTTTTCATATATACCTAGTGCAAACAATTTGGACGAGAAACACATTAACCTTTCAAATTATCATTAGCTCGGCAGAAAATTTCCAAACTTGTCCTTAGTTTTTTTGGCTCAAAAACGTCCCATATGATTACCGATTTGTGCCCATTAACTGGCCAAAAAACGAACAAACAATCCAAAAGACCAAATTTCGACCGATTTTTTGTATAGTTTGTTGCCAGCATAAGTGCAAGGGAGGACAGACAATAATATCATAGCAGATTTAGGGTACTTTCACACTGCTCTGTAGCAAAACGTTGCTGTGTTTCAGATGCATTTGCTGTGCATTTTTGAGTTGCCTGCCCCTGTGAAAAATGGACATGTGACTCAACAATGCACCAAAAATGCAAAATCCCTGTGTTTTTACCACAATTTCCATTCATTTCAATGGGAAGCTGCGTTTTTGGAGCGGTTTTTAAAACCATACCAAAGATGCAGCTTGCAGGACTTTTCAAAATGCACTGTACCTGTAACGCAGTGGTGTGAAAAGTCCCATAGGATTTAAAGGGAAACATTTTTCTTGCAAGGAAAAAAAATGCAGGAAAAACGTATCATTGTGAAAGGGCCCTTAGCTGGTTGGATGTAAAACATATTTATTTTTAGGAAAACACAAATGTATTTGATTATGCTTTAGTTGGTATTGTTTGCTCTATGGAACTGCAATTCATCTTAACATAACATAATTACAAGATCATATAATCATCATTTGTCATATTTATGGATCATTTGTAAAATAAATAGGAAAAAAAATTATATATATATATATATATATATATATATATATATATATATATATATATATATATATATATATATATATAAAAAAATAAAGTATACATAATTCCCCCATCCCCCCCTGTTTTAAATTATAGGGACTCTCTTGAGGTTTCAAAAAGCAATGCTGTGACTACAGGCTGTAAATAGTTACTAAATCACAAATCTGCAAGGTACATATAAATAGAGATAATTCATTGTTGAGGGTATGCTATTTGTTAAAATACACCATTATCTACACTGGTTGACAGATACTGAAAACAAAAGCCCACAGGAACAGGTATTCAACATATGGATGTATTACCTTGACACCTTTTATGATCTTTTTAAGATAATAAATGGGCATATTATAAAAGCAAAGCAGAGAAGAAGGCGCTTCTAAGTGCAGTAATAAAACACTTTAATGACAAGGAAGGGTTAAAAACACTTACAAGATGGAAGCGAAAAACAGGCATATCAATGAATCCATAACATCCAGCGGGAGGCCTCCTGGAAGTAAAACAGCTGCAGGTGGAAGTTCCAAGATCAGAGACACAGTGTTTACCACCACTGGTCGGTTGAAACTTCCACCTGCAGCTGTCTTACTCCTAGGAGGCATCCCACTGGATGCTATGGATTCACTGATATGCCTGTTTTTCACTTCCATCTTGTAAGTGTTTTAACCCTTCCTTGTCATTAAAGTGTTTTATTACTGCACTTAGAAGCACCTTCTTCTCTGCTTTGTTTTTCCTATAGAGAGTGTGCTTCCCTTTTCTGAAGTGCTGCTTTGGTGCATTAATCACATCTCAAGAGCCAGTCATGTGCTATTTGTTAAAGTCTCCTTGTTATCCAGGGTGCCCTATTCTCCACAATCCTCATATTATAAAAGCAAATACCCTTTGCAACCAGTCAGAATCTTTCTTATACTAGTCCGACTTAAATTGTAACTGGTTACTAGAGGTAACTTTGCACTTTGTACTTAGCACTTTGCTTTTTGAACCATTTAATGAATAAAACCTGAAACTTTGTCCAAAACTAGTCATAGTTTTAATTATTATTATTATACATAATTTATATAGTGCCAGCAGTTTACACAGCACTTTATAATATAAAAGAGAGACAATACAGTTACAATACAATAAAATACAAGAGGATTAAGCGGGCCCTGCTCAGAAGAGCTTACAATTTAATAATTGGAGAGTAGAGGCCTTAATTTGTCAGCTAAAACCCAAATCCACTAATTTTTTAACACTGTTTTAAGCTTTTCTTTTGCGCATTGTGTGTCAGGCATTTCGCATAGTCCAGCATTGTCCTTCATGTTCTCATCTGCTGTTGGTCACCAGTCCACTTCCCAGGCTGTCATGGTCATCATACAAACGGAGTTCACAGGAGTATGGTGCAGAGAACAGTGCTCACATGTCACAATGAGTGCCATTCTTTGCAGCAGTGGAACATTCACCGCTGATGTTAAAAAAGGAAGACTGATCCTGCTCATGACTGGCTGAAACCTGGATTTAAGGAGCGTATACTATACACTTTATAACATATAAGGTGGTGCTAGTCCAACGACTTGCTGGTAGATTAATTGGCTTGTGGCCCTAGTATGTGTAGCTAGGGACCTTAGATTGTAAGCTCCTTGTGGGAAGGGACAACTAGGAATGTACAATATAAATGTAAAGCACTGCAGAAATTGACAGTGCTATATAAGTACCTGCAATAAATAAATACATCATAAATAGTGGCAGTGGGGATGGGGGGTGCATAGAAAGATAGAGCTGAATTTTAAGTCACAATATTCAGACTGTATGAACAGCACATGAAGTAGAAAAGGGTTGTTATAAAACTATAATTAACTTGAAATGCCAATTGCACTTAATTTGAGGGTGTACTGTATGAGAAAAATAGTACTACTTAAATGGACAGACCCTGCATTATTTCCGAAGTCTACAAACAGGCAATTAATGAAAACCAGTGTAAAATCTAAGTATTTATAAAGGAAAGCTCTAAACAGCATACTGCATTTTATAATAATGCCAGGCTTACCGTCTTGGTCTACTGCATAACTTTACAACTTTACCCTTTTTGTGTTTTGCTGAGTATGTGCTATGGTTAATAGAGTCTGATAATTTATTGCATTTCAGCATTTTATGTAGTGCCAGCAAAAAAAATTGCCAGTTTTAAATTCTATGAGAAAAAAAAAGTCTGCTCTGGCAATACATTTACCACTGATTATAAAATTCATGAGCAGAATATGAAACCGTTTTAAAGCATGCACATGCAGTGTTTGCATAGTTAGGGGTATATATTTCATGTCCATTTGGCAAAAAGATCTAATAGCACATTTGCCAGATCATGCAACATTCATCACATTCCCCAACATCTGGTCTTCAGTAGGGGATGGTGCTTACTATGCTATCATATTAACCCAGATTGTAAGGTTTCAAATCTCACAATTGACACATTTGTTATACCTTTGCTAGGAAAAATATAGCATCTTTATCATTCTCCATTGGTGAATGTGTGTTGTAAAATGTGTTTTATATACATGAATATGCAAGAACCGTGGAAAACTGAACATTTCAAAATTCCATGGTGTTGTCATTATGGTACCCCAATGTCCGCATGCTGTACAAGAAACAGCACTATAATAGTAAAACAATTTTTAAAAGGTCTCTATGTTGTTAACAATTAATAAACTAAATTGAACCACAAATCCTATTATACACTAAAACATTATTTTTTGTTTTGTTAAAGAAAAAAATGCAACTTTATACATTATATGAATTTATATAGCTATTGGTATCATGTATATGTGAATATGATATAACATCTAAAAAAGCTGACAGTATGCAAAATGTCATAAAAGAAAATAAAGGGAAAAAGAGTAAAAAAGAAAGGACTGTTTCCAATCAGATTCTGATAAATCACAGCTACATTTTGTTCTATTTATAAAGATTTACCACCCATTCTTGTAAAATAACTCTTTTGCCAGGGAAATCTTTCACCAATGGCACATTTACAAGCCTTAAAAGTGGAAGGAAAGCCTTAATGCCTTGAACGGGCCACCCAACCCCAACAAATCATTAACCTCTATGATACTCCCCAAAAGCTAAAAATCACTTTTTTTGTAGTTTGTTTTACCACTCGTCACATGACCACAGTCCTATTGCATTAACCACTTCAGCCCCGGAAGGATTTACCCACTTCCAGACCAGGCCATTTTTTGCGATATGGCACTGCGTCAATTTAACTGACAATCGTGCTGTGATGCGATGATTTACCCAAACAAAATTGATGTTATTTTTTTTCAACAAATTGATCTTTCTTTTGGTGGTAATTGATCACCTCTGTGGTTTTTATTTTTTGCGCTATAAAAAAAAAGAGCGTCAATTTGGGGAAAAAAAAAAAAAAAAAATTTTTTTGCTTTCTGCTATAAAACATTCACAAAAAAAATGTAAAAAAAAAAAAAAATGCATTCATCAGTTTAGACCAATATGTATTCTGCTACATATTTTTGGTAAAAAAAAAAAAATAAATCGCAATAAGCGTATATTGATTGGTTTGTGCAAAAGTTATCGCATCTACAAAATAGGGGATAGATTTATGGCATTGTTATTATTTTTATTTTTTACTAGTAATGGTGGCGATCAGTAATTTTTGGAGGGACATGCAACACCCAACTGACATTTTTGACACTTTTTTGGGAACCAGTGACATTATTACAGTAATCAGTGCTAAAAATATGCACTGTAATGCTATGTACACACAATAGGATTTTCCCGACAACAAAACCGTGGATTTAATTCCGACGGATGTTGGCTGAAACTTGTCTTGCATACACACGGTCGCACAAATGTTGTTGGAAATTCCGAACGTCAAAAACGCAGTGACGTACGAAGAGCCGAGAAATACGAAGTTCAATAGCCAGTGCGGCTCTTCTGCTTAATTCCGAGCATGCATTGAATTTTGTGCGTCGGAATTGTGTACACACGATCGGAATTTCCGACAATGGATTTTGTTGTCGGAAAATTTGAGAAATTCCGACAACAAATGTCCGATGGAGCATACACACGGTCGGAATTTCTGACAACAAGCTCACATCGAACATTTGTTGTCGGAAAATCCTATCGTGTGTACAGGGCATTATTGTACTAATGACACTGGCAGGGAAGGGGTTAACATCAGGGGCAATCAAGGGGTTAAATGTGTTCCCTGTTTGTGTTTTCTAACTATATGGGGGACTGGGGAAACGCACAGATCTGTCTTCCTGCTTAGCAGGAAGACCGGATCTGTGTGATCTCCCCTATCAGAACGAATATCTGTCTTGTTTACACAGGCACATCACCGTTCTGTCACTGCAGGGAACGATCGTGGGTGGCCCCGCTGATTGGCTCCCCCCACTGGCCACAAAACTGAGTTCATGAGCTGACATACACCTAAGGCGATTCGCGGGAACAAGACAACCTGCTGCAGTATAATGACGGCGGCTGGTTGGCAAGCGATTAATAACCATGGAGTGACTGGTGGGTGTGTACATTTTCTTTTAGGCATGTGATGTGCAATGTCACAAGAAGGTGGGACTAAGTGGGGCAGGGCAGAGCTGACTGCCTAGGAAACACTAGGACTGACAACAATGGAGGAGCAAGTGACATGCATACATCAGCTGGCTGACGGGAGAGCTGGGGCCGACAACGGTATACGGAAGAGTAAGTAAGCAGCCACATTCAAGTGCGCAAACAAGCCGTTGTCGGTCCAAGAGAGGAGGGTGTTTGAATGGCTTGATTAGAGAGTTTTTTTTCTAATCAGCCATTTATAATAGTAAATAGTGGGTAATACAAAAATATTAATTGTCACTAATCATAGAAATTGTATACAAATTCTCATTTAAGCCTGGAATTCCACTTTAGCTGGCATCCTTCAGCAATTTTCTGAATCTTCCAACAAATTTAAGAAAAGGGTAGATTTTTATTTTCAAACCTCTTGATACTAATTTTGTTTGGGCAAACAGCTGCTAGAGCAGCTTTTTTTAATATTTTTTTTCATCCCTGCTTGTATGTGAGGGGCTGTAATGTGTAGTTCAATACACACCTGCTGCAGGTTATGAAACAGAAAATTATGGGTGACATATAACAAGTGAGTGATATCAGCAAGAATGAACACATTAATCATTTTTGAGAAAAATATACGCCTAATTTACAACAAAAAAATACATGTGGTCTGGTGCCCCCAGTGATGCACCTCCATCTCTAATGTACATATATAAAAAAAAACACATAGGTTTGTCCTGGGACTTTAAATGAGACCTAACAAGCATGGCCACTAAATACAAAGTTAAAATGGTTGATAATTTTTTGATGAATAAATACAATTGTCATCATTACATCAAACACATATAAAATAATATCAAGCTGATTGTGAGTAGTTTCAATATATGGTACACGATTAAGAAGTCACAGATGTCAGTACATAATTAGAAAGAAGCATCCTAAAAAAGTGCCGCGTTTCGTGAGTCACCTCTCAATTCCTCAGGAGTGGATGCACATAAAATGTCTATAATGTAAAACATCAGTTTTAGGATATGTAACAAAATGATGATGAATATCATTCAAACCACAGGGGACACCATAAAGGACCCTATACTTACAAATCTGTACTCTAATGCCGTGTACACATGAGCAGAATGTCCGACAGAAAAAGTCAGACGGGAGCTTTTCATCGTATATTCCGATCATGTGTATGCCCCATCAGACTTTTTTACGTCGAAAATTCTGATGGACCTAGAAAGACAACATGTTCTAAATTTTTCAGATGGAACCAATTCCTATCGGGAAAACCACTCTTCTGTATGCTGTTCCGACATACCAAAAACGACGCATGCTCTGAAGCAAGTACGAGACGGAAGCTATTGGCTACTGGCTATTGAACTTCCGTTTTCTAGACCCATCGTACGTGTTGTACGTCACCGCATTCTGGATGGTCGGAATTTGGTGTGATCGTGTGTATGCAAGACAGCTTGAGTGGAATTCTGTCGGAACTCGTCGGAAAAACCTTCAGAGTTTATTCCAACAGGAAAACTGGTTGTGTGTACAGGGCATTAGTTTACTAGCACTTTATGTACAAAAAAGTGTCAGTACTAAGAACTGTTATCATATAATGACACAAACATTCTCTGAATCTGATTAAGGACTTTGGGAAATATACAACAGCTACAGATATGGGCAATTAACACATGGTCCACACATATACACCTGATGCATTTCAGTTTAAGCAAAAATAGGATTTTTATAACAGCTTACCAGTAAAATCCTTTTCTTTGAAGTACATCACGGGACACAGAGCCATAGTAATTACTATGTGGGTTATAGGCCACCTTCAGGTGATGGACACTGGCAGACCCTAAGATAGGAAGTCCACTCCCTATATAACCCCTCCCACTACTGGGAGGGGTTATGGCAATACACGTGTATACCAGAAAGAAGGGTGGGACCTCTGTGTCCCATGATGTACTTCAAAGAAAAGGATTTTACAGGTAAGTTGTTATAAAAATCCTATTTTCTTAATTCTACATCATGGGACACAGAACCATAGTAATTACTATGTGGGATGTCCCAGAGCAATGCCAACTGAAGGGAGGGAGACACAACAAAATTAGGGCACCATGAGATTAGAGAATTTATACAGCAGCTTTCAGCACACTGCGCCCAAAGGCAATATCCTCATCATTTTTTACATCTACCTGATAGAATCTGGTAAATGTATGGACTGAAGACCAAGTTGTGGCCTTGCAGATTTGAGCCATGGAGGCTTGGTGATGCACTGCCCACGAAGCACTAACAGCCCTTGTGGAGTACTCTTTAAACCATAAACTTGAACAATTACTTGCCAAATCCATTTAGAAATAGTAGATTTCGATGCTGCCTGTCCTCTTTTAGGACCTTCAGGCAAAACATCTGAGCAGTCGCCTTCAAGTAGACTTTGATTGCTCTCACCACATCAAGAAAATGTAGTGACTCTTCTTCCGTAGAACGAGGTTCTGGAAAAAATGAAGGTAGAACAATATCCTGGTTTAAATGAAAACTTGACACTACCTTCGGTAGAAAGTTAGGATGAGGACCCAATACTACCTTATCCTTATGAATAATTGAATATGGCTCTTTACAAGAAAGAGCAGCCAACTCTGATACCCTTCTTGCAGAAGATATGGCTACCAGAAAAACTAGTTTCCCTGTCAAAAGGACCAAGGGAATATGTCATATCGGCTCAAAAGGCTGTTTCTGCAATGCTGACAGAACTAAATTCAAGTCCCAAGGGTTCAGGGGTGACCTAACCGGAGGAATAAGCCACATTACCCCCTGAATAAAGCTATGAATGTGAAGCAAGTGGTCTCTAAAATAATACCGATAAGGCCGAGACCTGGCCTTTGATAGTACTCAAGACCAGCTTCATTTCTAACCCCATTTGCAGAAAGTCAAGGATTCTACCTATGACATACTTCCTGGGGTGCCAACCCCTGGTTTCACACCAGGAGACATATGCCTTCCAGATTCTATAATATATGATTCTGGAGGCCGGCTTCCATGAATTAACCAAGGTAGATACCACTGAACCTGACAGCCCGCGCTTCTTCAGAATGTGGGTCTCATTAGCCAAACTGTTAAATTTAGCATTTGTAAGGTAGGATGAAATACCGGGCCTTGGGAGAGAAGGTCTGGACGTGGTGGTAGGGTCTATGGGTCCCCTAACGTCATCTTTATTATCTCTGCAAACCAAGATCTCCTGGGCCACTCTGGGGCCACAAGAATCACTGACTTCCCTTCCTGCTCGATCCTGCGAAGAAGTTGTGGAAGCAGCAGAAAAGGAGGGAATCAGTGAAAAATTATTCCACGGGAATACCAAGGCATCTGTCCTGCAAGCTAGCGGCTCTTTTGTTCTTGACACAAAGTTGTCGATCTTTTTGTTGAACCTGGATGCAAACAGATCTACGTCCAGAATCCACCATCTTTGTCATATTGTCAGGAAGATATCGGGGTGAAGAGACCATTTTCCAGGGAACAACTGCTGGCAACTCAAGTAGCCCACCAGCCAATTCTCTATTCCTGGAATGAAGACTGCTGACAGGCAAGGTACATTGTTTTCTGCCCAAGTTAGGATATGATTCACCTCTCTCTGGGCCGCACGACTTCTTGTGCCCCCTTGGTGATTGATATAGGCCACTGCTGTGGCATTGTCAGATTGGATCCGGACAGGACAATTCCGTAATCTGAATGTTCAGGCCCTCAGGGCCAAGCACACTGCCCGAATCTCTAGAATATTGATGGGCAAGGTCATTTCTGACCTGGACCATCCCCCTTAGACAGTCGCCTCTTCCAGTACTGCTCCCCAACCCAAAAGGATGGCATCTGTTGTTACCACCTTCCGGGTAACTGGTAGGAAGGATTTTCCTTTCTGCAGATTCTTGGTTATCAACCACCAACTGAGGTTCTGGCGCACCTTTGGAGACAAGCACATTGGGAAATCTAAAGCTTGGACCTTCTTGTTCCAAGCTGATAGGATACTGTTTTGCAGCAGTCTTGAATAAAACTGGGCATAAGGAACAGCCTCCATTTGGTTTGAGTACCGTGAAAAAAGTTTGAATAAAACCCCAATCCCTGCTCTCCCTTGGAGACCGCCGATATCACCTTTTGAGACAAAAGATGGTCTAATGCTTGAAAGAGAGGCTTCTTTTTCCCTGGATCCCTGGGAACGTTTGATCTGAGAAAACGAGGAGACGGGCACTCTCAGAATTCTAGTTTGTACCCTAGAGTAATTGAGGAATCCACCCATTTGTCTTGACACTCTTCCTACCAGACCCTTGAGAACTGCAGAAGTCTTCCCCCCACTCGAGTGAGCGGGGGCACCCCTTCATAAGGAGGCTTTAGTATTTTGTTTTATAGGTTTCTTTTCCCCAGGACTTCTTTTGTCCCTGGGGTTGACCCTGAGGTTTACCTCTTGAATTTGACGGTGGAGGCCGTCGAAACTGCCTGGAGGCCAATGCTCCTGGCACTGGAGAAGCGGCTCATTTAAATGAAATATGCTTACTCCTTTTCCTAACTGGCAAAGAATTTCCCATTAGAAATTCTTTGGATGTACTTATCCAGATCATCCCCAAACAGCTGTTCACCACAAAAAGGAAAACTAGCCAGGAGCTTTTCGCAGGGTGCTTTGGCTGACCAATTTTTCAACCATAGTATTTTACGCATATGCACGAGTCCCAGCGTAAGGCATGAGGCCTGGAGAATAGAATCTCTCATAATGTCTATTGCAAAACATAACGCCCCTGGTAGCTCGGCCAAATCTTGGGCCTGCTGATCAGGAGTAATCTTGAGCACCTGTTTAAAATGGTCTCTCAAGGATTGATACACACCAATTGCTGCCAGAGCAGGCTGAGTTACTGAACCTGCCAGAGAAAAAGCCTTTTTTAATAGGAATTTCAACTTTTTATCCGTTGGATCCCTAAGCATTTGAGCATTGTCTACTGGACAAGTCAAACTTTTATTCACAGAGGATATAGCAGCGTCAATTGCTGGTATCTCCCATTTTTTATTAAACTTTTCCTCCATAGGATAAAGTGTTGAGAACATTTTAGGAGGATTAAAATGCTTATCTGGGTGATCCCACTCAGAATACATAAGCTTTCAGCAATGAATGTATAGGAAAGGCATGCACAGCTTGGGGAGGCTTTAACGAACCCAAACAAGAAGTAGGATTATCAACCGACTCAGGGTAGCATAAATGTGGAGCGGACCAATTCAGTAACCATCAATATTTCAGATTGTGAACCTGATCTTTCCACATTTGACCCCTCAGAAGAAGAGTCATCAGCATCTTCCCGGTCCCCTGAGAAAAATTCATCATCTCACGCCCCCGGTTCCTCAGTTTGCGGGTCCTGGGTAACGGAAGGGGACCTATCGTGCTTAGTCTCACTCTGGGATGTGATGAAAGCCGCTAAACTCTGCTCCAATCCTAATATGGTTGAGGAAAAAATTTCTTCAGTAACATAGACAGGGGCTGCAGCGTTGGACCAGCCACTTCAGATCTCTCAGGGGAGGATGCCATTTTAGAGATGATTTTAGGCTTTTTTGAGCTTGAAGGTGTCCCTCTTGAACCCTTTTTTGGGGTGTTTTACCCCCCTTCTGACCATAGCCCAATGCACAAATGCAGAAGTACTACCAGAAGAAATTGCATTCACTGCTTCAGCAATAGTCCAGCAACTGCCGCTGCTATTAATGCTCAGCCTGATGCTTTTAGTAAATGTGCCAAGGGAATGCATGTGTCACCAACCTCTTACATGCCCCTTTTTGCTCTTGTGTTCCCCTGACAGCTGTAGCCAGCAAATAGTGGAGCTTTTAAAACCTACTCCTGCGCTGCCGTGCTAAGCCCTGCTCCCTCCATCACATCATGCCCCTCTCTCTCTTTTCCAAAAAAGCGTTGTCCCACACGGCCACGGACCTCCAATCCAACGGGATCGGCTTGTGTGGGGGGATGGCGAGAAGATCCGGTAATCCAAC
Source organism: Aquarana catesbeiana (assembly GCF_042186555.1). NCBI lineage: Eukaryota > Metazoa > Chordata > Amphibia > Anura > Ranidae > Aquarana > Aquarana catesbeiana. The sequence continues at coordinate 262,616,599 of NC_133325.1, read as the reverse complement.
CGCCCCACAGGGGAGGTAAAAAACAGAGCGGCATCGCCGACCGTTCTGCCTCCCCCTATCCAGAGAGAGGGGGAGAGCTTTTTCCAGGTGGGGGGTGTTTTTGTAAGAAAATCCCCCCAATCTTACAGGAGTTCTGGGGCTGCTTGACAGAGGAATCTGCAGCTTCTACTGAGACAGTGTGACACAGCGTAGGAAAGCATGACAAGGTACGTGCTCTATACAGCCCCCAGTGGTGACTTTTAGGCATGACAACATTTACTTTTTAAAGGAGACAATTCACTAGAAACTTTAAAATTCTTTAGAAGTCTCCACTTACTGTCAGAGAGCTCACCTTGCTGGTCACGGTGCTGGCCGTCCTGGTGCGCGCCGGTGCACGCCGGTGCACGCCGGTGCGTGTCCCTGTAGGCGCTGGTCTGTGTACCGGCGTGCGGGCGCGTGCCTGTGCGCGTGTGCACCTGTGAGCGTTGGCGTGCGGCGCCGACCGGCCTATTTAGGTTTGCCATGCACTCTGCTCGGTGCTGCCTGATCAACAGCTCCTGGTTTCCTTAGTTCCCACTACCTGTTCCTGTGTTCCTGTGTTTCCAGATCTCCTGACGACCCGGCTTGCCTCTGATACTCCGCTGATTGCTGCCTGTACCTGACCTTGGCTTGTTTGACCCTTCTTCTGTCTGCTCCTTTTGTACCGTGTTGCCAATCAGTTGCCGAAGTCTGCCTGTGCCCTGACCTGCCTGCTTACTCCTGCTCAGCATCTGTTTGCCTGTGTTCCAGCTCACCATCTGATGCTTGAAGATCCTCTTCCGCCCAGCACCTGGATCCCTCACCAGGCTCTCTTACCATTCCATACTTCCGTGCCTTCTGTCCATTCTACCAAGGGCCGCGAGTAGGATACGTACGGGAGACCACCCTCTGCCCAAGCGGACTAACCGGTCTGGTAAGTAAAGTCTGACAGTATCAGGCAGCCATGATCGAGTCCGGGCAGGGGGCCTCCCCCATGGATGAACTTTGTAGACATCTGGCGGGTCTTACTCTAGCCGTAAAGAGCCTTCAGGAAGGCTATGCAAGATTGGAAGAGCAAGTTTCGGCCCTATCCTCTCCCTCCAATCCCCAGGTAGCATCTTCTGCTGGACTTTCATCTCTGCACCCTCTGTGGTAATGCTTCCTCCTGAGCCCAGAGTACCCACTCCTGAAAGGTTTGCTGGAAAACGCAGCAAGTACTGTGCGTTTCGCAACACCTGCAAGCTTTATTTTGCCTTGCAACCATGCACCTTCTCTTTAGAAGCAACTAAAGTGGGCTTTGTCATTTCTTTGTTGTTCGGTGAAACCCCAAACCTGGGCCCACTGCCTGCTGGAGCAAAAATCAGTGTCCTTGGATAGTTTAGAAGACTTCTTCTTGGCCATGTCCCAACTGTATGAGGATCCGCAGCTGACTGCGACTGCGGAAGCCGATCTGCACTCTCTACAGCAGGGTCGCAGGGCAGCAGAAGATTATGCGGTAGAGTTCCGACGTTGGAGCTCTGACACCAACTGGAATGATGGCGCCTTGCGTCACCAGTTTAGAATTGGACTTTGGGACCCTCTGAAAGATGAGCACGTGTTGGAATACCCCCGTCCTTGGACGAACTCATCAACCTGTCCATCCAGATTGACAGTTGTTTGAGGGAACGCCGGTCAGAGAGGTCTTCTCACCAGTTCCGCCCTACCTGGATGCTACCTAAGGTCCCCAGTTCAGTCAGTAAACTTCCTCCCATCTCTACCACACCCGTTCAAGATGCCCCAGAGCCTATGCAGCTTGGCTTGCTCCGCCCCACACTGACTCCTGAGGAAAAGCTGTGTAGATGAGCCCGCAACCTTTGCCAGTATTGCGGTGAACCCGGGCACTACGTGAGGGCTTGCCCCAACAAGATGCGTAAGTGTCTTCCTGCTTCATCAATGTGTGCATCTATTGTACCTAAATCCAGTTCTCACCTTACTCTCTCCATCACTTTGCAGCTTCCAGGAGGGACTACTCCAGTGACGGTCATCACTGACTCCGGTGCCTGCAGCTGCTTCGTCGACCTGACGTTCGCTGCTAATCACCGCATCCCGCTTCAACCCAAGGCCCAGGGGCTTACAATACACCTGCCAGATGGCTCCACCCTTCGTTCTGTCCCGGTCACCCAAGAGACCATTCCTTTGCTGGCCATCATTGGCACCCATCATCAGGAATTTCTTCGTCTGGACACTATCTCTTCTCCCCTCTTTCCCATCATCCTGGGAATACCTTGGCTACAAGCCCATAACCCCAACATTAACTGGACCACAGGGGAAGTTACTTTTCCTTCTGAATACTGCCAACAGCACTGACTGTACAGGTCCTCTACTGAAACCTCCCAACTCCTTTGCATGGACTCAGATCTGGAACTACGACAGTCCATCCCGGAACCCTACCGAGACTTTGTGGACGTATTCAGAAAGAAAGGAGCAGAAACATTGCCTGTGCACAGGCCTTATAACTGTCCAATAGTGCTCCTACCGGGAACTGAGGTTCCCTTCGGAAGAATCTTTCCACTAACTGAGCAGGAGTTAAGCACACTACAAGCCTACATAGACGAAAATCTGGAAAAATGATTCATCCGCCCATCCACCTCTCCAGCCAGTGCGGGCATTTCGTAGAAAAAAAAGACCATTCCCTACCTTCCTGCATATCGGGAATTGAATAGGATAACTATCAAGAACCGTTATCCCCTGCCTTTAGTGCCAGAACTTTTCCAAAGGTTGGGAACCACAGTCGTGTTCACGAAGCTTGATCTTCGCGGAGCTTATATTTTAATTCGAATCTGGGAAGGGGACGAGTGGAAAACGGCATTTCGCACTCGATTTGGGCACTTCGAGTACCTTGTCATGCCCTTCGGTCTATGCAATGCCCCTGCAACATTCCAGCACTTTGTCAATGACATTTTTCGTGACTACCTGGATTTGTACGTGATAGTGTATCTTGACGATATTCTGATCTTCTCCTCCTCGCTAGCCGATCACCGCAGACATGTCCGGAATGTCCTAACCCGGCTCAAACAACACGGTCTCTATACAAAACTCGAAAAGTGTGAGTTCGAACTTCAGTGCATCCAATTCCTAGGCCTGATCATCTTGGTGGATGGCATCAAGATGGACCCTCAAAAAGTGTCCGCCATCCTGGACTGGCCTGCATCTATGGATAAAAAAGGTGTGCAGCGCTTCATCATCGGCTTTGCTAATTTTTATCGGAAATTCATCAAGGGGTTTTCAGCAATAATCGCCCAAATAACCGAACTAACCAGGCAGGGAATCCGATTCTCATGGACTCCTAAGGCCCAGGCAGCTTTTGAGAAACGTAAAGAGCTCTTCATGTCGGCTACCATCCTGAAACACCCTAATCCTGCTTTACCGTTTGTCCTGGAAGTTGATGCTTCAGAAATAGCAGTTGGAGCGGTTCTCTCTCAGCGGCAGGGTGCCAAAGCTCTTCTTTACCCAGTGGAATTCTTTTCACGCAAGCTCTCAATATCGGAAAGGAATTATGACATGGAGGATCGGGAACTTCTTGCCATCAAGTCGGCTCTGGAGGAGTGGCGTTACCTTCTGGAGGGTGCTGCACATCCCATCTTGGTGTATACAGATCACAAAAATCTGGAATATTTGAGGGCAGCCAAAAGATTGAGACCACGACAGGCTAGATGGGCACTTTTCTTTTCCTGATTCCAATTCCACATCACCTACACACCGGGTTCTAAGAACATTAAGCCAGATGCGCTTTTTACGCATGTTTCATGATTCCGAAGAGACCTTGCCTCCTGACACAATCCTTCCCTCTGGGAACTTTTTGCTCCTTCAAGTGGACCTTATGACCCGGATAAAGCAGGCCTCTGTGGGAATGTCCCCGTACCCTGAAACCAATCTGGGTGAGGGTCTGTTTTGGCATGAAGATAAGGTCGTAGTCCCCGAAACCTTACGGGTGGCGGTAATGGAACTTTGTCACGACCATAAATTAGCCGGACATTTTGGTGTGCTGAAGACTCCGCGCACATTCTGGTGGCCCCAACTTTCTAACGATTGTAAAAATTATTTGGATTCATGCAACACTTGTGCCCGAAGTAAAAATAGCCGGACAAAGGCTTGGGGCCTACTAAAACCTTTACCCATTCCATAGAGACCATGGAAAATGATATCAATGGATTTCATTGTGGAACTTCCTCAGTCGGAGGGATTTTCCACCATTTTCGTTGTGATAGATAGGCTATCCAAGATGGCACATTTTCTTCCCATGAAGGGCACACCCTCGGCCATGGACACTGTGAGGATTTTTGTTAAAGAAGTGGTAAGGCTGCATGGGGTCCCGGCAAGTATTGTGTCCGATCGCGGTGTCCAATTTACCTCGAGGTTCTGGAAGGCCCTCTGTGGCTCCCTGGAAATAGAGTTGGCATTCTCATCAGCCTACCATCCCCAGACAAACGGGCAAACAGAGAGAACCACTCAAACCCTAGAGCAATACCTCCGCTGCTTCTCTGCCTTCTCTCAAGACGACTGGGTCTCTTTACTACGTTGCAGAGTTTGCCTACAATAACTCCTTGCATTCCGCTATCAACCAAACGCCATTCTTTGCTAACTACGGTTTTCATCCTTCCTTCTTGCCTAGTTTATTACCCGAGTGTTCCGTTCCCGCAGTCGCTGAAACCATGAATTTTTTCTCCACTAACAACAAACTTTTGCAGGAAACTATGGCCAAGTCTCAGGAGTACAGCAAAAGGATGTATAATAGGAAAAGGCATGGAGAACTGATCCTGGAACCTGGCAACCAAGTGTGGTTGTCCACTATTAACCTAAAAATGGCCTGTCTCTCAAGGAAATTGGGTCCCAAATTTATGGGTCCCTTCTCAGTAAAGAGGAACATAAATGATGTTGCATATGAACTTGATCTGCCTGATTCTCTAAAAATACATCCGGTATTTCATGTGTCTCTATTGAAGCCTGCTATTCCGAATCCCTTTACTGGCTATATGACCAGCCCACCTAAACCTGTCATAATTAATAATGAAGAGGAATTCGAAGTTGAAGCAATCTTGGATTGCGGAAAAAGGAACAACAGAATTCAATATCTCATTAAGTGGAAGGGGTATGGGCCGGAAGACAACTCCTGGGAGCCAGAGAGCAATTTGCATGCCCCGAAACTTTCACGGTCTTTCAAGAATGGTCATGCCTCCAAGCTGGCCCAACTGGGCATCCAGAGGCTGCCCTTGAGGAGGGGGCACTGTCAGAGAGCTCACCTTGCTGGTCACGGTGCTGGCCGTCCTGGTGCGCGCCGGTGTGCGTTGGCGCGCGCGTTCCTGTGCACGCTGCTGTGCGTGTCCCTGTAGGCGCTGGTCTGTGTACTGGCGTGCGGGCTTGTGCGTGTGTGCACGCACCTGCGAGCGTTGGCGTGCACGTGTGCGCACTGTTTGGCACCAACCGGCCTATTTAGGTTTGCCATGCACTCTGCTTGGTGCTGCCTGATCAACAGCTCCTGGTTTCCTTAGTTCCCGCTAACTGTTCCTGTATAACTGTGTTTCCAGATCTCCTGACGACCCAACTTGCCTCTGATACTCCGCTTATTGCTACCCGTACCTGACCTTGGCTTGTTTGACCCTTCTTCTGCCTGCTCCTTTTGTACCGTGTTGCCAATCTGTTGCCGAACTCTGCCTGTGCCCTGACCTGCCTGCTTGCTCCTGCTCAGCATCTGTTTGCCTGTGTTCCAGCTCGCCATCTGCTGCTTGAAGATCCTCTTCCACCCAGCACCTGGATCCCTCACCAGGCTCTCTTACCATTCCATACTTCCGTGCCTCCTGTCCATTCTACCAGGGGCCGCGAGTAGGATACGTACGGGAGACCACCCTCTTCCCAAGCGGACTCACCGGTCTGGTAAGTAAAGTCTGACACTTACCTTTCCCGCCGCAGGGTTTTCTGTAGTAAAACCAACAGACTTAATCTTCACCGGTGGGCTCCATATAAAAAACCTTCAGGAACTGGGGCCCTTTTTATCGGGAGATCCGCACTCCTGAACCCATTAAACACCCTGCCAAAAAAAACTTAAGGCTGAAAAAAACAAAAGTACTGGATCCCAGGTTCTAGCTCTCTAGAAAGAGAAGCGTTACAGGCTAAACCTTGTTTCTTCTGGCACGAGGCCCGGGTACCATTCAATTTGGCCTAAAAAGACACTTTGAATAGATACGGCTGCATAGCTAGCCTCAGCAAGGATTGCTCCAGTGGAGCTCAGCTCAGCACATCTTTACTCGTGACTAACACCTAAGACACTGGCGAAAAAACTGAGGTTCTCCCAGTAGTAGGAGGGGTTATATAGGGAGTGGACTTCCTGTCTTAGGGTGTGCCAGTGTCCATCACCTGAAGGTGGCCTATAACCCACATAGTAATTACTATGGCTCTGTGTCCCGTGATGTAGAAAATAAAGTTAGAGGTCACCCCTTCTTATCTGTGTACCCCAACATCCCTCCCAGCAATAGGAACCCTCCTGAGCCAGGATCCTTCATTTTTTGCAGTCCTCAGTGCTGCATAGAACAGGGTTCATGTTATTATGTGTGCACATGAATTTATGCAGTGATCCATTGTGATCCCAGGCTGCGTGATAGCCCTTGCAGCATGGCATCACATTTATTCAATCTTATTAACTAGGTAACCCTGGCTTCACCGGAAGTGGGTTCAACAACACTGGGCATCAATCAACCTGGAAGAGAGCTGGTACTGAATTGTGGAGCAAGTCTAACAAGGCTGGATCATGATGATAGTTATTTGTGCTTTAGTAACATATCTTTGACCACAGTAGAGGGTTGTTCAAAAGAAAAAAAATGCCTTTATGCTTTAAAGAAACAATCAAGTTATAAGTTGATAGCATCTGTAGTGTACATTTGCTGTCATTATATAGATAATTGAGATGGAGAATTGTTTTCCCTACATATGTTATAAAATCTACTAAATATGTGTGTTATTCAAAAAGAAAAGTCTACTGTATCTGCATGTCATGTTGGTAATACAGTAAAGATGAACAGATGCTGTACAACAAAATAACGAATAACTGCCATAGAGAAAACTGTCCTCCACATTTGGTTGGGAAACTGATGGGGTGTAACTAACTGCCAGAATCATAGAGAAGTGGTAATGCTATCATTGATGAAGTACGATGTCACGGAATTGTGCTGAGCTCTAAAAAAATTAAGTGACACATTTTTTAAAGCAGAATGCGAAAATGTTGTTAAAGTAAGCCAAACGTTTATAAAACATATTTGAAAAAAAAAAAAGTTTTGCTATTTTTCAACACATAAGGAGAAATAAACTGGTTTCTATATTTTTAATATGAAACAACTTATCTTGACAAAAAATACATTTTATTATTTTATATTTGAATGTTATAAACACCATCTTATCTAAAACAGTAGATGAAACAAAGGACTCTTGTTACATATCATCCCTCTGTGAGCTCTAAGGCATTCTCTGGTTTCTATCTTCTGTCTCTGCAGCACTTTTTATAGCATGCCACAAATTGTGTAAAGCAGGCCCCACACTTTACATTCTGACAGTATAATCTACTTTAACTCTACCAAAAGATTGAAAGGTGTATGGCCAGCTCAAATACTCTAGTGTAATAATATTGCATACTTTACTCTATGAAAAACACTTGTTAGTGTTATTGTAGCGTACAAATTGGAGTATCATGCATATGAAGCACACAGCAGTGATGGTCAACTCATAAGTAATAAGGGAACTCAGCTGTGGCCCTTGACATTACCAAGGGGCTGCACATAATAGTCAATATATGTAATACTACAGAAGATGGTCAGAGCCTATAGACATAAACAAATAGCTTGAGCTTTGAGTCAAACATGAGATCAAGGTGAACCCAACTCTTTGGCATGTGTATGATCACATCGTGTGTGGAGTCCTCCTCCAATCGCAGTTAGCCAAAAACAATAAAAAGAGTGGGGACAAACCACATAGCGTAATCCTGTTTAAAAGCTTTATTTCCAATATCCCCCCATAAAAATATGCTTACAATCATATAAAAAAAAAAACTTGCATTTAGACATTGCAAGTGGCACTGTGAAGTTCGCATGTGTACTCTCACTACTCCCTGGTGATCCTGATTGTGGTGATGCCTGGATCGAGTCACAAGCTGCCAACAGTCTGGAAAGGCTGCGTGGTCACGCAGCTAACACGTTTTGTCATCAGGTCTTCATCAGAGGGTGTGGCCACGCAACACGGCTCGTTCTATTTATCAGTCAGACATCCTGGGAGTTAACCCTGGATAGTCATATTAAAACCACTCATATCGGTCATCACCACAATCAGTAAGACGCCAATCATGAACCCGCACACATGCAATGAACACCACAACAATCAATCTCATTGGTAAATGGTTTGAATTGCGTGTGGAGATTTAAATCTACATAATAATTAAATATGGTTAAATTTATGTCCTCAATTTCACCTCGACTCCTATAGGTCTGCCCAATGCAAAACCAGGAATCACTGCATGCAGTCCAGCTTAATCTTGCCAATATGCAACCATGAGAGCGGTTAATTACATAGCTTAATACATACAACAAAAACATCAAACATATATCAAACCTTATATCATTCAATAAACACAATAAATGCACAATAACCGGATACTTAATACAATCGATTACCAATTCTAAAGTTTTAATGGACTTTAGCACTCAACTAAAATAGATCAACTCATATGATAAAAATCAATTAAAAATCACTTATGAAGCAGTTCAGATCCAGTACAATCATTCCATTAGGATTCAATGTGTTAGTAAGAAATATCCATTTGGTCTCACAGCTGGACAGTTCTCTTATCAGATTAGCCCCCTCCATATCGGATGGATTTGATCAATCCCCCAGAACTTCAGCCCTGCAGGGCTCCTGTTGTGTTTGTGTCCAAAATGTAAAGAGACGCTGTGATCCCCAAAACCAACCCGGATGTTATTTATATGCTCTGAAATGCGTTTTATCAATGTTCTTTTGGTCTGGCCAATGTACATGAGCCCACAAGGGCACTCCAGAGCATATGCTACATGTGTGGACATACAGGAGATAAAATTTTATCTCAAACTCTCTACCATTAGCGGTCAATCTAAATCTGATCAACCCTCTAATGTGTGTGCTAGCTTGCTGGCAGGCTCTACATTTCCTACAGGTGTAAAAGCCTGCACTATACTAAAACATTTGTGGTCTTACTGGTGGGTCTAGAACTTTTTGGACCACATTATCACCAAAAGAGGAGGCTTTCCTATAGATAAAAGACAGATCATCTGGGAGCAGCTTGTTGAGGATCTTATCTATCTTAAAAATTCCCAGTATTTCTTAAAAATGACTTCCACCTCTCTATATTGGGAATGGTAGTTACTGATAAATCCCCATTCATGTTTCATATCCTTAGGTTTTTCCATCCTTTAACCTCTTCCCGCCCGCCCGCCGGCCATCAAATGACATATAGGCGGCGCGGCTCTCGTTCTGGGTGGCCTTCATATCACTGTTGTACACTTCAGTGTTTAAATGATTTGCTTTGAATTTATATTCCCCTGCTCCTTATCCAGTAGCTAGAGAAAGCCCCCACCATGTTTCTCTGGGGAACAGCACAGGTTAGGCTACATTAGTAGGAGTAGCAGTGTTGGTACACAGGAAAAAAAAGATGGCAAAGTCCACTCCAAGCTGAGACAGTTGGGGTTGCATGTCTGCATGTAGAATGGCTGGGCCAGTGTAAAGAGCAGTAATGCCAGCTGCTGTCTACTAGCCCTAGGGTTGCTAATGTTTGGTCCATGGAAAATTGAATGTTGTGGGATGCATGTTGCAGCATGGTTACACCAGTTTGATTTGGTCATAATGAAAATGGTAAAACAGAGCCAGGTTTTTATTATCATTATGATGACCAAAACTGGCTCTTTTTTTGTGAACTAAGGTAGTGTATAACTCATCAAAAATGCAATTTTGTGATTTGTCCCTGTTTATAAACACACACACATTATGTTTATTATGTGCAAAGCATGGTATTTATAAATGAGGTGGTTAATGAATGCATTATGTTAGGACAGTGCCACATAAAAGCCAACAAACTAATTGAAAGAAACCATAAAAGGTTTGCATCCGAACAGATAGAATGCTGCAAATAAATATAAGGAAAAAATAGGAGGAGGAGTAACTAAAAAATGAATTAAGGTAATTAAGTTTTAAAATGGCTTAAATAGAAACAACTTTTATTTAAAATAATTATTTACTTAAGGTGTGCTGGAAATATTCAGATCAAAGGAAAATCCTTTGATTTGTACATACGCACTAACAAAAATGCCTTGTTGTAATATTGTCACAATGTATTTATGACTGAAGACTGCAGCTGCTGTTTGCAGGCCTTATTTATACAGAAGATGCTGTCTTTGTGCCTGATACACAGAGCAAGACCCAGCAAGACCCAACAATTAAACTATTCTGATTACTCCAAAATGTATTCACACCACACTGCAGATCCCCAAAGTCGGCACTTTCCCCTGAGTCAGCTTGGCCCTGGGGAAGATTACCAGACAGCAGTCTGCTAACATACATGATGGTAGCAATGGCTGAGTACTGGAACTTGCCTCATTTAGTCAGTATGCTGGACAAACAAATTTTAGTTTGACTGCACAATCCATATAAAATCTTATTTGAATTGGTTATCAACTACTGTATGTAATGTGATGGTAGCAAATTCAATTTGTACCCAATCAGGGCCCCTTTATTCAAGGTTTGTACATTTTAAGATGATTGTACAATTAAACTGTATTATGCACAGCCAGCTTTAGAAGGGAACACTGTCACAAACTGTGTAACTAGGGGAATGTCAATAGGAACCTACATTTGTAGAACCAGTTTGTCACAGTGTTCATAAGAAGCAGACGATTTTGGAAAAAAATAAAACATTGAGAACATTTTTTTTTATTATGCCCACATTGGAAGTAATACACTTCAACAGAAAGGACTTTTTTAAACATTGTATTGTTTATGTAAACGATTAATGAATTTAATGCTCTTTCCATGGAAACCAGGCCCTATAAAAATGTATTGGGCCATTCCTATCCATGTAGGTCCTCTTATATACATAGGTAAAGTGGCAATAACACATATTTCCCATAAGGACACCATAGGCAGTGCTGGAGATTTTCTTGTTCAAATTGTTTATTAATAAAAATGCGTCAAGATGACAACAGACAGGATAGTAAACCATTGCAAGATATATCTAAATAACATACAAATGCACGGGGAATGGTTAACAGACAAAAAGGCAAACAGAATAAAATTAGGGGTGTAATACATCTCCCACAAAACAGTGATTAGCAAACAAGGCAAAATGTGACTAGCCTGGGGTTCAGGAACCCATTGCTTAGGCCTCTAGGAAGGTGCCCGGTGGTCTCCTAATATTCTACACTAGTAGGCACCAAGGGATCCAGGAACCAGGCACATGCCATGGTGCCTCCTAATGGCCAAATAGGTGTGGCTTACACCCTGTATTTAAGTGTCTCAACAAAATCTTAACAATCTTATTAGAATGTCTCTTGACAGACTCAGAATCTTGGTTAGGCCAAATGAAAGAGCAAAAGAGATAGAAAAGAGTAGAAGAAAGATGGGGGGGGGAAGGGCAGGGAAAAATAAAGGAGGGGGGATGGAGAGGGGATCCGGAGTGCCTGCCCAAGGTCTTGTACGTAAGGGAGCCAGATCAGGTTTGAGTGAAAAGCACAAGGAGAGGTCACGGAAGCAGGAGGGTGTCATTAAATTGAGGGGGGAGAAAGTGGGGCACCCAGGGTTGCCATAATTTGGTGTAGTATTCAATCTTGTCCAATAGAACCAGTAGTGGAGATTTTCACCAACAAAGAATTTCCTACTTAGCATAATACCATAGGTATGAAATGAATTGCTTGGTAAGATAAGGCCCCGTTTCATTATTGTGTATGCCCAAGATGGCTAACATAGAAGATGGCAGCAGAGAAATTTGCAAATGTGTGTTCATAATATTGAATGTTCGGTTTTGTACAAGACCAGAATATGTGTAGATGTGTTCCAGAATCCACCTGGAAAATGTTTAGGGGTAAATCCTAAGATGTCCAGCTAACCAGTTTGAAATAATTTTCAACACTCTTTCTATTCCTTCTTGTCCAGACTGGGGATATCAGTTTCTCTCTGTTCCCACTATCAATGTTAGAGGTACATAGAGATGATAAAGGCTTTGAAAGTATTCTGCAGGACAGCAATCTCTCTTTCAGATCAGCTTAAGGAGGATTTTTTACATTGTTTCTGCAAAGACCAGTGTCTAGTGCCTGTGGATGTGACTACTTGGCTCTGCACTGTATGCACAATAGTTGTTTACACAAAGATGATACCCCCTCCTGTGGGTCTCACTTCTTCTACCTGCACTGCATGAACCATATACTGTTTATTTGAAATTTGCGGTTTCATTGTATGTTTAAGAAAGTCTAATAAAATGTTTTATACTAGAATCATCATTGTGTTACATTTACTTCATTAAAATTAGAATATATAATTCTTCAGTATGGGATAGGAATGTGCCGTGGAACCATGTACAAGTTTCTTCACCGAAGATATTGCCTGTTATAAACAACTAGCTTTATTCTCTGGTGACAGGCTATAACAAAAGTCTGGAAGAACACAACAAAACAAGTTTATAGCCAACTTTGTGAAAGCCGGTTTTATAGATAATTTCAAATTCTGCTTAATTTGATATATTGTAAAAGAATTCTCTTGTCATTACTAGACACTTGCAGAGATCTATTTTCTTTGTTTACACATTCCAATTGGTGTTGGTGTGTAGCTTTAGATAAAAATATATAAAAACAAAAAATACTAAGGCTGTATTCACACTGGAACTCCTGCGTTTAGCTTTTTTGAACATAGGAGAATTGGCCCGGGATGTATAAATAACCGTTTGCCTTCCAGATCATTTTATCCTTTGTTTAGATGTCCCTGCTTTAAAGCAGGTTTAGCCATGTTTAGATGCATTTATTTCTGTACATGCGATTACCGTGTTTATGGTTTCTAATCAGATCTTATATGCACAGAATTCAATTTTTTTTAAATACAACTAAATAGATTGCACCTAAATACAGGTAAAGTCTCATGTACATGGGCATACTTAACTGTATGCCAATGTGAGGGCTCTGTATGCCCACACAGGGAAGCATAAGTGTTTCCATGCATCCCCATGCAGGTAATCTGAAAGCCTTGTGGGTGCAGGTGCAGGTGCATGCGTCCAAATTGACATGAATGGGACTGCCTGCATAGGGATGCAAGGAAAACCTGTGCTTCCTCTTGCGGCCAAACACAGCACTCAAATGAGCATGCTCTTAAGGTACATACACACTGGAGATTTAGGCTGGTGCTTATTGTACCAGAAAGAATCAGATTCCTGCTGCAGCTTTCGGTGGCTAAGTGTGGCCGCCAGCCCCATTCATTATGACAGGTTGCCACCACAGTTGCCTAAGTATTGCCGGGTGAGGCCTTACCTGCGTTTACTGTAGGTGCAGTCAGTTTAGTTGTGTTTGGAGAAGTATGAATGACTTCATTAAAAAATCATTACATGCGTTTGTATACATTTATAAATGTTTTATAAACACGGGTTTGACACTGCCATTGTATATGTGTCCTTTTAAGTCTCTCTGTTATAACTGAAAGTATGGATATACTATGTGCTGTCCTACTCTTTCAGTTTTTACATTGTAAGCCCCAATGTGTGTATTTCAAATCACTACACTGGAAGTCATTATATATATTATTTTTGTTCCAAACAAAAACTCATTTATTTGCATCCACATTTAACACAGGTAGACACATATCATGTAGAAACGTGATTGTGACAGACCTAGCCGGGACAGAGGCTTTTGGAGGGGACTGAATGCCAGCCTCTTGCCAACCGATTATGGGCCCTGGCATTTGGGGGAACGGTGCTCTTTGTGAGCTGTATGCCTGGGGACCCTTGAGGTGGTGTTACTTTAGATTTAGGTCCATGTCCCACAAAACACGCAGACTCTGGGAACCCTGGATATGCCATTGTGATGGGAGTCACTAATAGGGGCACAAGGTGAATGAGAACCCCACTATGATCTGTGCTAGTCAGACTCAATGCTGTATATATGTATATATAATGTGTGCTGTCTCATCCTGTTGTGTACTCTTTGCTGTGATGGTTGGGGTGTGACTGTATTCTATTGTCTATTGTGGCTGTCTGCCTCAACTATTATGGTCTTGCTGTGAGGAAAGAGGGAGGGGGGATTACTCCAGCAGCCCCCCCCCTTAGGACTGTTTACTGATGAGAAGTTAAGCACACCTGGCCTGTGTGTCCATTGTCATTGGACAGTTTAACCCGCCATGTTTTCCCAGTGTGGGGAGGAAGTGTTTTGAAGTGGGATCTGCATAACATGTGTTTGAATACAGAAAGTCATTCCTGCTTGAACCTCAACACAGAGCCTTGTCTCGTATTTGGAGGAGAATTATTTGTATGAGTTCCTTGTTCGGCTGATTGAAGTGCTTGGTAGCTGCCTTTGTGTTTGGGTATGGAATGTCCTAAACGACTTTAACCCCTTTTATACTCGGGGTGTTGTTACGGTGATGTTCCTCAGATTAGCAATTTTCTACTACTTATGAAAGGGAGAATGTTTGTGTGAGCTATTGGAAGCTTAAGTTTTGGTCCTGGAAGAAGTGTGTAAATCTAACTTCCAGTATATTCAGCTACAGTATACATGTGAGTCTTTTGTGTGATGTTATTTTCTTTCCTGTTTTGGCCCTCCCTGTAGAAAATAATGACAATTATTTAGCCTGGATCTCTAGTAGCACAGAAAGTGTTAGGAATGTCTTACATTTTGTGTAACATTACCTGGATTTGTTCACAATGTACCAATTTACAATGTAGGTCAAAATTATATTTTAAAGTAAAACTGTGAAAGTTCTAAAGTGGACTAAAACATAAAATAAGATAAAATACATGCCTTGTTATGTATTTCAACATAGCTATAAATCTCTAATAAAGTGCCTTGAGACCTAAACATCTCTGGAAGTTCAAGCATGAAAATGTTGACATTATTCCACCAAAATGTGTTTTTTGTTTCCAATAGATTTTATTGAAAGAAATTGCATTACAAGTTATAATAATGATGATAAGGCATTTTCATATTTAGCTAGGCAAATACAATGTTGACTTTGGCATTGTTTACATGGGTGGGTTGTAAAACAGGAGTGATAATAAACAACATCATCATAAAAGAAGAACTTCTAAGCAGCAGCTAACTGGATGGATCCTCTGTGGAGGGTTCCTAAACTACAAAGTGGAAAATGAGAGGGAGGAAAGGGGAGGGGGGCTTACACCAACTACACTTTAGAATGACACTAGGACTGTGACTATAGTGATGAGCTGAGTGCTCTCGATTGTAATGCTGGTGAGGAAGGAAGATGATTGAGCTGGATGTTGTTAAGGACCGTTTGTCCTACTAGGAGAGAGTCAATTGCTGGAGGTGTCCTCTTTCCCAAGCGGTGTTGGGAGAGCCTCATAGTATGATTAGGAATTTTCAAAGTTTGAGTTCCTCTTGAGATAGAGTTGATTTCATGAAAGCCTGTTATCTGGAGTAGAGACGTTTGCTAGAAGCTTTGTGTTTGAGGTCGGTGTTAAGTTTGTCCTTGTGTAATAACTGTAGGAGCTCCCTTTTGACCTGTGAGATCTTTGGACAGTAGGGGGAAGTCCAATTGTTTAAAATGGATCTTCGGGCGACCAGGAGACAGATCAGGATCCAGTTTTTGTGTAGGGGGTTAGCACTGGAGGACCACATTAGGAGTTGTTTGTCCAAATACCCATAGATGAGGAGCAGGGGGGTCTTTTGGTAGTTTCAGCAGGGTTATCCCGTATATGAAGAATATGACTTGATCCCAGAAGGTGGGGATGTATGTGCAGAACCAGAAACGATGGGTCAAGGAAGGCCTTGTCTGATGGCATAGAGGGCAGGTGGTTGGGTGTTCTGGTTGTTTTTTTCCGAGAGGAAAGGTATATAGACACGGTGAAGAATTTTCAGTTGGGTTTCTCTCCAAGATTCATTGAGGATCAATTGCAAGATTTTGTTGTAGCCTAGTAGAAGTTTCTCTACTATATCTGCATCTGGAAAGTCTCTGCCCCAATTCGCTGCTGATGCGGATGCTATAGTAGGAGTGATCTTTTGAATGAGAGGTTTGTAGATGTCAGAGATAGTAAAGGAGCTGTCAGAGAAGGTCTTTTTCTATCCTTACTCGCCATGCTCCTGTGCGCATGCGCGGCGGATTGGCGCTTCGGCGCACACACGTGCGCGGTCTGATGGTGCGGCGCATGCGTGTGCACAACAGTTCCCGTGTGCGCGCAGTAGCTCGCAAGTGTGCACGGTAGCGCACGCAGTGTGCGCAATGGTGCACGCTTTGGTGGGGCTATTTCAGGCGGCTCTGGCGCCCAGATGGGTTGCTGGTTTGTCGTCAGCTTCCTGTTTGTGCCTGTTTCCAGTTTGCCATATCTGATCACCTGCCTTGACCCGAATTGTTCCTGACTATGCTGCTGCTCTCCTTGATCTGACCCTCGGCTTGCTTTAACGGACTCTGCTTGATCTGTCTACCAGTGTTTGACCCTCGGCCTGCCTAACAGACTATCCTTGATCTGCCTACCAGCGTTTGATCCTCGGCCTGCCTAACAGACTTTGTTTGATCTGCCTACCAGTGTTTGACCCTCGTCCTGCCTAACAAACTTGTTTACTTGCCTCTGTCCTGCATTGGACCCTCAGCCAGTTCCTGAAGCTCAGCTATCCCTCATACAGCCCCTCAGGTTCTTCAAGGAACTCACACCTGCTGGTGGCCCGTGCCTCTGCGTGCCACCTGTTCCCTGTATCACCTTCGGGGGACAGGGTGCGCGTGGTCGCAAGGGCGAGCCGCTCTCGGCATCTCAGCCTCGGTAAGTACTATCCTTGAAAGTACAAACCAGCCAGATGTCCGAGGCCGACAGAGCACGCTCTCCTCTGGAGATCTTGTGCCAGCAGGTCTCAGCTCTTACTGACAAGAAGGATATACACAGATTGATAACCGTCTTCAGCAACTCACGAGATCACCTTTAGCTACAGCCGCAGCTCC
The DNA here is from genome assembly GCF_042186555.1 of Aquarana catesbeiana. NCBI lineage: Eukaryota > Metazoa > Chordata > Amphibia > Anura > Ranidae > Aquarana > Aquarana catesbeiana. The sequence continues at coordinate 262,599,424 of NC_133325.1, read as the reverse complement.
CGCACCTACCAGTGGGGCCTCCTCTTCTCAGGCTACCACTCACCCTACTGTAGTAATGGCACTTCCAGAGCCCAGAGTTCCCACACCTGAGCGTTTTGCAGGAGACCACAAGAAGTACAGGGCTTTTAAAAACACCTGTTCCCTCTATTTAGCCCTTCAGCCCAGAACTTTTTCTTCAGAAATTGTAAAGGTGGGTTTTGTGATCTCCCTCCTGGCCGAGGAACCCCAAGCTTGGGCCCACAGCCTGATGGAACAAAGTAGCCCTGTCCTGATCTCAATTGATTCTTTTTTTGAGAGTTGTCCCAACTCTAGGACGACCCGCAGTGTACGGCCACTGCTGAAGCAACCCTGCACAGCTGGTCACAAGGAAGAAGACCAATAGAGGACTATGCGATGGAATTCCGTAAATGGGTGGCTGATACAGGCTGAAATGAGCCTGCCCTAAGATACCAGTACCATCAAGGCCTGTCTGAGGTCCTTAATAACGAATTAGCCAGGATGGAAACCCCAGCTGCTCTAGAGGAGCTGATCCAATCAGCCACCAAGCTGGATAGGCGCTTGCGTGAGCGTAGCTCAGAGCACTTTCAGGGGCCGTGTCCGGCTTGGACATCATCCAGGCCAATTCCAACCCATGTACCGTCTCCGGCTGCAGTCACCTCTTCAGCTCCTGAGGTCGAGCCTATGCAGCTCGATTTGGTCCGTGTTCCTCTGACCCCTGAGGAAAGGCAACGCAGACGTTAATCCAACCTGTGCTTATACTGCGGGGGTACCAGACATTTTAGACGCAGCTGTCCAGTAAGGCCTAGTAAGTCCTACCCGCAAAACTTTGTGAACTGTCAAACCAGTATTGTGCCTAAGACTTACATGATTCTGTTTGTCTCCTTACAGCTATAGGAAGGGGAAACTCGCCTGCCGGCTATAATTGACTTAGGAGCTTGCAGCTGTTTCCTAGATGTTACCCTGGCTCACAGTCTGCACATCCCCCTTCAGACCAAGGCACGAAGTCTACAAATACATCTGGCTGACGGGTCTCTTCCTCTCTCTGGACCCATCACCCAGGAGACTTAACCCATTATTGCTACCACGGACTCTGGCCATCAGGAGTTCCTACGATTCGATCTCATCCATTCTCCAATCTTTCCTATTATACTAGGTCTGCCCTGGCTCCAGGCGCACGACCCTCAGATAAGCTGGAGTACCAAGAAAGTATCTTTTTCATCTCAATACTGCTCCCAGCACTGCCTCTTTCCAGTTCCTAGTGTCTGCTCAACCATCACAACCACGCCTGACAACCTCCAACATGTCCCTTCTGCATACCTTGAGTTCCAGGATGTGTTTGATAAACAAAAGGCCACTATCAGAAACTGAGCTAAAAGCCCTCAAGCAGTACATTGACAAAAACCTCGAAAAAGGCTTCATTCGTCCCTCCTCTTCAGCCGGAGCGGGTATCTTTTTTGTGGGGAAAAAAGATGGGTCACTAAAGCCATGTCTGAACTACAGACAACTTAATAACATAACAATCAAGAACAGATACCCGTTGCTACTCATTCCCAAGTTATTCCAACGGTTCCGATCGACCCGAATTTTCTCCAAGTTGGATCTCAGAGGCGCTTATAATCTCATCAGGATCCGGGCTGGGGATGAGTGAAAAACTGCCTTTAGGTCCAGGTTCGGATATTTTGAGTACCTGGTCATGCGGTTTGGGCTCTGCAACACCCCGGCCACCTTTCAACATCTGGTGAACGATATTTTTCGGGAATACCTTGACGACTTCTTAGTTGTCTACCTGGACAACATTCTAATTTTCTCCGCCACCATTCATCTGCACTGAGGGATATGTAAAAGGTTCTCACCATACTCAGGCAGCATGTTATAACTCAAAGCCGAGAAATGTGAGTTCGAGAAATCTGTTGTGCAATTTTTGGGATTCATTATTTCTACCAACAGGGTCGCAATGGACCCACAAAAGGTCAAAGCAATCCAGGAATGGCCAGCCCCATCGGATAAGAAAGGGGTGCAACGATTTATAGGGTTTGCCAACTTCTATAGGAGATTTATTGTTGGATTTTCTTCTATCGTGGCACCCATTGCTCAGCTGACACGCCAACACAGTCATTTTCAATGGTCTCAAGCAGCACAGGAAGCCTTCACTAAGCTAAAAGCTTTATTTATCTCCGCACTAATTCTACGTCACCCTGATCTAACTCTACCATTTGTATTGGAGGTGGATGCGTCAGAAACTGCTACAGGGGCCATTCTCTCCCAGAGACATGGGCCCAAGGCTATTCTACACCCTGTAGCCTTCGCATCCCAGAAGCTCAGCCCGCCAGAACTCAACTATGATGTAGGTGATAGGGAGCTGCTGGCCATCAAGTTTGCCCTAGAAGAATGGAGGTACTTATTGGAAGGTGCACTTCATCCGGTTATGATCTTTACACTACTCTGGGTCCGGGGAAAAATTTTTGTACCACGTGAAACACGGCTTTTGGCTCTCAAGACTTGTCACGACCATAAATTGGCAGGTCACTTTGGGACAAGGAAAACGGCTGAATTGATTTCTCGTTCTTTCTGGTGGCCAGGGTGGACATGAGATTGTAAGGATTACGTCTCTTCCTGCCCCCTTTGCCAGCGTAACAAGGGTCAAAACACCAAGTCCTGGGGGCTACTCAAACCCTTGCCCATCCCAGAGCGACCATGGGCTGAAGTATCCATGGATTTCATTGTGGACTTACCTGCCTCAGAAGGGTTCATGGATTTCATTGTGGACTTACCTGCCTCAGAAGGGTTCACCACCATCCTGGTCATTGTCAACCGCCTTTCCAAGATGGCTCACTTTTTGCCCATGATGGGCACCCCTTCTGCTTCAGACACGGCCAATATTTTTCTCAAAGAAGTAATCAGACGCCATGGTGTGCCTAAAAGTATCGTCTCAGATAGGGGCGTTCAATTTACTTCCAAATTTTGGAAAGAGCTCTGCAAAACCTTGGATATTAAGACTTGCCTCTCTTCAGCGTATCACCCTCAGAGCAAAGGCCAGACAGAAAGTACAAATCAAACCTTGGAGCAGTACCTCCATTGCTTCTGTTCTGGCTCTCAAGATGATTGGGCAACTCTCTTCCCGTATGCCGAGTTTGCTTACAAAAACCATTCCGCCACCAATCAAACACCCTTCTGGGCAAACTTTGGGTTCCATCCCACCTTCCTCTCTAACAACATCCCTGAAATGTCCGTTCCTGCTGTTCAAGACCAGATAACTTCCATACAGTCCAACTTTAAAAAAATTCAGGATACTTTACAAAAGGCTCAGGATAGCTATAAGTGACAGTATGACCGAGGGAGGAAGGAGAACCCAATCTTCAATGTTGGCGAGGAGGTCTGGTTGTCTACAAATCTTAAGCTACCCCTGCCCTCATGGAAACTTGGACCAAGGTTCATTGGGCCCTTTCAAATTAAGAGGATGATTAACCCTGTGGCGTTTGAGCTGGCATTACTGAACTCCTATAGAATACACCCAGTCTTTCATGCATCCTTGTTAAAACCTGTTGTGCCCGGCTCCTTTCCGGGAGAAGGGAACTTCCTCCCTAGCCAGTTGAAGTGGACGGGGAGAATGAGTTTGAAGTGGGGTCCATTTTGAAATGCAGAAAGAGGGGCAGGCAGCTTCAGTACCTAATCCAATAGAAAGGATATCCTCCTGAGGACAATTCCTGGGAGTCCGCTAGGAACCTGCATGCCCCACAGTTAATTCAAGCTTTCCACCGGGAACATCCAGAGTTGATGTTCAGTTTGGGCATCCAGTGTATGCTCCTGGGAGTACACTGTCAGAGAAGGTCTTTTTCTATCCTTACTCGCCATGCTCCTGCGCACATGCGCAGTGGATTGGTGCTTCGGCGCACGCACGTGCACGGCCCGATGGTGCAGCGTGTGCGTATGCACAACAGTTCCCATGTGCGCGCAGTAGCTCACAAGTGTGCATGGTAGCACACACAGTTTGCGCAATGGTGCACGCTGAGGCACACGCTGTGGCGGGGCTATTTCAGATGGCTCTGATGCCCAGACGGGTTGCTGGTTTGTCATCAGCTTCCTGTTTAGGCCTGTTTCCAGTTTGCCATATCTGATCACCTGCCTTGACCCAGACTGTTCCTGACTATGCTGCTGCTCTCCTTGATCTGACCCTCGGCTTGCTTTAACTGACTTTGCTTGATCTGCCTACCAGTGTTTGACCCTTGGCCTGCCTAACGGACTTTGCTTGATCTGCCTACCAGTGTTTGACCCTCAGCCTGCCTAACGGACTTTGCTTGATCTGCCAACCAGTGTTTGACCCTCGGCCTGCCTAACAAACTTTTTTCGCCTTACCTGGATTTGGCCTCTGGCCTGTTTCACGGACTTGCTTACTTCTTTTGGTACCTGATTCCTCTGTCCTGCATTGGACCCTCAGCCAGTTCCTGAAGCTCAGCTATCCCTCATACAGCTCCTAAGGTTCTTTAAGGAACTCACACCTGCTGGTGGCCCGTGCCTCCGCGTGCCACCTGTTCCCTGTATCACCTTCGGGGGACAGGGTGCACGTGGTCGCAAGGGTGAGCCGCTCTCGGCATCTCTGCCTCGGTAAGTACTATCCTTGACAGGAGCCTTTTTGGAGCAGATGATCTGTAATAGTCGCTCTGAATCTTTTGCCCTCCTCTCTGCATGAGTTGCGGATGAAGTGGACACATTGCCAAAAGTGGAAGGCATGTGACTGGGGAAGAGAATTTCTCAGCAATGACCGTGAAGGTATGGGGTAGCCCCGTTGCCAGGTCGCAAAGGGTAGAGAATTTTGTGAGGCCTTTGTGTTGCCAAATAGAGAAGGGTTTGTGATCCATCCCCGGTGGGAAATTTGGGTTGTGCATTTTCTTACTTCTCTCCAGGCTATGGCAGTGTCCCGTAGGAGAAGATTGTGTTGCATGGTTGATGGTATAGATTTCCATTTGCAGTGAAGGAGGGCTACTAAAGAGTAAGGGTGGGCCATCAGTGATTCGATGGAGCAGTTTGAATAGCGGGAGGATTGTGATATCCAATCTAGGACTATTCAGAGAAGACATGCTAGGTTGCAGGCTCTGACATTGGGAAGACTAATACCCCCTTGGCACCTGGGAAGATATAATTTTGTAAGTGCAATGCGTGATCATCTACTCTGCCAGATACAGATAGCTTTGTTTAGTAGCTGAATATCCTTGTGTGTTTTTATCCTTGTGTTTCAGGAGTAGGGAGATCGTTTGTTGTGAATACAATAAGCATGCAAAGCTGACCATTTTTATTAAGTGGCATCTTCCCAGGAGTGAGAGAGGCAGATCCATCCAGTTTTCCAGTTCTTGAGATATTTTTTTGATCAGAGGGGGATAATTTAGGTGGTATATAGAAGATGGCAGTTTCCCTATTTTGATGCCTAGGTAAGTTATATGTGATTTGGCTACTGTGCAGGTCGAATGGGAGGCCCAAGGAGGATTTGAAAAAGAGCCTATGGGGAGGATTTCACTTTTATTGTAGTCTATGCAAAGACCTGAACATAGGTTAAATTCATCAAATGTTTTGATAGTGAACATGTCGGAGGAGGGGTTCGCTGAGAAAAATGAAAACATCATTGGCGTAGAGGGAGGTGCGTAGTTCATGGTCGCCAATGTTGATCCCGCGTAGTGGGGCCTTTTGGGTTAAATATCTAAAGAGGGGTTCTAACACAAGATTAAAGAGCAGCGGTGAGAGGGGGCAGCCTTGTCTCATGCCCTTGTGGAGGTGGAATTCATCGGAGAGAAGGCCGGCCACCACGTCTGGCCGTGGGAGATGTGTACATAGCGTTCACAAGATGGTTAAAGGAGCCAGTAAAGCCCATTTTTGTGATGGCCATCAAAAGCCATTCAAAGCTAACATTATTGAAAGCTTACTCCGCATCCAGAGTGTGATGGCAAAGTCCCCCCCTGGTTTGCACTTGGCATGTTCTAGGACCATCATTACTTTTCGGATATTTAACGTTGCTGTGCTCCCTTTTGCAAAAACCTGACTGAGCGGGGACTGAGCGGGGTGTATCAGAGAGGGGATGATGGTGGCAAGTCTGTTGGCAACAATCTTTGAGAGGATCTTGACGTCTAGGTTTAGAAGTGATATTGGCCTATAGGAACCCAGTTTGAGGGGGTCTTTTCCTTTTTTGAAAGTAATTTGCTGCTGGCTTGGTTTCCCTTAGGTAGGTAGGGGCCACCTGATCCTATGCCCCTATAGACCATGAGGAGGGTGGGCTCTGTTATTTTTTGTAGGGTTTTGTAGAATTCCCCCGGTAACCCATCAGGGCCCACGGCTTTAGAGAGAGCCAGATTTTGGATGGTCGTAGATATTTCATATAAGGAAATGGGTGCATTTAAGGTCTTGAGTTGGGAAGGAGTAACCGTTGGTAGAGATGTTTTATCGAGGAAATTTTGTGCAACTTTTTTGTCTATTGGGTCAGTGGCATACAGGGATGTATAATATTGTAGCATGACTTTATTAATCTCTTGTTGTGAGGATTTAATGGTGCCTGAGGTGTCTCATAGAGAGGTAATATGTGTGGGGCGGTAAGGGCCTTTGCAGAGCCGTGCCAGCAATTTGCCTGCTTTGTTGCCAAATTTGTGGGGAGTGGTGTCCATATGAGCCCTTTTTGTCAGTTCGAGCATGTCTGCCCAGGTGTCAAAGGCTCTTTTTGTTGCCTGCCATTCTGTTCTGTTTTCAGGCGAGTCTAGGGCATATAAAGAACGTTGTGCCAGTCGGAGTCGGAAGATAGCTGTCTTGTAATTTGCTAGGGTGTGTTTTTATTTTGTTGTGGAGATAAGATGGGAAGTGCTAAATTCTGGGGTTAGGGTGAAGGTCAAGGTTGCCAAGAGATACTGAAATTGGGGTGTGATCTATGTCGTGAATATCTGCTTCAGAGATCATTGGGGCTAGGCTGTCAGTACAAAAAAGGTAGTCAATTCTGGTGAAGACATTATGGGGAGTAGAGTAAAAAGTGAATTCCTTGTCCGCTGGGTGGAAGAGTGGCCAAATGTCATGGAAGTGGAGAGAGTCCATTGTAGAGGCGAAGTATGTTAAGTTTGAAGTTTTGGGTGGTTCGCGAGGGCGTTTGGGTGTGGATCTGTTGGGTGTAGTGTAGAGTTGAAGTCACCACCAACTATATGAGGGATGTGCAAGGTTTTTAGTAACTTAGTGGAGATCCCGCCAAAGAATTGTTTTTCGGGGCTATTGGGAGCATATATATTGGATATCATGCGATCTCTGTTCCTTAATCGGATATGTGCAGTGAGGAAACGACCCTGGCTGTCGGGTTCTACAGACACGACTTTACACGGGAGGTTTATTGTGAATCAGGATGAGAACCCCGGCTTTGCGCCTAACAGCATCGGATCCCAGGACAGTGCCCACCTAAAGTTTTTTTCATGCAATGAAAGTCGGGGGACGATAGGTGGGACTCCTGAAGTAGGGCAATGTCGGTGTATAGTCTCTTAAGATGGCAAACTATTTTAAGTCTCTTGATGGGGGGCCCAAGTCCTTTCACATTCCAAGAGGTGATTCTCATAGGGGGAAAATTTTGAGGGGGGTTTCGGCTGGTATTACGTTAGTGTAGGATTTTGACCTGATGAGAGGAACTGTAACGTTAGTGCAGAACAATGCAGTTATCTTATGAGAGTCAACTGCAACCTTAGTGTCTGGTGTGTGACGGTGGGTGAAGACTTAGAAGGGGAAAAGCACTAAAAAAATAATACAAAACATTGAGAGAACTACACTTTTTTCCGCATGGGTTCACTGTATAGACAAACTCCCAGTACTAACCCATATGATGTAGTGGAGGCTTGCCCATATTGTCAATGTTATCTATTGCAGCAAGCTCGGGTTTGTTTTTGAGAGAGGGAGGTAGCTGTATGCAGTGAGGCCACAGAGAACATTTCGGAGTAAGGCTACAGATAAAACAAAGGCCTGCTAGTGTGTCAGAGTCGTTAACAGAGGGAAACATTTGTGAAGGTGGAGGCCACCCCGAGATAACCAACAAAGGAGCTTACAGGTACCCGTTTGGAGTTGGAGCGGGTTTTTGTGGCTCCAGATTAAGCGAGGAGTAAAATGGTGGTCAGATCCAGAGTACTTGAGACGCTTTGGAGAGTCTTTCCGTGGGCTTTTTTGGTCCAGAGGATGAGTATTTGGGGCAACACTGGATAAGGAGTTGGTGTGCGACTCTGCGTGTAGTGTACACAAGAAGACTTCAGCTTCTGAAGTATCCTGGAGAGAGAGCTGGTCCCCGTTGGGAGCTTTAAGGCAGAAGGATTGCAGGAAAGGCCAAGGTGAATTTCACTTGTCGCTGGTGGAGTTCCATGCAGAAAAGCTTTCCTTTTTTCGGAAACTTCAATGGAGTAGTCAGATCCTTTATTCCATCTATTTGAAGGGATCTGGACTGCCTGAATTTTTGCAGAATAGTGGTTTTGTCTGAGTAATTTAGGTATTTAACGATGATCAGGCGAGGAGATTTGTGTTCAGTGGCGAATGCTCCCATGCGGTGGGCTAGATCTACTGTGTAGGGGGCAGGAAGGACTCAAGCTTCAGGGATGCGCCTGGCGCAGAATGCAGCGAGGCCTGATGCTTGCAATGATTCTGGGATGCCAACGAAGCGCAGATTGCTCCTTCTTAACCTGTTTTCCGAATCGTCCAACTTCTGGAGTACATATTGATTGGTTTTGTCTTGTGCCTGCTCTGTGGCTTGTGCCTGAAAGAGCTCATATTCTATATTGGGGGACGATGTTCTGCCTCATTTAGCCTGGTTTCATGTTCCCCCAGTACTTTTTTGATCCGTCTTATCCCTGCATTGACAGCCTTCTCCACTGAGGCAGCTACCGTGGGGGTTAAAAGTGCTGCCACTGCTTGGGCTATGCGCTCAGTACTGCTGTCTCCATGATGTGAGGAGGCGGAGGCTGTGCAGCCGCTTAGCTCCATTTCTGGCGCATCCGCCATGTGTTCAGGCAGGGCAGAGACCGGGGCCTCGATTTGCTTTCTGCCCGTTTGCGATTGTGGGCCGTTATTTTCAACAAAACAGTCTATGGATGCATGGGGGGGGTCACCCGAAGGAGCTGTGGGCAGATTTCTCAGGCCATTTTGTGGGTCGTGCTGTGGGAGCTGTTCTGAGAGACAGCTACTCCATGAGGCACCGGAAGTTCCGAATGTGGAGTCTTTATATTAATGTTACTTTTATTGAGTTAAGTTTCCAAAGCAGTGGTCCAACTTGGAATTATAATACGAGTTTTGCCTCAAGCTGAAATAGTATTTAGAATTCATTTAGAATGTGTACTCACTGAACTTAAATTTAAACATAGTAGCTTATAACATTGTAATATAGTCACCATTTTGTGTTGCTTTAAATATATGCAATGGTTTCAAAGTTTACAGTTTCTAGGAATTTGAGTTATCACAGGCAAGTAAAATGTATAATTTTTCAAGGTAAAGCATGTAAATATGGACCTTGTGTGTAAACTAAATATCATAGCATTCTTAGTTTATTTATACAGTATATTCATTTATTTAAATCACCAGAAAGTGGGAAATTAAAACAGAATAAAGCTAATGCAGATGTATTTCCCAACAGACTGGCTAAGCTAATGGAGTTTAGTGCTACATATATTTTTTTCCATTCTTAGAAGCTAAATCACAATGTCTATGATGCATGCAGTATTCATGAAAGCTTTTGAATGTTGTATGAGAAGTTCATTTTAAATTTAAAACACAAGAATAAATAAAATTGTATCCATGTTGATTATTTGTAACTGGGTTGGAATGTTTGAATAAATAAATACTGAAATAATTATTAGAATATGTTCTTTTATTACCCATATATATTTTTGGATATAATCACCAGATGACTGTAAACTTTTTTTGTCAACCATAAACAAGTTTTCTGAAGCAACAAAGAAATCTCAGAACGATGTCCTGATAGCATCCTCAACTTCTGGTGTTAAAGTATATATTTCTTCCAGTTTTGTAAAAAGATGCAATTGAGGACTTTATGCAAAATGTGATATGGTGATGAGATTTAGTCTCTTGATTCCATAGCAAACCCATTGCACGCAATCAATGCACACATCTTCTGTTATACAAACAATTATGTGACCAACACACTTTTGTAAAATGCCTTTTCTATCAAACAGTTCTGAATGATCCACCATGTGTTCTTAATCAGTTCCTTAACACATTCCCTGTGAAGCTCTTCAGATGTTGCAGGTTGCAAATATTCCCTCCTTGTCATCTTTGCTACTTTTGGCCCACCAAAACACAAGGTACATATCAGTACCATATTTACATCATTATAAGCTTGCACATATCATTGAATTTTGATTAGGCAAAAGCCTTGATTCTATTGGGAATTAAATCATAACATGTTGCCCAAACTGCCATGCTGAGGCCAATCAAAGGGTTCCCTTTCACAGAGCATAGCAAAACAACCATTCAGGGGGATAACCTCCTGTCAACTAAGGTGAGAGAAGAGAGGCATTCCCTAATTCAAGCCTCTTATTAACCAGTACACATAAAAGATACACCAACAGGGAGTCATCTATATGTCACCCCACCCCGCAAAATCTAAAAATATGTGTTCTATAGCATGCACATTTATAATAGAATTAATCTTGTACAATATACCATCCATTTGCAGCTAATTGTGATGACATTATTGGAGCCTCATTGTGATTACATCATTACTGTGTGTTGGCCATAATGTGTGCAATATGAGCATTCCCACACCCAATTCTGTGAATTTGAAGGCCATAGCAGATCTTAGTTAAATACTGAGCCACAGTGCCACTGAATGACTCTGCATGTACAGCCATATGTATGATGCATGGAGGCTTTAAAAATCATACGCCCTGCAAACATCCTGCAATATTTTTTACTGTACACACTATTATCAGCTAAATATGTGAAAAGAGAAGCTTGGATAACCATGTATAGGCTATATACCATGTCCTATAGTGACTGCGAGTCAGCCCCGAAAAAAACTATAGCCACAAATATCTCAAACAGAAGGGGACAGAAAAGGATTGGGGCTAACCGAATGGCAGTAATGACACTAATAAAGTGGTATCAAAATATAATAATTTATTGGTATATTATAAAACATTAAGATAAATTGACAAGACTAATGATAGACTAGCCCAGGCTCAAATTGGTGACGAGCCACAATGGGCTGGTCAAGAACAAACACAGATAAGTGGGACAGGACAACATGTAACAAATAAACTTAAACAAAGACTTCCGGATGCACAGGTAAATTGGTGTCAGCCTAGCCCACTGCAGCTTGTGAAGTACCAATTGCTAGGTATAGGGCAGACTAACACCAACCCCCCTGGGGGCTCGAGCCAATGGAGGGAAATGGGGCAGGAATGAAAGGAAAAGGATCAAAAAGTCCTCTGATGACTATATGTGGGAATAGTCCTGTGACAGCTGGAGAGTCAAAAAGAGGAATGTCCATCAGTGAATAACAAATTCCCTTGCAAAGGTGTGGGTATAGACCAGTGATGGTGAACCTTGACACCCCAGATGTTTTGGAACTACATTTCCCATGATGCTCATTGCACTCTGCATTGTAGTTGAGCATCATGGGAAATGTAGTTCCAAAACATCTGGGGTGCCAAGGTTTGCCATCACTGGTATAGACCCTTAGTGGAATAAGGCTATCAGGATGAGTCCCCTGTAGACTATAGTTGTCAATGGTGGACATACACAGGTACAGTACTAAAAAGGTGCTGGTATGATGCAGAAGCAATACATTACCACTCCTATTTGACAAGTTGTTGAGTCAGTCTGTGAGATATATACTCCTGAAGCGGTGTACTCTTGCTCGTTTCTCTATCTCCTAGGAAATCAAGAGAACATCCGGGAGATATCACATGGAGAGGTGCAGTACTGCAAAGCCGATGAGCTGCTGCTTAGATACTAGTTCCCACAGGGATAGAGTAGGGTCCGCAGAGGGACACGCCAGGTTACCACCTTCCATTCACCATAAACCGGCGATTGTAACCCTTCCCTCAGTGCACGGGCTCACGAGAGCCACGGGGGATGATGCCGTAGCGTGTCGTCCAGGCGGAAGTGATGTCAATGCGTTTCACAGTAAACAGTGTGTGGCTTCGTCTGGATGTAGGGGTGGCGTACGAGAGCTCCTTTTGACAATGTCCATTCCTCGGATACGTCCACCTTCAAACAAGACTTCTTAAAGGAGCAGCACCAAATCTGTGAAGAGACAGGACTTCCATTGTCTATTGACTATAGCTCGCTTTATTGCTGTTCTCCTCACCCCTAGCAGCGATCAAGGGACATTTAGTGACGAGTTGATAGAAAACATGCACAGTGTCAAATGGGTACAGAATACATGTATCAAATGATTATTATTTTCTATCAAAGACTTCAACCAAGATCATTAGCTCCAAAACAAGGAGCCACTGTACTTAGGGTCTAGGAAAATCCTGGAGTCTACCCCGAGATTAACAGGGGGAGGAGACCAATAGGGGTGATAACACAGGACAAAAAAGACAGGGGTCAGGATCATGGGGTGACACATATACACAGGAACTAGACAACACGGACAACACAAAGACATAATGACCTGTGCATCCTCTAGGAATAAGATAATCCATTGGGATAACTACCTAGGTTTCCAAAAAGGGCTGTAAGTTTAGTTCAGTGTTAAGGCCCAGTGGTATAAGCGAAACTAAACGGAAGATCCACCATTTTTCATTTTGTTGGAGAACCCGATCAAAATCCCCTCTTCTAGGTGAAAGGTTGAGGGAATAGATGCCTTTAACCATCATGCCAGACAGATTGCCCTTGTGGAACTGTGCAAAGTGTCTGGCCATGGGTTGATCAGTGTTTTTGTCAAGAATCTCCCCCATGTGTTCCCCCAAACTTTCAAGGAAGACCTCTACTGCCTTAATCCCCCATTCGTGAGGGATCAATGTGTAGAGAGACTCTACATCTATCTCCACGAGTAAGATCTCCTCCTCCAGGCTGATTTTCGAGATTCGTCCCAGAACATCGCCTGTGTCTTTGACATATGATTTTAGGTTAATCACCATTTCTTTGAGTAGATTGTCAAGGTATTTCCTAATTCTTTCTAATGGGCTTTTTACAGCAGAGATAATAGGTCTCCCAGGGGGGTTTATTAGGGACTTGTGTACCTTCGAGATAATATAATATCAGGAGACCTGCCTCCCCAGCAAATTTAGGCTTGTTATTTAGGTTCTTAATTAATCTAGGAAAGGGATCACTGGATAGTTTTCTATATGTTTTAACGTCACCCAGATGTCGATAGACTTCTTTCTCATACTCCTTCTCATCCATAAGGACTACATTTCCGCCCTTATCACTCCTTTTGATGACAGTTTGTTTAGCCTCCGATAATTCCCTAATTGCACTACGTTCATTGTGGGATAGATTATCACATTTTTTTGGTTTTCTAGTCAACCTTTTCTAGGTTCAGTTGTACCATGTCCAGGAAAAAGCTCAACCACTTGTTTTTATTTAGTGGGGGCATCTTCCTGGACCTGATGTTGAGCTTGGATTGTCTCTTTTGTGGACCCAAGGTTTCCTCCCTTTCCTCATTTTCATCCAGCAGGAAATTAAGGATCTCCAGCATCTCTTCATCTCTACTGTTAGGGGTGTCCAACCCTTCACTGGGTATTGACTTATTCGTATGGAGGAAACAAAGGAAAACATTGCGAAGAAAAAGTGTGACATCTTTAAAGACCGTAAACTCATCCATATGACTGGTCGGCAAGAAGGACATGCCACGCTGTAAGAGATCAATGTGTCTTTGGGCGGGGGAAAAGCTAGAGAGGTTGATAATTTTAATATCACTCCCCTCTGTCCTTCCAGTCAGTGGTCTCTCTGATTCCGCTGACTTCTGGTTCGGGCACCGCCCCTGTTTGTATTCCAGTCCCTGTCTGTCTGTTTTTGTCTGGGGGTATGTTGTTTTTGTGCGGTGGGCTTCTCTTGTTGCCTTGTTGTTTCCTTTCATTCCCGCCCCATTTCCCTCCGTTGGCTCGAGCCCCCCAGAGGGGTTGGTGTTAGTCTGCCCTATACCTAGCAATTGCTAGATACTTCAAACTGCAGTGGGCTAGGCTGACGGCAATTTACCTGGCGTCCGGACGTCTTTGTTTAAGTTTATTTGTTACATGTTGTCCTGTCCCTCTTATCTGTGGTTGTTCTTGACCAGCGCATTGTGGCTCGTCACCAATTGGAGCCTGGGCTAGTCTATCATTAGTCTTGTCAATTTATCTCCATGTTTTATAATATACCAATAAATTATTATATTTTGATACCACTTTATTAGTGTTTACTGCCATTCGGTTAGCCCCAATCCTTTTCTGTCCCCTTCTGTTTGAGATATTTGTGACACACTATTATCAATATTCTCAATACAGTGAACAAAAGTTGAGGAATTTCTTGTCTTATTCTTAAAAATATATCATTCTGTACAAAACAGTTCAAATCAAGTTCCATTTTAACATTTGATACTTTTGTTTTAAAAAAATAAAAAGATGTGTGGGAAGCAAGTACACTTATAAAAGAGCTAAAAGCATTTATGTTATTTTACATTATTAGATACTTAATGGCCAACTGTTCATGCCATTAAAAAATGAACCATTAATGGCTTTGTCAAAAAAAAGTGTTTGGAAATGAATAATTGTAGTCCAAGCACTGCTTCAAAACATTATTCTTGTAATTAACCTACAAACTATATATATATATATATATATATACACACATATACATATACATACACACACACACATATATACACTTTTTTTTTACATCAGAATGAAAGATCACCTGCACTGAAGTTATAAAATGCTGTGGGGGAGGTAAATACTAATAATCATACTTAGTTTCAAAGTATGCGTAAAGTCAATCACTGAAATCTTGTACGCCCTTTAACGAAATTTCAAAAGTAATTTTCATTACTTGGCGATTCTGCCATGAAGGTCTTTGCCCAGCCATTCCCTGTTATAGGGTTACAATGCCGTTACAGAGTCTCACAATTATCCTCCTGCTTTGTCAATCTGTCACACAGACTTTAGCTAGAGACACACAAGTGGCCGTTTCAACACACATTACACAAACTTGGTTCACTACGGTCACCGTAAGACCGTACTCTAACAAATGTTATACAGCCATCATTTTAGTACATGTATGTAGGCAAGGAAAGATGGCAGAAGATCAGCAGCACTGAGATTCAAAGAATTAAGAATGCAGTCATAGGAAAAAGACAAGTGTGCTGTGAACAAGGCTTATCGCCAAAATGCGTCTGCCACTGTCTGTGTACTCACTGTTATGGCTAAATAAATACTTGAGGTTTATGGAGTTGCCAGCTGTCTTTTTCCAATTACTGCATTGTCTTTTGGTGGATGGGAAGACACCACAGCTTCGGCATCCAGATTGCAACTTCCAGTTTGCATTTGAATTTCCACTGTTCTGAGCAGTGTATCTTTTTGTTTGAAAGAATTAAGAATGGTGAAAAAAAGTATTTTATTTTAAAAAAGGCAATTGTTTATAATACACAGTGCTTTAATAAACTAAAATTCATTCATTTTGGGTTCAGATCTATTAAAATTAATTCATGAAGTGTCAGGTTTAACCACTTAAGGACCAAGCCTCTTTCTGAGATTTGGTGTTTAAAAATTTTTTTTTGCTAGAAAATTACTTACCCCCCAAACATTATATATTTTGTTTTCTAACACCCTAGAGAATAAAATGGCGGTCGTTGCAATACTTTGTCACACTGTATTTGCGCAGCGGTCTTACAAGCTCACTTTATTTGGAAAAAAATACACTTTTTTGAATAAAAAAATAAGACAACAGTAAAGTTAGCCCAATTATTTTTATATTGTGAAAGATAATGTTACGCCGAGTAAATTGATACCCAACATGTCACGCTTCAAAATTGTGCCCGCTCGTGGAATGGCGAGAAATCTTTTACCCTTAAAAATCTCCATAGGCGACATTTAAAAAATTCTACAGGTTGCATGTTTTAAGTTACAGAGGAGGTCTAGGGCCAGAATTATTGCTCTCTCTCTCTAACGATCGCAGCGTTATCTCACAATTGTGGTTTGAATACCGTTTTCATATGTGGGCGCCACTCACGTATGCGTTCGCTTCTGCATGCGAGCTTGGCGGGATGGGGCGCGTTAAAAAATATTTTTTTTCTTATTTATTTTATTTTTTATTTTTATACTGTTCTTTTAAAAACAATGGTGTCACTTTCATTCCTATTACAAGAAATGTAAACATCCCTTGTAATAGAAAAAAAGCATGACAGGACCTCCTAAATATGAGATCTGGGGTCAAAAAGACCTCAGATCTCATATTTACACTAAAATGCAATAAAAAATAAATAAATATCATTTAAAATAAAAATGTCCCTTTAAGAGTTATGGACGGAAGTGACGTTTTGACGTTGCTTCCGCCCTGCAATGATATGGAGATGGGTGGGGGCCATCTTCCCCTCACTCATCTCCATGCCTAATGGGGAGAAGAACCGATGGCTCCGATAAGCGGCGGAGGACACCGGAGTGCGGTGGGAGGGGGGCCCCTCTCCTGCCACCGATAAAAGTGATCTTGCAGCAAATCCGCCGCAGAGACCACTTTTATCCGAAAGCGGAACGCCCGCTGAAGAAGGGGATACCAGGGATATGGCAGCTAGCTGCTGCCATAACAACGATACTCCTCTTCAAAGTAGCGACATAAAACAACAGCGGGCGGTCCGTAAGTGGTTTAAGCAACATTAAACCCAAAACCAAAAATGTAATATATTGCAGTCTACCCATCATGATGGTGACTGCATTAGTTTTCTTAACCACTTCCCACCCAACTACGTCATATGACGTCGTCGACTTTGAGTGGGGATATCTGAATGATGCCTGCAGCTGCAGGCATCATTCAGTAATCTTCTTTTAGAGCCAGCGATTCCCTTCTCTGTAAGAACAATAATAGCTCCTGTTCAGCCGCTTGATCGTTCTTACAGGCAGCAGGAGGGGACGTTCCCCCTCTCGCCATCCTCCGATGCTTCTCCTGGCTTGCCTGTATGATCATACGGCGAACGGGCGAGAAGGAGAAGGAATCGGTCCATGCCGGAAGAGAATCCGGCGGGCCATGCGGCCCCTAGACGTCTCTATGATCTTGCGGAAGCCGGGCATGATGTTATTACGTCACACCTGGCTGGGAAGCCAGGATCGTTTTTTTTTTCTTTTGACCCCAGATCTTTTTTTTATTGACCCCAGATCTCGCTGTAAAGAGGACCTGTCACCCACTAAACCTATTCCTTGTAATAGGAATATAAGTGATCAAAAAAAAAAAAAAGTAAAAAGAAAGTGTCAAAATAGAAAAGTAAAATAAACAAAAAAAATAATTTAAGCACCCCCGTGTGCTCGTGCGCAGAAGCGAACGCATATGTAGGTCGCGCCCACATATGTAAACAATGTTCAAACCACTCATGTGAGGTATCGCTACGAACATTAGAGCAAGAGCAATAATGCTAGTGCTAGACCTCCTCTAACTCTAAACAGGTTACCTGTTAAAAATGTTAAAGCGTCGCCTATGGGGATTTTTACGTAATGAAGTTTGGCGCCATTCCACTAGTGTGTGCAATTGTGTGACATGTTTGGTATCTATTTACTCGGCATAACATCCTCTTTCACATTATGCAAAAATGGGGCTAACTATAGTTTTTTTTGTTTATTTTAATGCATGAAAGTTTATCCCAAAAAAACGCATTTGAAAAATTACTGCACAAATACCATGCAAGATAAAAAGTTGTAACAACCACCATTTTATTCCCTAGGGTCTCTGCTAAAAAAAACATGTATAATGTTTGGGGGTTCTGAGTAATTTTCTAGCAAAAAAATTATGATTTTTATATGTAGGAATGAAGTGTCAGAATTGGCCTGGGTAGCAAGTGTTTAATTAGACTTTTACCCCTCTGTTTTCACCTGGTGATCTGGCCGCTAACACACCTCCTGCAATAAAGTGTCCCCACTCAGAGATACATAGTTTGGTTATTGTTATAAGGCAGGGTAGAGGGTAGAGAGGCCAGTCTGAACTGATACATTTCAATAAATATGTGTGAAGTTGGGCATATCAGCTCAGGAGTGGCATTGCTGGCCCAGACTACAACTCCTCCAGTTAGGATGGGGGGAAAGTTACAGGCAAAGTCAGACAGATACTGGTGGTAGGATACTCAATTATTAGGACAGATAGGGCAATCTATCACAAGGACCCTAATCACTGAAAAGTATGTTGTTTACGGGGCACTTGGGTTTGGGACATTGCGGATCAGATGGGCAGATTGTTGGGTGGGGCTGGGAAGGACCCAACTGTCATGGTACATACTGGCTCAAATGTTAAAAGGGTAGAATAATAGAGCATTGTTAAGAAATAATTTCAGGGACCTAGGTGCTATATTAAAGAAGGCAGTATTCTCAGAAATCTTAGAAATACTACCTGTACCTTGAGCCACACCAGCGAGGCAGCAGAGGTAGCCTTCTTTACATCTTTAGGGTTTTCAGCTCATGGAGAACTATTTGTCAAGAGTGATTTGATGGTAAATATTGGGGTGACATTGCTAACAGTGCTACTGAGGCTTTGTGGCTAGAGCTTCAAAGGGATGAAACACTTATCGACTATATCAGAGGATTGTTACATGCTCAAATGTGCCAACATCCCAAAAAATCTCAACATCAACATCACTACATGTACAGGTAGTTGGGACTCTCATATGCACTTTATGAATAAATGTGGTAACATATATATTAAAAAATTATAAAATCACAGATTTCTTTCTTGAACAAAAATGAGAAATCATACATCATGGCTAATCTAACAACATCATTACAGTCTTTGAGCCGATGGCTTACAATATAATATACCACTGTATTCTCCACATATTTAATAGTTACAGATATCTCTTGCTTCAGAGTAGAAGAGTTCCTTTGGAGTGTTTATGGAGAACTGATACCTTCACATGACCCACACTGGAACCCACCAAGGCCATAGTCTCTGGAGGATAGTCACAAGGATTGCTATTAGTGCCACTAATTGAAGTCAAGTGTGCATCTCCATCCATCAGCATCACAGGGATATCCTAATCATGTGGATGTTCTACTTGGATTTACATTTGCTTGTTGTTTCTTTCAGTCTTTTCAGTGGCCAGTAGTTTTTAGGTTTACCACTAAAGTCTATTCATAGTGCACTTGGCCTGTGTCTCTATTTACTCTGTTGTCAGAGGGGAACAGCAGCAAGAGTTTAAGGAGAAAAGGCTTAACTAACTCTTGATTAACTACCTCCTGCAATGAGTTGTGGACTTCAATTCTAATTTTATTCCCAAGCATGTACTTTTTAATTGATGAACATTTATTTCCCATTTGCATTTTTATAAACAGTTGTATTTTCTTCACTAAAAAAATGTATCTGCAAAGAATAACTGTAGTCCAAGGGCTGCTTTAAAACTGTAGTCTTGTCATTAATGTCAAATTGTATATACGTATAAGTACATTTTTTCACTGGTAATTTCTACTCATTTAGTGATGGTAAATAGGAGACACAGCATGGGTGTTTCCAGCTTATGACTTTAAAATTCCACCCATGTTAAAAAAGATTGCTATACAGGCTTGTGTATGTAACTAAGTGATAACACAAAGAATGCTTCAAAATGATGTACTGCCATCAAGGAAAAGCTGTTAGTGGAAAATAAATCCTTAGGAGTTGAATATATCTGTTGTCACATTTGTTTTAATGCATTAGTCACTCCAAACATAACGGAGAAATTGAAATCACAGAAAAATAGCCTGACCATTAAATAGAAAAATGTATCCTCGCACATAACCACCTACAAAACAAGGCTTAAATTGAATGCTGAAAGTTACACAGTTGGTTACTTCATTAGGCCCCCAGAACCATTTAAATGCAGTAATGCATTCACAATATTACTAAGTGGTATGCATTCAGCACGCTATCTTCTGACATTTCAAATGGCCCAATAAGTAAATTTATAATTATTTTAAATGGATGCACTATATACACAGACACACTCATATAGATTGGCAGAGCTCCAGATCCAGGCTTATAGAAAACATTACCTTCTACTAATGATATACCATTGGCCTCGAAGACGTTCTGGAAACCTGTCAAAATGTATTTAAAGGACAAATGATCCATAATTACAAGATGGTTTTGATAAGCATGCTAGTGGTATTAAGCAAAAATAGGGCAGTAAAAGCACAGCACATTAAGTGTAAGAACATTTTATTATGCAAAGTGACTCTGTCACTTTAAAAAAGGAAAAAAAAAGGCTGAAACTTATAAAGCAAATATATCTGCAGGGGCTTTCAGTACCTAATCCATGCCTGAACATGTATTGTCAAGGCTTGTCCAATTCCTCTGGACTCCAAGTATTTCAATCGGGCCCCGAGCTGAAACACTATCCAAAAGGAATAGGAAGGTGGGGTTGCTGGAGCTTTGCCTGACCAGAAAGACCTGGCATTTGGGCATATTGAAGACAATGAAAGCTGTTGCAGTAATGTGTAGGCACCTCTAGATACCTGTTAGCATTTATTTTGTTTCTTAGGGAAACCAAGTCACTTTAAAGTGTCATCTTCTTAAATGATCTGTTAAAAAGATATATAAAACATTTACAAGTTCCCAGTTAGGGAAAATAGGGTCTTTGAGGATGTACTGGAGCTGAGCTTTTGTTCACTGACTTTGAACTTGTGAGTTTTATATGCTAAACAGCTCACAGTTAGCTAGGTGTTAAGCAGGTGTTTCCTCAGAAAGAAAAATTAGTTGCTTTCAAATTTTAGTCAAAGCACAAAAGCAAAGCGCAAGTATTCCATAAGGTCTTTTTGTTCAATGTAGCATGTGGTGAGCTTCCAGCAATGGTGCTGTACTCTTCGTACTAGGTGTTTCAGGCAAGCCCCTGCAGTAGCATGGATCAAATGAACTCTCACCAGAGCTTCATCCTTGAACTAATAACCCAGAGCCAATAGACAGCCCACAACTATGCCCCAACTAAATTTGGTCAAATCTAATTTTCCAGTAAAGGGATGGTAATGATCTCCCCAAAGTCAGTGTTAGAGACATTAGACATCAACTGAGGGACAGTCTCGTGAGAACACTGAGACAGATTTCCTTATCCACAGGTATTGGAATCCTTATCCCACATCTGAAGAATTCCAGCTGTAAAAGATGAGAAGTAAATTGTTGCAAGGGGGGCTTTGATACTGGCTACCATGGAACCCTAGGCCTGTTAACCCCTGGGGGGGGTCAGTGCGAGATTGATAGTGAATAAATGCTCGGGGGTTATGGGATGGAATTCCATATCGTGGCCTAATTAGGCAATTTCTTGAACCCAGCTGGTGAAAGACTAATGTCCTGTACACAGGTCAGATTTTCCGACGGAAAATGTGCGATCGGAGCTTGTTGTCGGAAATTCCGACCGTGTGTGGGCTACATCGGACTTTTTCCATCGGAATTTCTGACACACAAAGTTTGAGAGCAGGCTATAAAATTTTCCGACAACAAAATCCCATCACGTCAATTACGACCGTGTGTGGACAATTCCAACGTACAAAGATGCTCAGAATAAATTCCAAAACGGAACTGCTCGGTCTGGTAAAATTAGCGTTCGGAATGGATATAGCACTTTCGTCAGGCTGCAATGTTTTAAATTGTTTAATGCAGCACACCCTCTTCTTCTTTATAATGCTAGAAGAATGAAATAGTTTTACTGCTCATATTCACACAGACTTCTCACAAACTTCTTTCTTTATTTTTTTTCGTGATTTCATGAATATAATATTTTTGTCACATCTACCGAAAAAATAATATTTTTGGGAGGTTTTATGATAAATTTTATTTTTTTGGATTTATTAAAGCCTGATCTTGTGTTTTTTTTTTTTTTAACTCCAAAATACTTTTGGGTGTGTTTTGTGTGTCAAGTTACCACAACATGATTATTATCTTGTATTATTTAATCTCAAGGAGATTGCTTGATGTTAGTGTCTCTTGTTAATTTCACATTGTATTTTTGAAATGTACCCGCCTCCTCACAAACAAACTGTCCTATTTGAAGGAAAACACACATAGGCGAGTATAATAAATCAAAACAAAAATGTATTAAGGGCTCATAACCAAACAAAGAGGGAGGCAACGCTGGATAAACTGCAGAAATTGGCGAAGCCTTTGGCCCCCAGGGCACACATCAATTATTTTACTGCAAAATTGGTGGCCTGAGGAGTCCATATATAAGGGAGTACAATCTGGTCCAGAAGTCCAAGAGATCATGAACAGCAGCAGATGACATGTATGTCCCCAGACTGTGGTCATACAAGGGCCTGCATATTTTGCCAGACCAGACTGAACACAGGCCATCACTCTCTGGTCTTCCTTAGACGCTTCCTTCCAGGCTGTGGCTCTGGTGTTGGAGGTGTGGCAGGAGGAGGAGGAGGAGGGCCTGTAGGAGGAGGACCATGGTTGAGCTCACAAATGTGGCTTTGGCTTGGGAGTAGGCCCCTTAACCCCTTATTTAGTGCTTGGGCCAGGTTGGACGTCAGAAGCCTCAGCTGGGGGGGAAGGAAGAGTGGAAGGAAGAGTAGAGAGTGTTGGCCTAGGTTCAGTCTGGTCTGACATAAAATGCAGTCTGTCATAGTACCACAGCCTGGGGACATAAATGTCATCTGCAGCTCCTGATCTCTGGGAATCCTGCACTTTCTTGTGCTCCCTTAGATAAGTGCTCCTCATGCCACCAATTAGTATCTTCAAATAGGATCTTCAAATAGGTGATGTCTGCGTAGGGATCACCAGCTCCCTGAACAGATCAATGAATATGGGAATAAAGTCCTGATCATTCAATATATCCATATATCCATTTCCTCTGCAAGACACAACACAAGACAAACCCTAATGTCAGGCTCTCCTAATCTTGTCTCAATATAGGCCTCAATCTCTAAGCAGTATAGGCCCAAGTTTAAATGTTACCTTCATTATCACAATCGGTGCTTCCTATACTCCTTCCTCCGCTCACAGATCGTGAGCACGACGCACGCGTGTTACGCTTTATATACACTGCGCATGCGTGAAACTCCGCCCGCCCCTGATGTTCTTTCTAGTCTATTCCCTGCCCATTCTCATTCGGCGCAGTGGGGAAGAGTACATGGTGGAGACAGAGCAGGTGTGTGATAATTACAGCAATGAGGAGGAGGAGGAAAGCCCGGAGCCAGAAACATCACGATCCCGGAGGAGAAGATTTAAGGCATCAAATATGTCCTTTGTGGAGATGGTGGAGATGGTCGACATCCTGAAGAGGGCCGACTATGACGGGAAGCATGGACCTTACCCCAACCCAACCCAACTGTGAGAAAGGCCAAGATCATGGCGAAAGTTGTGAAGAGTCTGCACAGAAATGTTGGGGTACGTCGATCCAAGGATCAACTGAGAAAGCGGTGGTTGGACCTCAAAATCAGGGAGCCCGATCAGTATAGAAGGATCAGGAGAGTGCTGCAAAAAAGTAAGTAGTTGTCCTGTGTTCCTATTCTTTATTCTTATTACGTTCGTGCTGCTCCATGTGCTTTTCTTTACTGTTGTACAGTTTAAAGTGGCAACTTTCATGTTCATGGACACATTATTTATTCGTAGGAAACATTGTTCGTTCGGCCACTAAAACACCATGTTTTGTCCAGATGCAGTTCAATAAATTTTTTCTGGCCTACTTTTCTTAAAATAATTTTGGTGTCCAAATGGGTTTGTAACTAGAATGAAATGCAAACTAGATTCTGTGTAAGGAGAGGACACTCAGCAGCTGTTTACACATCTGGACGCTGGAGCACTAGTGTGGGACACAAGAACACCCTTTTTATTAGGGGGCCCACACAGGTGCTCCAGTGTATACTATAGGGGTGTCTCCATCTGTGAAGCTTGTACAAAACAGGTAAGTATTGAAGCTTGACAAAGGAAAAAAAAATATTTCTTCATCTTGGAACTTTGCCAAAACAGACAATTATACCCCACTTCCAAGCAATGTTTCATATTCCTATTTCTGCCATCAAATATCTGTGTGCTAAGAATACATAGTTTACATAGGGGAGAAAAGACTCGGAGGACACCACTCATCAGAGGAGACAACAGACCCCCCACCTCATGAAGAAGTGGAAATCCCACAAACACAACCAGAGGAGGAGGGAGACGTTGTGGAAATAGTCACCACAACAGGTGAGTGTCTGCAACCACAGGCTCAGGTAAGAGATGGATGCATGCATATTTCTAATACATGGTGTTTTTGTATTCTCTATATTTTTAGGTGATCGTGATGTTGTGGATGAAGGTCATTTCACCAGTAAAAGTGCCCAGGTCCTGATCGGGGAGATAATGGGGAGTAATAAGGACTTGGAAAACATAAAGCAAAACATCAATGATGTTCAAAACAAAATGAAGAACATCATTGATGTTTTAGGGAGAGTTTAAAACCCCTCGAAATCCCTTGATTATTTATGCTTTGTTTTTCTGACAATTTTTAAAACATTTTTTGACATATTCTCGAAAAGCCAAATTTTGAAGATGCACACCGTGTGTCAACATGTGCTATCTGCCATCATGGGAGATCAATGTACGTGTTTTGGGGGTGCAACACCTTCCTCAATAATAAAGTAGCTGAGAGGAAGGGGTTGCACCCACAAAACACATACCTTGATCCCCCATGATGGCAGATAGCACATGTTGACATTCGGCAATTTGTGTGCATCTTCAAAATTTGGCTTTTCCAGGGGTGACTTCACCCCATCTGCTGAACGCAATATCAAACACAGTTTATAAATACTCATGTCTGATATTGCCTTCACTTTCTATAAAAGTTGAACTTTGTAAGCTCCAGAGTTGTGCATTTCTTGTTGGTTTGAAACATGCCTGTTTTACCTTAAAAAGAAATTTCTATTTTTAACCTAACCTTTTGACCTAAAAAATTGTTATACAACAAACATGTTGGTTTGTTTTAAAAACCTTTTATAAATGCTCATGTGATTGTGCTTTGATTAAAAATATTGAGAATCAACAATGTGTGGCTTCTTCTTTCAATGCTCCAAAGTAGGGTTGTCCCGATACCGATACTAGTATCGGTATCGGCACCGATACCGAGCATTTGCCCAAGTACTTGTACTCGGGCAAATGCTCCCGATGCTTCCCCCGATACCTTGACTGTCAGCGGTGATCGGCGCGTGGGGGAGTTACAAGCTTCTCCCCCCGCGGCTTTCAGCTACTTTAGTGACATACAGCGGTGATCGGTGCTTGTAACTCCCCCACACACGATCACCGCTGACTGTCACCTCATCCCCCTTAGTCCCCCTCCGTTCCTCTGTCCCCCTCCGCTGTCCTGCTCCGTTGCTTTGTCCCCCTCCTTTCCTCTGTCCCCCTCCGCTGTCCTGCTCCGTTGCTTTGTCCCCCTCCGTTCCTCTGTCCCCCTCCGCTGTCCTGCTCCGTTGCTTTGTCCCCCTCCGTTCCTCTGTCCCCCTCCGCTGTCCTGCTCCGTTGCTCTGTCCCCCTCCGTTCCTCTGACCCCCTCCGCTGTCCTCCTTCTTTGCTCTGTCCCCCTCCGTTCCTCTGTCCCCCTCTGCTGTCCTGCTCCGTTGCTTTGTCCCCCTCCGTTCCTCTGTCCCCCTCCGCTGTCCTGCTCCGTTGCTCTGTCCCCCTCCGTTCCTCTGTCCCCCTCCACTGTCCTGCTCCGTTGCTCTGTCCCCCTCCGTTCCTCTGTCCCCCTCCGCTGTCCTGCTCCGTTGCTTTGTCCCCCTCCATTCCTCTGACCCCCTCCGCTGTCCTCCTTCTTTGCTCTGTCCCCCTCCGTTGCTCTGTCTCCCTCCGCTGTCCCCATCCGTTCCGGCTTTCCGCTGTCCCCATCCGTTCCGGCTTTCCGCTGTCCCCCTCTCTCTTCCTCTGTCCCCTCCGTTCTGCTGTCTCTCCGCTGTGTGAATGGACAGAGTCAGCTGACTCTGTCTATTCACATAACTGAAACATTGTAATCACCTGTGATTACAATGTGTCAGTTTATGAATGGAGAGGAGCCGCTGTCTTCTCTCCATTCGTTGTCAGTGCAGCTGAGGCTGCAGAGAAAGGGACTGGGAAATCTCTATCCTCGGTCTCTTTCTCTGTCTCAAGGGGGAGATATCAGAGGTCTGTTAAGACCCCTGATATCTCACCAAAGCCCCCCAACAGGGCTGATTAAAAAAAAAAACACACACATAGTGCAATAAAGAATAAAAAAAAATTAAATTGTAAAAAATAATAAATGTAAATGAAAAAAAAAAAAACACACACACACACACACACACACACACACACACACACACACCGTTCACTCCCCCCCCCCCCTAAAAAAAAAAAAAAAAAAAACACTGTCACGTGACATTAAAAAAAAGTATTGGTAATCGGTATCGGCGAGTACTTGAAATAAAGTATCGGTACTTGTACTCGGTCCTAAAAAAGTGGTATCGGGACAACCCTACTCCAAAGCATTTTATTGTTGTTGGTGTTTTCAGTGACAATGGGTGTTATTTACTAAAGGCAAATCCACTTTGCACTACAAGTGCAGTTTCAGTGCAGTCTCAAGTGCACTAGTAGTGCAAAGTGTCTTTGCCTTTAGTAAATAACACCCAACAGTGCTTTATAATTTTAGACAATCACGCCATTTTCAGGACTCCCCAAATTTCAGTCAGGGTCAGCTAAAAGAAAGACAAGCCTTAAATCAAAGCAAATATTTGTTCAGTTTAAAATTTTTTTTATTTAAAAAATGTCTCAGACATTGTCTGGCATATTAATGGCCCCCTACCCACAAAGTATTCCATGTATCTTAGACGGACCCTCGCGGGCACTCTGGGGGGGCAAGCCAGGACGGCCAGCTTCAAGCGCCCTCAGGGTTGGTTCATTAAGATTAATTCCGGCTTCAGGCCCAACTAAGCCAGCATAGTTCACAGAATTTCTCCTTAAAAAGTTGGAGAACACAGCAAGCCAGGATGATGTGATTGAGTTTATATTCCGCCATGTGTATCGGTGTAAGAAATAGGCAGAACCGGCTGGCCATTATTCTAAACGTGTTCTCCACCACTCTTCTGGCTCTGGCCAGCCGGTAATTAAAAACCCTCTGGTCCGAGGTGAGGGTCCTCATAGGGAATGGCTGCATAAGATGGTCCCCCAGCGCAAACGCTTCATCCGCAATGAAGACAAATGGGAGTCCTTCCGCATTGTCTTCTGGAGGTGGCAAGTCCAAGCTGCCATTCTTCCCCACGTCCACATACAGGAACTCGTAAGTAGTCAACACCACCGCCAACATCACAATACTATTGAACCCCTGAGTTGGGTGGTGGGACGATGTGGACGTGTTTTCCATCAATTGCCCCTCTGCAGTTAAGAAAGTCCCACCGCTGGGCAAAGTGGGAGGCCACAGTCTGCCATTCCTGTGGGTTAGAAGGAAACTGTGGAGTCAAACAAGAAAAAAAAAATAATAATTTTGCACTTAAACATGGAAAGCAGATTAGACACAAACATTCTTGGCCAACCTCAGTATAAAATGTATTTTAGGGAGTATTTAAAGACAAAAGGTATAAGGTCCACCTATCAGATCCCCCCCTCTCGTGGGCCATTTAAAAATATTTTGTGGGGGGGGATATTTTGGACAGGTAACCCTCTCCACTTCATTGAGAGATGAATGCCTAAGTAATGTGTATTACTTTGGCCAGCCCCTCCTTACTTACACTATTGACAGCCCACTGGACAGGTAAGAAGTGTCATAATACAAAGATATAAATACACACTGTACACATTTTAGCACATTTTTACATTCTGATATTACCTATCAAGATAAGAATAGGATACAAAAACTTTGAAAATTACCATTTAAAGTATACAGGCAGGCCCTTGCACTACATGCTTTGGGGAATTCATCCATAAATATGACCACAAAAGAGGTGGGTATAGTGTGTATGGGTAGGGCAAAGTCAGCAGATAGAGGATTGAGGATAGAGGATTGGTATCAGCCGAGTTAGCAGTTGGGGGGAGGGAGGGTTACAAATGATTTTGGGACCCAAAAAGAAAGCCTCTGGCACTCTGTCAGAATTTAAAGCACAAATCACATTTTTACACATTTTAGGGGGTATTTAGGGTAAAGCACTACTATGGAGCTGACAAAATACATTGTTAAGTGACTACATAAGGTTTAGGGCCAGGAGAACATGCTGGGGAGGTAAGTAAAGGCAAATATGTATGAAGGACAACAAAAAAAAACATAAAATTCCAGCATGCATGAGGACAAAGGGGACATTCACAGCATATAACAATCATGGTAATTAGGGAATGAGGAAAGAAATACATTACATTAGCAAACATTAAATACAATAAAATGTGATGTTAAAGGATAAAAATCTTACCTTAATATACTTCTTCTGCAGGACCTGGATGATGGCAGAACAGGTCTCCGGGATAATGATCCCCAGAGCCTGGGGGGAGATGCCTGTCGAGAACTTAAGGTCCTGCAGGCTTCTCCCCGTCGCCAAGTACCGCAGGGTGGCGACTAGCTTCTGCTATGGAGTGATGGCTTGTATCATGCAGGTATCCTGCCTGCTGATATAAGGGGTCAGCAAAGCCAACAAATGGTGAAAAACAGGGTGCGTCATCCGGAGAAAGATCCTGAAATCGTCAGGATTATTCTCACGGATCTCACGGAGCAAAGGCATGTGACAGAACTAGTCACACTGGAGCAACCAATTCTTGGTCCATGAACTCTTCCTCGCCCTGTTCATGGACTGAGCTTGTGTCAAAGTAAGGACCCCAACACCAAGCCCCCGCACAGCACGAATGCTACGATGAGTACGTACACACAACATGGCTAGAAAACGGTCGGCTGCTCAGAACGAAGTAACAGAACGCACTGAAGAACAGCAAGGCCTGTGAAGAGCGACCTGAAAATCAGTAATGAAGGAACATGAACACAATGACAAAGTCAATGGTAACTCACTGCACTCAATGGTAACTCGCTGAAGACCAGATACAAACCCACAAGCATAAACTGAACAGCAGAAATACGATCTGAAAACCACAAGTCTGAAAAAGCGCAAATCGTGGATTTTGTTGTCGGAATGTCCGATCAATGTCTGACCGTGTGTATGGGGCATTAAGCCATCCCTCCGCCTTACATAGCACAGGTGGGGGCAAATCTTCAGTATAAATATGGTTTATCAACAGTCTTTGTGGACTGGTCACTGTATTTAGAGTTACTTTAAACCTGTATGGTTACATTATCAGCCACAGAATGGATGAGCATCTCTTGTGTCAGATAACAATGAGCGCTTATATAACAGGACTGTAAATGGCGGTGAAAAGAAAACTGGCCATTGCGGTTCTTAGCTTTGTGAGATATTCACTCCGAAGAATACTGACAGCATTGAAAAAATAGGTGTGCCCAAAGTAATTTACAGATTACACACTTCTCTTGAAGGGAAAACTGTTTGTTTGGCTACCAAGCTATATCAAACTGGAGCAGATGCTGCAGTGTAAAATATGAGATATCATCAAAATAACTGCCAGACTTGTCATTAAAATGGCCACTACGGATATGTGGGTATGATGACGTAGTATCTGCAGCTTAGTATCTTGATTTATATGTCATGGAGACAAATTAGCTCATCAGGTGAGACTGCAAGTATCTATCTTATCCAGCCTGTCTTTCAGTCAGCTGCTTGATAGAAGTTTCATCCATCCATTGAACCTAGAAGCTAAATTCTAGTAAAAAAAAACCTGACACAATTCTGACAGTTGGGGGTTAAAGCACTTGAAGGAGCTGCCTGTTTAATTTCTTGTACACCTAGTGTCCTTCTATTGGAAATGGTAGCATAACCCACCTGTATATGGCTGATCTTTACTCAACAGCCATGTTTCTCAATGAATAAAAGAGAAATACAATTTCCTTATTTGTTTAAATTAATTATTTTTCCAGCAATTCTAACAACACTAAACATCTATCATATCATCATGTGATTATAGCAGGCAGCTATATTTGCACAGCTTAACAATCCAGCCTTCAGTTTGAGCATGTTATGAGATTTGCTATAATACTTGTAGGCAGAACCATAAGTATTGGGCATGGCTGCCCCTGGGGAATTAGTTTGGGCGATTAGATTAGAGATTTGGTTAGCTGTTAGGATCAGGGTTTTAGTTTCAGGTTTATGGTGTAGGACATTAACTGTTAAGAGCCAAGCATTGGAAGAAAGGTAGTTAAGGGCTAATTTCAAGGGTTAAATTAAATATTGTTTAGGTAGTGAAGGGTTATGAGTTATGGGCTGCTTTAGTGTAACGAAAACCATAAAAGTTAGGGATAGTTAGGAGAGTTGAAAACAAGTGCCACATACTACCAGTTCTGGCCTCCTGGCACTAAGAACTAACATGCTGATCAATCACATATATATGTTTTCAATAATATAAGAATGATGCCTATCCTGTAAATGCTTTAAGTGTAATTTCACTTTTGTTGAAAAAAAAAAAAAAACAACCCCCTTTGGTTGATATAGTATACGTACATTAAAAGGCTTTTAACAAACTTTGTAGCAGAGTACTCCCTGTTTCTTTTCTAGAGAAAAAGCTGTATGTTCAACTATGTCCTTGCAAAACTGGGAAACCCGCATCCAATTTGCAATAGTGTGAACCCAACCTAAAGGGATGCAGGCCCGGCAGCTTTCCTCATTAGTGCCCTGCAGATGCAGCAGTGGATTGATAATTATAAAACCACTCTCATACAGATTCACTGTGAACACAGACACAGACAAACAACTATTCCTTTAGAATAACAAAAGGTAGGAATCTGCAACGTTTGTTAAAATCCATGTACATAGATCACCCAGAGGGGATTGTTTTTTTCTCAACAAAAGTGGAGTTACTCTTTCAGCTAAATAAATATAACCCCAACTGTATGTTACTGAGTTGCCGGCTGTATGCGATTTTTGCATCTAGTTTCAGAAAATTACAGCTGCTTCAGACTGAAATGGAAAGACATTTTTAATAGGATTAAATTACAAAATGGGTTGTGTGGAAATTGTCTATGATATTTTACTTTTTATATAACAAAAGTGGAATTCCTCTTAACTACTTAAGCACCGGAAGGATTTACCCCCTTAATGACCAGGCCATTTTTTGCGAAATGCACTGTCATTTTAACTGACAATTGCGCAGTCGTGCAAAACTGTACCCAAACAAAATGAATGTCCTTTCCTACAAATAGAGCTTTCTTTTGGTGATATTTGATCACCTCTGCAGTTTTTATTTTTTGAGCTATAAAAAAAAAGACCAACCATTTTGAAAAAAATAAAATAAAATAATAAATATCAAAAAAAAAGAAGTAAAAAAAACAGTTTAGGCCAATATGAATTCTACTATATATTTTTGGTAAAAAAAAAATCACACTAAGCATATAATTGTTTTGCGCAAAAGTAATAGTATCTACAAAATAGGGGATAGATTTATGGCATTTTTAAATTTTTTTTTTTACTAGTAATGGCAGTGATCGGCAATTTTTAGTGGGACTGCAACATTGCGGTGGACAGATTGGACACTTTTGACACTTTTTTGGGACCAGTGACATATATACAGCGATCAATGCTATAAAAATGCACTGAGTACTGTATAAATGACACTGGCAGGGAAAGAATTAAGACTAGTGGGCAATGAAGGGGTTAAGTGTGTCCTATGGAAGTGTTTCTAACTGTAGAGGGAGTGGGCTGACTAGGAGTACAGAGAGATCACTGTTGATCACTAGGAACAGTTGATCTCTCTCTACTCCCCTGAGAGAACGGGGATCTGTTTGTTTGAATTGACAGATCCCCGTTTTGCCTCTCTGAGGAGCGATCGCAGGTGGCCGGCAGACATCGCGGCCTGCTGGACACGTGCATCTGCCCGGTATATCTCTTAAACAAACCACTGTACCGGTACAGCGAATCGTGTAATAGAGCTGACCTGCCGGCCACCTGCGATCGCTCCTCAGAGAGGCAAAACGGGGATCTGTCAATTCAAACAAACAGATCCCCGTTCTCTCAGGGGAGTAGAGAGAGATCGACTGTTCCTAGTGATCAACAGTGATCTCTCTGTACTCCCAGTCAGTCCACTCCCCCTACAGTTAGAAACACTTCCATAGGACACACTTAACCCCTTCATTGCCCACTAGTCTTAACCCTTTCCCTGCCAGTGTCATTTATACAGTAATCAGTGCATTTTTATAGCACTGATCGCTGTATATATGCCCACTATCGGCGGCAGCTGGTCGGCAAGTGGTGAAAAGAGACACCTTCACCAGACCATTATTTCAACAATCTTTCCACAAGATTATATGTGCATTTAACATATTTTATGAATATTTTATGTTTTTTTACCTGTACAAGCCTCTTATATGTAGGCATCCAAAGGTCCTGAGACTTCTACTGGGTGCTACCATCTTGGATGTGATGTCAGCAGCCCCAGCAGACTCAGAGCTGTCACTCAATAAAAGGCTAAGTTCACCATTAGCTACTGTTACACCTTACACAGGGCGTAACATGTTACTAAAGCACCCCCACCTCGACAAGATCCCTCATTGTGACAGCAGGCAGAGGATCCTCGCCTCAAACCCATGGTCACAATTTAAAAACACACCTCTGCCCATACAGCTGTGTCATTCATTCACAGACCACGGCAAATAGCTTCTAGTTCTCAATGAATTGTGAGGGTCTGGTGAGCCCCCTCTTAATTCATTGAACTTCCTGGACTTCAGTAACCATCCATCCGTATGGGAGGTATGGGCAGGCAGCTATACTGAGAGCTTGCAAGATCCTGACATTGCACCCACAATCTGCTGATCGTGGATGCAATACTCTGCAGGCTCATAGGAAAAAGTTATCCTTTAATGCTCTATTGCCCTTCACTCCTCCACTTCAATAATTATGACTGAGGTGGAGGGAGGTGGAAGGAGGGGTGGGCGAGCTAGCCCAGCTCAAACAGTAATTAGATACTCCTGGAAGAAGGAAGGACTAGAGGAAGAAGGGCATGGAGCTGTAATAGGGTAAAAAGCAGTTCAAATTCTAGATCTTTCTGTGTTTTACCAGTAACTTTCTTTTTTTTTCTCAATATTCTTTATTAGAAGTTTTTCACATACATCGTTAATACATGCAGTAGTTCGGCAGATGTTCCAACCGGAGCATAAAGTTAAATTCAACTCGTGTAACATATTCAGAACAAGTAGTAAATTAGTCAAGTTCCAACTAGGTTGTAGGGATATGATTACCCCTGGAGGTAAGAATGAAAATAGCTCCAGTAGGGGTGTAAGAGGAGGTTGGAGAGGAGGAGGGGGGAGTACCTGCTTATCAATCAAAACAAGGTAAAATTCAACAAGAAACATTATACTTTAACAGTGCATGAAGAATGTGATAACCAAGAAGACCAGTTGAAGAGAAACTTGTCCATGGTCAAATTCTTTCTGGCTACTATTTTCTCTATCTCACACTGGAGATTGAGGTCTGCAAGAGTGGACTTCAGGGAAGGGGGATTTGTAGTTTTCCACTGTCTGGTGATATTTAGCTTTGCTGCAAGTAACATATGTTTTATCACTACTCCAGATCTGGGTGGAAATTTTTCTATACCCAAGTGGAGTAGGGCTAATTCTGGAGAGGGCTTTGAAGGTATTTGTGATACAGATGAGATTAGGGAAAAGATTTGTCTCCAAAAGAAGCTGAGGGATCTGCAAAACCAGAGGAGGTGTGTTATAGTACCCAAGCTGCGGCAAGTCCTCCAACAGGTGAGTTTGGGTATATTTTTGGGGTATATTTTTGATAACCTGTAGGGTGTTAGGTACCACCTATGTACAGTTTTTCCAGTGGTTAGAGCAGTGGGCTGTTGCATGGGTGGATTTAAAGGCCTTTGTCACATAGTGGAGGTCGTCTTGACATTTAGTTCTGCTTCCCATTTTGAAAGGGTGGATATTTGGGAGTATGGTTTTTGGTCATTCGGGGCCTCGTATAATGTGGAGATACCCTGTTTTGGATATGTGGGTTGAGAGTAAATTCTGTGGAATGGTGTAGGTATATGGATGGTAGAAGGGAGTTTAGAGGTTTTGAGGAAGTGGCTTATCTATATATAGTTGTAGGTTTCAGAGATAGGTAGACTGAATTTGTTTTGGAGGTCACTAAATGCTTTCATTGATTGCTGGGATCTGAGGTTGCTAAGGGAATTGATCCCATATGTATGCCAGTGTTGGATTTTAAGATTTGAGATTAGACTTTCTAACACTCTGATAGGTATGGGGTAGGCGTTTAATGGATGGCTGGGAGGGGTAGTAAGGGTATGTTTTTTTCTAAGCCATCAGCGACACTCTGTCTGCCGGGGAGAGGGGTATTATAGGTAGAGAGGATCCTGCCGTAATGAGAAGGCGAGTATCTAGAAGCTTATTGGTAGTGGGGTGGAGGGATTCCATATCTGACCAAGTTTTGTTGGGGGAAGGGTGCCACCGATAGTACATTTGGTCTAGGATAGCCCGACTCCATCTTTGTTGTGGTGTCTCATTAGTATGTGGTGAGCACATCTGGGTGGTTTATTATCCCATACATATCTCGTGATTTGTCTTTGTATTGAGGAAAGAAAGGCATGAGGGATCGGTAGTACTACTGTGCGGAATATGTATAGGAGTTTGGGTAGGATAATCATTTTAAAAAAAAAGGATATTCTACCCAGTTTGGATAGACCAGAAACTCGAAAATGTTTAACGTGGTTGTAAACCCTTTACAACCACTTTTTGCTACAGGTAAGCCTATAATTAGGCTTACCTGTAGCTATACTGGATATCTCCTAAACCTGCATGGTTTAGGAGATAGCCCCTGTATTTGCATGTGCCGACGTCATCGGCACATGCGCACGGAAGCAAACTAAAGCAATGGCACATACGTGCCGTTGCTTCAGTTAGACTGTGCCACTACCGGCGGGTCCCATGCGCATGCACGGGAGTGACGTCATTGCGCTCCTGCCAATCACAGCGCCGGAGCCCGCGATGCCCGGAAGTAGCTCTGGGAGCGATGTTGGACGGTTTTTGCGGGTTTTTTTTTTTTTTTATAGGGTTTACAACCACTAAGTAATTGAGGAAGTTGCTTTTGAAAAGTTACGTAATTCAGATCATACAGTTGGTTTGGGGATCGGGACAGTTTAATCCCTAGGTATGAGATATTTTGGTCGGCCCAAGTATAGGGGAGGTTCTTTTTTAAAAGAGATTCTTGCTCGTCAGAGAGGTTTAGTGGGAGGATTAGGGATTTGTTTGAGTTAAGTTTGTAAATTGGTGGAGAATTTCCTGAATCGCCTGAAGGAAGCGATCTGGGTTAGAGATCATAAGAATAACGTCATCCACAAAGAGACTAATCCTATGGTCTGTACCGTTACAAGAAATTCCAGAGATACGTTGGTCGTTTCTAATTTTAGATGCTAGGGGTTCCATTAGGAAGGCAAAAATGATAGGGGAGAGAAGACAGCCCTGGCAGGTGCCATTAGAGGTCCCAAAGGGCTTGGATAACGATCCTTCAGTCAGCACTCTAGCAGAAGGGTTGGAATACAGAGAAAGTATTACTTCTTGGAACCATCCCTGTATGCTGAATTTAGAGAGTACCGCCTTTAAAAATCCCCAATGTACTCTGTCAAATGCCTTCTCTGCATCTAGAGAGAGAAGTAGAGAAGGCGTTCGTGTTTGGTTGGTCTGGTGAATTAGATTGATGACCCTCCTAGTCGCATCGGGAGCTTGTCTATGGGGTACAAACCCGACTTGGTCTGAGTGGACCAAGATTGGGAGGAGGGGCATCAATCTGGATGCTTCCACTTTGGCGTATAACTTCACGTCAGTGTTAAGAAGAGAGACAGGTCTGTAATTGGCTGTGGAGGAAGGATCCTTGTCTGGTTTAGGGATAGTAGTCATGATCAAGCGTAACATATCCAGTGGAAAAGAACCAGAGGAGGCAGCAAAATTTAAGAGAGTAGCAAGATGTGGGGAGAGGATGTCGGTGAATTGTTTGAAGTACTCATTGAAAAATCTGTCTTCCCCAGGAGATTCATTGGTGGGAAGGGTTTTAATTGCTTTTATAACTTCATCGTTTGTGAAGGGCTTGGATAGCTGATGAAGTTGGTCAGGGGTGATGGCTGGGAGGTCAATTGATGACAGGAATTTTTGAAAAAGAGTTCTGTTGGTTGTGGGGTTGTGGGGTCATTGGCTAGGTTATAGAGGGAGGAGAAATAGTCACTGAAGGTATTTGCTATGTCTTGGGGATTGGTTAGTAAGCGTTTAGTAGTAGGGTGGTGGAGGGAAGCAATTTTACATTTGGTTCTTTAAACCTTAACTTCACGGTCAAGTAATGAACTGGATAGAAGTTGGCCTTGCTAATTTTAAGATTGGTTTCAAATTTTTAGAGAAGCACAGAGCAGAGTTTTTGACTCTGGGCTAGGAGCTTGTTTGTCTACAAGAAAGAAGTCAATGTGGAGATAGGATAGTTGG
Source organism: Aquarana catesbeiana (assembly GCF_042186555.1). Classification (NCBI taxonomy): domain Eukaryota; kingdom Metazoa; phylum Chordata; class Amphibia; order Anura; family Ranidae; genus Aquarana; species Aquarana catesbeiana. The sequence goes on along the minus strand of NC_133325.1, from coordinate 262,562,841 downwards.
GATGACGAAAAATAGGAAAAGTCCCGCTCTGAGCCATGATGACATCTCCAGACCTCGAACAGGCCAATTGCTTGAAGAAAAGGGTTCCCAGCCAGGCGTTGGTGGCGGGTTGTTGATTTGGGTCTATCACATCATTGTATGACATCGGTCTGTGCTGTCAGATACCTGTGTATTCCTGCAACTTATAGTTACCACACACATACAACATTAATCGCTGGAACGTAAAACAATTCTCAGGACTCACCTTTCGGCCTCAGTGCATCCTCAGAAACACTATATTACTACGCCCTCTACTGGCCTCCTCCTTCCCTCTTTTTGGAAGGCCAAGGGAGGACCCTATTCCCCCTCCCCCACTATTGCCTGAACAAATCTTGCACTTCATCTCTCTTTTGAGAGTGATAAAATAATTCCTCAGGAATACCCAAATTGAAAACTAGTACACTCTTTTGGAACCAGGAATCCGTATGGTAGACAGACCGTGTCCCCTGTTCGTTGCTTTTATTTTGAAACACATGGAACGCTAAATGAACAACATATTATAACAATAATAGAAGGGGCTGCTCACACCCACCCCTGAGGAAGGGAGGAAGGAGATACACACTCCGAAACGCGTCGGGTGCAAGAGCGCTCCTCAATTGTGTATAAAATGTCTATTATGCGTTCCATGTAACTTCTGTTACACTACTACTGTGTTTTTAACATTTGAATTGAATAAACTATTTATTCTACTACATTTTTAACCTTTTTTATGTGCCTTAAAAGTCCACCATTAGGGGGCCCTTTTCTTTGTTTAGGTTGTTGATTTGGTGTCAATGTCAGGATTTTCGACTATATTGAAGTCGCCTCCCATAATTATGCTGCCTTTTGTGACTTTTCATCACCTTCTTGTGTAAGCGTTTGCAGAAGCGCAGTTGTTGCTTATTCGGACCATAGGCGTTGACTAGGGTGTACATGACTCCAATTTGATAGCAACCCTCGGGGTCCAAGATGGTTTGGTGCAGGTTGAAGTGAAGAGAATCTCATACAGATATCAATACTCCACTTTTTTTCTTTGCATTGGAGGCTAAAAAAGGAGCTGGTGGTAATTTTTCAGTTTGAACTGAGGGGTTTTGGTTAGTGCAAAATGCGTTTTCTGCACTAAAAGGATGTGGCCTTTTGAGTGATGGCCTCCTTAAGCAGTGCAGATCTCCTCTGAGGAGTGTTCAGGCCTCTAGCATTTATGGAGACAATTCTAAATGCCATGGTAGAAAGTTGTTGCTTAGGAGTTGTTTAGGAGTTCTTATGCAGATATATAGTTGATAAAACAAAAATAAGATGAGGGTAGCTGGTACAGATATAGGGAAGGGTAAATAAAAAGGGAGAGCTCAAGAAGAAGTGAAGTTCTCAAATGGGTAGTAATTACTGCACAAAACCACAAGGGTTGGGGTAGATCGACTCACCGTGGAACGGGTAGGTCTATGATCAACAGACTAGGCAGACAGGTGCAGATGAACGAAGCTGCAGGCAGTCAGCCTCTGTTGAATCAGAGGTAACAGGGTCATAATATAGCTTCAAGCATTTTGATATGCTCCTCCACTCTCCATTTGGTGGTTTGATTGGTTTTGAGGGTCCGGGGTATTTTCAGGTATGATGCACCAGGTTTTTAATAGTTTTGAATAGTTGGAGACCCGCAGGGAGCGTTCTCACTGCATGGGTCTTGTTTTGGTGGGTGATAAGTAGGGATGAGCTTCGAGTTCGAGTCGAACTCATGTTCGACTCGAACATTGGCTGTTCGCAAGTTCACCGAACAGCGAACAATTTGGGGTGTTCGCGGCAAATTCGAATGCCGCGGAACACCCTTTAAAAGTCTATGGGAGAAATCAAAAGTGCTAATTTTAAAGGCTAATATGCAAGTTATTGTCATAAAAAGTGTTTGGGGACCTGGGTCCTGCCCCAGGGGACATGGATCAATGCAAAAAAAAGTTTTAAAAACGGCCGTTTTTTCAGGAGCAGTGATTTTAATAATGCTTAAAGTCAATCAATAAAAGTGTAATATCCCTTTAAATTTCGTACCTGGGGGGTGTCTATAGTGTGCCTGTAAAGGGGCGCATGTTTCCTGTGTTTAGAACAGTCTGACAGCAAAATGACATTTTGAAGGAAAAAACTCATTTAAAACTACTCGCGGCTATTGCATTGCCGACAATACACATAGAAGTTCATTGATAAAAACGGCATGGGAATTCCCCAAAGGGGAACCCCGAACCAAAATTAAAAAAAAAAAATGACGTGGGAGTCCCCCTAAATTCCATACCAGGCCCTTCAGGTCTGGTATGGATATTAAGGGGAACCCCGGCCAAAATTTTTTAAAAAAAATGACGTGGGGTTCCCCCTAAATTCCATACCAGACCCTTCAGGTCTGGTATGGATTTTAAGGGGAACCCCGCGCCAAAAAAAAAAAAAAAAAACGGCGTGGGGTCCCCCCAAAAATCCATACCAGACCCTTATCCGAGCACGCAACCTGGCAGGCCGCAGGAAAAGAGGGGGGGACGAGAGTGCGGCCCCCCCTCCCTCCTGAACCGTACCAGGCCCCCCAAAACACCTTGTCCCCATGTTGATGAGGACAAGGGCCTCATCCCCACAACCCTGGCCGGTGGTTGTGGGGGTCTGCGGGCGGAGGGCTTATCGGAATCTGGAAGCCCCCTTTAACAAGGTGACCCCCAGATCCCAGCCCCCCCCCTGTGTGAAATGGTAAGGGGGTACATAAGTACCCCTACCATTTCACGAAGAAAGTGTCAAAAATGTTAAAAATGACAAGAGACAGTTTTTGACAATTCCTTTATTTAAATGCTTCTTCTTTCTTCTATCTTCCTTCATCTTCTGGTTCTTCTGGTTCTTCTGGCTCTTCTGGTTCTTCCTCCGGGGGTTCTCGTCCACCATCTCCTCCGCGGCATCTTCTATCTTCTTCTCCTCAGGCCGCTCCGCACCCATGGCATGGGGGGGAGGCTCCCGCTCTTCTCTTCTTCTTTTCTTCTCTTCTTCTCTTCTTCTCTTCTTCTTTTCTTCTCCGGGCCGCTCCGCAATCCATGCTGGCATGGAGGGAGGCTCCCGCTGTGTGACGGCGCTCCTCGTCTGACAGTTCTTAAATAACGGGGGGGCGGGGCCACCCGGTGACCCCGCCCCCCTCTGACGCACGGTGACTTGACGGGACTTCCCTGTGACGTCACGGGGAATGCCACAGGGAAGTCCCGTCAAGTCACCGTGCGTCAGAGGGGGGCGGGGTCACCGGGTGGCCCCGCCCCCCCCCGTTATTTAAGAACTGTCAGACGAGGAGCGCCGTCACACAGCGGGAGCCTCCCTCCATGCCAGCATGGATTGCGGAGCGGCCCGGAGAAGAAAATGAAGAAGAGAAGAAGAGAAGAAAAGAAGAAGAGAAGAGCGGGAGCCTCCCCCCCATGCCATGGGTGCGGAGCGGCCCGAGGAGAAGAAGACAGAAGACGCCGCGGAGGAGATGCTGGACGAGAACGCCGGAGAAAGAACCAGAAGAGCCAGAAGAACCAGAAGAACCAGAAGATGAAGGAAGATAGAAGAAAGAAGAAGCATTTAAATAAAGGAATTGTCAAAAACTGTCTCTTGTCATTTTTAACATTTTTGACACTTTCTTCGTGAAATGGTAGGGGTACTTATGTACCCCCTTACCATTTCACACAGGGGGGGGGCCGGGATCTGGGGGTCACCTTGTTAAAGGGGGCTTCCAGATTCCGATAAGCCCCCCGCCCGCAGACCCCCACAACCACCGGCCAGGGTTGTGGGGATGAGGCCCTTGTCCTCATCAACATGGGGACAAGGTGTTTTGGGGGGCTACCCCAAAGCACCCTCCCAATGTTTAGGGCATGTGGCCTGGTACGGTTCAGGAGGGAGGGGGGGCCGCACTCTCGTCCCCCCCTCTTTTCCTGCGGCCTGCCAGGTTGCGTGCTCGGATAAGGGTCTGGTATGGATTTTTGGGGGGACCCCACGCCGTTTTTTTTTTTTTTTTTGGCGCGGGGTTCCCCTTAAAATCCATACCAGACCTGAAGGGTCTGGTATGGAATTTAGGGGGAACCCCACGTCATTTTTTTTTTAAAATTTTGGCCGGGGTTCCCCTTAATATCCATACCAGACCTGAAGGGCCTGGTATGGAATTTAGGAGGACTCCCACGTCATTTTTTTTTTTTTAATTTTGGTTCGGGGTTCCCCTTTGGGGAATTCCCATGCCGTTTTTATCAATGAACTTCTATGTGTATTGTCGGCAATGCAATAGCCGCGAGTAGTTTTAAATGAGTTTTTTCCTTCAAAATGTCATTTTGCTGTCAGACTGTTCTAAACACAGGAAACATGCGCCCCTTTACAGGCATACTATAGACACCCCCCAGGTACGAAATTTAAAGGGATATTACACTTTTATTGATTGACTTTAAGCATTATTAAAATCACTGCTCCTGAAAAAACGGCCGTTTTTAAAACTTTTTTTTGTATTGATCCATGTCCCCTGGGGCAGGACCCAGGTCCCCAAACACTTTTTATGACAATAACTTTCATATAAGCCTTTAAAATTAGCACTTTTGATTATTCATGTTCGTGTCCCATAGACTTTAACGGTGTTCGCATGTTCGAACGAACTTTTTTCCTGTTCGCATGTTCTGGTGCGAACCGAACAGGGGGGTGTTCGGCTCATCCCTAGTGATAAGTAGCTTGGTGGGAAATTCCCATTTGTAAGGGATTTTTTGGTTCTGGAGTGCCTTGGTAGTTGTAGCACATTGACAGCGGTTTTCCATGGTGGCTTTGGAGAGGTCAGTGTAAAGACTGATAGACTTAAAGGGGTCTGGAAGCCTGGCTGTGCGTTTCGCTGCATACATGATGCTCTCCTTAAGCGTAAATAAATGGATGCATGCCAGAACATCTCTGGGAGTGGAGGCTGGTAGGTAGGGAGGTTTAGGGAGTCTGTGCGCCCTGTCAATCTCCAGGTCTCTCTCAGACAGCTTGGGCATGAGTGAGCACATTGGGGATTGGATGAACTTCGTTAGGTCAGACTGTTGGACCAACTCTGGAATATTGCGTAATTTTATATTGTTCCTTCAAGTCCTCTAGGTCTGCCAGCTTGAGTTGGATTTGTTGTAGTTCATTCTCATGGTCAGTGACTGCATCCACCATTTCATTATGGGCAGTGTACAAATCACCCACTCTGGATGCGTTGATCATGGTGCTGTACTGAGACAGACAATGATGATACAGCTGTGGACAGATCAGTGCATAGGGCCTGTCTGATGGATAGGAGCATGCTCTTCATGGTTTGTTCAGACAAAGGCTGGTCTGAAGCAGGAAATGGTTCCAGCACTGATGACTGCTGAGGAGGAGGGAGAGAGAATAGACAGGAGGCTGTGCTGGACTGTGTACACTCTGGCTCCATTGTTCTGAGCCTCGATTTAGCTAGGCTTGCTATGGAGGGTGAATTGGGGGGGGAAGACTCACCCTGGTCGTCTGTGGAGGAGGGTGCCCCAGTGGACTGGAGGAATTCCATGCCTGGAGAGGGTGAGGAGAGCTGCACTGAGCTTCCACAGGTGCCGCCGGTGCCAGCTTGGCCGTCAGTGATACCAGGCAGTGAGAAATAAGCTGTCAGCTTTTTAGGAGATTTATACTCCTTTCTCCGTTTGGACATCGTGGTCGGGTGGTGTGGGGGAGGAGAGGAGTAATGTGAGATGATCGTTAGCCCTGTTTTCTGTTGCTGCGTGGTCGCTATAGCTGATTTCCCTGAGGAGCTGAGGGATTACGCAACCATTCACTTGCGCCATCAAGCCACACCCCTACCAGTAACTTTCTTAACCTCCCTGGTGGTCTAATTATGTCACTATTTTTGAATGCCAAAGTGGTACATTGTTTTGCATGGAAATTTGTTGTTTTATATTGTAGACCTGTAATTCTTAGGAATAACTCATTTAAATCTGTCCTAACATATCTAGTAGACATCCCGGGTATGATAAAGTTTGAAACACAAAATCATAAACTATAATATTATAAATAATAATATAAGAATACATTTTATTAAATAATAATCAAACCAAAAACACTGAAATTTGTGCAAACAAGGGTCCAATATTACATGTCACTGTAATACTAGACACCGCATATTGGTTTAGTTAACATGGGTATGAAACATTTTCAAACCTGGGACTGCACAAAGCCCGACGTCACAATCAAGACAATGGAACCTGGTTTCCTTTCTGATTTTCTTTCCACTGTCATCTCGCTTCGAGCAACAAACCACGCACATCCTTGTAGGTGCTGACTTTTCTCAGTTGGTGGGATGTAGTCCAGGAAGTGAAGACTAGTCAGGCGTTCCGGGTTGACAATGCCAACACCACAACGTCCAGCTCTATTCACAGCCATTGATGGTGTTTGGTGGTTCACAAAGATATGTTCGACAACTTTCCAAATTAAGTCAGAATGAATCACAGGCTTGTAGGCACTCTACAAGTATTGCTCAAGAAGATGCCTGAAGATCTTCTTGTAGTACTTCTTTTGTTTTTTCCTCATTGCTGGGTAGAATGTCATTGCTTGGTTGGTTCTGTTGACACCTCCTATGGTGTTATTGTAGTCTTTCACCAATTGTGGCTTCATGATTTCTTTACCACCTTTTGTGTGTACCATAACAGTGGATGTATTATGAACTGTACTCATTAGGCACACATCTTTCTTGTCACGCCATCACAGTGCCATCATTTTGCCTTTCTGCCAGGCAACCATTTCTCCAGTCTTCAGCTTCTTATCGCCAAACATTGGCGGCATGTCACGCCGGTTAGCCCTAACGGTTCCATAGAATTCAGTGTATATGACTGAATTCCAATGTAGCCATTTGATTATTCGCATAGCATGTAGGATTTTACGCCAAATCGTGCTCTTTGGTGCAATGTATTGTACTCAGCTGAGCCTTTTCTTGCAGGCCATTAGACTTTCATCTATGCTGATATCTCTTTCTGGCACATAGCTCCATTGGAAATTCTTTAGAATCATTTGAGATACTTCCCAAATTTTCTTTAGTTTTGGTGCAGGATGAGTAGATTTATCAAATTCTTCACTGTTTTCGAAGTGTAAATATTTAATGATCAGGGAAAATATGTACTCTGACATGACCGTGCCAAAGAATGGAGTGGCAAGTAATTTATTAGTTGTCCAATACCACTTCTGCAGCAGTTTCCCCACCACTTCCTGAAGTATTATTAGGCCCAGAAATTTCCAAATTTCATCTTTGGTCACTGGTTCCCACTTTCTGCTTCTTGGAAACGAATTGTTGCTCTTTGTACCGATTCGTCTCAGTAACTATTTTTTCAATAACCTCATCAGTCAGAAATAATTGTAAGTATGCCAAGGGGTTGTCATGTTCAATGTCTACTTTCACACCAGATGCTCCAGTAAATGGGAATCTTGGGGGAGCTGCCTGATCTGTACTGCAGTCAACAGAGCATCAAGTTCGCACATCACTGAGCTCAGTTACAGAATCGTTGCTGTCGTCACTTTCAGTGTCTGATAACAAATTTCCCCACAAATCACTATCGCTCAATTCTGCAAGTGATTCTATTTCACTATCGCTGTTTTCTAGCTGGTCTAAAACCGCTTTTGACTTAAAGGGATGCTTTTTGGATGACATGGGCATTCTCAAGTTTCCAGGCAGAAAGAATGATAAAAGTGCAGGCAGGGCACTGGACAAAGCACTAGGCAAAAAACTGAGGTGAAATGGTTTGATACAGATTACAATATATTGTGTGTATTTTATGTTTTGCACTTTTTGAATTTCCCGCTCGGTTCCGCCCCCTTGTGTCGTGGCGTTTGCAGGGAAGGGAACCCAGAAGACGGATGCCGGCATCTGCCGAGAGGACACAGCGGGAGGACATTGGGGGATCCAGAGTGTGGCTCGGGGTTACCACTTTTGGTACTGAAGATTAATCCTGAGCCACACTCAGGATTACCACCAGGGAGGATAAAGCAGACTTCGCCCAAAAGGTTAGGTTCTGCTTTTCTGCCTTCTTCTCCCCTCCTTTTTAACCTTTGGACAGTTTTTTTTGGAGGGGTAGCAGGTACCTAGTTTTGATAGGTACCTGCTCCCACTTCCGCTCAGATCGCCTAGGCGATCCAAGTAGAAGCTCGGCCACCCGCCTCTTTGCTTGCAGCCTTGTGGGACACATCACAGGTCCCAGAAGGCTGTGGGACCATTCACAAAGTGCAACATGGCTCACACGTGCAGTCTGAAGCCAGCTGGGAAGCCGCAAGGAGTCAAAGCCAGCTTCTTACACTAGACATGGTGGTGTCGGGGACCCAAGGAGCGATGAATAAACGGCTTGGATGAAGACAGCACTGTACAGGTAAGTCTCCTTTTATTAAAGCTACTTTTATAACAGCTACAGGGACTGAAGATTCTCTTTGAGAATATAACTTGTTTTGGAGACTGGACTGACTGGATTGGTCACTGGTCCCGAGTGGGTATTCGTGTGAGCAAAAAGGAAGGAATGCCTTCCGGTGGATAGTGCCCAGTGATGGATTGGGGCGATGGGCCCTCTCTGGGATTGGGCTGCTGCCCTTTATGTAAGACCATAAGGTTGTTTCAGCATGTAGATTTACAGTACAGTATATGTAAAGCACTGCATACATTGTGAATGGCATATACCTGCAATAAATAAAAAAGTAAATGCTCACAGTAACAAATGATATAATGCAATGCTATATCACGATCACAATTTCAAAGGACAGATGCTACTGGTTTGCCAAGCAAATTGATGGGAAAAATTATACATTCTGTGAGTTGTGCTTCAACCGTTAAAATAGCATTGCTGTGTGCTATCATCTTCACAATGCAGCTCATGGCAATGAATAAGCCAAGACAAACAAATAATCTTTAAATGTCCAGATTATATGAGTTACTTATGTAAGTTAAAAGTCCTTTAAGTTTTATAAATAATTTAGACCCAAACACATGCAAAATAAGGTTGTTTTTTTTCAGATAAGAGCTGTCAGCCTACATAACACTGAAATAAATATAGTGGAGGACATTGCAGCCAACCTCCACCCAGCCAAAAATGGAAAATCATTTAAAACCAGAGCTTATGCTCAGGAACACTATGCATGTCAAAGGTACACTGCGGTAGTACATTAAATGTTTGACTTTAAACTGACTCTGGGGACAAAGCATTCCTGCTGAATGTCACTACTATTCATACTGACCTTTATATTCGGCACACCACTGCCCTGTTAGTTAAATTCATTTACATTCTGAACTACAGTCTTTAATTTTAATCTAAGAAAATGCAGGCTAGCACACTCATTGGCTCACGCACTACCTATGCTTTGTTAGACCACTGCAGTCTTATACATATTGGCAAAAAAGAGGGACGTTATACATAACATGTGACAAGAAGCTACAGTCCTACCCAAAAATCCAGTGAAAAGTTTGCACCAAATCTTGCAAAAATGCAAAATAAACTTGTACAGAGGAATACATGTAGGCCACCAGTGCTGACAGCTGCTATTAAAAATGCTAGTTTTCTAGCTGCTAATCCAATGGCTTGGTATGACAGTATAGCTTAGCAGTTCTGACTTCACTCTTATTTTATTTTCTGAGTACTAGTTCTGGGTTTCAGCTTTAAAGTGACATTAAACCTTTAGTTATTTAAGCATATGATTGAATCACTTACTGAGTATAAAAAGCTCCTGTCACAAGTTAGTCTGCTTGTGTATTCTTACCTCCTTGCTGCAGTGCTTCTCTACCTGATTCCTTTCACATGTGTGGTTTGGTTGTGCTCACCTATGGGTGTCGTCTGCTATTATTTGGGCTTTTATTTCCTTCCCTTCCATCACTTCGTGGCCTGTCTCCTAGTTTGCTTGCCTATATAAGACATGCTCAGCGTAACGCATATTGCCTGAGCAACAGCACAGTTCTCTGAGCGCCCGGCCACTTTGCACTTGTGTATCTTGTGTCTGACTACCAGTGTACCGACCCCGGCTTCGTTTACCATCTGTGCTTGTTCGCTGCCCGCCCTAACCTTGGCTTGTCTCCTGCTGCTTGTGGGGAGGAGTATGGTGGCGCTGCCAATAATGTAAAGTTTAAATATGTATGTATGGTATCTTACATCATAACATCCTCTGAGTGCTCAGTAAAGTGAAGATACATATAAGCTAATGAGCAAAGTGCAAATCAATATGAATATAAATCAATCAATATACATGAAAAATAATACAAAATGCAAAAGGTGCTTAAAGTGCAAGAAAGTTCAGTTCATCTTTTGGAATAAATTCCTGTAAACAAAATATATAGAAGAAAAAAATATGAAAAAAATATATGTTCTCTGGTGCAAAAAAACCAAAAGTCCAAAAAATAAGCAGATCTGTTTTCTAGTGTTGTCATTTTCAAAGTGACTTGTGCATGAATCTGACACAGTTTCCATTGCAAAAAGGTGATTCACTCGTGCTCCCCTTCTGATTCCACACTCACAAGAAAGATGTTCCCCTACAGGGGTAATACGCAAGGTTGCCTCTAATCTCAGTGCCAGTATAGATTCCTCTTCCCCGGTGGTTACGGTCATATGGTAGGTTTACAGTACATATGTATGAATGAAAAGGATTTACACTCATAGCGTAAGTATTATGAGTTTATTCAATCAAAAAGGTTATAACTATTAAAAATCGCACTATCAATAGTGCAGGAAGATCAGTAGCAATTGTTTAAACCAAGCGCCTGGGACGCCGTGCGTTCCACAGATGAAAAATCAAAACCGGAACGCACGGCATCCCAGACGCTTCCGGAAATGCATCAAAAATGCACCAGAATGTGCCAAAAACGTGTTAAAACCGTGCATGCAGAAACTCATCCGGAATAGATCTGCAGTGCATTTTTGTGGTGTGAACCAGCCCTAATGGGTATATTTTTTTTGTTACATTTCAGCTGTTCATCCATGTTAAGTCATCCTGTGTAAACAGAGAAAAATCTAGCGTTCTCTGCAGATTGAATGTGTGAATTTGGAAAATACTGCACAATAGCTACTGAATGGAGCTGAAGAACTTACTTATTTTATATATTAATCAGCACAATACAGTGGCCATAAAGCATTATTTTCCCCATTCACACATTTGGGTACTGACATTTATAGGTAAAGTTGATCCAGGGAAAATCCAATTGCCTCTTCAGGGATTAGGAAGGAATTTTTTTCCCCTGCTGTTTGGAGCATGCTCTGCTGGGGTTTTTTGCCTTCCTCTGGATAAACTGTGGGTATAAAATTGGGTATATTGGATTGTACGATATTTTTATTTTATTTATTTATTGTTTTTAAGGTTGCACTGGATGGACTTGTGTTTTTTTTCAACCTGACTAACTACTATGTAACATTTGATCTTTTTTTATAAATGCACCCCTAAGTTTTGTCAAGGTAAGAGGCTATTAATATTTTAGCTTTATTGACATACATGATGTTTAAAAAAACGCTTTCTATTAATTGACAATTTTAATGAACTGGGGTTTACCGGTGTGAATGACTGTGGAGATACATACTAAATAGAATGGTTTGGCATTTAAATGCTTTCAGTGGGATTTCTACTTTCATTTATATTAAATTATTTTATGAGATTAATATTCATTTTAAATGAGTTGCATTATCTGAAGGGTTGTTCATGATTTGTGGAGTTCAAGTTCGCTTCAAAAGCGTTATGCTAATTTTCAGTGTTTTTGCATTAACTTGCTTCAATTAATACACTATTTGAATGCAATATAATTGAAGGAAGTTAATTACTAAACAGTACAAATTTGAAAACCCAAAATTATAAGAAATATGCATTTTTAATACATGTTCTTGTACCCTTAAAATTTCACAATACAGAGAAAATATTACAGCTCTGTATATTAGTGAAACTGTATACACAATATTCAATAGTATTGTGTACTGGTTTTATACGTATTTAATTGCTTTATTTTTATAGTGAGGACTAAAAAAAAAAAATAGCTCCTGAAAGATAACTACATAAGTGTATTTCTGTTGTTTTTTTGTTTTTTTTTAGAAAATCCAGAGAGCACAAAGAAATTCCATGTCATAACATGTATTGATTATTTGTAAAACAAAATTAATATACAGTATGTAGTAAAATCATGTGTGTATAAACATGTAAAGTTTAAAAAAAAAAAAGAAGATGGTGTTGTCCTTCTGGAAAAACCGATAAAGACACTGTTGGAGGAGTAATGACAGACAGTAATGTCTGTGAGAGATAATACGTACCTGTAAGTATTTCATTTATGCCCTGTACACACGATAGGATTTTCCGACAACAAATGTTTGATGGGAGCTTGTTGGCGGAAATTCCGACCGTGTGTACGCTCCATCGGACATTTTCCGTCGGAATTTCGGGCAAACAAAAAATTTGAGATCTGGGTCAACAAAATCCATTGTCAGAAATTCCGATCGTGTGTACACAATTCTGACGCAAAAAATTCCACGCATGCTCGGAATCAAGCAGAAGAGCCGCACTAGCTATTGAACTTCATTTTTCTCGGCTCGTCATATGTGTTGTACATCACCGCGTTCTTGACGTTCGGAATTTCCGACATTTGTGTGACCGTGTGTATGCAAGACAAGTTTGAGCCAACATCCGTCAGAAAAAAATCCAGGATTTTGTTGTCAGAAAATCCTATCATGTGTACAGGTCATTACACACTACTTATTATGCATGCGCTTAACATGAAAACACATATCTGATATTAGGTCCACTTTGACTTCATTTTTGAGCGATTAATAATCTATATTTCAGGAGGCAAAGCTGCACTACAGCTAATATTTTAGTCTCACAGACCTAGAGGTGTATTTATATTACAAATTGCAGAGCTAATCATCCTTCAAAACTGCAGGTACATTTGTTCTGTGCGAATGGAGGGAAAATAAAATTTTACTGGCCGATTTTCTCTCCAGGTCAAATATTATTAATTCATATACATGTAGTTTTGCAGGTCAAACAGCTATGTGATTATTCTTTTTTTTGGGAATACATTCTTATAACCTCTTTTGGAGATGAGGAGACTGGCTGTAAATAAGACCAATGTCATTTTGTAATAATTTGAGTCAGAAGTAAGGAGCTTGGTTGGTTGCTAGGATGCTTGCAGCTGCCTGCAGGCATCCTAACAACCAATCAGGCTCTGCTTCACAACTCCATTGGTTACAAGCAACCACTTAGGCTCAACTGCACAACATCATTGGTTGCTAGGATGTCAGCAACTCTGTGACTGGCTAGCAATCAAGAAGCTTGTTGAAGCAGCATCCTTGAGACCCATGCACGATGCAGTCTTTGGAACAAATTCATGTATATGATCTGACATGTATCTGAATTTGTTATGTTCACTGGTAGGGATAATGTCTTCCTCTCACGTTGTGAACTGGCATACAGATACAATGTTACAACGTTCACAGTATATGGTCGCTTAGGAAGAAAAAAAGTTCCTCCTTTTAACAGGAGATTAACCACTACCAAGATGGTTTCCTAGCCAGTCACTTGTCTGGAGCTCAATTACTGCTTTTTAATGATAAAAGGTGTAGTTTATTTTTATTCATACTGATGCAGCAAATTGTGACATGTCATAAATATATTAATTCAGTCCTGTAAGGTTACCAATAGATCCCTTTGAAATATAAACAAAGAGCTAAGTACAAAGATGAAATACAGATATGAGTTGTTATACCTGCCAAACCATTAGGAGTTTTGTCAAACCAGTCCTGAAATTTACAAATCCCCGCCAGACAGCTCAGCCAACCTGGTGACCTAACTTTCTGTAGTTAAAGTGATTATAAAAGATTTGCACAAAGCAGCTCCGATCCTCTCCCTTTTGGGTCCTTGGCTGGCGATCATGGCTCCCCCCCTGCTGAGTGCCCCCCAATAACAAGCTTTGTGCTATTAGCACTCAAGCAGGCTTGCTCCCAAGCCACACTCCTGTGAATGGACATTGCCCAATCACACATGGAGCGCGGCTCAACCCGCTCCCTGCTCTTTCCTCATTGGCTCACTGCCTGTGATTGACAGCAGCAGGAATCAATGATTTGCACTGCTGTGTGAGCCAATGAGGGAAGAGAGACACGGGACAGCCGATGCTCTCATGCACATCGCTGGCTTGAGATGGGGCTCAGGTAAGTATTAGGAAGGCTGGGGGGGAAGCTGCACCCAGAAGGTTTTTTAACTTAATGCATAGAATGCATTAGGGTAAAAAACTTTCTGCCTTTAGAACCACTTTAAGCAAAAGATTGAAAGCTCTCATACCTCCTGCTCTGACTGGACAAGCGAAGGAACAGCAGAACTAATTTCCCTACTCCTTCCACCTGTCAATATGCTCATTGTCAGGAATTCTGCATGCAGCGGAGCCTGGCTGGTGTAGAGTGCAGACCCTGTCTCCCCTAATGCCCCGTACACACGACCGGTTTTCCCATTGGAATAAACTCTGAAGGTTTTTCCAACAGAGTTCCAACGGAATTCCGCTGAAACTGTGTTGCGTACACACGATCACACCAAAGTCCGACCGTTCAGAACGCGGTGACGTACATCACGTACGACGGGACTAGAAAATGGAAGTTCAATAGCCAGTAGCCAATAGCTTCTGTCTCGTACTTGCTTCAGAGCACACATCGTTTTTTGGTATATCGGAACAGCATACAGACGGCGATTTTCCCGATAGGAATTGGTTCCGTTGGAAATATTTAGAAAATGTTCTCTTTCTAGGTCCATCAGAATTTTCGACAGAAAAAGTCCGATAAGGCATACACACGATCGGAATATACGATGAAAAGCTTTCGTCAAACTTTTTCTGGGGGACATTCCGCTCGTGTGTATGCTGCATTACAGTTTCATTGCACAGGGGATTACAGGAAGCTGATATAAACACTGATTCAGGTACTTATACTAGTTTAATAACTTTTGAATTAAAGTAGAAGTCAAGCCAAATACAATCTAATGCCGCATACACACGGTCGGACTTTTCGTCTACAAAAGTCCGACGGACGCCGACGGACCAAAGCTGGCTGACAATCCGATCGTGTGTGGGCTTCCCCGGACTTTCAGCGGACTTTTTCAGCCGCAAATCTGACTGACTTTAGATTTGAAACATGCTTCAAATCTTTACATCGTAACTACGCCGGACCCAGAAATCCGCTCGTCTGTATGCTAGTCCGATGGACAAAAACCCACGCTAGGGCAGCTATTGGCTACTGGCTATCAACTTCCTTATTTTAGTCCGGTGTACGTCATCACGTACGAATCCGTCGGACTTTTGTGTGACTGTATGTAGGCAAGTCCGTTCTTTAGAAAGTCTGCCGCAAGTCCGCCAAGGGACGGGCTGTCTGACTTTTGTAGCCGAAAAGTCCAACCGTGTGTACGCGGCATAAGTGTAAACATGCTCCCACCCTCATTCTTAGTTTTTGACTGGATTTTTACTTTGAAGCATATCTGCAATAAATAATGTTTTTATAGGTTTCTGATTTTCACATTTAGGCCTCATGCACACTGGATGGTAAAATAACATTATAAAAATACCAGTAGCTTTGCAGTGATTTTTTCAAAGTTTTTGCAATATAGTTTTTTAGCGTTTTTTTAGCGTTTTTTGGTATTAGCATTTTTCAGTGTTTTTTAGCTAGAAACCACCTCTCTGCTATTAGTAACTCCTATTTACCCACAATGCATCTCTGCAAAGTCTGTTTGTATTGTTTAGTGACCATTTTCAGAGCAGAGAGAGTTCTAGAGGACAGAGGAAGCACTGCATTGTTCAGGAGCTATTTTGCTTGTTCTTGCTGTGTTATGGATCCTGTGATGCAGAAAATTGATGAGGCTAGGCTACTGATTTTATTAAGGATGGTGCACAGAGACATCTGGAGGAGGGAACATTGCATGTGATTTGCACCGTATTGCTGTGCAGATCACACTGGTGTGATATCTGATCGATGCAAATTCAGCCATACAGCTCACAACAAAATGGTGCAGGACCCTTCTTTTGGTCTGCACTGGGATCAGATTTAATTGGCTGAGGCGAGAAAAGGCTTCCAACAACATTTGGTGTTGAACGCGATCAGATTGGAGCCATACAAAATGTATGGCTCAAATCGCATTGCACAGACATTGCATGTGAATGCGGTGCGTTTGTCGCTTACGCTGTTCACCCGGCACCAGTGTGAACCCAGGCTACTGTTCAATAGACGACACCCCCAAACAGAACTCAGGCTTAAAAAATCAATGGGATCAAAAATGTCCAAAAACGCTGGTAAGCCGCGTTTTTTAGCGTTTATCAGCGTTTGAGCATTTTTACAGCTGAAAAACGTCTCTCAGAACCCACTAGTTTTGGGTTTTTTTTTACTGCTCAAAAACGTTACTGTCCAAAACTGCTGATAACAGCCTATGTGTGCATGGACACATAATGGAGAGTTTAATGACTGTAGAAAGAAACATTTACTGCCAAAAACAGCTGCTGTAAGAACGTCCAAAAATAACCAGTGTGCATGAGGCCTTAGGCTTGTTATTTTTGTAGAATCCAGGAGCCCTCCAAATGTTTCAGTGTAATTTGTTATCGCATTCTGGTTTGCAGTACTGAGTGAGATGGTGTATTATGTTAGATTTTAATGCTGTATGCTAAATGCATTTTGTTGACAAATTATTTATAGACTCTGGATGGTAATTATACTAATATAATCTACATGTATGATTATGCAAAGGCCAAACGATGCTGCCAAAATCACTGCAAGGGAGAAATCAAATCAGCATTATGTTGCTTTTGGATGCAGCCACTTTTATATTTTAGAATTTTCTTGGAATAAAAGCAAAGCTTTTTGGACTTGAACTCGTCTGCATGTTATGAATAAGTCAGTGCATAAAGTAGCAATCATCATATCACCTTACAGCAACCCTGTTAACACAGGGTCACTTATAAACAATACTACACCTGCAATAAAATTGGCAATATACAGTGCCTTGAAAAAGTATTCATACCCCTTGAAATTTTCCACATTTTGTCATATTACAACCAAAAACGTAAATGTATTTTATTGGGATTTTATGTAATAGACCAACACAAAGTGGCACATAACTGCGAAGTGGAAGGAAAATGATAAATGGTTTTCCAAACTTTTTACAAATAAATATGTGAAAAGTGTGGCATGCATTTATATTCAGCCACCTTTACTCTGATACCCTTAACTAAAATCTAGTGGAACCAATTGCCTTCAAAATTCAATTAAATTGCATCCACCTGTGTGTAATTTAATTTCAATATAAATACAGCTGTTCTGTGAAGCCCTCAGAGGTTTGTTAGAGAACATTGGTGAACAAACAGCATCATGAAGGCCGAGGAACACATCAGATAGGTCACAGATAAAGTTGTGGAGAAGTCTAAAGCAGGGTTAGGTATAAAAAAATATCCCAAGCTATGAACGTCTCACGGAGCACTGTTCAAGCCATCATCTGAAAATCTAAAGAGTATGGCACAACTGCAAACCTACCAAGCCATGGGCCTCCACCTAAACTGACAGGCCGGGCAAGGAGAGCATTAATCAGAGAAGCAGCCAAGAGGCCCATGGTAACTCTGGAGGAGCTGCAGAGATCCACGGCTCTGGTGGGATAATATGTCCGCAGGACAACTATTGGTCATGCACTCCACAAATCTGGCCTTTATGGAAGAGTGACAAGAAAAAAGCCATTGCTGAAAGAAAGCCATAAGAAGTCCCGTTTTCAGTTTGCAAGAAGCCATGTGGGGGACACAGCAAACATGTGGAAGAATGTGCTCTGGTCAGATGAGACCAAAATGGAATATTTTGGCCTAAAAGCAAAATGATGTGTGGCAAAAAACTAATACTGTACATCACCCTGAACACACCATCCCCACTGTGAAACATGGTGGTGGCAGCATCATGTTGTGGGGATGCTTTTCTTCAGCAGGGACAGGGAAGCTGGTCAGAGCTGATGGGTAGATGAATGGAGCTGAATACAGGGCATTCTTATGCCGCATACACACGGCCGAACTTCCCGACAGAAAAAGTCCGATGGGAGCTTTTGGTCGGACATTCCGACCGTGTGTATGCCCCATCTGACTTTTTCTGTCGGCATTTCCGACGGACTCAGATATAAAACATGTTCTAAATCTTTCCGTAGGAAATGCCGACAGAGTTTAGCCCGTTGGCAAGTCCGCTCGTGTGTACACGGCATTAGAAGAAAACCTGTTAGTGTCTGGAAAAGACTAGAGACTGCAGCGGAGGTTTACCTTCCAGCAGGACAACGACCCTAAACATACAGCCAGAGCTACAATGGAATGATTTAGATCAAAGCATATTCATGTGTTAGAATGGCCCAGTCAAAGTCCAGACCTAAATCCAATTGCGAATCTGTGGCAAGACTTGAAAATTGCTGTTCACAGACAATCTCCATCAATCTGACAGAGCTTGAACTATTTTGCAAAGAAGAATGGGCAAATGTTTCACTCTCTATATGTGCAAAGCTGGTAGAGACATACCCAAAAACACTTGCAGCTGTAATTGCAGTGAAAAGTGATTCTACAAAGTATTGACTCAGGGGGGCTGAATACAAATGCATGTCACACTCTTCACATATTTGTTTGTAAAAAAGTTTGAAAACCATTTATCATTTTCTTTCCACTTCACAATTATGTGCCACTTTGTGTTGATCTATCACATAAAATTCCAGTAAAATACATCTACGTGTGAATACTTTTTCTAGACCATGTACTCACCTATCAAAATGCTGCCACTTTGCTGCTGCCTGTCCACTGCAGGTATTGCACACTGCCGAGTGTATCTAATACCTGCCCTCTGACATGATTGGCAAGTGCCCAATACCTTCAGTGGCCAGGATGCAAAAAAGTGGTGGCATTTTCATACATGGATTGCTGACAAAATAAGTATATCGCCCCTTCTTTTATATGTATGGTATTTTAAACAAGTGAACCAGTGGTTACAGGGTCACTTTAATAGCAACTTTTCATTAAGCGCATTTTTGTCTGATATTTGCCTTACATTACACCTCTTGTTTCAACATTACATTAAGCAAAATTGTTACCACTCACAGGGCAATTTAAACACGCTTGTACATGAAAATGTAGGGTAAATGTTGATATAAAGTTGATTAAGGCTAAATTCTATTCCATTAAAGTAAACCTTACAGAAACCTGGAAATGTGAAGGCAGAAATTACTTTTAGTGTTCAGCAGACTGAGACAGGCAGCTGAAGCTGCTTTTAAATACAGACTTTTATAGATAAAGTTAAGGATGGATTAGCTACCTCCTGCATCCTAAATCTCCCAGTTGGGCAGTGAGGATTCCTATCATATTAAATGACCAATAGGGGGCCTAGAAAGGCAGGATGAGGCAGGGCCAAACCTATTATTCCCAAGCAAAGTTAGGTTCCAAAATGCACAGATCATACCGGCATGCTGTTTTCACTGCAGGTGATTATGTATTTATCCATCTCATTCTCAGTTTGAATTGCTCATGTTTGTGATAATCAGGAATGAGAAAATCAAGCAAAGTTCAGTTACCAGCAGGTTCGGTGAATCCAGCACAAAGTCTGCAAAACATATTGACAAACCCTATTGAAGTCTATGGGAGCTGAATATTGCTAGTTTTGTGGCCTTTTTCAAGGTTAATTTGCAAGACATTGTTAGAAAAGTGCATGGGTAGCTGGGCAATGCATTGGGGTATGTGTACTAATATGCATTGAAAGAGGGTCCTTTTTTTTTTTTTTTATTTTAAAGAGGGTCCTTTAATGTGGCTTAAAGGGCAACATTGAAAATGTACAAATACTTCACATAACATGATTGGGAAATGCCTTAAAGCTGTGCAGCAAGTTACAGAACAGTACGAGTTAACCTTTTATAAGTGACATTAAAAAAATCCTACCGCAGCTAAATGACAGATCCCCAATTGGCTTTTCATTGTAAATAAACAGGCTGGAGTTTCCTGGTTGATGTCACCAAACAAGTTCGTTGCGTGGCAGGTCGAGGTGTTGGTGGAGCAACATTGCCATCATGATTGACGCTGGCTCTAAATCACTATATAGTGTAATTGACTCTGGCTTTACTTTGTGGAACATGGGGTGGGTTTATATACTTTTTATTTTTTTAGAGAATAAGTAAGAAGGGGTACAAAAGTATCCTGTACTCATTCTCTAAGGAGAGGGCAGATTACTGGAGGCCCTTTTATTATAAAGGGGACTTCCAAATTCCAATAAGTCTCTACCTGCATACCCATGCATCTCTTTTGAGGGGCAGGATGTGGTAGTGAGACCTTTGTCTTCTCAACATGGGAACAAGGTGCTTTGCAAGGGGGTAGGGTGTCTGTTCCCCCCCCCCACCCCCCTTTGTAAGGTACCCTCCCAATGTTGATGGCATGTAGCTTTGGTAAGGCTTGGTGAACATCGTCTATTCAAACTGAATGTAACAGTTTTTACAATCTTGAAGTGATTGTAAAGTCTCGTTTTTTTTTTTTTTAAATAACTAACATGTTATACTTACCTCCTCTGTGCAGTAGGTTTTGCCCTCTTCTCGGGTCCCTCTTCGCTACCTCCTAGCCCCTCCCTCCTGTCAAGTGCCCCCACAGCCAGTAGCTTGCTATGGGGGCACCATTCAGACAGAGTGCCCTGACCCAGCCCTGCCCCCTTTCTCCCCTGATTGGTTAACTAACTTTGATTGACAGCCGTGGGAGCCAATGGTGCCACTGCTGTGTCTCAGCCAATCAGGAGGAGAGTCCTGGAAGGCTAAGACATAGACATCGCTGGAGAGAGATTGGGCTCAGGTAAGTAATTAGGGGGTGCTGGGGAGGCTGCTATACACAGAAGGTTCATTTTATCGTAATGCATAGAATGCATTAAGATAAAAAATCTTCTACCTTTACAACACCTTTATATGCAATTTCAATGTTGTATCATTTTTGACAAGGGTTCATTTTTTGTTAATAATGTTTTTGCCCTGAGTTGGCGTCTGAGTATTAGGAAAAGGAATCTGTTTGCTCCTTGTGGTGCCTATTTTCTGCCTGTTAGGCTCCTTTCAGAGCTGTATATTAGTAAAGGATAATTGGAAGTATTTCTTTAGGATTATATTTGTAAAATGATTTACAAATGCTTTTGACATATTCCAATTTTAATATATCGCGAACGCCCATTGAACGCTACTGTTTATTGCTAGGATCTTCCACTTCCATCATGCTTGAGCTTACCAGTCCTTAGATGTGGTGGCTGCATTACCTTTCTTTTTTCATTTTTCCCATATTTTCACCTGATGATCCAGCCAGTAATACACATTCTGTCCTAAGGGTGACAAGGCTTACTCACCATGCTGTATTTATGTAGGAGCAGTGTTTTTACCATAGGATAGGACTACAGAGCACCTCCGTTATCTGTAACATAGGTAGGAGGTGTTAACTAAGAACAATGCTAACTGAATGAAAGGCAGAGAGGACAAGAAGCTATTAGAGCCCAAGATTTCTAGCAGATCAACATCTGGCAGATGTATACCATGTTCCATTTGGTACAAAGAAAGCTGAACTAATCTGTCACTTCTCACTGGTGGGTTTACAAATAAAGTGTCAAAATTAATAAAATGGCACATTAAGCTCTTGGTCACACCAGTACGATTTCAGGCACTAAATCAAATCGTACCTGAAGTAGCATCTAATGTGTTTCTATGGCAGTATCTTAATAGATATGATTTCAAGTAGTACGATTTGAGAAGTAGTTCATGTATTACTTTTTCTGGGCCTCAGCACAATTTCACTGCCATAGACTATAATGTAAATTGGGCTGCAAATCGTGCCTGTGTGCTTATCAGCACTACCTGATCCTGAAAGGTGAAAGATAAACCATTTGCTAGTTCAACTTTTGTATAGAAAATCACAGTTTCTCCCTGTGACATGGACAGCCCCTCTCATAAACTAGCACTGAAGTCATATCTTGTTATAAATCTCACAGAAGTAGTGTTGAAGTCAGGTTTTAAATTGCACTACTTTAGATCGTACCTGGTGTGACTGCAGGCTTAGAAGTATAAGTTACAGTGCCTTGAAAAAGTATTCATACCCCTTGAAATTTTCCACATTTTGTCATGTTACGACCAAAAATGTAAATGTATTATATTGGGATTTTATGTGATAGGCCAACACAAAGTGGCACATAATTGTGAAGTGGAAGGAAAATGATAAATGGTTTTCCAAACTTTTTACAAATAAATATGTGAAAAGTGTGGCATGCATTTGTATTTAGCCCCCTTTACTCTATACCCTTAACTAAAATCTAGTGGAACCAATTGCCTTCAAAATTCACCTAAATAGCATCAATCTGTGTGTAATTTAATCTCAGTATAAACACAGCTGTTCTGTGAAGCCCTCAGAGGTTTGTTAGAGAACCTTGGTGAACAAACAGCATCATGAAGGCCAAGGAACACACCAGACAGGTCAAGGATAAAGTTGTGGAGAAGTTTAGAGCAGGGTTAGGTTATAAAAAATATTCCAAGCTTTGAACATCTCATCTAGCACTGTTCAATCCATCATCTGAAATGGAAAGAGTATGGCACAACTGCAAACCTACCAAGACATGGCCGTCCACCTAAACTGACAGGCCAGACAAGGAGGGCATTAATCAGAGAAGCAGCCAAGAGGCCCATGATAACTCTAGCGGAGCTGCAAAAACCCACAACTCAGGTGGGAGAATCTGTCCACAGGACAAATAATAATTGTGCACTCCACAAATCTGGCCTTTATAGAAGAGTGGCAAGAAGAAAGCCATTGCTGAAAGAAAGCCATAAGAAGTTTGCAGTTTGCGAGAAGCCATGTGAGGGACACAGGGACAGGGAAGCTGGTCAGAGTTGATGGGAATATGGATGGAGATGAATACAGGGCATTCTTAGAAGAAATTCTGTAATGCCCTGTACACACGACTGGTTTTGCCGTCAGAAAAAACTGTGAAGGTCTTTACGATGGAGTTTCGACGGAATTCCGCTGAAACTGTCTTGCATACACATGATCACACCAAATTCCAACCGTCCAGAACGCGGTGATGTACAACACGTACGACGGGACTAGAAAATGGAAGTTCAATAGCCAGTAGCCAATAGCTTCCATCTCCTCCTTGCTTTAGAGCATGCGTCGTTTTTGGTGTGTCGGAACGGCATACAGACAAGTGTTTTTTCCGATAGTAATTTGTTCAGTCGGAAAAATATAGAACATGTTCTCTATCTAAGTCCGTCTGAATTTTCGACAGAAAAAGTCCGATGGGGCATACACACGGTCGGAATATATGATGAAAAGCTCCCATCGGACTCATTCTGTCGGAAATTCCGCTCATATGTACGCGGCATTAGAGTCTGGAAAAGACTTGAGACTGGGGTGGAGGATCACCTTCCAGCAGGACAACAACCCTAAATATACAGAACGAATATACAGAGCTACAATTGAATGGTTTCAATCAAAGCATATTCATGTGTTAGAATGGTCCAGTCAAAGTCCAGACCTAAATCCAATTGAGAATCTGTGGCAGGACTTAAAAAATGCTGTTCACAGACACTCTCCATCCAATCTGACAGAGCTTGAACTATTTTACAAAGAAGAATTAGTAAACATTTCACTATCTAGATGTGCAAAGCTGGTAGAGACATTCCCAAAAAGACAGCTGTAATTGCAGCGAAAGGTGGTTCTACAAAGTACTGACACAGGGGGCTGAATAGAAATGTACGCCACACTTTTCACATATTTTATAAAAAATTTGGAAAACCATTTATCATTTTCCTTCCACTTCATAATTATGTGCCACTTTGTGTTGGTCTATCACAAAAAATCCCAATAAAATACAATTACGTTTTTTGGTTGTAACATGACAAAATGTGGAAAATTTCAAGGGGTATGAATACTTTTTCAAGGCAGTGTACATACAACTGCTTTACTTTGTTTATTCGTTGTTCTTCCTGCAAATATCACACATCGCAAAATGTACTATAACAGCAAATGAATACATTTAACCATTTTGAACAAGTTTCTTCATAAGGAAAATAGAAAAAATGGCATCTGCTGTCAAAGGAAGAAATCTGGAGTTGAAAATTAAACTAAATATCACTTGAGATAAACATGATGTTTAGGGCAGAAAGCCAGAGAAGACAGATTAATAAATAAGCACAGGGTTTTGTTGATCCCTATTGGAAATAAACTGTCACTGTAAAAAAGTGTTTGCAATTACATTGAAACCAAAGTAGCAAAACATGCATTTATATTGCAGTACAATTAAGTTTACAAAAGTAAAATATACATATACATTAGGTATGAAGCAAGCAGAATACCATGCTTCAGCTGTAACCTGGAGGAGACTTGGAAAGCAGGTTAAAATAATATTCAATTTGGGGTGTATTGTAACCCAGGCATGGAAAAGGAAGACGTGACTAAGCCAGATTGTATTCTGCAAACAATCCTTATTCCTCTATTTAACAAGATATCTTGACCAATCATCTTTTAAATGCATTGTTTTATGCTGTATGCATGGCTTCTTTTGCATTAGAATTTCACATCTTCCTTTCAGCAGCTAAAACCTAATTATCATCCCAAGGAAATTAGCCAAATGAGCAGTTTATACTGTGTATTATAGTGATTTGCTTGAAAATAACCCCAAGAAATGTAATGTAAATCTTTTATCTTCACATATCCAGATCTATTGGTTATCCTAACTTTATATCTTTTAAAATCAACATCAGATAAGAGTCACAAAGTTTTACACATATTTTTAAAGGCTTAAGGACAAATGGTGTGTGCTGCACATATTCAAATCAATCCTCAACTGATTTCAATCTGTTAAACTTAAATTCTACTCTTGTAAAAAAAAATCTGGGACACAAGAATAGATTTGCAAAAACCCAAACAAAAATGAGTAATTAGTAGAAATATGCAATCCACTAAGCAGAAGCAGAGAGAAATGGCTGCATGTTGCATGAGCAACATGAGTGTCTTGCGACTCCTCTTAACAGTGTCTATATCCACTTTCTGTCACTGTTATTTTGTTGGATTTCTGCTGCTCTAAGCAAAAACCCCAAATGGTCTTATTGGGTACAGTATGGTTTTTTACTGTCATGCAATATGGGCTTGGATGGAAATTAACCAATTTCATCACCTTCCTAAGAAAAGAGGTGGTACTGAATTACACAATATAGAAGTTTCCATCATCATGCTGTGAATAAAAGTAGAGAGATAGACTGGTTTAAAACTAGAAATAGCAATCAGGGGGTCATTCTAAAATATGCATATGTGACTTCCTTAGATTTCCATTACAAATAGACTCCAACAGGACTATCTTTATGTTCTGACTCCGGCAACTCCTAAAACCTGGGATGTGCTCCTAAAAAAAAGAGGTCTATCCTCAAGACTGGGTTCTACAACCCCTTAATAACCCTAATTTTCCACCTGGGATATGTAATCCCCATTTCCTCAAATGTCAAAAAAAGTACAAAGCAAGGTTTTGATTTGAAAGAAATAAACATAATTCACCTCAGAGACTTAAGCTTCCAACCAATTAAAACACAGGGTTTCCTGATTAGACACTCCCAATTGGTGAATTTGATCAATTCACTTGACCAAATACTTTCTTTGCAAGAAACTCACCACTATAATTATACAGAAAACAAAACTTATGCACATAATATTTTACATTTATATCATTTCTAATAAGTGACTTGGTCACTATAACACCACTTGGAGGATCTGAACTTGTCCTTGGAGACAACTGATTGAGGCAACCAATAGTTTTATCAAAACAATTATCAATATCAAGTACTGTATAGAAGCATAATAAAAATATTATATATAAAATACTATAACACTGGCATAGTTGTCCAGCAGACAAACATAAATATGACCCTAATACCCTAAAATCCCAGAGACCTTCTTGAGATTTAGAACAGGAATAGGTATGATGATCTATTTTTGGATGCCCACTCATTAAACCAGAAAATGAGAAAGCATACCACAAATATACACATATTTAGTAGGTATTGCTTCACCTAATAAACTTCAAATGATATAGCTATCTATTATTCCAGGACCTTTTAAACAAGTTAAATTAAGACTAAAAAGACATTTTCTTACAGCCACTATAAAACTGGGCCGCAGATATCCAGATATTGGTGAAACACCACAGTCCCCTTTCTTTTTCAGATTGGGTCTGCAAGCTAACTTTTTTCAAAATTCTGAACTTTTCTCTACAAAGCCACGTACCTATATCAAGGTTGCCCACATAAATTCAACAAAATATGGGTCCTCTGGCTTAACTCAGATGCCACAAATGATTCTTATACTGGTTCTTAGTTAAAATGCTCCATGGTGTTACTTGAGGGAAAATCCACATATGCTGACCTGTGAGGAATCTGAAATTGGACCTGGCTCCAGTAGTGCCTTATGACCTCCTTGGCACTCCTCTGCTCTGCAGAGAGCTGTGTGTGTTTATGTATGCCCCTCTATTTTTTCTCCTAAACCTTGATGTATCTGGGTGCGAGTAGTTGGTATTGTTGTATTAGTTACTGCTTACATGTTCTTTTTTGGCGTTGTACATTCACTGAGCCTGGGTATGCCCAAAAGGCCCTGTTTTGTAATGCAACCTTTCTAATATCTCAATAAAGAGACATTAAAGTGGGGGTAAACTTACCTATAGTTAAGCCTACAATAGGGCTTACCTATAAGTACTGTAATTATTATTATTATTTACTGTAGATGCAGCCGGTGATGTCCGATGTATGCGTTCTGAAGGAACGGTATATCAGTGCCGTTCCTTTAGAGTCCTGTGCCCTAAACATATGCAGCTGGAGTCTGTGAACCCAGAAGGAAGACTGTGTGAAGATGGAAGCGCCAAGCATCATGTACTAGCACATTATGACATTGCCTTGCAGGTTTAACTACTTAAAGACCGCCTACCACAGATATACTGTGGCAGTGTGGCTCTCTTGCTTGAAACGACGTACCTGTATGTCATTTTGTGCAATAGACAGTGGGGGAGCCAGTCAGTGGTGCCAGCAGACGCGATGTCTGCCGGGACCCGCCGATTGTTCCCCAGAGAGGCAGAACGTCGGTCTGCCTATGCAAACAAGGCAGATCACAGTTCTGACAAGGTGATCCTGCTGAGCAGGAACACAGATCTCTGCGTTCACCCAGTCAGTCTATCCCCCACACAGTTAGAAAGCACCTCCTAGGGACACACTTAACCCTTTGCTCACCCTTGGTGTTAACCCCTTCTCTGCCAGTACCATTTGTACAGTAACAGTGCATATTTTTAGCACTGATCACTGTAATAATGTCACTGGTTCCCAAAACATTTTCAAAAGTGTTAGTTAGGTGTCCGATTTGTCAGCCGCAATGCCACAGTCCCACTAAAAATCGCTGATTGCGGCCATTACTGGTAAGAAAAAAATGGCATAAAAAATCCCATAGTTTGTAGACGTGATAATTTTTATGCAAACCAATCAATATAGGCTTATTAGGATTTTTTTTACAGAAAATATGTAGCAGAATACATATTGGCCTAAATTGATGAAGAAAGTAGATTTTTTACATTTTTTATTGGATATGTTTTATAGCAACAAGTAAAAAAAATTTTTTTTTTTTCAAAATTGTCGGTCTTTTTTTGTTTATAGCACAAAAAATAAAAAAACACAGAGGTGATCAAACACCACCAGCTGTATTTGTGGGGAAAAAAAAGGACATCAATTTTTTTTGGGTACAGCATTGCACGACCATGCAATTGTCAGTTAACCGCATCAACCCTGGAAGATTTTCCCCCTTAAAGACCAGGCCATTTTTTGGCGATACGGCACTGCGTCGTGCCGTATCGCCGTGGTCGTGCGACACTGTACCCAAATAAAATGTCCTTTTTTCCCACAAATAGAGCTTTCTTTTGGTGGTATTTGATCACCTCTGTGGTTTTTATTTTTTACACTATATACAAAAAAAGAGCGACAATTTTGAAAAAAAAAAAAAAAAAACTATATTTTTACTTTTTGCTATAATAATAAATATCCCAAAATTAAAAAAAAAAAAAAATTCTTCATCAGTTTAGGCCAATATGTATTCTTCTATATATTTTTGGAAAAAAAAAATCGCAATAAGCGTATATTAATTGATTTGCGCAAAAGTTATAGTGTCTACAAAATAGGGGGTAGATTTATGGCATTTTTTTTACTAGTAATGGCGGTGATCAGCGATTTTTGGGATTGCGACATTGCACCGGACAGATCGTACACTTTTGACACTTTTTTGGGACCATTGACATTTATACAGTGAT
The DNA here is from genome assembly GCF_042186555.1 of Aquarana catesbeiana. Classification (NCBI taxonomy): domain Eukaryota; kingdom Metazoa; phylum Chordata; class Amphibia; order Anura; family Ranidae; genus Aquarana; species Aquarana catesbeiana. The sequence continues at coordinate 262,534,534 of NC_133325.1, read as the reverse complement.
CAGAGCTAAAAATAGCCACTGATTACTATATAAATGTCACTAGCAGGGAAGGGGTTAACACTAGTGGGCGATGAAGGGGTTAAATGTGTTTCCTCATGAGTGTTTCTAACTGTGCGGGATGGGACTGACTGGAGGAGGAGACAGATCGCTGTTCCTAATTGCTAGGAACAGCAGATCTGTCTCTCCTCCTCTGTCAGTACGAGGATCTGAGTGTTTATATACATAGATCCCTGTTCTGGCTCTCAGGCTCGCGATTGTGGGTGGCCAGCGGACAACGCGGACGTTGGCCACGCGCACCAGGACCCCCTGCCGAGCAGAGGGCCTGTTATAACTCTTAAAGGAGCCAAAGTACCCATAAGGCGATTCGTGGGAAGGAGCCAACCTGCCCCTGTAAATATGCGTAAGCTGGTCGTCAAGTGATTAAAGTAACGCAATACCGTATCGCAAAAAATGGCCTGCTCATGAAGGGGGTAAAACCTTCCAAAGCTGAAGTGGTTAAAAAAAAAAGCGATTTACTACCGCTTAAAAAAAGTATATAAAAAACATGATCTCCTGGAAAAAGGAAACACATTTGCTCTCTTGGGATTTACATTTGTTAGCGAAGATCATCCCAGGCTGAGAGGATGCTCACCCTACCGCTCCAATATAATCTTTTTTTCTTTATTGCGCCTTCTTTCACTTCCACTTAAAAGGCTTGCTCTTTCAATATTGTAATTAAATATGATAATCAAATTGGAGGCAGAAGGTATGTAGAGTACTGATTGTAGATCAACAGTCCAGTATTATTATTATTATTATAAACAATTTATATAGCGCCAACAGTTTGTGCAGCACTTTACAATGTAGAGGGGGGGACACAAGTAGGTTATACAAGTAAAAGGACAAAAACTAAACTAAACTACAGTATATATCCTATATGCATTTGGTTAATGTGCTTAATATGCATAATATTACATGCACAAAAAAAGAAAGAAAGGTATCAAGTCCACAATCTCTGCGATTGTTATGGAGGAAGTCCACAATAGTATTTAAAATGATTAGAATAGGCATTTAGAAGGAGGAGGAAGAGGGAAGAAAAGAGTGGGGGTGATCCGCTATCAGGGCTGCCATCACAGAGGAACAGAGACCATGTTCCCAAAAACTGAAAAGACAAGAAGAGGGAGAAGAGGTGCCTCTGGGTGCAGATTTAAAACAATTTTTAATAAACAGTAAAATTATTCGCAATGCACTCACACTTTTGGAGTTAAAAGAAGGCATGTAGTGTTATTTCAAATAGGGCTGTCCTCTGTGTAGTCAGACTCTTCTTCGCTCAAGGGCTTAAGAAAGGAGCGCGGCTGTTCACGCTATCCACAGCCTGCACGCGTCGCATTCCGGTGACGTCATCACCATAGCCTGGCCTTCCATGCGCCCCAAGCCTCGTGTTGAGGACGAACTCCACTGCATCCGGCCGAACACCATCAAGCAGTGTATGAGGACACATCAAAGGATGCACACAGACAGGAGCGAAGAAGAGTCTGACTACACCAAGGACAGCCCTATTTGAAATAACACTACATGCCTTCTTTTAACTCCAAAAGTGTGAGTGCATTGTGAATTTATTATTAAAATTTGTTTTAAATCTGCACCCAAAGGCGCCTCTTCTCCCTCTTCTTGTCTTTTGGGGGACACAAGTACACAAGTACAAAAGCACATTTGTTTGCAGTACCATAGATGAACAATGGGATTGCACAGACTCTGTTATAATTAATGTAGCACTCTCTACCAATAAGTAGGTGCTAGTAATAGGTTTTTACTAGGAACTGTCAGCACGGGCAAATTTAGGCAGGCCTATGCTGCAAGCTGGGCCTGCCTGTTTTGATCGGGGGGCAGGGAGTGGTTAGTGGAGCAGTGGGTGTGGCCACCTGTGCTCTAGTTCTGAGGCGCCTCCCCTGCTTCCAGGGAGAATGTTCTGGAAGAGGGGCAGGGCCTAGAACTGGAGTGGCAGGCAGCTTGTGTGGGAGCCCTGACCAATCCCCAAATGGAATTGGCAGGGGATGGGCCTCCTATATAAGCTGAGGTAACATGCCACTGGGGGGGAGATGTCGGTTGAGTGAAGTGGCAGATGGAATACTAGGCAGCGGCAGGAGGGCACCCCCATCTGGGGGGGTGTGCCGATCTCAGGAGGAGGCCCAGGGAGAGCTGTGAAGGAACTTTGTCTCTACACCATCATTGGCATTGTCTTTATCATCACACGGTGGCTGATAAAGAACTCCTGGAGCAGAAGGGCAGGTGAGGCTGTCGGAACGTATGGTCCGGTCAAGTTCTCCATCAAGGACTCAGGTCAGTGAAAGGTCGGTGAGTATTATTACGACAGTTGAGGGCTGGATGTGCCAGGAAGTCTTTGAGGGAACTTTGCTTCTACACGGTCATTAGCAAAGTCTTCATCATTTACACGGTGAATGATGGGGAGTTCTGGATCAGAGGAAGAGACTGTGGGGATCTGTGTCAAATCGATGTGGCCTGAGGGCACAGGATTTGCAAGCTGGGCTGGCTGGGAACAGTAGTCCACCATTCAAAGAAATGCTTCTAAACTACTAGGCCTCCGGGCAGAGGTACTGCAGGTCTCAGGCTTAATAGCAGAGAAGCAACCAGAGCCTGCTTGGGGATTTATTCAGAGTGAGTCCTTCTTGCTCAATTGAAGATGTGACATTACTTCAGTTCAGAATAAGTTTGTGCAGGAGGGGAACTACAAGAGAAGCTTTGTGCAGGAGGAAAGTAGTTTCTGGGAACATCATTTCTACATGGTCAAGAGTGATGTCCTCATTCTCTACACAGTATTGAATGGGGAATTCTTGGAAGCAAATAGACTGCTGGAGTTGAGCAGAGAAGGAGCAACAGTCTGCATGGAGATGTAGGAGGAGAAACATAACAGTTACAGATGCACATCATATCTTCTGGCTCTAAATATGTGCTAGTGTATCTAATCTTTAAAATATGATGGCAATGATTTATCCTATGTGTACAAAAAGATACGCTGCACTATGGTGAAAATATCAATCTGGAGATTATTAATGCATATAAGGTATACTGAAAGTACTTGATAAGCAGCTTATCCAGCCACAGCAAGGCACAAAGGATATATATAAAAAAACAAGTGATTTTAAGGTGCAATGTGTAAATTATATACTAGATGTATACCATTAGAATGAGAGTAGCGATGACTAGACTACTAACTGTATATATAATGAATGAAAAATTATTTATATAATCTGAAAATTTACCGTGTAAAAAATATATAAATATATCGCAGTGATAAGTGCAAAAATACAACAAAGTGCCAAGTGCCACACAATGAGTGTAAATATCAAATCCAAGATGTGATACATGGTTATTAAAGTCCAATTTATGAAAGAAATGCACATAAAGTCCATAAAAACAGTTCAAAAAAATCCAATGTGCGTGCATTAATCTTAGTGCTTAGTGCTCAGAATTCCATGCTCAAGTGCCATCCAGTGACCCCCCGGGGACAGCCGCTCACCTCAGAGCGTGCGACTCAGCTGTGAGACTGAATCTAAACACGCTTATGAGCCATCCCACAGCTCAGTGATGGAATCCAGATACACAGTTTTCAGCAGAAACTCCACAGTTAGGAATAAAGGAAAAGAAAAACTGGATAGTGTGATATCGTTTATAAATGTTTATTAGAATAAAAGCTCCCCACATTAGGGTACTCACATTTGCAAGGTGCGTGAGTGCACCAATCTGATAACAGTCTCCAAAGTTTGCCTCAAAGTTTGCCTGTCAGGAGGGATAAGCTGTGCATTGCATCTCAGTGGAGTGAAAGGCTCTGTGCTCCGTCCTGGCCCCCCCCACATGTATTCGACACAGGGTCACGTGTCTTCATCAGGGGGATGAATGCACGCACGTTGAATTTTTTATGAACTGTTTTTATGGACTTTATGTGCATTTCTTTCATAAATTGGACTTTAATAACCACGTATCACATCTTGGATTTGATATTAACACTCATTGTGTGGCACTTGGCACTTTGTTGTATTTTTGCACTTATCACTGCAATATATTTACATATTTTTTACACGGTAAATTTTCAGATTATATAAATACATTTTCATTCATTATATATACAGTTAGTAGTTTAGTCATCGCTACTCTCATTCTAATGGTATACATCTAGTATATAATTTACACATTGCACCTTAAAATCACTTGTTTTTTTATATATATCCTTTGTACCTTGCTGTGGCTGGATAAGCCGCTTATGACATATTTTCAGTATACCTCATATGCATTAACAATCTCCAGATTGATATTTTCACCTTAGCGCAGCGTATCTTTTTATACACATTGTATTGCACGGCATATGAAACGTGTTCTGCGCGGGCAGCTAGGTGATTTCCACATTTGAGGCAATATACCATTGTGGCTCGCAAAATCCCTTTTTTATCTATCTAGACTTATCCTATGGGCATCCCATATACCCTTTTCCCCAGTCAAGTTGTACCCCCCAATAAAACAAAAACAAAACCAGCAAAAGACTGTTCATTGTCTCTGCAAGTGATGTATGAAGTCTGGCAGCGGGGTGAATTGGTGGATTGTCTGTTACTAGTGGCAACTACACCGCTACATTTATAATTTGGAAACTTTGCTCATATGTTTGTCATAAGTTCCATTGGTTATTGTTTTTATCCTTTCATGTCTATGAAATTGGAATTTTTCAAATAAAGATAGATTATATAAAACAAAACTGTTTTGCAACCAAAGTGGAAGTAAGTTTGTGAATATGGAGCCAAGTAGGCCCATACAGGCAATCTGGCAATCACGGTCTTTGCCTGGAGGGTTTTTGTGTCTGAGAGTGTGTAATCATGCACCATATGAATATGCGGAAATAAAAGTGATAATCAGAACAGGCAGTGCACTGATTACAACGCACATTAGTATGCTGATTTTTGTGAGATGTGATAAAAAGATCCTTTCTAATGAGCTTTGCTGTATTCTGAAAGATGTCATCAGCTTTACAGAAAGTGTTATGAAAGGGGAACTCCATTTTTTTCCATTTCATCTCATAATTAAGTGTGAACAAGTGAAGGAACATCATATTGCTTCCTGATAAGGCAATCATAATGTGTTCTTTCTTAAAACACATTTTCTTGGTTTTATAAAAGGTGCTATCTTCTTTACTTAAATAAAATGAAAAGTCCAGAAACATGAGCCGTGTCAGATCAAAACTCTGTGGTATCCACGTCTTTTTTTTCATTGTTCATTTGTGAATATCTCTATAAGATAGTCTACATAATGAAAAATGATTTTGCCTATTCTAAAGCAAAAACGAAAAAAAAAGTCTAATAGTTATATTTTATAGTTTGACCCTTTATGCTGGCCATACATTATTTTAATTGCATAAGTAATGCATTGGTGGCCTAATTAACACTGACCTTTCTGCAACATTATAGGTTTATGAATACATTTCAGGCATGTCACCATATACAGAAACAGTATAATTTATAAAAGAAGCGTTATTTATCATTAAAGGAAATGTAGAACCAAAACTTTTTTGGCTATACTTCTCCTGTGGGTCACATGAGTGCACTTAGTTCTGCAATCATGTGACCCAAATTCAGTCGACAGCAGGCTAAAGTCACAGAGCCAGTGCAGGGATCCTGACAATAATGTCAGGATCCCCCTCGATGCCTAACCGGCAGCTGGCTCAGCCTCTCAGCACATTCCTGACAGACTAAGCCAGGCGATCCTGTCCCCTCCACAGCTAAGAGCTCCAGTGAGCACAGGAGGGGCAAAAGAGCAGAGAGTGGTGACAGTCAGAGAAGACCCGATAACTGAGCTATCAGCTGTCTTTGATCACTCAGTTCTTTGTGTAGAGCTGGCAGGGACAGTTCCTGTCAAGTGACTTTGCCTTAGCTGAGATCATGCCAGTGGCAGCCCGTGCATTAGGGGCGCATGGGCACCGCCCCCTATCCATGTGTCTGGCCCCTGATCTACTTACAGGGACACCGGACCAATGGATTCCATTGGCGGGGGTATTTTTTTGAAGCATGTGATTAGAGCCAGAGGCACTAATAGGCTTCAAAAAAGGGTGGGCTCCGGGTGCAGAGCACTGCGCCCGAAGCCCACCCAGTTGTGTGACGATAGTGAATGAATATTCATTTCGCCACACTAATCCTCCTCCCAGCCAATCAGGAAGCAGTGTCTGAGACCAATCACCTGATTGGCTGAAAGGACAGGCGATCCTATTGGACGCCTAGCAGGAGGAGAGAAGAGACATACGGTGGAAGCCGCCGTGATCTACGAGAAGACACAGGAGCCTCTGCCTGACCCACAGCTCGCTGCCTTCACCTGCTGCCTGACCCGCAGCTCGCTTCCCGTCACCAGCTGTCTGACCCGCAGCTCGCCACCCCTCACCTGCTGCCTGACCCGCAGCTTGCTGCCCGTCACCTGCCACCTAGATAGGGTAAGTACCACAGTGGGCGGGCAGAGGGATGCTGGCTAATTTTTTTTTTATTTTACGTTTTTTTCCCCTGGTGATCTGGCCAGTTAACACATCTCCTGTAGTAGAGTGCCCCCACTGTGGATGAAGGGGGCATATTTGGACTGCAGCATTGTCAGTCTGAGAAAGGGGAGTTAGCTGTACTCGCAGATTTAAATATACCAACACATTGAATCCAAACCCCAGCTCACACTTTATAGGCAGCAAACAGTTTTCTTTTCTTTTAGGATAAAGGTTTTACATAAATAAGTAAAGGCTAATCATTGTAAGCCCCCTTGTCAGTAGTAAGTGTTTTGTCTCATCTCTGTAACTGATACATTCTGCTGGAGAGCTTTTTCTTTTGAAAAACAACAGACTTGCTGGCTGGATCACCAGATGAAAATAGAAAAAAGAAAGCTTAAAAGAGAAAATGAATATAACCATCACATCTAAGAAATGGCAAGCTGCAATATATTAAATGTTTGTTTTTGGGTTTAATACTGCTTTAACTTGCATGCATTTAAAGAGAAACTATGGACACAATAAAAAAAATACATATGTAATTCAGTCTATCATTAGCATTAATACAACTGTTGATACTGGCGGTAAAACTGACACTTTCATTTTCCTTTTTCATACCAAGCTGTCCAGCAAAAGTGGCAGTTAGTGGGTTGACAGAACAATTTTCCACTTACAAGGGTGCTTACAATGATCAATAATTATTCTTATAGTTACTACCTTTATTCCAAAAGGAAAAATGCTTTTGTTGTAACTGCTTAAAAAGTGTAAGCTGCAGTTAGACTTTAAAGTGGATGTAAACCTCATGTTCAACAATTACAGAAGACATGCACCATGTGTTAGCCTTTTCTTTAAAAATCATAGCACATTAGTTGTACCTGCATTTTCTTATCCCTGTGCCTGTCACAGCCCTCTGAAAAACTCTGGTTTGTGGGCGTGTCTATGGGCCCAGAGCTCAGGAGGCGGAGTCCTGACATCACAGGACTCCCCTCCCATCTGTACACTCCTCCCTTCTCGTGGAAATCACACTTTCTTGAATGGCGAGCTGAAGACTGTGAAAACACTTATCCTCATAAACACTGGGAAGCATTTGAGGCACAGGGGGTGCAGACTTACATAGCAGGAGGAAACACACAGCGGACACTGCTGACACTTATCTGTGCTAACAGAGGAGGAGGGGAGAGACACGCTTTCACCATTGTCATCATTGTCAACAGAGCCAACAGCCTCACACAGATTTAACCCCACAGCTGCCAGGGAGGGAGCCGAGCAGGAGGATCACAATTAACCCCTCAACGGATGGGCACTTTTACTGTAGTGTGCTACTTCCAAGTAGTAGTTACACAGTAAAAAGTGCTCAGCCATTGAGGGTTTAATTGTGATCCTCCTGCTCGGCTCTCTCCCTGGCAGCTGTGGGGTTAAATCTGTGTGAGGCTGTTGGGCTCTGTTGACAATGATGACAATGGTGAAAGCACATCTCCCCCTCCTCCTCCCTTAGCACAGATAAGTGTCGGCAGTGTCCGCTGTGTGCTGATTCCTGACAGTTGCTCAGCTTCCTTCTGCTATGAAAGTCTGCATCAGTCTCCTCAGGCTGAAGCTCCTTTTGGGAGCGATCTGTGTGATTGGTTGTGGGACACACGCCCCCTTCTCTCATGCATGGGTCTCCTAATAAGTCTGTCAGTCACAGCAGAGGAGGTGTGGTGACACATATTTTTTGTGTGTCAGGTTTCTTTACTGTAGGAAATCGGAGAGGAGTGTAGATGACTGGCTGCTCCTTTACTGACCAGACTGGGGGCAGATGACTTCTGCTGCTGTGCCCTGTGAGGTAGACTGCTCATTTGAATGTTTATGTTTCGGGTTTACAACCACTTTAATTTGAGAATCACATATACAGTCTAAATCTACTAGTCCATCTAACACTATCCTCTCCATAGGCTGACAAATGCTGCTGTTCAAAAGTAACTACATTACTCCTCCAAAGTTAATGTGTTACTAAACCCAGGACCCTGCATTCACTATATCTGGTCTCCCACAGTACACAGAACATGGAAATGCAATTATTTTAGTAAATATAAACTACTACATACCTTTTCTCATCAGCACTATATAGCAGTCTTGTGACTTCTATCAGTGTTTGGCTGAGCACTGGTTAAAACTTGTAGGAGGAGTTTTGATTCTCCTCAGACTGTTCTATGAGGCTGCATGACCCCTGACTTTATGGACACTGCTGATTGCCCGTGTGCTGATCACATGCACCCTCCCAGAAAAAACAAAAACTCTAATGCCGTGTACACACGGGAGGACTTTTCGACTGGACTGGTCCGACGGGACGAATCCGTCGGACAATCCGACCGTGTGTGGGCTTCATCGGACCTGCAGCGGACTTTTTCGGTCGAAAATCAGATGGACTTTAGATTTGGAACATGTTTCAAATCTTGCGACGGACTCGAGTCCGGTCTGTATGCTAGTCCGACAGACGAAAATCGTCACTAGGGCAGCTATTGGCTACTGGCTATCAACTTCCTTATTTTAGTCCGGTCGTACGTCATCACGTATGAATTCATCGGACTTTGATGTGATCGTGTGTAGGCAACTCCGTTTGTTCGAAAGTCCACCGGAAGTCCGTCAAAAGTCCGTCGAAAGTCCGTCGGAAAGACTGTCGGACCTTTGATGCCGAAAAGTCCGCCCGTGTGTACGCGGCATAACAATACACAACAAACTGAGTATGTGCAGAGTGCCTCCAAGGCTCTGTACTAGCAGCAGATGGATTGGGGACACTAAAAGAAGGAGAGGATCAGAGAAGACAGGATCAAACTGCTTTTTTACACAATGCAGAGTATTAACCCCTTAGGTTCCACAGTGAGTATAACAAGCATGCTTTACTACATATACAGACCGATTTTACTGCTGTGGATTTAGCAACACTTTAAGGCTGGGATCACACTATGTGCAGCCGTGGGGCACCGCAGGGGGTCCGGTACCTTCCTGTTCACAATTTCAGGTCCACATTAGGTCTGAATTTTTAGCTGAATTCGGATCTGAAACAGAGTCAAAGACGCCCCCGGACTCTTCTGTTGTGCACTCTGCGGCAGCATCCGGAGATGTGTGAACCGTCTTTATTGAGAGCCGGTCACACTCGAATTGGATGCGGGGAGACCTGCATCCAATTCGCAATAGTGTGAACCATCTTCATTGAGAGCTGGTCATGTGATTTGGATGCGAGGAGACCCGCATCCAATTCGCAATAGTGTGAACCCAGCCTCAAGTGAAGGAATAAGCATTAACAAGCAATATTGCTGACAGTTAAAAAAAGCTCTTTTGAGTGCTTGTTGTGCAAGTCTTCTGCTATTCTAGAATATTTGTGCTAACAAACCTAAATTTATTGGAAAAAAAAATGATTTTTTGAAAGAAAATGCACTGCCCAGCGAAGTCACAGTATTATTTATGGCCCATGTTTTGAGAATGGGCAGTTTGCAGTTCTTTATTGTTAGTTTATTTTACAGAGAACAATGACCATTCAAAACCAACAGCGTAACTGAATGCGACTACAACTCTGCTGGGAACTCAGAAGCCCAGATCTGCAAGGCTTGAGTGCTAAACCATGCAGCTATCGTGCTCTGAATGGAAAAATAGGAATGTTAGGATATAAAATCCTCAAAATTAAAGTCTTTTCTACAGAAAGCTATAAATAGCAAACATAAAGTGACTTTATATGACTTTGCTTATAGTAAAGTAGTTTTGTACTGTATAGTCTTGGCCGCTTAGAGTTTTTACATTAGGTACTCCCTGAAAACATCCACTGCACCACTGGGACCCCCAAGTCAGCAACTTCTACTGTATGCTCCACACAGTGAAATATCAGAATCGGGAAATGATCAGAGAAGGAATAATTCCCTACTCTAAGAAAATTTTCCAACATGTTAGAAAATATTTGCATGAAGTACTGAGCACTTCTGCTCAGTTGCTTGGGAGTTAATACCTACAAGGCTGCACTAAAAATGTTGCTTGAACCACCTGATTCTCTTTTATGGAAACACAACTGTTGGGTTTCATTTTAGCTACTTTACTAGTCTCAAAAGTGTCCGTTAATTGAGGTTTATCATAAATATTAAAGCGGAGTTCCGCCCATATAAAAGTCAGCAGCTACAAAAAGTGTAGCTGTTGACTTTTAATAATCAATCACCTGTCCCACGGTCCAGCAATGCCGGCCAACAAAGCCACGCTCCTCTCCCCCTCCTCTCCTGTGACTGTGGGCGCCCGGCTGTGAAGGCACTGTGTATTCGCGAGCCACGTGCTGTGATTGGCCGAGCAATCTTCTGGGACCTGTGACGTGTCCCAGAAGATTGCACAGAGGGAGAGGTGAACTTTCTTCCAGCTCTGCGGAGCCAGAGGAGGAAGAGGGAGCTGGATGCCCCTAAAAAGAAGGTATCCGCTCCCCCCAAAAAAATGACATGGCAAATGTGGCATTTCAGGGGGTCACCTACACTTAAAGCGGAAGTTCCATTTTTGGGTGGAACTCCGCTTTAAGCAGAAGACATAGTGATATTTACTCAGGGAATCTAAGAAGCTTTTCATTTGTGAGTTAGAAGCTCAAAATTCTGAACTAAAGTGTGATTCTGCAAATTTTATAGAACTCCTGGCACTACCAATGGGTGCTTGTTGTTTCCTACAACTAGGTTAATGGAGAACTTCAGATAAAACTTATCATTAGTGCAGAAGACATAACAAAAGCTGCTTACCTTTGTTTGCATGTCATCTTTTTAATGCACAGTCTGTTACTTGTTTGATTCTCAACATACGCAGTAGTCCCATACTCTGTGATGGGAGACGAATCAAAGTGGAAACTGTTGCTGATGAAATTTTAAGCTTCAGTATCAGGACTTTACATTTGAAAATAAAAGCAGGTTATGCTGACATACATCTGATATTGTGTACGTTTACAGGTGATATCTGTATTGATCTTCATTAAGTTAAAGCTCACTTAAAGTGATTGTATAGACTAGTTTTTTTTTTTTTTTTTAAATAACAAACATGTTATACTTACCTCCTCTGTGCAGATGGATTTGCACAGAGCAGCCCAGATCCTCCACTTCTCGGGTCCCTCTTTGCTGCTCCTAGCCCCTCCCTCTGGTGAGTGGCCCCTCGGCCAGCAGCTTGCTAGAGGGGGCACCCGAGCTGAGTCAGAGCTCTGTGTATCCATTTAGACAAAGAGCCCGGACCTGGCGCAGCCCCCTCTCTTCCCTGATTGGCTGACTGATTTTTATTGAAAGCCGCGGGAGCCAATGGCGCCACTGCTGTCTCTCAACAAATCAGGATGAGTGTCTGGGACAGCTAAGACACTCATGGACATCACTGCAGAGAGATGGGGCTCAAGCAAGTAATTAGGGGATGCTGGGGAGGCTGCTACTCACAGAAGGTTTTTTATCTTAATGCATAGAATGTAATTAAGATAAAAAACCTTCTGCCTTTACAACTCCTTTAAAATTTCGGTTTAAATTTGCGAAAAGCATTCTGGACACATCAAAACAAAAAGTGTTTACAGTTCATTTACTTTCTAAAGCAGCCACAGCCTAAGACCCCTTTCACACTAAGGCATTTTTCAGGCGCTTTTGGGCTAAAAATAGTGCCTGTAAAGCGCCTGAAAAACAGCTCCCCTGCAGTCTCAGTGTGAAAGCCCGAGTGCTTTCACACTGAGGCGATGCGCTGGCAGGACGTTAAAAAAACTCCTGCAAGCAGCATCTTTGGAGCGATGATGGAACGGTGTATACACTGCTCCTAAACTGCTCCTGCCCATTGAAATTTATGGGCAGCGCTGCCGAACCGCCGGCAAAGCGTCGCTGCATCGGCGTTTTGCGGGTTGTTCTAACCCTTTTTCAGCTGCTACCGGGGGTTAAAAGTGCCCCGCTAGTGACCGAAAAACCTCTGCAAAAAGGACGGTAAATCGCCGCTAAAAATGGTGGCGCTCTACCACTGACGCCCCATTGTGAAAGCAGCCCAAGTAGAAAAGGTCTGCTGGACCTCTGCAATAAGACCAGCTAGACCCAGCTAGACAGCAAGGGTTGCACTCTGCAGCTGTTGGCAAGAAATGGAGTTTTCTACTTTTTCATGAAGAAAACAAGCTGGAAGACAATGAATATCTTTTTTTTTTTTTTTTTTTTTTATACTTGGCAAGTATTCAACTAATTTAAACTGGGGGTTCACTTGGGATAACTAAACTATATCTGAGCACCTTAAACTGAAACCACTATTAAATTAAATTTCAAAAAATCAAAGCAAACTCACCCATCCATCCATGTCTCCATGGTTTATTTTGTTCAGAAATCAATTAGAAAAACACCCTCCTTACCTCACACCATGGAGATTGCATTAAATATATCCTACTATCTACCCCAACTGGGGTTTATGGGTGATTCAGCTCACTACCTGCAAATGTTTCGAAATTGCCCCTAGATACAGAGATTTTGGTCTGAGCCCCTTTGCTTTATCTCTACTCTAAGTATTATTCAAATCCCAGTGCAGGTAGAAATATGTCTCTTGGGATTGGTGGAATCACTGGTCTCTGCTAGAGCTATCAGGACCTTCCTGGGTCATCTTTTATTTTATGCCAGAAAATCAATTGTGTTAATATGGAAATTGAATGTGACCCCCACTCTAGATTTCTGGAAATACTTGGTAAACTCGTATCATAAGTTGGGCCTCTCTGATTATTGAGTACCCCTATTAATGGAGACCTATCAGTAACTCTGGTGGGCAGGGGATACTACTACATGCCCTGTTAGATCTGAGTTTTGGTAACAATGTGGAATGTAATCTGTTATGGTGTTATCTGTTATGTGACATGTTTCCTCCTGTTCATTACTACTTCTCGGTGGATCTGAGCATGTCTTAGTTATGGTACATATGCAACCTTTAGGGCTCGTTTACACCATACATGCATGAAAACTGATGGGGACTGAAGGGAAATTCGCACAGGTTTAATTTGCAGAGACATCAGTTTCACATCAGTTTTACATCAGTTTTCATGCACGTTGACATCAGTTTTCATGCGCGTCAGTTATGTGCCCTATTCACACTAATATTGAAGTCATGTCAGTTTTTTCCAGTGCAGAAAACTGCATACACGCTGCAGATTCCTGCGCAGAAAAAATCTGCAAATTGTGGTGTCAACAGAACACATAGAGAACTATTGTTTTTGTTGTGTCCTTGTAGAACGCGTGCAGAAAAACTGACATCCCTGTACCATGGTGTGAATGAGGCCTTACAGTTTTCTTTTGCTGTTTTATTGTATAATGCCTTGAGCCAGGGAATGCCCAATCTTCAATGTTTTGTACTCTAAAGAATTTAAAAGTCAGTAAAAAGAATAAAAAAAAAAAAGAAAAAAAAAGAAAAACACACCCAAAAACACAAAGCATGTAGGCCGGAATATGTGCTTAACTGAGAAAGACTCCTGGGATGTATGACATAATTTTGGCCTAAGCCAGAAAAAAAGAAGTAACTAAAGAAAAAAAAACAGTTAAAACAAGAAAATGCAGTATAATATACCTTCCTATCTATCTAATAATGATAGTAGCATAACGATTAAAAATAGTTAACGATATTTGAGAGTTTAGTTTCACTTTAAGAATGTATTGTATCTTCCATGTGCATGAAGAAATAAGCAATTTTAACAAGTGGTACTACTGCTGTTTATTATAGCAAATTAACACCTCAAATGTGTTGATTTACAGAATGCAAAGAGACTATTCACTTTGCTAGCGAGGGTAGTTTAGTGTAGTACACGTGTTCGTTAAAGCAGAAATGAAATAAGATGTGAATCATAACTTTTAACAATACTCAAAATGATTTAACATTCTTAATGCATAATAAATTGCAAATCTGTTCTGAAACTGTCTCATTGCTTTCTAAACCTAATCTTGTTTCCAGTAATCTGCATTATGATACCAAGACACAGGTCTTAACCAATACATACAAAAAAATACACTTTAATTAGGAGAATAAAGTGTAGCATGTATAAAAAAAATTGTAGTCACAACCAAAATATTCGTAATGTGCAACTGATTGGTATGACCAAAATAAAGTAAAAAAACTTTACTAAATACTTTACTTTACTTTTATAAATACCAATCACTAAGTAAATCAAATCTATGTAGACATTTCAGTAAGCTATAATTAGCATAATAAAAATTCATTTATTTTCAAATTCTTTTTATAGATTTTACTGAAGAAAAACACACATAACATACCGGTACTTAAAAACAACAAATCGGGACATACTAACAAATTCAGCGTATAAATATATGTTAAAAAATAAGAAGAATTTGTTGCACTATACATCTTTAGTATCAGTTAGTTCAATAAGATATCAGCAGCCAGCACAATATTGAAGGAAGTCAATAACAAGCTATATATGGTAAGTGTGCAGCACTTTAAATCCAAAAAAGACAATCCAGGAACAAAAGTTCAATAGAAGTTCAATCTGCAATAGACAGGGAATAGGGAGACCCGTCACAAGCACCGGACAATACAGCCGCTTACCCCCATGTGTTGAACCCTCATCACAAAGGTCTCATCAGTTTATGTAAAGTAAGCTCAGGTAAGAAGGAAGCCCATCTATCGCCATAAACTTAGTAGCAGCAGACCGGATAGTGGATGCAGCAAACCTGGATGTGACTGTCCTTGTTCAGAAATTTCCCCCCCAGCGGCAATCATCAAATATATGTCATCCCATGCAGACAAAAGGAGATAAACCTCATTGCGCAGTACATCATAACAGTATTTATTCAGATAAAAACAATTGAAATTGCACTCACATTGCTGACAAACAAAAGCAAGCTCTGTTTGTATGTATACAGCCTCTCCCCACCAGAAAGATGGCCGTCGTGTCCCAGCATGCAGTAGCGTCACGTTGCCGACTCCTCCCTACGTCGTTTCATGAGAGAATCACGTCATCAGGGACATGGCTAAACGGACGCTCGAGTAGTTTATATATGCTGAAAACAGTAATTGATATGCGGAAGTGGGATGTGCTCCAAATACATGTGAAAACACTGCTCACAGATATATGAGCAGCCAAGTCTACATCCTCTATTAACAATAAAACACCTCATTTGATCAAGAATGAATGTTCCAAAAGTACTATAAACACACTATGGCATAATAAAATGCTAGTATATAATATATACAGGATAATATAATATAATATATAAGGATCTGTATAAAAAAACAAATATTATACTCGGACCCAGCGCCATCCTGTGGATTGAGGAAAAATTTCATTCAACCATATAAACATACAAACACATGAATACAATGTATAAAATTGGATTTTCATATACAAAATTAAAATAATACTTACAAATATATAGGAAGGGGAAAAATAAAATAAATTATTTAACGGAAAACTACCTAAAAGGAATGGGATGTTTCAGCATCAACCAATTAAACCATTCATCATGAATTACGGATGAATGCATTAACATCCCATTCCATACAACATTTTGCATACCCCTTATGAAGCATATAGCTCCGAAAGTCTCCCCCTCTCCCCACCCAAAAATGGAAAAAGTGATAAATATGACATTTATTGTGTAAGAAGGGGGGACCTGAGGAGCCCTACCGAAGAGACACTCCCCAATCTCACCTATCAAAAGTGCCCATCTCCTCTCCCAATCTACAACTAACATATCAATCCAAATAACACACACATCCCAAAAATTACCCAGAGGGTAAAAAGAGAAAAAAAAAACGAAAACATTTTTTCCCCCACTCTCTAAAATTATCAATTGATAATCATATATCTATTGAAAAGCCTCAGTGTCAGCAATAGAGCTATATCAGGACAATTACGTGCCCCTACTTAATAAATTTAAACAAGATCTGAATGGCTATCTTGCTGACAGGATGTCCTGGGTCGGTAGGATAAGCGTGATTAAAATGATGACCTTACCAAAAGCCTTGTATATTTTCCAAACCCTCCCGATTATTGTTCTGAGAGCTTATTTTAAGACGCTTAGAGTATTAATAGATTTATCTGGAAACACAAAAGCCCTCGAATTTCCCACAAGACATTGGTTAGACCTAAATCAGCCGGGGGTCCGTCTCTTGCAGATTTTGAGAAACACCATGAAGCTGCAGCACTGCAGAGAATAATAGATTGGGTTCGTGGTGCCCCCTCCCCCAAAAAAAAATGGGTGCAACTGGAGGAGAATTTAAGCAAAGCAACCTTGGGCCAGATAATCTGGTTGCCAAGGCAATACAGAGGTCTTGCTAAGGATTTGTCCCCAGATACGATAGAGACTTTTAGATTATGGGATCATTTACACAACAATACAGTCTGGCAGTACAATAGTCCCTTAATGTCTGTCTCAGGTACAAACTTTCCACCAGGAAAAGAGAATAAGATATATCTAAAATGGACCATGTCGGATTCTTTGAGATTAAAGGACATCTTAAATGGGAATGCCCTTTGCTCTCTTCCTGAACTACATAATAGGTACAGCCTTCTGCCTTTGGATGTTTGGAGATATTGACACCTCCAGCACTTTGCGGAAGCTTTCCCAAAACCCCTTCGCTCTGTTCATGAGCTCGGCCCTTGGGAAAGACTTGTGGACCAGGGGGGAATAAACAAACATGGAATCTCTAATATATATAAGAGGTTGATTTCACCATCAGACCCTGGGTCGTCAGGCCTCCTGGAGAGCTGGCAACATGAACTAAATCAACCTTTACCAGAAGCATTGAGAAATAAAGTGATAGACTATGTCAATTCAACTTCATCAGACACTAAGATAAAAGAATTGAATTACAAATTGTACTATGTTCAAACAAAACTGTACAAGATTAACCCTGTGCTGGAGGGAATGTGGGGGTGAGGGAACACATGCCCATATGTCGTGGTTCTGCCCCTTGATTCAGACTTATTGGAAGGAGGTGTTGAGTCTAATCAAAAAGATTAGTAATGTGGAAATTAGGCAGGACCCCTGGCAATGTTTGTTCCATGCCACAGGTGACTCAAGGAAAACATATAAAGTGGCCATCACACCATTTCTGCTAAACTCAGCAAAAGTAATAATTCCGAAATATTGGAAAGTAAAGAAAAGTCAGACAATAAAGGATTGGTTTAGGTAAGTGGATAGAACTAGGTTAATGGAAGAATTAATGTCTATACAGAATGATAATAGAGATAGATTTCATAAAACTTGGAGTAGTTGGCTTGAGTTTAAACGGTTCCCAATTATATGAGCTATCTGGGTAAAGAGACCGGCTCTTAGGAGGAGGGGGATACAGGGCAAACCCTGTGAGGGGGGTAGTGATTATGGGCAGAGGGGTTAGGCGTAATCTGGTATTGGGTTACACTCTGCCTTCCAAGGACCTATCCTAGCTCCTTGTCTCTCTCTCTCCCCCCCCCCCACAATTTTTCTTCCTTTTTTTTGTAGGAAGGAGGTGGTAGGGGAACACAGGTATGGGTGGAGCTGAGGAGGCACCGTATATAGGTGTCTCGGGACACATTTTACAATAGAGACTTTTCAAAAGATATAAATGTAAAATTGATAAGAATAGAGATTGGGGTTTTTTATGGATAACTTTTGGGGGTTGGGCACCTTTGATAGAGCAATTGGGGAGCGTCTCATAGGTAGGACCTCCCAGGTCCCCCTTCCTACACAAAAATTGTATTGCTAGCAAATTTTTCATCCCTAAGTGGGGGGGGGGGGGGTGGAAGGGGAGGGAGGAGTTGAAAAATGGAGTAATGGAACACAGGTTTGCGTGGAACAGAGGAGACACCATATATAGCTGTCTCGGGACATACCTTTCAATATACACTTTTCAATAGATATATGAATATAAAACCTAATTTAGTGAGATAATATAGCAAACAGTCCAAAGTGATAAAGTCCATGTGCTTAGATCTGATATAATAAAGAAAAAGTGTGAAGGATCGGGTGCTCAAACAGCAATAATTTTTTGACAGTTGTGAGCACTAATTACTTCCACATCCAGAAATCCACCCGAAGTGTGCCCTAGGAGCTCACCTCAATCAAAGACCCCAGTGGGTCTAATAGCACCTTGATATGATTTTGGACTGTATGCCATATTATCATACTAAATGAATTTGTATTATGCTAATTATAGCTGATGGACATTTCTACATAGAGTATCTCACAAAAGTGAGTACATCCCTCACATTTTTTTATAAATATTTTATTATACGTTTTCATGTGACAACACTGAAGAAAATACACTTTACTACAATGTAAAGTAGTGAGTGTACAGCTTGTATAACAGTGTAAATAGTCCCCTAAAATTACTCAACACACAACCTTTAATGTCTAAACAGCTGGCAACAAAATTGAGTACACCCCTAAGTGGAAATGTCCAAACTGGGCCCAATTTGCCATTTTCCCTCTCCGGTGTCATGTGACTCCTTAGTGTTACAAGGTCATAGGTATGAATGGGGAGCAGGTGTGTGAAATTTGTGTTATCGCTCTCACTCTTTCATACTAGTCACTGGAAGTTCAACATGGCACCTCATGGCAAAGAACTCTCTGAGGATCTGAAAAAAAGAATTGTTGCTCTACATAAAGATGGCCTAGGCTATAAGAAGATTGCCAAGACCCTGAAACTGAGCTGCAGCGCCGTGCCCAAGACCATACAGCGGTTTAATGGGACATGTTCCACTCAGAAGAGGCCTCGCCATGGTCGACCAATAAAGGTGAGTGCACATGCTCAGCATCATATCCAGAGTTTGTCTTTGGGAAATAGGCGTATGAGTGCTGCCAGCATTGCTGCAGAAGTTGAAGGGGTGGGGATCAGCCTGTCAGTGCTCAGACCATACGCCACACACTGCATCAAATTGGTCTGTCACCCAGAAGGAAACCTCTTCTAAAGATGATGCACATGAAAGCCTGCAAACAGTTTTCTGAAGACAAGTAGACTAAGGACATGGATTACTGGAACCATTTTCTGTGGTCTGATGAGACCAAGAGAGGAGTACAAAGACAAGTGTGGTTTGCCTACAGTCAAGCATGGTGGTGGGAGTGTCATGGTCTAGGGCTGCATGAGTGCTGCCGGCACTGTGGAGCTACAGTTGTGACATACTGAAGCAGAGCAGGATCCCCTCTCTTTGGAGACTGGGCTGCAGGGCAATATTCCTTCATGATAACGACCCCAAACACACCTCCAAGATGACCACTGCCTTGCTAAAGAAGCCGAGGGTAAAGGTGATGGACTGGCCAAGCATGTCTACAGACCTAAACCCTATTGAGCATCTGTGGGGAATTCTCAAACAGAAGGTGAAGGAGCACAAGGTCTCTAACATCCACCAGCTCTGTGATGAAGTCGCCATAGAGGAGTGGAAGAGGATTCCAGTGGCAACCTGTGAAGCTCTGGTGAACTCCATGCCCAAGAGGGTTAAGGCAGTGCTGGAAAATAATGGTGGCCACACAAAATATTGACACTGTGGGCCCAATTTGGACATTTTCACTTAGGGGTGTACTCACTTTTGTTGCCAGCAGTTTAGATATTAAAGCGGAACTTCAGTCGTTTTTTCATCTTCCCATCTATTAAATCTTCTGCCATTGTTTTAAATTTGGATAGTAAAACTTTTTTTTCTGCCAGTAAATACCTTATATAGCCCACTTTCTGTTTCTTGTCTGGTAAAAAGCCTAGGCTTATGACATCATGCACAGCTCTCTCTCACTCTTGTGAGAGTTTTCAAGGAAGGGAGGGGGGATGAGTCATAGAAGGGCCAATGAGAGCTGCAGGGCTGGAGGTGTGCCTCTGTGTGTCTGTGTAAATCCAGGAAGTGAACAGGCAGCCATTGTGCTCTTGCTGGGTGTCCAGTGTGCTCCTGTCCCTTTAAGGGGGCTTGGGCCGCCTCCAGGCTCACCTGCCTACACCTATCCATTCAATGCATGTGCTTCCACTGTGGAGACACTTATAAATTTAGTAGTGTTAGGACTGCAAGTATACAGGGTGCCTTGACGAGGCCTTGCAGCTTTCACATGCGTTTGCAAATGTGTGCTAACTAAACCCCTGCTTTTAACATACGGTTAGACAGGCTAATTTGGTTGGTCAGCAGACTGGTTGGTGAGTTGAGCTATGGAATTGTCTTTGTCTTACATGTATATGCCCTCCATGTGCTCCTTACTGTGAAGGCCAGTTATGGGTGTGGGCGGTGGCCAGTGTTTTGTTACTGTACGTAAATTTGGGTCAGGGACACACTGGGCGCCTTTGCTGCCATTGTGCTCTTGCTGGGTGTCCAGTGTGCTCCTGTCCCTTTAAGGGGGCTTGGGCCGCCTCCAGGCTCACCTGCCTACACCTATCCATTCAATGCATGTGCTTCCACTGTGGAGACACTTATAAATTTAGTAGTGTTAGGACTGCAAGTATACAGGGTGCCTTGACGAGGCCTTGCAGCTTTCACATGCGTTTGCAAATGTGTGCTAACTAAACCCCTGCTTTTAACATACGGTTAGACAGGCTAATTTGGTTGGTCAGCAGACTGGTTGGTGAGTTGAGCTATGGAATTGTCTTTGTCTTACATGTATATGCCCTCCATGTGCTCCTTACTGTGAAGGCCAGTTATGGGTGTGGGCGGTGGCCAGTGTTTTGTTACTGTACGTAAATTTGGGTCAGGGACACACTGGGCGCCTTTGCTGCCATTGTGCTCTTGCTGGGTGTCCAGTGTGCTCCTGTCCCTTTAAGGGGGCTTGGGCCGCCTCCAGGCTCACCTGCCTACACCTATCCATTCAATGCATGTGCTTCCACTGTGGAGACACTTATAAATTTAGTAGTGTTAGGACTGCAAGTATACAGGGTGCCTTGACGAGGCCTTGCAGCTTTCACATGCGTTTGCAAATGTGTGCTAACTAAACCCCTGCTTTTAACATACGGTTAGACAGGCTAATTTGGTTGGTCAGCAGACTGGTTGGTGAGTTGAGCTATGGAATTGTCTTTGTCTTACAGCAGTGGAGGGAGATTTCGGCAGCATATTTGTCAAGTACAGAATCACAGTATATATAAAATAATATGCAAAGTGGTTGGAGGGAAGTTTCAGAATGGCAAAAGTGTTTTTATTACAAATTACATGAGCAGACTGCAGTTCCTCTTTAATGGTTGTGTGTTGAGTTATTTTGAGGGGACAGCAAATTTACACTGTTATACAAGCTGTAAACTCACTACTTTACATTGTAGCAAAGTGTAATTTCTTCTGTGTTGTCCCATGAAAAGATATAATAAAATATTTACAAAAATGTGAGGGGTATATTCACTTTTGTGAGATATTGTATGGTTTACTTTGTATTTTGTGATTTGTATTTATTTTTGCTCACTATTTTTATGAATTATCCACATCATCTTTTGGTTCACTTTATAGATATTTGATTAGGAAAGTTATATACAATTAATATTATTCAGCACAATGGAGGTAGCACCGCATTTTTCTTTATTTAAGCTGATTGGTATGACTATAGTATTTGCAAAAAAAAGTTTATTCTAATTTTTAATGCAGCCAAAACAATAAAGACTATTGCTGACTGGTTGTTATTGGTTACTACATTTTTATCCTTACCTTAATAAATGAACCATAAAAAAGTCTTTACTGCTATATCCATGGTAACTATTACTATTTGCAGCTACTACTAAGCATGTACACATTATAATTAATTTCACACTGGAAAGAACATATTAGCTGAATTTTTACATTTTCTGGTAAACTGAAACAGCGGAAAATTAAAGTGAGCAATTAATTCACAATACATCCTCAATTAAGCTACATAAATGGCTTGCCAGAAAATAAACAATTTAAAGAAAACCTGGCAAAACCTTTATGAATTCACTCTCAAATATCAGCATATTGTTGCACCACGCCAACTCCTACAAAAATACAAACTGGAAAAGATTTCAAATGTATTAATTTAATCCATCAATATTCAATTTTGTGGCAAACAGGATCTTTCAGAACATGCTAATCCCTTGTGCATGCTGTATACAAAACCAATGTAAGAATATGCAAGTATTAAGGGAATTATTGTAGTCACCTTTACAATAAATCCATCCATATAGGCATGACCTAAAGGAATATGTTTATTGTAAGCAAAAGAGCAAATCACTTTGTAACTCTTATACCGCATACACAGTCGGAATTTCTGACAACAAATGTGAGCTTGTTGTCGGAAATTTCGAGTGTGTGTAGGCTCCATCGGACATTTTTTGTCGGAATTTCCGACAACAAAAATTTGAGATCTGGTTTTCAAATTTTCCGACAACAAAATCCGTTGTTGTAAATTCCGATTGTGTGTACACAATTCCATTGCACAAAATTCCACGCATGTTCGGAATCAAGCAGAAGAGCCGTACTGGCAAATGAACTTCATTTTTCTCGGCTCGTCGTACGTCTTGTACGTCACCGTGTTCTTGACGTTCGGAATTTCCGACCGTGTGTATGCAAGACAAGTTTGAGCCAACATCCATTGGAAATAAATCCGGGATTTTGTTGTCGGAATGTCCGATCGTGTGTACGTGGCTATTGGATAATTGGATCTTGTTAAGGCTATTTATGCCTATGTTTTTAACCATATTTTAATGTTTAGAAATAAATGTATTATGTCTTATATTTTTTGTGTGGTCTCCCATATTGAGCCTATAAAGTCCGGTCCTTTTGTCGGTGCTTTAGATAGCCAGCCCAGATCTATTAAAACTATTAAACTATTTTTTTTGTTACATTTCTTCAGTTGCTTCCTGGTTTCTGACCTAGGCCAAATTATGTCATACATTCCAGGAGTCTTTATGGGCATTTTCTTTCATTGGGGAGGGGCTTTCCTAGATAAGCATACCCTCCCGCTTACATGCCTGAGCCAAGGACAGATGGATTCCATGAAGAAAATGCTACATGAACCATTTGAACTTTACTCAAGATGGTCACAGCTAGAAATGCTAGGGAGGTGGTTTTTGAAGTGATTTCTCAATAAAATAAATAAGGTATCATTATGAAAAGAGAAGTATGGCCAAAGCTTTTTTTAGTCATAATTTTCTTGTGGGTCACAAGAGTGCACTTCTTTTTGGTCTCCTGTGATCCAAAGTCAGCTAATAGCGGGCTAAAGCCTGCTGTCAGCTGATGTCACACTGCTCCAGGCTCTGAAAGTTTCCACCTATATTGATGGGATCCACACAGCTGCCTGATTGACAGCTGGCTCCGTGTCTCTGCGTGAGGCTGTGTCTGCCCCTTCTCCAGCCCAGAACTCTACTGAGCTCTGGCGAGGCACAGTGTAGAGCAGTCCAAAAAACCAAGACTCTAATAGGGGAATTGGCGCTGTTCAGGAAATAAATATATACAAGTATATGTGAAAAAGGGAGTGTGTGTGCGTGGAAGTGCACCAAAAATTAAATGAAATCCTATAAAGTGCTAGAACCTTAAAATGTGTATATCAAATAAGCTATAATACACAAGTAACACAAAATATGTATAATTTTAATTGATTGTAAAATTAATTGACATATATTCAAATCTCAATCACTATAGAAGTCCCCAAAAAAACTGAACAGCGTCAATTCCCCTATTAGAGTCTTTTGTTTTTTTGGATTTCACTTTGGTGATTTTCTTTTTGGGGGGGGCTGCAGTTCCGTTTTCCTTGCCCTAAGCGCAGAATAACTGATTTTTATTTAAAGTGTAGAGCAGTGATTGACACTGTCCCTCAAGCACTCAGTTCTGACAGTCACTGCTCTGAGCCATCAGTGGTCAGTTCTCGGGCTTAGAGCCGACATGGGACAGCTGCAGCATAGAGGGAAGTATAAATGTTTGTTTTTTTAAATACCCCAAACTTCTCCTTTAAGTATGAAACATCCTACAGTATGTGCTATAAGGGTTAATGGCGTATAGATATGGACAATAAACACTCATCAATGAGTTACTGTTGCTTACAATTCATTGCTAAAAATGAGGAGATTCAGGCAATACATTCTCTTTTCTGCATAAAGTTAATGCTTATCAATTGACTGACAAATATTTAGGCTGGGTTAACACTTATGCAAATTTCCCCGAATCCAAATCGCATTACAGGAGAGCGTGACTGGCTCTCAATGGAGCTGGTTCACACACCTCCGGGGCAGCCGCGGTCTGCAATTGGAAAGGATCCTGTGTGTCTTTGGCTCTGAATCAGATGCGAATTCAGGCAGAAATTCGGACCTGATTTGCACCTGATTCAGTGAAAAGGGATGCACCGGACCACCTGCTGTGAGCTTCGGCAAGTGTGAACACAGCCTTAAATTGATGGAGGAGAAGTCTGGAGTGAGCCACTGGGTCTCCTGTTTCTTTCAGCTAGTGCCATTTGCTTGTAATTTCTCTGCATTCCCACCCTATGATTGAAATTAAAATTTTGCACTTCCTAGGCACCACCTAGGCCTAAGTGAGTACTAAGTATGAATTGTAAGACTTTATAATACAAAAATTAGGAAAACCCTGAGTTGTGGACCGTTTCATCTCTGCTACTGGATACCATCATCCTATTCACTCGGTTTGTGCCTTTCCCTGGCCAACACCCACATCAATATCACAGACTAAGGTTTCTGGCATCTTTTGAACTACAGTTTGCACCAGAACTTCCCCCATGCCCAAGTGAGTACCCCATGTTGCAGAGGTTTTCAGGGATGAAATTGCCAAACTTGAGCTACTTTGCATGGGATTAAACTTTTAAGTCCCCTTATGCACCACCATGAAGTTAAAATTCCAAACATATTATTTAGTTAAATGTATGCATATGAGTGAGGTGAAATTATTTCTGCTGCCTTGAAGTTGGACCACACCCTCCTATCCTTTACAGTCAAGGAAGTTACCATCTTAGAGTCAGTTTGGTCTGCAATTGCCATGGTGCTGCACCTGTAATTAGTTATGAAACCAGCCATTGGTTGGCTCGACTGGTTGAGAGCAAAAGCAACACTGTCAGTTATCATTCACGGCATGCCTTGATTGTAACTGTTTGGGAAACCGTTAAATTGATAGGATTAGTTTGGCTTTGAATTCTAAGGCTACTTTCACACTGGGGCGGTGGGGCATCAGCGGTGAAGTGACGCTAGTGCGCTGTTTAAGCTAGCTAGTGGGACGCTTTAAACCCCCCCAGAAAGGGTTAAAAAGAAGTTGAAAGAGCCCAAAAAGCGCCGCTGCCGAACCGCTTTGCAGGTGCTTCAGCAGCGCTGCTCATTGATTTCAATGGGCAGGGCAGTTTGGGAGCAGTGTATACAACGCTCCCGCACTGCCCCAAAGATGATGCTTGCGGGATTTTTTTCCCGTCCTGCAAGCGCACTGCCCCAGTGTGAAAACACTCGGGCTTTCACACTATGGCTGCAGGGGAGGCAGTTTTCAGGCACTTTTTTTAGCGCTAAAACGCCTGAAAACCGCCCCAGTGTGAAAGGGGTCTAAGTTGTCAGCGTGTCAGTTTGGTAGGCAGTTATGCAGTTATACTGTACATAGTCATAAGCCAACTTCAGAAATGCAAGACCTGGGCACAGGAAAAGAAAATGTAATGTGGAAGAGTAGATTTTGTCTTTTGTCTAAAGCAGACTGATGACATCATCTCAGCCTAGGCACAGTCACTGGACTGGAGATCAAAGATTGATTTTTACTGATAGATAGTACTGTAACATGTCAGGGCTTTATTTACACAGATTTGTAAATTTACTTGATGTCACCAATCACCATGACAATGCTTGCTGACCCTTAAATATTGAGTTATTAAACTAACTTTAATCCCCAAAAAGTCTGACAATAAAGTGTTACTAAACCCACAACGGTATAAATAGGTCTGTATATGCAGTAAATCATGCTTGTTATACTCGCTAAGAACCTAAGGGTTAATCCTCTGCCTTGTGTAACAAGGCTGTTTGATCATGTATGCAAATCCTCCCCTTCTTGCATGTCTCCAAAACATGTCTGGATAAGACAGAGTTAGTGGAGTCAGGCTGCACATGCTTAGTTTGGTGTGTATTGCTAGAGAGCATAGGGCTAATCAGCACTGTCCAGACAGAGGGTCAGGGGTCCTGCATCCTGAAGGGACAGCCAATGCAGTATGAAAACTCCTCCTACAAGCTTTAACCAGGCACTGATAGAAGTCACAAGACTGCTATATACTGCTGATAAGAAAAGGTATTTAGAAGTTTATGTTTACTAAAATAACTGCATTTCCATTTTCAGTGTACTGTGGAAAACCAGATGTAGTGAATGCAGGCTCCTGGGTTTTGTAACACTTTAAAGCACCCAAAACTTATATAAAAATATACTATAATATATATAGATATATATCTATATATATATATATATAGATATATATCTATATATATCTATATATAAATAGATATATATGGAACATTTGTTAGTGCTACAAAATACCATAATTCCAGTGACTTCTAAGAGTGTCCATTAAATTCTATTACGTGTTTAGAAGCTGAAAGTCAAAAGTTTAGCATAAGAATGGGATTGCATTTCTACCTTATCATATGCTATAATTGAGTTTAGCCAAAGGGTATTTCAGAATTGAATGTGTCCAATAGTAGAGACAAATTTAGTTGCTAATGCAAAGTTTTATGAAAAGGTATTAAAAGTGAATTAAATCTCACTTTCTTATTAACAGTGTCTCATAGATTCTATTAAAAATGATGTCAAAATATTATGAGAAATCATGCAGCAAAGTAATAGCATTTTCTAAATATCTTTCTTATTGGAAAATGGAAATAATTTATCATGTAACTCATAAATGATGCAAAAATTTAGGCTGAGCATACAACAGAGCTGATCAACACAGTGCACCCAGTAAAATAATATATCCAGCTGCAGATAAAAACTGAATAAACGTTTTAAAAGACTTGATTTTGTGAACAGATATCAAGAAAAATAAGACAGGTATTTATGAGTCAAACTGTGTACTGTATGAGAGTGGCATATTTAATTATCACATGCACTGGAAAAAGAGATTGTTCATTTAAACTTTGCATACGTGGTTTACTTTTAACTTATGATTTCCTGGATCAGTCTCAACTTTTGAAGATGTTTGACTCAAATTGTTTTTCAGCACTAATAATTCACCATGTATTAACCATTTATTGACACTAAATCTTTATATGTTAATATTTGTTATTTTATGTTTGTAGAATTTATGGAAAAGCAATATTCATAATGCAGACACTATTTGTGTCTGTTAAGTAATACCTAAAACTTAAAAAAAAATACTAAAGACTGAATCTGGGTCTATACTTGACACTCAAGATTTAGGCACATGTCAGAGGAACAATACATGACCAATACATTTTGTCTTTCCACCTAATAACTTAATCAATAGCTATATCTTTTTTGTGGAACTGGTTTTAAAAAATAGTTGTATACAGGGCTTTTTTTAGAAAATCCAGAGCAATTTTAGGAGCCAAGAAAATATGAAATAAAGTATAATTTTGAGGTAATATTATAACACATTTTTATGTTTTGTTTTTTTACAATAGATTTTACAATTTTTTGCAATACAATTTTTGACAAAGAAATGTGTTAAAATGTACAAAACATGAGCAATTTACAAAGCTTTCTACAGTAATCTCAGAGGCACTTCCAGAGGAAGGCGGGGTCATCCATTTACGTCACCGGTGAGCCCCGTCTTCCTCTAACGTCACGTGGCATCAGAGGAGGCGGGATTACCCATTTATGTCACAGGGTGGCCCCGCCCTCAGCTATATAACAGCTGTAATCGCGAAGAGGCTTCAGTCAGTGGGAGTTTCCCATGGAGGCGGAGTTGTTGTATTTTTTTTGCTCGGGTCGTCAGAATATAAATATAAAGTATAAATATACACTGATTACTGTATAAATGACTCTGGCAGGGAAGGAGTTAACACTACAAATCCTCTTTCACACTCTCTAGATGAAATCGGAACAATTTTGATTGTATTTTAGGAGGACATAAGACAATAGGCAAAGTTTTCTCAAACAAATACCCCTAGAAAGCATGAATCATTTTACTTTCACTCAACTAGAATGTAATGGACACATTTTGAATTTCCTCTTCTCAGAAAGTAAGTTTTTGCTCAATATTGAGAGGTTAATATTTGGAGTCATGCAACCTGATCCAGTTCACTTTCAGTGAGTAGTCTACTCTCTTTTACTCTCTACTGAAGATTTTCATTTTTATAAAAAGCATCATGATCTATAGGAATTTTTTAGCTTCTTTTTTTGTAAAGTGAGATTGTCCAACTTGGCTACCAAATTATAGCCCTATCTGTCCTGAAAAAAACTATTTATAATATCTTAGGGTCGACTAAACCTAACCTAAAAGATATCATGCGTGGAACAGAGACAGTGCTGAAGCAAATATAGAAAACAAAATGTTCTGGGACTCAAGGGGAATAGGATAGAAAAAGACCCGGGGATTCGAGAGGTTAAAGAAGAGAGTTGTGGTTATGTGATTATTTGCTCATTCTCTAGATATTTTCGTAGCAGATTTTTCTGCTCCAAGAGTACCAACACTTCGACACACAATTTCACTCTAGCTTCTCATTATAGAAGTCAAGCCAATCATTTTTTTCACAAACATTTTTTGTTCAGGAGTTTAGAAACTTGGCCCATCAATTTCAGGGCTTTCAAGACAATCTAAATCAGTATAGGAAGGATCAGCAGGTTAGTCTGTTGCTGAAGGAATAACTATATCTGAAGGCAAAGAATTCAAGTGGTGATGAAACAGATTAATTAGATGCTGACTGTAAAACAGTTTGACTCTTCTGTATTTCCTGTTCTCTTACACTTATTCTGAATTTTTTTGCCATGGCCAAGAAAAAAGTTAGTTATCATTTGCATTACTAATATGATAAACTATATAAATGGAAGCTGATCCAATTTCCTAGGAAATGGAAAGGTATTGTATTGTTTAAAGCTGAACTCCAGCTTTTCATACACTTTACATAGTTTGTTAGGTCAAGCTGGCCCAAACAAACTATGTCCCTCACTGAGATACACTCTACTGTGTTCCAGTTATGAGACTGGAAGACTCGGCTCAAACCCAGAATACAGTGCAGTATGCTGTATGTAGCCTCAGCTACATACAGTTTGCACTGCACATCCAGTGGCCTCACGTCAGTGAGGGACATAACTCATTTGGGCCAGCTTGACCCAAACAATGTAAAGTGTATGAAAAGCTGGAGTTCAGCTTTAACCACTTCCCATCCAGGCCAATTCTGACATTTCTCATGTAAAATTCATAATTTTTTTGCTAGAAAATTACAAAGAACCCCCAAACATTAAATATGTTTTTTTTAGCAAGACCCTAGAGAATACAATGGCGGTCATTGCAACTTTTTGCACGGTATTTGCGCAGCCATTTTTTGAACACTTTTTTTTGGAAAGTTTCATGCTTAAAAAAAAAAATTAAAGTTAGCCCAATTTTTTTGCATAATGTGAAAGATGAAGTTATGCCGAGTAAATAGATACCTAACATGTCATGCTTCAAAATTGCACACGCTCGTGGAATGGCGACAAACTTCGGTACTTAAAAATCCCCATAGGCAACGTTTTAAAATGTTTTACTGGTTACATGTTTTGAGTTACAGAGAAGGTCTAGGGCTAGAATTATTGTTCTCGCTCTAACGTTCGCGGCGATACCTCACATGTGTGATTTGAACACCGTTTTCATATGTGGGCGGGACTTACGTATGCGTTTGCTTCTGCATGCGAGCACATGGGGACAGGGGCGTTTTACTTTTTTTTATTGTTAATTTTAATTTTTTGTTAAGTTTGACACTTAAAAAAAAAAAAAAAATTGATCACTTTTATTCTTATTACAAGGAATGTAAACATCCCTTGTAATAGGAATATGGCATGATCGGTCCTCTTTACAGTGAGATATGAGGTCAATAAGACCTCACATCTTACCTCGAGGCTGGGAAGCCTGAAATTAAAAAAAATAAACGATCTCGGCTTCTCAACTGAGGCGGCGCCATTTGTTTGAATGCAGAGGCCGAACGTGACATCATAAGATCGTGCCTGGCCTCCAAACGATCATAGAGACTCTGGTGACCATCTGGTCCACCGGAAATCTCTATGGTAAACATCCGGGGCCGGAAGATTCATTCCCAGACTCACCGATGGAAGCTCCGCCCCCGCCGCCGCCCGTAAGAATGATCAAGCGGTGGAACAGGCGCTATGATCATTCTTATAGTGTAGGGAATCGCCAGCTGAAAATGACGATATCTGAATGATGGCTGTAGCTGCAGGCATTATTCAGATATACCCATACAAAGTTAAGGACGTCGTATGACGTACCTTAGACGGGAAGTGGTTAAAGGTGAGAATAGTTGTCTTCCAAAGATTATTTGAAACACACAAACTTGTAAAGGAGTCTGGAAGATTGGATAGGTCTGAAAATATTGATGAAATTGTGGTGCTATATAAAACTATAATAGAAATATTGAGCAGTAATGAGAAAAAGTATGTACACACCTGTGTTTCAATCAAGTTTTTAAAAAAACCTGAAATGCGCACAGCTCTGAGCTGAAAAAACAGACTTTTGCAGCAGCAGTGGTGTAACAGCAACAGGAGACGTTAGGACTGTGTATCAATGACATGCTCTTCATGACATTCTCCCTGTTACTTAGTTTTTTGTGTGTAAACTTAGTAATAATCCTGATCAATAATTATATCCCTCATCACCCTACCTGACATACCCCCACGCATCCTATATTAGTGGATCACACGAGCATGCACAAGACACAACACTAATGCCAAGTACAGACAAGCAAAATTTCCGTCTGAAAAATCTTGGATGGTTTTTCCGACGGAATTCCGCTCAAGCTTGGCTTGCATACACACGGTCACACAAAAGTTCTCTGAACTTTCGACCATCAAGAACGCTTTGATGTACAACACTATGACGAGCCAAGAAAATTAAGTTCAATGCTTCCGAGTATGCGTCAAATTCTTTTCGAGCATGCGTGTTTTTTGGCGCGTCGGAATTGCATACAGATGAACGGAATTTCCGCCAAGAAAAATAGAGAACCAGCTCTCAATCTTTTGCTGGTGGAAATTCAGACAGAAAAAGTTGGATGGAGCATACACACGGTCGGAATATCCAACCAAAAGCTCCCATCACGCTTTTTTTGATGGAAATTCCGACCGTGTGTATGCAGCATTACTTGTTTCTTGCCAGCAGAGTTTCAAAACAGTTGCATTTAGCAAAAATTCTTATACTGGCTGGAAACACTGTGGGGAGCAAATACCTCAACCAAGCAGACTCTGTCTCCTGCCAAGTTGCTAAGTGATCAATAGCACACTTAATAGCTCCTGAATAGGAAGCCCATAGTATAGAGCCTGTGTTCAGAGGTGCCCATGCGCAGTGCTAGCTTGTTCTGCATCTACAAAAGGCTTGGATGTATCAACTTCCTTTTTGTTTCAGCATCCTCAGACTCTGAAACCTGGGACAACAGATCAAAACACTAATTTTTAGAAATGTGTTGGTCACAGAATCAGAGGTTTACTTACCACTTATACCTATGCCCATAGTGTAAGTGTGCTGGATTTCTGATCTGTCTCTTGCCTATTTGACTCCATTTACTGCCTTCTGCCTTGTACCGCTGCTGCATGGCTGTCACCAACCTTGGCTTCTATCCTCAACACTTTTCCTTCTTCCTGATTTGATACCTTGCTGCTTGACTGTTACTAGTCTCGACTTGTGTCCCTGACTCTGTTCCTGTCCTTCCCATGTGTACCCTGCTGCCCAGCTGCTATAAACCTCTGCTTGTATCTTGGCTACATTCTTGTTAATTGTTAATTACTGTCCAGTGGTCTACTGTCATCTGGTTTACGCACCTGACAGCAACACAGATCTAGTACTGCCTGCAACAATGACACATATGTTACAATGTGTCCTCACATTCCCAACACCACTTTCAAAAGGTATGGGCAGGGGTATAAGAGAAGCGCTTGAGGTTAGCAGTGGTAAGCTCCTGACCCCAGGAGGAAAGTATTTTAAGAATAACTGCTGGACTATATTCATGCTTAGTAAAATAGGCTAAACGCTTACCGGCTTTGTTACTCAGCTCAAATATTTTTTGGGAGGTGCAAAGTTATTTCTAACCAGTAGCAGTTCATAAGCTCTCTTTTTGTGTTGCCAGTTTTGACAAGTAGTGCTAGAGGGAGAACTTCTGCCTGCCTGGTTCATTGCAGACTCTGTTTCTATAGTTAGTAATTCAAAATCTCGGCAAAGAGCCCCAGTGGTAGCCACAAAACAACCACCGAGTATGCCCTTAAAGGAATCCCATTTAAGAGAGAAAGAAGGAGTCTGGGCATTATCCAGCTAGAATGGGAAGATAGCTGTGGAGCAGGAGTTAACAACAATTTCAGTAGAAATGTCATCTCCACAACTTGAGACCCATTATATGAGGACCATGAAGTTCCAGGAGTATAGCAAGATGGTCTGAGAGATAGGGAGATACTGCACCCCCACCACCTCAGGAAGTAGATTAGGGCTTGTAAAAGTCATATTCAAAGCAAGAAAATGTACCAAAAGAGTCAGAGTGGCAGGAATAAGCATGACCTCCAGGGTGTCTCCAACCACTTGCTTACTGGGCACCTAAACCCCCCTCCTGCCCAGACCAATTTTCAGCTTTTAGTGCTGTCACTCTTTGAATGACAATTGCGTGGTCATACAACACTGTACCCAAATTAAATGTTTTGTTCCCACAAATAGAGCTTTCTTTTGGCGGTATTTGATCACCTCTGGGTTTTTTATTTTTTGTTAAAAAAATGTAAAAAGACCAGTTTTTTTAAAGAAAATACAAAATCGTTTTATATTTTGTTAATAAATTTTGCAAACAGATCATTTTTCTCTTTCGTTGATGTACGCTGATGAGGCTACACTGATGGGCACTGATAGGCTGCACTGATGGGCACTGATAGGCTGCACTGATGGGCATCAATAGGCTGCATTGATGGGCACTGATAAGGCAACACTGATGGGCACTGATAAGGTGGCACTGATGGGCACTAATAGGTGGCACTGGTGGGCACTGATGAGGTGGCACTGGTGGGCACTGAGAGGTAGCACTGATGGGTGGCACTGATGAGTGGTACTGATGGGCGGCACTGAAGGGCATTGATAGGTGGCACTGAAGGGCACTAATAGCTGGCACTGATAGCTGGCACTGATAGCTGGCACTGATGGGCACTGATGGGTGGCAGTGATGGGCACTGATGGGTGGCAGTGATGGGCACTGATCGGCACTAGTAGGTGACACTGATACTCAACACTGCTAGGTGGCACTGATGAGGCATTGATTGGCACCACTGGTGGGCACTGATAGGTGGCACTCGTGGGCATTGATAGGTAGCATTGATTGCTGGCACTGATGTACTGGTGGGCACTGATTTGTGGCACTGGCAGGTGGCACTGGCAGGCTTCGCCTCTTCCTCACCGATGTCCCTTCAACAGAAGCCGGTGATTGGCTTTTCTTTCTCCTCACACTGTCAGCGTGAGAAGAAAAAAAGATTACCGATCTTCTGTTGGAGGGACATCAGTCCCTGATCGACCCCTTACTCCGATCTGTGATCACTCGAGTCTCATTGACTTGGGTGATCACAGCGCATGCAGCGCGCACCCTTCAGGGGGGCGTGGCGAGCATGCAAAGGGGAGGACATCTATTGACGCCCTCATGGCAAAGCAGATCCGCGCTTTAACCATCATTCAGCTATAGCGTAGATCTGAAGGGGTTAAAGTAAAAACAGTGTTGCCAGTCGCTAAGCTAGGGTCGGATATAACTCCTTAAACATTTGAGCTGAGGGTCCAAGACAGCATTGAAGTCTCTTATAATGAGTAATGGTCCATCAGCCATGGCAAAGACAAGAAAAGTAATTTCAGTAATAAGCACTTGATTGGGATTGGTCGGAGGGAGATAAACATTAACAATAGGTAAGGGGTTTACCTTCAATAAGAATTTTCAAAATAACATAGTGACCCTGGGGGTCTGTTTTTAGATCTAGGACCTCACAATGCAGTGATTTGGCAATGAGAATAGACACCCCTCTAGAATTAGTGGAGTAGATAGCGTTGTAGGTCTTGGCAATCCATACTTTCTTAAGAAACAGCAGTTTAGAGCCCATTAGGTGGGTTGGAAGCAGATAGTGTGTGTGTCTTACGGTGTTTGAGAATGCTAAACACTAAGGACCACTTAAGGGAGGACTCCAGACCTCTTGTGTTCAAGAAGACCACCTTTAGCTTGGTAGACATTGGTAATGGCACAGTGTAAATATCTGCAAACAGGTGAACGTTTCAACACCTGGACAGATTCAACATCCTTACATAAAAAAGCAATAAACATGAAGCTAGCAAATTTAAACCACATTTACAAATGCATTCCAGGACATAGCAAACAGAGTTTAGGAATGTGCTACCAATGCATTTAGAAAAATTAAGTTGTTTTCTAAATGGCAAAACATGGCAATAACCCACATTCAAATGGATCTATTCTTGTAAAGTCTTTCATTTTAAGTGCATATTAATTACCATAATGTCTGTTTAAGAGTGACCACCACTTCTAGCTAAACACTTCCTCAAATTACAGTGTAATAAAAATGTAATACCTCCAAAGTGGTAACCTGAAAAAGCTAATCTTCCTATGGTTACACTTATGTGATTTAAAGGTATTAAAACAACTGTATGAAAAGTGGTAATAGCATGCAATACATTTCACTGTAAAGCAGGAAACGTACATGCAACTTTTTTTATTTGTAATTTTTGTTTTATTTAAATAATTTTGTAAAATAGTAAGCACGTAACACAGAATGGAGTATAAGAATTTGTTTTCAAAATAGTATTTATATATATATATATATATATATATATATATATATATATATATATATATATATATATATATATGTGTGTGTATATATATATATATATATATATATATATATATATATATATATATATATATATATATATATATATATATATACACACATTATATTACCAGAAGTATTGGGACACCTGCATTTACATGCACATGAACTTTAATGGCATTCCAGTCTTAGTCCTTTTGCACCTGTAACAGCTTCAACTCTTCTGGGAAGGCTGTCCACAAGGTTTAGGAGTGCGTCTATGGGAATGTTTGACCATTCTTCCAGAAGAGTATTTGTGAAGTCAGGCACTGACGTTGGACGAGAAGGCCTGGCTCACAGTCTCCGCTCTAATTCATCCCAAAGGTGTTCTACTGGATTGAGGTCAGGACTCTGTGCAGGCCAGTCAAGTTCCTCCATCCCAGTCTCGCTCATCCATGTCTTTATGGACTTTGCTTTGGATTATATTGTGGGGTTGTTTTTCAGGGGTTGGGCTTGGCCCCTTAGTTTCAGTGAAGGGAACTCATAAGGTGTCATTTTGGACAGTTTCATGCTCCCAACTTTGTGGGAACAGTTTGGGGATGGCCCCTCCTGTTCCAACATGACTGCACACCAATGCACAAAGCAAGGCTTTGCATCGGGCCTATGCTGTGTTAAAATTACAACTTTGTGAAAAAAAAAATTATATTTCATTCCTTCAGTTTCTAAAAAATTGTGATGAAAAATTACAACTTAAAAAAACTCCCCATGCCTCCTACTAAATACCTTGGCCTGTCTACTTTCTAAAAATGGGTCATTTGACGAGCAGGTATACTGTACTGGCATTTTAGGGCCTCAAAAAATGAGATAGGTAGTCAGTACATCGAGACTGATCAATTTTTATATACATAATATATATATATATATATATATATATATATATATATATATATATATATATATATTATCTCACAAAAGTGAATACACCCCTCACATTTTTGTAAATATTTTATTAGATCTTTTTATGTGACAATACTGAACAAATGACACTTACAATGTTAAGTAGTGAGTGTACAGCTTGTATAACAGAGTAGATGTGCTGTCCCCTCAAAATAATTCAAGACAGCCATTAATGTCTAAACCGCTGGCAACAAAAGTGAGTACACCCCTAAGTGAAAATGTCCAAATTGGGCCAAATTAGCCATTTTCCCTCCCCGGTGTCATGTGACTCATTAGTGTTACAAGGTCTCAGGTGTGAATGGAGAGCGGGTGTGTTAAATTTGGTGTTATCGCTCTCACTCTCTCATACTGGTCACTGGAAGTTTAACATGGCACTTCATGGCAAAGAACTCTCTGAGGGTCTGAAAAAAAGAATTGTTGCTCTACATAAAGATGGCCTAGGCTATAAGAAGACTGCCATGACCCTGGAACTGAGCTGCAGCACGGCGGCCAAGACCATACAGCGGTTTAACAGGACAGGTTACACACAGAACAGACCTCGCCATGGTCGACCAAAGAAGTTGAGTGCACATGCTCAGTGTCATATCCAGAGGATATCTTGGGAAAATAGACATATGAGTGCTGCCAGCATTGTTGCAGAGGTTGAAGGGGTGGAAGGTCAGCCTGTCAGTGCTCATACCATATACCGCACACTGCATTAAATTAGTCTGCATTGCTGTCATCCCAGAAGGAAGCTTCTTCTAAAGATGATGCACACATTACTGGAACCTTGTCCTGTGGTCTGATGAGACCAAGATAAACTTATTTGGTGCAGATGGTGTCAAGCGTGTGTGGCGGCAACCAGGTGAGGAGTACAAAGACAAGTGTATCTTGCCTTTAGTCATGCATGGTGATGGGAGTGTCATGGTCTGGGGCTGCATGAGTGCTGCCGACACAGGGAAGCTACAGTTCATTGAGGGAACCATGAATGCCAACATGTACTGTGACATACTGTAGCAGAGCATGATCCCCTCCCTTCGGAGACTGGGCCACAGGGCAGTATTCCAACATGATAACAACCCCAAACACACCTCCAAGACGACCACTGCCTTGCTAAAGAAGCTGAGGGTAAAGGTGATGGACTGGCCAAGCATGTCTCCAGACCTAAACCCTATTGAGCATCTGTGGGGCATTCTCAAACAGATGGAGGAGCACAAGGTCTCTAACATCCACCAGCTCCGTGATGTCATCATGGAGGAGTGGAAGAGGACTCCAGTGGCAACCTGTAAAGCTCTGGTGAACTCCATGCCCAGGAGGCTTAAAGCAGTATTGGAAAATAATGGTGGCCACACAAAATATTGACAATTTGGACATTTTCACTTAGGGGTGTACTCACTTTTGTTGCCAGCGGTTTAGACATTAATGGCTGTGTGTTGAGTTATTTTGAGGGGACAGCAAATTTACACTTATACAAGCTGTACACTTACTACTTTACATTGTAGCAAAGTCATTACTTTAGTGTTGTCACATGAAAAGCTATCATAAAATATTTACAAAAATGTGAGGGGTGTACTCACTTTTGTGAGATACTGTATATTGTAGCAGAGCGTCCCAGAGAAAGCCAGGAAAAGTCCTGTTCGGGGTTTATACATCTCCCAGGCTCCTCTCGTACACATTCAGGAATCTCTGATCCATGCACCAGTTTGGGTCTTGGTCCTCTTCCCCAGGCTTATTTAAGCTCACCTGAGCAGACAGCCTTTGCTCTCTGCCTGAGAAACACAGACAACGCTGGTCTGTGAGAGCAAAAATGTTGGTAAAAAGCTGTTAAACAGTTTATGTGAAAACTGACAAGCGGTAGGCCTGCTCAGCCTGGTAGTTAGGGCCTGCATAGTGTACAGTTAGAGCCGAGACACAGCTAGGGTTTTGTTTGGCTATTTTGTTCTGTTTGTTTTTTCTGAACACTGTACACCACCTCTATAGACTTGTAAATATCACCATTAAACACTTCACTGTTTGTCACTACTTCCCTTGTTCTGGTATCTGTGCCTGAAAGCATGCTTATCCCAGGAAGCTTTTGTACCTGCTATCTGTCCCCCAGGTTACATATGGTGGAGGCTGAGACCAGCTGTAGTAAGTTAATACTTAAAAGGCCAGTACCTAGAGTGACTAAACATGGAGGAAATTCTAAAACACTTTGTCATATCCAACGCTGCACAGCAACAAGCAAACGCTGCACAGCAGCAAGCAAACGCTACACAGCATCAAGCAAACGCTGCACAACAGCAAGCCAATGCTATCGCACAGGTGCAAATCAAGGTGCTGTGCCAACAGATTGGTGCTGTACAGGAGCTATCGCAGAGGCTGTTTGAACAGCTAGCCACTGATGCAAAAGCGGATAGGAAAACCTTGACTGAAGCTGTGGAGAAACACAACAAAATACCAGCGCTAAAATAGTGGGAATAGTCAAAATATGGGAAAAAAATCAATAGATGAGGGTCTATACCCCGTGCAGCTGGAAAAAAAACGAAACTGGTGGAAATGGATCAGACAATAGAAAACAGAAAACACCAGGGCTCAAAGCAACGAGGAGTTGTAGTGAAAAACTCTCAAAAACTGTTCACCCACAATGGAGGGAGGGGGGAGAGGGGGATCAGCAGCTGGAAGATGACTCCGCCGTCTGTAATACTGCTGGGTTCGGGTGTAATCCCAGGAGAGCCTGCTCATCCACATGCTGCCGACGATCCAGCGTGTGAGGGGGTAGACACTGCAGCCGCACACGGCGGAATGATGCAGAGGAACTCCATCTCACGAGTGTCAGTGACGTCAGTCCGGCTGAGACACTGACTCAAGGAAGGGGAAGACCCGGCGTGACTGGGATGGATCAGCTGAGGGATCGCTCCTTTGCACGCAGTCTGGTCCGATGCTATACCAGTGTTGGTGGATCAGCTCCTTCACATGCAGTACATTCCGATGCTATGGTAGTGTTAGTGGATCGGCTCCATCATATGCAGTACAATCTCATGCTATGGCATATACTATGGGAATGTATAGCTTGCTGGAGAGTTAAGGCTGACACGCTGGAGAGGCTGTGCAGAGCTGTACAACGCTGTCAGAGGTTGCCAGGGGGTGGGAGTCCCAAAATAGATGATTATAACGACTTAGTAAATGATCCAATGATAATGTAAATGTTTAGACTATGACAAAGCACTGGTGCGCGAAACGCGTCGTCAAGGCAACATTTACATTATCATTGGATCATTTACTAAGTCATTATAATTATCTATTTTGGAACTCCCACCCCCTGGCAACCTCTGACAGCGTTGTACAGCTCTGCACAGCCTCTCCAGCGTGTCAGCCTTAACTCTCCAGTAAGCTATATATTGCAATATTATATACCATGCATGGGATTTTACTGCATAAGATGGAACCGATCCACTAACATTGCCATAGCATCAGAATGTACTGTATGCGAAGGAGCTGATCCACCAACACTGGTGTAGCATCGGACCAGACTGCGTGCGAAGGAGCGATCCCTCAGCTGATCCATCCCAGTCACGCCGGGTCTTCCCCTTCCTTGAGTCAGTGTCTCAGCCAGACTGACGTCACTGACACTAGTGAGATGGAGCTCCTCTGCATCATTCCGCCATGTGCGGCTGCAGTGTCCACCCCCTCACACGCTGAATCAGAGGCGGCACGTGGTTGAGCAGGCTCTCCTGGGATTACACCCGAACCCAGCAGTATTACAGACGGCGGAGTCATCTTCCAGCTACTGATCCCCCTCTCCCCCCCTCCATTGCGGGAGAACAGTTTTTGAGAGTTTTTCACTACAACTCCTCGTTGCTCAGTGGACTGCTGGAGATTAAGCCACCCCCTCTTTTCTTATTTCTTATTTGCCATCTCTTTGAATAAACGTATTAATTTTTTAAAAATTTTTTTATGAACTGCGGACTGATTTTTTTTGAGCGCTGGTGTTTTCTGTTTTCTGAGGTTGTGGAGACGCTAGCACAGTGGTCACCTGCTAAAGTTGATGATGTTGGAGACAAGCCCTCAGCCATCCATATGGGACGTTTTCTTTCTAAGATGACTGCAGACGATGATCCAGAGGCCTTTCTGCTAAAGTTTGAACGGACCGCTGATCGGGAAGGTTGGTCTAAAACCCAGTGGGCAGGACTGGTCGCCCCCTTGCTTTCTGGAGAATCGCAGAAGGCCTACTATGATTTGGAGTCAGCAGAAGCGGGAGACTATGAAAAGGTGAAGCGGGAAATCCTGGTGCGACTTGGTGTCACCTTGGCGGTTCAAGCACAGTGGGTCCACAGCTGGTTATTTCGAAATGAGAGGCCCCCAAGATCGCAGATGTTTGACCTAATTCACCTGGTGAGGAAATGGCTACAGCCGGAGTCCCTGTCTGGGCCACAAATAGTGGAGCGTGTGGTCATTGACCGGTTCCTGCGGTCAATACCAATTCCCCTGCAGAAGTGAGTGAGTCAAGGAGACCCCAACTCGGCAGACAACCTGGTGGAACTCGTTGAAAGGTACTTTGCTGCAGAGAGCCTGGTCACCACCCCTACAGCCGCACGGACTTTCCACCCAAAGCCACGGTCTCCCCAGGCAACCGGTAAGAAGGGAAGTGGGTGGTAAGCATGGCAAGGAAATAGAGGGGAGGATTTTTGGTGCCAGGACTGAAGTTTGGCGTCCCAAACAAGGGAAGCCACTGCCTGTCAGCAAACCAAACTGGGGAAACATCAAGTGTTTTCGTTGCCAAGAACTGGGACATTTTGCAGCAAACTGTCCATTGACAGATGAACCAATGCAGTGTGATCTATCTATTAGAAGGCAGTCTATGTTTGCGGCTGTTGCATGCACTGCAGCACCAAATATGGGAAAACACATGTGCCAAATGACTGTTAATAATAAGCCTATTACAGCCTTGCTAGACTCTGGAGCTCTAGTGACTTTGGTTACAGCTGAGATGGTTGAAACTGAATTTTCATGCTAAAAAAGTTGCTGTGATCTGTGTACATGAGGATACCCGGGAGTATCCTATAGCCACTGTTCAGTTTAAAACTGGCTTAGGTACGGTGACCCATCCGGTCGGACTAGTGCCCCACTTGGTGCACGAGGCCATCATTAGTAGGGACTTCCCTAAGTTTTGGGAACTGTGGGATCGTCCCGACCCGGTCGCAGTAGCTGACTCAGTGGTAGAGCCAGAACTTCTGGCCACTACTGACCATGTGGGTTCAGGGGACTCCTCCTCAGGGCTCCCCGGGTGTTCCTTTCTCAGTTATGGCAGGAGAGCTGGAGGAGCCTGAGGAAGTCCCCACAACCAGTAGAGCTGGACAGCCGTCTGCTGAATCTGAGCCTATGTTGGAGTTTGCTGACCTTAATGTGCACAAGGAAAATTTTGGTACCGAGCAGAGAAAAGACCCCACCCTTGCCAGGGCCTGGGAAAATGTAATAGTGATTAATGATGTACCTGTCGAACCAGGGGACAGGCTCTGTTTTCCTTATTTCAGCAGCAATGAGGATTTACTGTATTGTGTATGTAAAGAGAATGATGAAGTGGTTGAACAGTTGATGGTCCCTAAGCCATACAGACGGGTGGTGTTGGAACTTGCCCATGGGCACTTGCTAGGAGGCCATTTAGGGGTTGAGAAAACTACTGAAAGGGTGTTGCGCAGGTTTTACTGGCCCAGGATACAGAAAGATTTTGAGAATTATTGTCAATCCTGTCCTTTGTGTCAGATGTCAGCCCCACTACCCCACTTCCAAAGTCCTTTAGTGCCCCTGCCCATTATTGAAGTGCCTTTGAGAGGATTGCCATGGACCTTGTGGGTCCACTACCCAAGTCTGCCCGGGGCATCAGCATATCCTTGTAATCATGGATTATGCTACCCGTTACCCTGAGGCAGTTCCCTTACGCACCTCATCTGCTAAAAACATTGCCAAAGAGCTGATTATGGTGTTCAGTCGTGTTGGCATCCCTAAAGAAGTCCTTACAGATCAGGGCACCCCATTTATGTCAAGAATAACTAGGGAGCTGTGCAAGTTATTTAAGGTGACGCAGTTGCGAACCTCGGTGTACCATCCTCAAACGGATGGCTTGGTGGAACGCTTCAATAAGACATTAAAGAGCATGTTAAAAAATGTTGTTGACAAGAATGGGAAAAACTGGGACTTCTTGATACCATACTTGATGTTTGCCATCAGGGAGGTTCCCCAGTCCTCTATGGGGTACCCTCCATTTGAGTTGCTTTATGGGAGACACCCTCGGGGACTCTTAGACATAGCCAAAGAAACTTGGGAGGGGTAGCAGACACCCCATAAAAGTGTC
The DNA here is from genome assembly GCF_042186555.1 of Aquarana catesbeiana. NCBI lineage: Eukaryota > Metazoa > Chordata > Amphibia > Anura > Ranidae > Aquarana > Aquarana catesbeiana. The sequence continues at coordinate 262,491,940 of NC_133325.1, read as the reverse complement.
ATTGAGCATATCGCTCAAATGCAGGAGAGGATTGCAGCAATCATGCTGATGGTAAAAGAACACTTACTGCAGACCCTAGCAGCCCAACAGAGGATATACAACAGGGGGGCCCAACTCCGTGTTTTCTCACCTAGTGACAGGGTCCTGGTGTTAGTTCCCACTGTTGAGAGCAAGTTCCTGGCTAAGTGGCAGGGTCCCTTTGAAGTAATTAAAAGAGTTGGGGAGGTCAATTATATGTATATCAACCAGGAAAAAGGAAGCCTGAACAGATTTACCACATAAACCTGTTAAAGCCCTGGAAGGATAGACTGGCGTTAACTGCGAGGCCCCTCCCGGTAACGTCTAAGGGTACTGATCCCTGAGGTCATGATTCCAGACACCCTGTCATATTCTCAAAAACAGGAAGCTAGACAGTTCCTGATAAGGAATAGAGAGAAATTTTCAGAGTTACCTGGCACAACTTCAGCATTTCAGCATGATATTGTTACTGAACCTGGGGTCTGTGTCAAGCTCAAACCGTACCGAATTCCTGAAGCGAGGAGAAAGGACATCAGCGATGAAGTTAAAAGAATGTTGGAGCTAGATGTCATTGAGGAATCCAATAGTGACTGATCTAGCCCCATCGTGTTAGTCCCAAAACTGGATGGCACTTAGAGGTTCTGTAACGACTTCAGGAAGCTTAATACAGTGACAAAGTTTGACACGAACCCAATGCCCAGAGTAGACGAACTTATAGACCGACTTGGCAAGGCTCACTATCTGACCACTTTGGACTTGAAAAAGGGTTATTGGCAAATACCCTTGACTGGTAGCACCAAAGAAAAGACTGCATTTGTGACCCCAGAGGGTTCCTTTCAATATAAAAAATGCCTTTTGGATTGCAAAATGCCCCCACGACATTTCAAAGGGCCATGGACAGGACCCTAAGACACCACCGACAATATGCAGCAGCCTATCTAGATGACATAGTGGTACATAGCACTGACTGGGAATCTCACTTGCTCCGTGTCCAGGCTGTCCTTGATTCCCTCTTCAAAGAAGGTTTTACAGCAAATCCAAAAAAATGTGCCATTGGTGTAGAGGAAGCCAAGTATTTGGGCTACACTATTGGCCATGGTGTCATAAAACCTCAAGTGAGTAAAATAGAAGCCATCCAGGAGTGGCCATGTCCTGCAAACAAGAAGCAGGTCAGGGCCTTTCTTGGCATTGCGGGGTATTATAGAAGATTCATCCCAAATTTTGCAACTACAGCTGCCCCAGTAACAGACCATACAAAAAGGGAAAGACTCTGTAATGGTGAAATGGTCCCCAGTAGCAGAGGAATCTTTCCAAGTCCTGAAGAAGGCTCTTTGTGCACAGCCAGTTTTGTACTCCCCCAATTTTATCCAAAGATTTTTTGGTTCAGACGGATGCGTCTGATGTTGGTATCGGGGCAGTATTATCACAGGTACACAGTGGGGAAGAACACCCTGTGGTGTACCTAAGCAGAAAGGTCAATGACCATGAGCAAAAGTATGCAGTCATTGAAAAAATAATGTTTAGCAATAAAGTGGGCCATGGATGCGCTCAGGTACTATTTGTTAGGACTCCAGTTTGAGTTAATAACTGACCATGCTCCTCTGAAATGGATGGCCCAAAAGAAGGAGACTAATAGACGGGTGAACCGGTGGTTTTTGGCTCTACAGGATTACTCCTTCACTGTAAAACACAGGCCAAGCGTTGAGATGGGGAATGTAGATGCCATCCCGTGTTCACTCCTGTTGGGCCACAGGTGTTCCAACCCTGGGGTTGAAACAAGGGGGAGGATATGTAGCAGAGCATCCCAGAGAGAGCCAGGAAAAGTCCTGTTCGGGGTTTATACATCTCCCATACTCCTCTCGTACACATTCAGGATTCTCTGATCCATGATCCAGTTCGGGTCTTGGTCCTCTTCCCCAGGCTAATTTAAGCTCACCTGAGCAGACAGCCTTTGCTCTCTGCCTGGGAAACACAGACAACGCTGATCTGGGAGAGCAAAAAGGTTGGTAAAAAGCTGTTAAGCAGTTTATGTGGAAACTGACAAGCGGTAGGCTTGCTCAGCCTGGTAGTTAGGGTCTGCATAGTGTATAGTTAGAACCGAGACACGGCTAGGGTTTTGTTTGGCTATTTTGTTCTGTTTTTTTTTTTCTGAACACTGTACAGCACCTCTATAGACTTGTAAATATCACCATTAAACACTTCACTGTTTGTCACTACTTCCCTTGTTCTGGTATCTGTGCCTGAAAGCCTGCTTATCCCAGGAAGCTTTTGTACCTGTTATCTGTCCCCTGGGTTCAATATATATATACATATATATATATATATATATATATATATATATATATATATATATATATATATATATATATGTAGCACCCACCTCATTTAGGTGGGCGCTAAATAGGGTTTAGATAGGTAGATGTTAGGTAAATTTGGCTAGGACCTTACATTTTAGGTCTGGTTGTCTGTTCGGGTGTGGAGGAGTGACAGAATAGAGGGGGGTGTGATCACCTGCACTCTGGTTCAAGTAAGTTCCCCTATCCTTCTGGGATCATGTTCTAGAGGGAGGGCTGGATTTGAGGTCAGAGTGATGGGCAGTTTGTGGAGGCCGTCTTGGTCCAATCATTAATTTGGTTGGGCTGGGGCTGTTATACTACTTAAACTGAGGTCACATGCTTCCAGGGGAGAGAGCTGAAAAGGAGCAGTCATGATGTGAGGAGAGGAGCCGCAGGGTTCAGAGACCCCAGTGCTGGATAGCAGGAGGGGACTTGAAGGCCTGAGGGTTCAGAGACCTCAGTGCTGGATAGTCCATAAGTACAGCAACTATGTGATCTGGAGAGTGGGCCGGACATCCCAGCCTGGGATGCATCTGATCAGGTGGAGCGGGAAGTAGCTGCAAAGAGGACGTAGTAAACTGGGATCAACCTTCTGTGGCAATCATGGACCGTCGATGGGAGAGAGCAAGGGAGTGCAACCCAGCAGTGCTTATTGGTCTGGTACTTTCCTGAACTGACGCCGGGAGGATTATAGAAGTCAGAGATTAGGGTGGTGATGGCCTGGAGCTTCTAAATATCTACAACCCACAGTGTCTTTCAGAGGGGTATTGGTCAGTTCACTATAGGAGAGGACATTGACTATCATCAGGAACCAAGAAGTAAGAGGCAGCTCATATTCCCATAATCAGCATGTAACATACTGCAAGTAAGTCAATTAACAGAAAGGCCTGAACAACACTGCAGCTCCCAAGGGAGTAGTGTGCTAAAATTTTATTTTTTCTAAAATATCTGTCTTTTTTTTGTTTATATAGCAATTTTTTTTTTAAAAATACAGTGATCACCAAATGAAATGTCTCAAGGAAATTATAAAATTTAATTTGGGTACAGTGTTGCATGACTAATTGTCATTCAAAGTGTGACAGCGCTGAAATCTGAAAAATGGCCTGGGCAAGAAGGGGGTGAAACAGTCCGGTCTTAAAGTGGTAAAGGACACCTGAGAAAACATACAGCAGCTGTCATTGCTGACTTCCCTTCTGAAAAATCACTGAATGGTTTCCTAGTCTCTTACCAGAAACATGTGTAAAGATTTTTACCTATCTCTGACTTTCATTGGCTGCATTAGAAAGTCAGCATAAGGTCAAGACTCCTTATACAGTATATATACTTACTCTAGGACAGTTCTCCAGAAAGTATTAAAGCCACTGAACTAACAGTCGGAACTGACAGTCATGCTATTCGCATGTAGCCACATGCGTAGCCACATGTGTTTACTTGTGGATGTCTGAGCCTGGATAAAGCTGACTTTGGCCAGTGAACATCAATAGGTAAATGTGTGGTGTACGGCTACATGTGAACAGTAGTGGCCTCTTTCAGCCTGTCATTAGTTTATATACAGTAGACGGACCTCAGCCGCTATTCGCATGACCCGGTCATTCCACTGCAGAATGCAGTGAACCAGTCGTATTAATTTAAAACAAAAGTGCAGTAATAGAGAACTCCTGACCCACACGCATATATACAGTGCCTTGCAAAAGTATTCACCCCCTTGGCATTTTCCGTGTTTTGTTGCTTCACAACCTGGAATTAACATGGATTGTTTGAGGATTTGCATCATTTATTTACAGAACATGCCCACAACTTTGAAGATTTTTTTTTTTATTGTGAAGCAAACAACAAATAGGACAAAGTAACAGAAAAAGTCAATGTGCATAACTATTCACCCCCCTAAAGTAAATACTTAGTAGAGCCACCTTTTGCGGCTATCACAGCTCCAAGTCACTTTGGATAAGTCTCTATAAGCTTGCCACATCTTACCAGTGGGGTTTTTGCCCATTCCTCCTTGCAAAACTGCTCCAGCTCCTTCAAGTTGGATGATTTGCACTTGTGAACAGCAATCTTTAAGTCTGACCACAGATTTTCTATTGGATTGAGGTCTGGGCTTTGACTAGGCCATTCCAACACATTTACATGTTTCCCCTAAACCACTCAAGTGTTGCTTTAGCAGTGTGTTTGGGGTCATTGTCCTGCTGGAAGGTGAACCTCCGTCCTAGCCTCAAATCACACACAGAGTGGTACAGGTTTTGCTCAAGAATATCCCTGTATTTAGCACCATCCATCTTTTCCTCAACCCTGACCAGTTTCCCAGTCCGGACTGCTGAAAAACATCCCCACAGCATGATGCTGCCACCACCATGTTTCACTGTGGGGATGGTGTTCTTTGGTTGATGTGATGTGTTGAGTTTGCGCCAGACATAGCGTTTTCTTTGATGGCCAAAAAGTTCAATATTAGTCTCATCAGACCAGAGCAGCTTCCTCCATACATTTTGGGAGTCTCCCACATGCCTTTTTGCAAACTTAAAATGTGCCATTTTGTTTTTTGCTGAAAGTAATGACTTTCTTCTGGCCACTCTGCCATAAATCCCAACTCTATGGAGTGTACGGCTTATTGTCGTCCTATGTAAAGATACTCCAGTCTCTTCTCTCCTCCAGGGTTACATTAGGTCTCTGTGCAGCCTCTCTAATTAATGCCCTCCTTGCCTGGTCCGTGAGTTTTGGTGTGTGGCTGTCTCTTGGCAGTTGTGCTGTTATGCCATGTTTTTTATATGTGGTTATGATAGATTTGATGGTGCTCCTAGGGATCATCAAAGATTTGGATATTTTTTTATAACCTAACCCTGACTTGTATTTCTCAACAACATTGTCCCTTACTTGTTTGGAGAGTTCCTTGGTCTTCATGGCAGTGTTTGCTTAGTGGTGCCTCTTGCTTAGGTGTTGCAGCCTCCGGGGCTTTCAAAAAGGTGTGGATATATAATGACAGATCACGTGACACTTAGATTGCACGCAGGTCGACCTCATTTCACTATTTATGTGACTTCTGAAGGTAATTGGTTGCACCAGAGCTTTTTATGGGCTTCATAACAAAGGAGGCAAATACATACGCACAAGCCAATTATCAGTTTTTTATTTTTGAAAAATAGTTTTATGTACATATTTTTCTAATTTTACATAACCAACTTAGACTATTGTGTTCTGATCCATCACATATAATTCAGATAAAAAAAACCATTGAACTAAAGGCTGTAATGTAATAAAATAGGTAAAAAGCCAAGGGGGGGGGGGTGAATACTTTTGCAAGGCACTGTAAGGATGTCTTATCTTCCAATGTCGCATTATATCCTCTGTCCATTGATTGGGCCAATGTACATATCTAAAACTTTTTTGCTATTATTTTACTCTTTTTGTTTATTTTGTTGTGTCTGAATTCTGAGCTGCAAATTCTGCTGTTGTTTACTTACTCCCTTTTCCACCATTACACATCAACACAAACATTCTGTCTTGGATCTCATTGCAGTGAACCTGCTGAAGGTGTGGATGGGATGCAGAAATGATGATGTATTGGAGTGGGAATTAGCTGTTTTGCAAAAGAAACTATTAGGGAGACATTAAACATTTCTGCCATACAGGCATAAAGCATTGACCATGATAGAGAACTGATTGTCTTTGGCTGCAGAACTATCAGCACTAAGGACAGCTCAGAAAATGCCGCTTCTTACCATTCCTCTTATCAAGGTTTGATTAATATTTCATTTAATGCAGTATTAGTTTTTTTCGTTTACATGCATAAAATATTTAGCTCTAAAAACGAATCATGTGATAATTATGAACCATAGAGGATTGACATGGAAAAAAAAAAAAGTAAGTTTGGTTTAGATTGGGACAAGGGCCCATTCACATCAGCTGCGCTATTTTAAAATACGTGCATGCGTGCTGTAATGTGGTGTGTTTTTTTTTACTTTTGTTTTAAACTTTATTAAACCCTACAATCCATATAATTCAATGTGTGACAGCTTGTGATGCGTTATAGTGCATCACAATTTATTGCGTAAAACTGGAATAGGTAGTGATTTTTTTCAGCATGAACTTCAGTGTGAACCAAATAAATAGGACATAATTTGTAAATTGAGATTGAGTTAGCCAACACAGTCCAGCAAAGCCCAACAAATCTGCTACATAATCTACATAATATTAAACTGCATTTTAATACTTTTGATAGGTAAATAGTACATTTATGTAGATTTGTGCATTAGCTACTTGCCGACCACCAGCCGCAGTTGTACTGAGGCAGGTTGGCACGGCTGCGCGTATCGCCGCCATTGTACATCGTCTCTTTAATAAGACTGTAGCAGGCATGAGCACACGACCAGGGTTGCCCGCGCCGCATCCCAGAGACAATGCGCGTGGCCAATGGCCGCGATGTTCACCGGCCATCCGCAAATACTCCTCACAGAGCCAGAACGGGGATCTGTCAATGTAAACAGACAGATCCCCATTCTTTAAGGGAAGTAGAGAGAGATCTTCTGTTCCTAGTGATCATGAACAGCGATCTACCTCTACTCCCTGTCAGAACACTCCCCCACAGTTAGAAACACCTCCCTAGGAAAGACTTAACCCCTTGATCGCCCCCTAGTGTTAACCCCTTCCCTGCCAGTGACATTTATACAGTAATTAGTGGCTATTTTTAGCTCTGATCCCTGTATAAATGGTCCCAAAAAAGTGTCCAATCTGTCCGCTGCAATGTCGCAGTCCCGCTAAAAATCGCAGATCACCGCCATTAGTAGTAGAAAAAAAAATAATAATAATAAAAATGCCATAAATCTATCCCCTATTTTGTAGACACTATAACTTTTGCGCAAACCAATCAATATACTTTTTACCAATAATATGTAGAACAATAAATATTGGCCTAAACTGATGAAGAAATTTGTTTTTTTTTAATTGGGATATTTATTATAGCAAAAAGTAAAAAAATATAGCTTTTTTTTAAATTGTCAGTTTCTTTTTGTTCATAGCGCAAAAAATAAAAACTGCAGAGGTGATCAAATACTACCAAAAGAAAGCTCTATTAGTGGCAAAAAAAGGACATCAATTTTATTTCAGTACAATGTCACACGACCATGCAATTGTCAGTTAAAGCGAATCAATGCCGTATTGCAAAAAATAGCCTGGTCATTACGGGGGAAATCCTTCCAGTCCTTAAGTGGTTAAAATAAAATAAAAATTATGGAGGAACAAGGGGCTATTTGTATCCACAGGTTCAACACTCTACGTCAGTTGACACGAAAGCTGAATTCACACATTGTGCATTGACAGGCCGTTTACTGCACTGTAAAACTCCTGTCACCGCAAGGACACATAGAAAATAATTGATTTCTATAGATCCCATTCGCACTGCAATGCAGCCTGGAGCTACGATGCTGCATACTGCGATAACATGCAGAAATGCTGCAATTTATCGCAGTGCACTGAACAGTACAGAACCGCATTGCGCTGCTGTACAGTGACATGAATAAAATGTACTTTTGTACACTTTAAATAAAGTCTGTACAAAAAAAAAAGGGAGCAGTGTGATGTGCTAAATAGCGTACCACACTGCCCCCTATCAGAGAGATAAACAGCTCTGGCAGGTGTCCGTCCTATTGTGAATTCACCTGAACAGCACACTTTCTGTATAAAAACTAATACAGACTCAAGAGAGGGAGACATTGCCCCTGTACCAAGCATAATAAAACCTCATTAAATGTGGAGTTTAGTTTATGGCACCAGATCACAACAAGGCTGGGGTAAAACTGAGGATAGTACAAAGACAAGGCAACTGAATTGATAAGGGGCACAGAGGACCTCGGCTATGAGGAAATACTAAACTGAATGTATTCTTCCTTTACAAAGAGGCAATTAAGGCAAATGGTTCATATAATAAACCTGGTGCATAATGTTTTTCACCTTAAGGTCATTGCATGACAAGGGGTCACTCTTTGCACCTGGAGGAGGCTTTGTCTTTGCATATGGAAAGGGTTTTTTACACTAAGAGCTGTGAAAATGTGAAATAGAATTCCTCAGGAGCAATTTCTACCCAGCTGAGTAGATTGTTTTCAAAAAGCTGGATGTTAACTGGCCATTAATATTTATAAGGAATAACACCATAGATTGTTGACCTAAGGAGTATCTAATTGCCCTAGGGGATCGGCAAGGATTTTTTTTCCTATTGCCACAAGTTGAACCAAACTTTTAAAGGGTTTTTCCTGCCTCTGTACAGTATACACTGCGGTTTAAGGTATCCGAGGACACAGGTTTTTCATTTACCTATTTTATTCTTTTGGTAGACCTCAATTGACGTGTCTAATTTCATCTTCACTATATATTTTTTTTTTATTACATTGTGGGAATAATGATGAAACCAGGAGGTAACAAAAGTACACCTAAAATGTACTTAGTTGGTTTAGCTATTTTCCATATAAAGTTACATAGTTGGCAAGATGGAATAAAGACTAGTCCATCCAGTTCAACCCTTGTGTGTTGTTTGTGTTTATGTCACTACCATATTACAGAAAATGAATACGATTGTGGATTCAAAATGTATTTATTATGGTTATTCCACAATTTCACAATCTCATATCTTATAAATGTGTAGTTCTGGGGTTCCTTGTATCTGTGCTGTCTGACAGGGAATGTTGGGACTTAATAGTTCCAAAAACGATTGGAGATCCACTACTACTGTATATAAAAAATATTAAAAGCAGCAGTGAACAACTTGTATTCATCTCCTAAAACTGCTCAAGACATTCAGGGTTAAGTAAGTAAGTGGGATTGATTTACCATACTTAAATAATATGTAAGTGGGGTTTATTTACTAAAAGAATAAAGCATGTTCACTATGCAATGATAATGTTCACTTTGTGATTGAGGCGAAGCTAAATGAAAATTCACTTTGTAAATTTTACCCAATCATGTGCAAGTACAATTTGAAAAAGAGCACACGTTGGAAGATTAAAGACAGCACAGCTTTTTACTTTGCAAATTGAACATGCTCTACTCCTTAAGTAAGGCAGGCCATAGATGGTGCATTTCTTTCCTGCAACCAAGGGGGGGAATCCAGCAGACTTGTTGTACCCAAGTGGATCAATCAACTTGGTACATTCAGCCTGCCCACTATTGGTTTAAATCTCGGCTGCTTTCTGCTGAACCAGCTGAGATTTGAACCATGTATGGCTGGCCTTAGTAAGCTACTGTTGCAGAGAGCAATACCATCCAAATAGAACATAGCTTACTTTTCCTCCCACTTTTGTCTTTCTCCCCTGTGTTGATGTTTAATATTTTATTTTTTTGTGTACAATTGAGGAGAGAGAAGTCCAGCCACCAGACCGCACTTACCAGGTAGGTAGCAAGTGTACACTGCAGTATGCCTGTAGCCAATCTCTGGGATAATTAAATATGCTTTTTTGCAGTGGGGCTGTCCCCACACTGCAGGGGTAAATGCTCATTTAGGTCTAGAGGCCACAAAAAGCCAATACTCTGCTCCACCAACACCTGGCTCTCTCCTCTACTCCCCTATGCTCCAGCAATGGTCTGTTCCCCCACCTTTGCATTTCTAATGTAGGGCTATGGGCTTTGCACTGGTCTTGATTATGCAAGAGGACCTGTGACCACTGAAGCATAGGGGAGCAGAGACTGTGGGGACCAGGCCAGCAGTGTGGGGGGGATCCCGTAGGAGTGGAGGATCGGGTAAGTAAAACTGAATTCTGGGCCCCCCCAGACCTAAATGAGCATTTATGCTTTGCAGTGTGAGAGCAACCCTATGCAAAGAAACATTTTTGCTTTCCCTGGAGTTCAGCTTTAAACCAGCAGATGATAGGAACACGCACCTAAAAAAGATTGTGACAGGCCTAAAGTGTAAGTTGTTGCACAAAATAGCTATATGATTGAACAACCGGTGGCTGCTTATGGAAATTGAGTGGCAGCTGCCTATGGATCAAATTGATGCATTTGCTCTTTGAATGTTTGTTGTATCCACATCACTGAAAGCTTAATGCAGCTAGGCTCTAAGAATACGGACCACAAAGTGCTGATGTTAAAAGTAATTTGTTAAGATAAAGGTTTAGCCACACAAGACTAAAAGCAGCCATTAGTCATGCATTCCTTAATCTCTATTAACTAACAGAAGCCATTAGCAAGTGCATGAATTTTACAGTTCCCATCGGACTCTCTTGTAACCATCTTGACTTCTACAGCAAAATGATTCTGTTTGGCCCAACTTCACCTGACCTGAATGTCTGCAAATTATCATTTGGTAGATATATCAAAGGACAAACTAACTAATGTCTGTCTGGAAAAAAAGGTTATTATAATAAAAATGTTTTAGCTCAGAAACATATATGGCTAAAGTTTTCTTTTTGTGCTATTGGCCTTTTTATGACAAAAATGTGATCAGTAAAACTATAACTTTACAGCAAATTTTTAAAAATTCAACATATTTTTTTATTTGTAATTTGTGAATGGAGAAACCTCTTTTGCCTATGGGTTTAGAACCCTGTGCTTCCATGAGAAAAACCTTTACACATTAAACCAAAATGATACATTTTTCTTTTATACACTTTTATAGATTCATACCAAAACTTGGAGATGTGTGCAGGTGTCTCCTACCCCTGACCAAGGTGGTCTCTCTGCTCTATCCCCACTATTGGATTGCACTGAGGTATTTTTGCTCTAATATGAGACTCAAACTTTTCCAGATGTAGCTATATACTTTCTATATACACAAACAATACCGCTTTTTAAAAAAAAAAAAAAATTATTCTCTTTTTTTCTTTGTTTAGGCTGTGCATTTTGGAGCATTTTTCTATAAAGACTCTGAAATTTATTTTGATGTATGCACCTCCTCTTGCTGCCCTATTGTGGGACTTGTGTGGATACCTGGCGGCCTACTCGTTACACCTGTGTCCATGTGACATTTTTGGTGCAGGTCTGCAATGCCGTTTTTGCCCCCGATCCAGCAGTGTAACTACTTGATGACCATTTAGGGTATGCCTTCACGCTAATTCCATGCTGTATGTTCTGCTATGTAAATAAATTTTGTGTCATTATTGTTTCTCATTCATGTACTTCTCATTCATGTATTTTTATACAGTGTAATTCCTTCTTGACTTTTTGCCCCTGACAAAGGGACGTTTGTGTCCTGAAACACGTTGGGTTGTCTGGACTCTATGGGAATTCATCATTCTGTGTCATCATTATTTTAGTGGTTTGATAATCTTATTTAATAAAATTAGTACTTTTGTATTTTTGCATATTTGTTGCCGTTAAAGTCCCAGTCCTTTTTTGGGGGGTAACTCTTTCTCTATACTGACTACACAAGGGATGTTGGCAACCCTGAGTGGTATGGTTGGATGTTCTCTCTCTTTCATATATGAATAGGGTAGCAAATACCCACAAACTTCCTCCCACTGTTCATCCAATCCACTCCACGCATTTATGGTTGTTTTCAATTCATTTGAATTATTTGTTAAATCTTTTGGATATATAGTTTATGGTCTTTGCGTTATAGGGCTTCTAACCCAGTTTGGTCATGTTTCAAGGTAAAGAGTGGGAGGCCCTTATGGCTAATTACTCTAAAAATCATGACAAGGGTGAGGCAATTCAATCTGAATTGTCATCTTTGTGGTCAACTGGGTAAACTGGTTGAGAAGAAAGCAACCCTTTTTTGGCACATGGAAAATTTTGAAAAATACATCAGAAATGATAATAATCCCTATGGTCTGCGCATAAAAATTTTCCCATTGATTGAGAATATCAGCCCTGAATTTCAAAACCAAATGGGAAAATAATTTACAACTATGCACACACAACATGATGCAGTTGTTAATTGAGGAATACAGGACACGCACCCGTACACTAAAGATATTGATCACATTTATAGCAAGCTACAATCTTTTAAAAACCTTCCTGCATTTAAGGAACATGAGAAGAGGATCAAAAATCATTTCAATCAGGTCACGGTTGACATCCTTAGGAAGAAAGAAAATAAATTTTGGCGTGATAAATTTATACAAATGGCAACAGAATAGCAATCCCGTAGGATTTAGATCCAAGGGACTAAACAAATCTATAGCTGAGAGGGGTTCCAAATCCTCTATTAACTCTTCTGTTTCTTCCTCCTCTCGCAACTGTAGCAGGCCTAGACAAAAACAAGCAAAGCGTCCTCTATCTGGCAATGACCCCAATATGCAGAAAAAACAAATCACGGACATGGTTTCTTCTTCCATTCTATCTATATCTGAGCTGTCGGGTAACTATACCAAAACTGACACACAAGGTGATATCTCTGCTTCTCTCTCTGGTACTGTAGGTGGAGGTCCTGTTTCTTCTCAGCACGCTGGTATAACTTTGACTCTAAACAACAGGGACACTGCTATTGGCTGGGAGCGGGAAAGTGAGTTTTTTCCACAGGACCCAACTCGGCCCCAAAAACCTAGAAAAGACACCATTTAATGACCATCAAATGGATGACAATATGGACATTATTAATCTGTCTAATCATGTACTCTCCAATAAGGAGAGACGGCTTCTTTCAAAGGGTCTAAGTTTTTGCCCTGATTCTAACCTGGATTCCTTTGAGGCGATCAAGGATGTTAACTTATTTGCAAGGAAAGTACTTCTTAAAAGTCTTTATTCTAAGGAGAAAAAGAAAGATAACATTGTACAACATGATAAGGACTTGGATGACCTGCTGTCCCTACTGGACGAGCAGGACTCCTTGGATTTAATCGATACCTTAGACTTAGATGTGCTTTTACAAGAACATACCACCATGGAGACACCTCCTTCCCGTCCAATCAAATTGAGGAACAAATCGGAAAAAATTTCCCCCCTTCAACTCTAACCCAAACCTGGCGACTTTTGTTGCTTTGGTAACAACAGAGATTAAAAAGTTAAAAACCCATAAAACATCGGGGAATCTGACTCAACTGGAGAAACTGGCTCTTGAAAATTTAAAGAAATGTTACTCCCTTACAATTAAACCCTCTGATAAAGGGGGTAACATTGTAATAATGTCCAACGACCAGTACAGAACGAAGTGCAACCAAATTCTATCCAATAAAGATTGGTATAAACCAATCTCAAGAGCCAGTATCTCTAAATTTGAGGTCAAATTCTATGCACTAATTGATGGTGCCTTTGCACAGGGGATTGTAGATCAAGATACTTGGGAATTCTTATAGACAAAATATCCAAAGATTCCTACGTTTTATTGTCTACCCAAGGTCCACAAGGACCTAGTGTCCCCGCCTGGTAGACCCATTGTCTCTGGCAATGGGGCGATTACGGAAAATTTGAGCACGTATTTAGACACCCACTTGGGACCCTTTGTGGTGAAGCTACCCTCCTATGTATGTGACACTATACATCTTTTACAGAACCTGGAAGGCCTCTATACATCCCAACATGCTTTATTGGTAGACATTGATATAGAGGCTCTATATATAGGCTCTCTATACTTCGATCCCTCACTATTTGGGATTGACGTTCATCAGACACGATCACGATCATATAGAGATGACAAGAAGTTGCATGAATTTATTATTATGGCTTTGGAATTCATATTATTCCACAATGTTTTTTCCTTTGATGGCTCCCACTTCCTCCAGGTGCAGGGGGTAGTGATGGGGACTGCTTGTGCCCCATCTTACACCAACCTGTACCTGGGGGAGTGGGAGCAGTCATTTTTGACCGATGAATCCTACAAGCCCCTGCTGCATCATACAGCGGCTTGGTTCCACTACATTCATGTTATCTTTCTGCTGTGGGAGGGCTCTGTGATCGAACTGCAGGACTGTATTTCCGCCATGAATAAAAATTAATTTAACCTGAAATTCACTGTAATGTTTAGTGAAACCAGCATCACTTTTTTGGATGTCACTATAAAAATCACGACGGCAGTCTCTCCAGTGGACTCTACTGAAAATCTACGGCGGGGAAAACAGTATTACACTCTTCCAGCCTACATCCCCAGCCTCTCCTAGGTTCAATTCCATAAAGCCAATATCTCAGGCTGAAATGAAACTGTTCAAGTCAGGAATGTTTCATTCGAGAGGCTGGTGCTTTGAGGGATAGGTTGTTACTGCGCAGTTACTCTCGTACATGTTTGAAAAGGGCCTTCAAACATGCCAATGGACGGTCTAGACGAGAGCTTCTATTTGGCACCAGGACCAAAATAAATGACCCACAAGTCATCAGAATAATTACCAAATACAATACAACTTGCTACTGGGGTTAATATATGTTCAATGCTATATACTCTTTTCACAGAATTGTTATATGCATCAGCTCCTGATGAGGTGGTATTATTCCCCGAAACGCGTAGAGCTTGCAAAGATACACACCCCAATGACAAACATCTGTGAGGACACTCATTCCTTTTTAAAGTTTTATATGTATTTGTACATGGAGCAACAACGGGAATGTTATTATATACTGTCTACCACTTTTGTTTAATGATTTTTTATTGTTGTTGAGTTTCTGTATTATTCTCATTGCAACACCTATTTTTGACTGTATGTTGTCATGCTTATGGTTGGTCAATAAATGATCTTTTATACATCCAGTTCCAAGTCCCAAACTGCCCCCCCTTTTCCCTACCAAATACAATAATCAACACAACGCAGTTAGGCAGATTATTGGCAGGTTCGGGTATCTTCTACGCAGAGACCCACTATTGAGTCCCCATGTATCTGTGAGTCCAGCTATTACCTATCGAAGGGCCACCTCACTGAAGGACATATTGGTCCTAAGTGAATTTGTAGGGGAGTTCCGTAAGGACCCCTGCAAAGAGGTTGGGGTTGGAGGTTGGAGGTTGGCGGCTGCTCCATATGCCAGTACATGAATACCAGGCAGGATGTCATACTCCCGAATGGATGGCCATATAGACCACACCATTTCTTCAATTGCAAAACTGAGTGGGTGGTGTACCTTCTGACATGTCAATGCCACCAATTTTATGTTGGCAAAACTAAGTTGAAATTTTACATCAGAGCATCGAGACATGTAACCTCAATAAAGACTGCCAGTCCCATGCTCCCATTAGGAAGGCATGTTACTGACAAACATCAGGGCAAATTTCCCAAAATTCAATTTCTTATTTTAATTAGGGTTCATCCGAGTCCGAGGGGTGGAGACTGGAACAAGATCCTTCTCCAACGGGATGCTCGTTGGATTGCAGACCTTGGGGCCACCTCACCCCCATGAACCACCACCACCTCACTCAATGAACATCTTAGTTTTAGACCTTTCCTTGAGGGCTTCTCTTTGGGTGGTTGTGAGAGGGAATGATGGGGTGGTTGATCATTTATCTATTTTTTCACCACCCCCCTCTCTCCCCCTCAGGTTGGCTGATCCCCTATCATGTTATGTGGACATAGGGTTGCTATATTTGCTTTATTTCATTTATTTTATTGTACTTTTATTTTTTATTTTTCAATTTGACAAATTATGTAACATATTGTTAACATTTTGTGTCTTCTAATCTGATGTATATATTGATGTGCTAATTGTATAATGTTTAATGGGGTCTCTCATGTACCTCAGGTGGGTTTCACATGGATTGGTGAACTGGCATCGTGGACCTTTGCACCCCTTTGTGGACCCCCATTTATCTTACCCGGCACACGGGGGCCCCCATGTCTTTTATGTGGAGGCTTCTGTCTGCGGCCTAGCTTGCGGCTTTGCGTCTTTGGCCCCTTTTTTCTTGGTGCCTGGCGCTTTGTCTGTTGCCATGGGCCGTTTTTTGCGTCGGTGGGTGGTACCTGCAAGGCGCTGTTTTCACAGAGCGTTTCCCTCGGGAGCCCGCTGTGTGGGGAACGCTCTTGCAGATGCTGCCCAGGTTCCATATGGTGGCAATTCTTGGTGCACATCTAGGAGCTGGGATGGCCCTTTGTGTATGGTCGCGTGCCACGGTCCCGTTCTCAGCCCCCCTTTGTTTTTTCTCTTTCCCATATTTCTTCACTGTTGGCTCCTTTGCCCCAGCAACCGTCATGCCTATTCTTTTTGACTAACTCTCGCGCTTGCGCTGTTAGGACTCCTTGATTCGGCCCTGGACTGTGCGGCATCGCGCCTCGTTGCTGTGGTGACGCAACGCTCATGACGTCATCAGGTACGAACGTCCGGGGTGGCCTCGCCCCCATTGCTGCGGTGACTGGATGCGCGCTGACATCATCACATGCCGCACCTGTCATCGCACATAAAGCCGGCATCAGCTGTGTACGCTCTGTCACCGCTGATGTTGGTGGGAGCCTATATGCCGTGAGTCATCTTTGACACAACTCTTCAAGGTATGCTGGGTTAGAATGAATTAGCCTCTAAATTGTTTATCACTTCATTCTAGTCCATGTAATGCCGCGCACACACGACCGGACTTTCTGGCAGAAAAGGTCTGACGGAATCATTTCATCGGATATTCCGATCGTGTGTGGGCTTCATCGGACTTTTTCTTTTGAAAATTCTGATGGACCTAGAAGTAGAACACGTTTTAAATCTTTCCGACTGAATCAATTCCTATCGGGAAAACCGTTCGTCTGTATGCTATTGGTTACTGGCTATTTAAGCTATTTAAAACCGCTCGTCTGTAAGCTATTGGCTACTGGCTATTTAAGTCCTTTTTCTAGTCCCATCGTACATGTTGTACGTCACCGCATTCTAAACGATCGGACTTTGGTGTGATCGTGTGTACGCAAGTCCGTTTCAGCGGTACTCCGTTGGAACTCCGTCAGAAAAACCATCAAAGTTTATTCTGATGGAAAAAACGGTGTGTGTACGCGGCATAAGACTACTACTGTATGTCCAAAGGGTAACAATACAAACTGCATTGTCACCTTGTTAAAGGAAGTGGAAAATGAATGGATCTATTGGCAGGATCAATAGAAAAAAAGGCGGTGTTAACTACTTGCCACTCGGTCACAGTAGATGTGCTGTGACCGAGTGTCAGCTGCAGGTTCAGCAACATGAAATAAACGTTGCTAGTCTGTTTCTGAGTTTAGGGCGTGAATGCGCGCCCCCCCGTTGACCTGCGCTGTTGTTGGACACAACACAATTTTATCAGCAGGACCCACTGATCAGCTGTGTCCCATCACAAACACACATGACTCACACACAAGCGGTCTAGCTGCAGGGAGGAAAAAAACAGCCAGATCTGTTAGTAAAAGCAGCACATATTACACCTGTTAGCCACACAGTTAACCCCTGGAATGCCCCAAGATGTTAAAGGGGTTGTAAACCCTTGTGTTTTTTCACCTTAATGTATCCTATGCATTAAGGTGAAAAAACTTCTGGCAGTCACTGGCCCCCCAGCTCCCCGTTCTACTTACCTGAGCCCTGGAATTCACTTGGCGGAGGCGCGTTGTCCCTCTCTGCACGGGGTTCCGGCTCTTGATTGGATAGATTGATAGCAGTGCAGTCATTGGCTCCCGCTGCTGTCAATCAAATCCAATGACGCGGGGCCGAGTCTGGTATTCAAGTCTATGGACGCAAATGCTGGACTAAGGAGCACGCCTGCAATGTAACCCCCAGGAAAGTGATTCTCCTAGGGGGTTATCTGATGTGGGGAGGAGCTGCGAGAGCCGTCGGGGGACCCCAGAAGTCAATGATCGGGGTCACTCTGTTCAAAACGAGCTGCTCAGTGGAGGTAAGTATGGCATGTTTGTTATTTAAAAAAAAAAATAACAATCACTTTAACTCTTTCCCAGCCAATGTCATTAGTACACTGACAGAGTACAGTATTATCACTGATCACTGTATTAGTGTCTCTATTGATGTCAGTGTCAGTTATTTAGTGTACCCCCCATCGAGGGACTGTTAGCACCAGATTTCCCACCACACTATCACAGTCCCATTATAAGTCGCTGATCACCCCTATTACCAGTATAGCATCTATAGCTGTGTAAATTCCAGTATATATACCATAGTTTGTAGACGCTATAAATTTTATACAAACCAATTAACATACACTTATTGGGATTTTTACCAAAGACATGTAGCAGAATACATTTTGGCATAAATGTATGAAGAAATTAGATTTTTTTAAAATGTTTTATTGGATATGTTTGATTAACAGAAAGCAGAAAATATTGGTTGTTTTTTTTTCAAACCTTTCTGTCTTTTTTCATTTATATAATCAAAATATTATATAGATATAAATTTAATTTGGGTACAATGTTGCATAACCATGCAATTGTTCGTTAAAGTAGCACAGTGCTAAATAGCAAAATATACCCTGGTCATGAAGGGGGTAAAACCTTCTGTAGGTCAAGTAGTTAATGCTAGTGGCAGACTGCATTATATATGTTATTTTTCATTTTGCACAGAGTTTTACTTTAAAGTGAAACTATATCTAGATTTCAAGTGATCCTATTAAGAAAAATTCTAAATGAAAATGTTAATAACTTAAAGCTGCCAGGCTGCCGGACTGGATTCAAGTTATTGCAGTGGCAGTTGTTACACGTTTACTGTATGTCATTTATTTCTACAAAATTTCAAAGGAAGACCCACTGGGAATGTGAATACAGGTCTGCTCTAAAGTGGTCATACAAAATGTTCTGAGAAAATGCACGTGAAATAGAAACTACTACTCCACATGTAATGCCGGCCTAATGTCACCATTACTCAAATTTAGCTGTGTAACAAAATCACTCAACAATGTGCTTACAATGTTGACATACTGTCAGCTGAAATATTTTCATCTTCAATTCAGTTGGTTCATATGAAAGGACAGAATGCTTTAGACTGACTGGAGAAGGATGAAGACATTGATGGTTTTTCCAAGAACTGTACAATGTTAGTGCCTCCGCTCATTCACTGTCATGCTGAGACGAAAAAATGTTATACTGTATATACTTTACTTGTCTTCAGAATTATGTTATATTCTTGCCACTGCGCTGAGCATTTTGTGAGGCTTTCATTGAACAGAATATAGCAGTATGTATCTAAAGTTGTTCATCTGTTCCTGTTACAAGCATATTTATTGCAAGCTAGAGAATGGCTTAACATTGGAGAAACACATTTAGCCACTAATATGTGAAAATATAAGGAGCCATTATAGTATCTAAAGAACAGAGAAATCTAAGCTACATTTGTATTTCCTTCATCTTAAGATTTTAAAATGCAATAAAATATTTATTTTCAGATTTTACATTTTGTTTGCATATAGCGAAGGTCAACCAGAACATCTTCTGAAATGTTGGGAAAGTCATTAGCTTGACTGAACCACCCTTGACACCCTAATCTGGTACTAGAGCCTAGAAAAACTCCCAGCAATTCTGGGTATGGGGCACATTGATACTGATACTTTAGCAGTCAGTCTCCAGGCCCCAGCATAGTCACACCAGGCGTGCATAGCCCTTTGCTAAGTTGTTATCTGCATAAACACGTTAAAGTGGTTGTTAAGCCACTCTGACCTCTTTATACTATCCACGCTGTCTCCTAATGCTGTGTACCCCTGTGTGTATGTGATTTATAAAAAAAAAATGATGTCTATACCTTATTACAGAGCGCCTCTAGGAGCTCACATGACCAGCCACCTCTCTCCTCTCCCCGTCTGACAGCTGCAGAGGAAGGGGCCAGGATTTCCCAGCTGATGTCAGCCTAGAGGAGAAGAGAGGCGGCCAGTCATGTGAGCGCCGAGCGGCACTCTGAAAGCAGGTATAGATGGCATTTTTTATAAATTACACACACAGGGGCACATAGCATTAGGAGACAGAGCGGATAGTATAAAAATGAAGATGTTATTTCAGCAGCAGGAGGGGGGGCGGGAACTGTCACTAGCTGACAGGTAGGGAAGAGGAGGACAGGGTAGAGAAAGCAGATGACAGAGGCAAGTAAACGGACCACGGTGTCAGGGCTCAGCAGCCATGATGGACCGTGATCAGTTTACAGGGGAGTGGGTAGAAACTGGCAGGATCAGCAAGGTTTAACAAGGGGCAAAATTACACAGCACAAGCACTGTGCTGTATAACATGCTTTAAAGGGACAGGGTCTATTTTTTTAGGGTAACAAACGTTTTAAGAGCAGCAGCCTTAGGGTGATTGATGCTAAATTTGTGGGCTAGCTTACCAACGGGTACTAGCACATTTCTGCAGATGCTGCCATCTGATCAATGATAGGGAACACCTTCCATATAGTTTACATTTTTGCCCTACTGCTACTGTTTCCTTCAAGATAGGCAAGATGAGGTCTGTTATCTACTCTCTCCCTATTTTTTCCTGCCATTTCCTGTATATATATATATATATATATATATATATATATATATATATGTATAATTAGATTTTTATACATTTCTGATGTAATATATCATGATTTATAATATATTTATTATTGGAATGTGATGGTAAAAACTATTTTCTACTTGTATACAGTGTATATAATTGCATTGGTTTTCATGGGTTCTGCCTTGATGCTGGCTTCTGCCCATGCCCTGGAGGTTAAATTAGAGGTGTTGTCAGTACCGTCCATATCTCGGGGAGCCTATACTGTTCCTTGCAATTGTGGTGGTTTGATCAGAATGGACGGGGAACTGGTAAGTGTGTACACTCCTTTCAAGCCTGCTCACATCTGACCCTGGCTGTATTTTGCCCCTCTTCAACCCTGCAGTGAGGAGAGGAGTGTTGGCAGCATCTTGTAGTGTGCAGGATAACATCAACACATGGTTCATCCGTGCCAGATGTAACATTATCACAACCTAGAAATTACAGGAAATACAGGAAGAAGTTGTTTCCCCCTCTTCCTTTCTGGACTCAATTTTGGCTTCTTGCACACCTGAGATGCTAACATCCCCCCCTCCCCTATCTGGAAATACTTATAAGGGATTGAAACACTGTGTATCTTTGCTTTCTAATATTTGGAACCACTGCTACATTATTGAACACCCCTTATCCATGGGCCCTACACAGATACACCATTCCTTGTCCTATTAGTATTGAAGTTGACAGAACTGTTGTATTCACTGCATAGTATACTTAGATATTTGTTTTTTTATATGATTCAAATTCTGGTGGATATACAGTATGTATTTTGTATGTTATGATGTTGTATTTCCAACTGACAACACCTTAAATAAAATTGTTTAGAAATTACTTAGATATTGATTTATTATTTGGCTTTATTTTAAATTATTGCATATATACCTGTACTCCCTATGGGCTTGGGCAGTACCTGGTAGAAAAACTTACAGGGCATGGACCTTTGGTTTTAATAGATATGACAAATCATGTACAAACTTTGTAAGTGTGACTATAAAAATAAAGAAGCACTTTTTTTATTTGCACTAACACCTACATTTTCAGGACAAGCTTTCAGGGTATGCCCCCTTCTTCAAGGTCTAAGCAGTACGGATAGTGATTTCGAAAACTGATGTTCACATTTAGTCCATTATCAAAAGTTTTCCTTTCCTCAGTGGTTTTAAAGTTCCTTTTAAGAACCAAAACATTCATGTCTTCCATAATGTGGCCTGGTTGTGAGAAATAATGTCCCGCAGATGTGCAGAAATCATCTTTCTTATGTTCCTTATGTGTCTGTGCAAATTCTTAAATTTTTTGGACTTTCTGTCCTGTTTTTCCAACATAATATCCTTTGTCACATTTTTGCATTGGGTGAGATACACAACATTACAGGAGGTACAGCCGTATGATCCTGTAGTACTGAAGGTCCCTTTTGTGCGTGTAACACTTTTTGATGGATTGATTTAACTTGCTGGTTGAACAAAAAAAAAATGATTCATGTATGGCCAGCCTAAGGCTACAGTCTCAGAAAGAAGTGTAGACTTGCAGTATTAGAGAATCGATGCACTTAGCATGAATATGCTTCCCTAGTGGCACTATATCTCAAAAGACTTTTGAAAAGTCTGTGGATGCACTTTGGCTCTTAAAAATATTGTCATCTGAGAAGAATTCCTCTTTGAATCTACTCTGTGTTTAAATGGCAAACATTCTATAACCTATTTGTAAAGGTTTGTTTAAAAACAAAATAAAAAATAACACATGTTATACTTACCTGCTCTGTGCAAGGGTTTTGCACAGAGAGGTCCTGATCCTCCTCCTCTGCGGTCCCCCAGTGGCATTCCTGGCACTTCCTCTTCTCAAGTTCCTCCACGGAGACCAGCATTCCCCGGGGGCACTTGTGCGGGCATGCTCCCGTCCTGCTTCTGTGTCCATTGATGCAGACAGTAGGACTCGGCCCGCCCCCGGCTCCCGTGTCACTGGCTTTGATTGACAGCAGTGGGAGCCAATGCTCCTGCTGCTATCAATCCAGCCAATGAGGTCCCAAGACAGCGGCTGGAGCTGCTCTGCTCGTTCTTGTCCCTGGAACGATCGGGTTCATGTAAGTAAAAGGAGCCTCTGGGAGGCTACTGCACTACAAAAGGTTTTTCCACCTTAATTTATAAAAATGCATTAAATTGAAAAACCTTGAGGGTTTACAACCCCTTTAAGGGCTACCACTATACAGGATGTTGCTGCATATAAGGCTTGTCCCTAAGTGTAACATGGTTCATAAATTGAGAATAAAGCCCTGCACACACGGTCGGACATTGATCGGACATTCCGACAACAAAATCCATGGATTTTTTCCGACGGATGTTGGCTCAAACTTGTCTTGCATACACACGGTCACACAAAGTTGTTGGAAAATCCGATAGTTCTGAACGCGGTGACGTAAAACACGTACGTCGGGACTATAAACGGGGCAGTAGCCAATAGCTTTCATCTCTTAATTTATTCTGAGCATGCGTGGCACTTTGTGCGTCGGATTTGTGTACACAGGATCGGAATTTCCGACAACGGATTTTGTTGTCGGAAAATTTTATAGCCTGCTCTCCAACTTTGTGTGTCGGAAATTCCGATGGAAAATGTGTGATGGAGCCTACACACGGTCGGAATTTCCGACAACAAGGTCCTATCACACATTTTCCGTCTGAAAATCCGACCGTGTGTACAGGGCATAAATGTAACATGTAACTAAAAAGGTTGAATAGATTGAAAAGAGATCCATCACATTGTTCTAGTATGACTTTGTTAATTAACATTTAAAAACATATTACTTAAAAAATATAAAAGTTTATATAAAAAAGTTATCTTTATTTTATTTTTTTTTAAAACGTGGGCAAATTAAGCTTTAATTAAATGAGTTAAAAAAAGAAGTCTTTCATTACAGCTGAATATCGTATCAGCAAAAATCTATGACTTTCATCTATGTGAACCAAATATGACAGTATCATGAAAAGCATTACATTTCTTTTTGTGATTAGACATTCAAACCCAACATGTGGTCTTGTAATGATAAGACATATATGCAAAAATGTCATTCTTTTCTTTGAACTTTGAGGATTTTCATAAAGGAAGACATACAAAAAGCAAATCGGTTAGAATGTGTTCAGTCAACTGAAATTAAATAGAATCCTAGGTTTCTGTCTTGCTGTTTAATACTATATATTTAAAAGTAAAGTCCTTCCTATCGCACTGTTTCATTGCTGTAGGTACACACAACCACTGACCTCACCCATACTTTTAAATGCACCATACATACTATATGTTTCTACTGAGAGGTGGTACTAAGGCTGTGTTCACACTGGTGCGACACGACAGCCGTCCTACTTTGGATCCGACATTGCCCTGCGACATGAAGCCGGCATCCGACTTGGATCCCCGCCAATGCCCGGCACTGTGTTTGGTATGAATCTTGAGGGGGAACTCCGCGCCAAATTTTAAATAAAAAACCGGCATGGGTTCCCCCCTCCAAGAGCATACTAGGTCCTTGGGTCTGGTATGGACCTTAAGAGGAACCCCCGTACGCTGAAAAAACGGCGTGGGGGTCCCCCCAAATCCATACCAGACCCTTATCCAAGCACACAGCCTGGCCGGTCAGGAATGGGGGTGGGGACGAGCGAGCGCCCCCCTTCCTGAACCGTACCAGGCCACATGCCCTCAACATGGGTAGGTGGGTGCTTTGGGGCAGGGGGGCGCCCTGCACCCCCCCAAAGCACCTTGTCCCCATGTTGATGAGGACAAGGGTCTCTTCCCGACAACCCTGGCCGTTGGTTGTCGGGGTCTGCGGGCGGGGGGCTTATCGGAATTCGGAAGCCCCCTTTAATAAGGGGGCCCCCCAGATCCAGGCCCCCCACCCTAGGTGAATGAGTATGGGGTACATCATACCCCTACCCATTCACCTAGGGAAAAAAGTGTCAATGAAAAAACACAGTACACAGGTTTTTAAAGTAATTTATTAGGCAGCTCCAGGGTCTTCTTCCGACTTCGGGAGTCTTCTTCTGACTTTGGGGGTCTTCTTCCGACTCAGGGGGTCTTCTTCCAATTTCGAGGGTCTCTCCGGCATCTGCTCCCGGTGTCCTGATCTTCTGCCGACTCCTCCGCTATCTTCTGCAGCTCTTTTGCTAGTGGTGGCCCAGACTTGCTCGTCCCCACCCCCATTCCTGACCGGCCGGGCTGCGTACTCAGATAAGGGTCCGGTATGGATTTGGGGGAACCCCCACGCCATTTTTTCGGCGTAGGGGGTTGCCCTTAAGATCCATACCAGACCCAAGGGCCTGGTATGCTCTTGGAGGTGGAACCCATGCCGGTTTTTTATTTAAAATTTGGCGCGGAGTTCCCCCTCAAGATCATCTGAGCACAAGTCGCATGCCGATGTCGGATCATGTGAGACGGCGATCCGACTTCGATGATACTAATTAAAGAAAATACAGTCAGCGCAAAAATACAACTGTCACAAAGTAAACAAGCTGCTGAACACTAAAGGCAAACATATAAAACCTCAAAAGACATATGGAAAACAAAGCAGTGCAGCGCTATACTTAAAAGTCCAAATAAAGTCCTAAAAATTAGAAATCACATGTAGATGGAAAAAGGATTCTCCTCTGGAATGATGTAGGTGCTCAAGAAAATTCCATGCAGTGCTACAAATCCATGAACCCACCACCGGCCAACCAAACCGCTCACCTTAGCATATGGACCCCTGAACTAACAGATGGGTCATAACAGCTTTTACCACACTCAGTGGATAAGGATGAAGACTTGTCTAAGTAGATGGTCCCACGGTAATGAAATAGCACTCGAAATTGCAGATCATATCACATGAAATAAAAATGGAAAAACATAGTGCACACTGCGTGGCTAAAACACAATAACATTTATTAAAATTCGGTACTCACAAACACGGCACTATGCCCTAGTGCTGGGATACAGGTAAAAATATCATCAAAAGAGTATCGTGGGTTGAATGATGGCTGCAGTGATGTCCAAAAACTCCCGCACGCGTATCGTCCTCTGGACTTCCTCAGCGGTAATGGAGATAAAAGACATCACATCTATATATATAGAGCCCAAATATCTACTTCCTATAGGGTAACCCATCCCCCCGGGGGTGCCGTCCAATCAGCTGCAGCCACCAAGGGGTCAAAGGTATTACTTCCTACCCTAACAAATACGTCCCCATAGTAACTAAGAATTATGCATCATGACACCCGGTCATGTGACACAATACCCAGGAAGCAGGAAACTCATATTAGTAAAATAAATTTAAAAGTCGTCATGACAGCAAGTAACGCTGGGAAGGTTGATCAAGTGACCCTACGTTATTAGAGGAGCTAGATCACACCCAGAAGAAGAGCGCCACCCCTGGTAACCCAAATTTATTTTACTAATATGAGTTTCCTGCTTCAGAGTGGCCCCGAACCTGGTCTTCTGGGGTCCCTCGGCGGCTGTTTCAGCTCCTCCCCGCAAACATTTACCACCTTAATGCGAGCTCCCTCGCATGGTGGTGAGTGCTTGCGGGCGCGCTCCCGTGATACAGCCGGCGGCTATAGCCGCTCGCTGTATCACTCGGCCCCGCCCCCCGGCACGCCGCGTCATCGGATGTGATTGACAGCAGCGCGAGCCAATGGCTGCGCTGCTTTCAATCCATCCACTGCAGCCAATCAGCGACCAGGCTGAGCTGCAATGAGGACGAGCAGCGAAGATTCGAGGCGTCAGGTAAGTAAAACGGGGGGCTGGGGGCGGCGGTACTGTCAAAAGTTTTTTCACCTTAATGCATAGAATGCATTAAGGTGAAAAAATTTTTATCTTTACAACCCCTTTAAACATTATTTTACTGATTTACACTATGGAGAGCCGTTGTTTTATTATTTTTTTGGGTCCTGCCTACTGATCGCCCATTGGATGGAGCAACCCTGTATGTTTTTGGCCCTTCATTGAGAAGCTGTGGTGGGACGCTGCTTACCATTGATTGTCAGGCTACTTACAAGTTATCCAAAGCTTGCCATCTGGTAAGCGTTTAGCACATACGGTGGTGGATCTTCTCACAAGTCGCTATTGGTGTGACCGTTTTACCTCACCTTTTATTTGTTTGGATGAGTTTTTCCACTGAGTTTTCATTGTTTTCACATCTTCACTGTTGGGACTAATTTTTACTGCCCTTTTATGTTGTTACCACCCTTTTTATGTCACTTTTTTGGCACTTATATTGTTAATTTTGGTCCATCATGGACTCTTGATCCTTATTTATTTGTACTAATTTTCATACATTATATTCACGTTCTGTAGCGCTGCTCACGTTTTTATAGTTAAGCGGAGGAGATGACTGGAGCGCGGCGGGAGGGGGGCCTCTCCCGCCCCCGATAAAAGAGATCTTGCGGCGAATCCGCCGCTGAGACCACTTTTATCTGAAAGCCGACTGGCCACTGAAGAAGAGGATACCAGCCAGCTAGCTGTTGCCATAACAACGGTATTCCTCTTCAAACAGCTGACATATAATGACGGCGGACGGTCGGCAAATGGTTAAGCTTGTTCACTGAGGCGGTTTTAGCGCTAGAAATAGCCTCTATATAATGCCTGAAAACCTCCTCCCATTCATTTCATTGTGACTTTTCACATTGGGGCGGTGCACTTGCAGGACGTTCTGAAAAGTCCTGTAAATGGCATCTTTGGGGCGGTTTGGGAGCACTGTATAGAGCCTTCCCAAAATGCCCTTAACCATTGAAATGTATGGGCAGCGATTCCAAAGCATCTGAAAAGCGCTTCAGAAGCACCGCAACACAGGCATTTTAAACCCTTCTTCAGCCCCTAACGCTTGGCGGCCCCAGTGTGAAGCTAGCCTTAAGCCATGCATTAATACAAGGTGAAGCAAACACACACCACAGGAAATACAATTACCCTAAAACCTAGTTAAATCATCAAAAATATTTGAAAGTGTACTACGCCTTTTGTATGTAAAATCTATGGCCTCATGCAAACTAAGCTTTTCTGAATGCTTTTCTTGTGACAGGAGAAAAGCAGTGTTAAAAACAAACAAATTTTGTTTCTGCATTTTTCAAACACGTTTATGTGTGTTTAGATTGGGTGTTTATACAATTCATTAGCCAGAATATTCATTGATTCTAGCCAATAAAATGAATAAACGCTCAAGTGCTAAAAGCCTTTATAGCATTTAGGTTCTTTTAGATGCATTTATACGTGTTTAGGTACGCCAGGCATTTTTTCTGTCCAAATGTTCCTCTCCTAAACGCATTTTTGATCTTTCATATTCAGATTCCTTTCCCGAAATGCCCCTGCCTCTAAATGTCTCCTACATGGAAACATAGGCTAACATAGGGGGGCATGTAGGGGGAAAAAAATAAATGTAAAACGCCTGTAAAATGGGCATTTGGAGCTTTAGAACAGGATGCAGAGATTTGTCTTTTGGGTCTGGTAAGAAATAATACCCCCACTAGTGCAAAGAGAAGTAATTCTGTTGCATTTCTATTCGAGAAAGGCAATATTACTGAATTAGCCGTTTGGAAATATTTAGTAAATGACAACTTGCCGCTGTATAGAGAAACATTTTGTAATAAAGGATGTAAAGGAAGATATGAGAGCGTTTGGGCAAGCTGGATAGTAGAACCTACAACGGCTTCTGGGAAACCCAAAGAGTGAACAGCTAGAATAATAAGAAAGAAAGTAATGAGATGTTGGATAGGAAAGTGAAGGGGAACAAAAAACCACACCATCAACACAAAGGTTTAGGGCAGGGATATGCAATTAGCGGACCTCCAGCTGTTGCAAAACTACAGGTCCCATCATGCTTCTGCCTCTGGGTGTCATGCTTGTGGCTGTCAGTCTTGCTATGCCACAAGGGGACTTGTAGTTCTGCAACAGCTGGAGGTCCGCTAATTGCATATCCCTGGTTTAGGGGGAAGAATTAATGTTTTTATTTGTTATAATTATTATTAAGAAAAGTTATGTGAAAGCTCCTGTAAGAGTGAGAAAGTTGAAGATTGAAAGTATATGTTGTAATATGTTTTTCTATTGGAAAATTAATAAAGAGATTTATAAAAAAAATAAATAAATGGGCATTTGGCAGCTGCAGTGTGCATGAGGCCAACAATAAATGTAAATTACTTGTTCCCAATTGGACTGTTAAATATACCAGTGAAAGCATTTTATTACATGTCTTTAATAAGTGAATAAATACAGTGCCTTGCAAAAGTATTCACCCCCTTGGCATTTTTCGTGTTTTGTTGCCTCATAACCTGGAATTAACATGGATTGTTTGAGGATTTGCCTAATTTAATTTACCGAACATGGCCACAATTTTGAAGATTTTTTTTTATTGTGAAGCAAACAAATAGGACAAAATAAGAGAAAAAAGTCAATGTGCATAACTATTCACCCCCCTAAAGTCAATACTTTGTAGAGCCACCTTTTGCTCCAAGTTACTTTGGAAGTCTCTATGAGCTTGCCACATCTTACTACTGGGATTTTTGCCCATTCCTCCGTACAAAACTGCTCCAGCTCCTTCAAGTTGGATGATTTGCACTTGTGAACAGCAATCTTTAAGTCTGACCACAGCTTTTCTATTGGAATGAGGTCTGGGCTTTGACTATGCAAAGCATTTGACACAGTTCCCCATAAACGTTTACTGTACAAAATAAGGTGCGTTGGCATGGACCATAGGGTGAGTACATGGATTGAAAACTGGCTACAAGGGCGTGTTCAGAGGGTGGTGATAAATGGGGAGTACTCAGAATGGTCAGGGGTGGGTAGTGGGGTTCCCCAGGGTTCTGTGCTGGGACCAATCCTATTTAATTTGTTTATAAACGATCTGGAGGATGGGATAAACAGTTCAATCTCTGTATTTGCAGACGATACTAAGCTAAGCAGGGCAATAACTTCTCCGCAGGATGTGGAAATCTTGCAAAAAGACCTGAACAAATTAATGGGGTGGGCGACTACATGGCAAATGAGGTTCAATGTAGAAAAATGTAAAATAATGCATTTGGGTGGCAAAAATATGAATGCAATCTATACACTGGGGGGAGAACCTCTGGGGGAATCTAGGATGGAAAAGGACCTGGGGGTCCTAGTGGATGATAGGCTCAGCAATGGCATGCAATGCCAAGCTGCTAATAATAAAGCAAACAGAATATTGGCATGCATTAAAAGGGGGATCAACTCCAGAGATAAAACGATAATTCTCCCGCTCTACAAGACTCTGGTCCGCCCGCACCTGGAGTATGCTGTCCAGTTCTGGGCACCAGTCCTCAGGAGGGACGTACTGGAAATGGAGCGAGTACAAAGAAGGGCAACAAAGCTAATAAAGGGTCTGGAGGATCTTAGTTATGAGGAAAGGTTGCGAGCACTGAACTTATTCTCTCTGGAGAAGAGACGCTTGAGAGGGGATATGATTTCAATTTACAAATACTGTACTGGTGACCCCACAATAGGGATAAAACTTTTTCGCAGAAGAGAGTTTAATAAGACTCATGGCCACTCATTACAATTAGAAGAAAAGAGGTTTAACCTTAAACTACGTAGAGGGTTCTTTACTGTAAGAGCGGCAAGGATGTGGAATTCCCTTCCACAGGCGGTGGTCTCAGCGGGGAGCATTGATAGCTTCAAGAAACTATTAGATAATCACCTGAATGACCGCAATATACAGGGATATGTAATGTAATACTGACACATAATCACACACATAGGTTGGACTTGATGGACTTGTGTCTTTTTTCAACCTCACCTACTATGTAACTATGTAACTATGTAACTATGACTAGGCCATTCCAATACATTTACATGTTTCCCCTTAAACCACTCAAGTGTTGCTTTAGCAGTGTGTTTGGGGGCATTGTCCTGCTGGAAAGTGAACCTCCGTCCTAGCCTCAAATCCATCCATCCATCTTTCCCTCAACCCTGACCAGTTTCCCAGTCCCGACTGCTGAAAAACATCCCCACAGCATGATGCTGCCACCACCATGTTTTACTGTGGGGATGGTGTTCTTTGGGTGATGTGATGTGTTGGGTTTGTGCCAGATCTAGCGGTTTCTTTGATGGCCAAAAAGTTCAATTTTAGTCTCATCAGACCAGAGCACCTTCCCCCATATATTTTGGGAGTCTCCCACATACCTTTTCACTAACTCAAAATGTGCCATTTTGTTTTTTGCTGAAAGTAATGAATTTCTTCTGGCCACTCTGCCATAAAGCCCAACTCTATGGAGCGTACGGCTTATTGTCGTCCTATGTACAGATACTCCAGTCTCTGCTGTGGAACTCTACAGCTCCTCCAGGGTTACCTTAGGTCTCTGTGCTTCCTCTCTGATTAATGCCCTCCATGCCCGGTCTGTGATTTTTGGTGTGCGGCCATCTCTTGTCAGGTTTGTTGTGCCATGTTCCTTCCATTTGGTTATGATAGATTTGATGGTGCTCCTAGGGATCATCAAAGATTTGGATATTCTTTTATAACCTAATCCTGACCCTCTCAACAACATTGTCCCTTACTTGTTTGGAGAGTTCCTTGGTCTTCCTGGCAGTGTTTGGTTAGTGGTGCCTCTTGCTTAGGTGTTGCAGCCTCAAGGGCCTTTCAAAAAGGTGTGTATATGTAATGACAGATCACGTGACACTTAGATTGCATACAGGTGGATATCATTTCACTAATTATGTGACCTCTGAAGGTAATTGGTTACACCAGAGCTTTTTATGGGCTTCATAACAAAGGGGGTGAATACATACACACCTGCCAATTATCAGTTTTTTATTTCTGAAAAATTGTTTTATGTATATATTTTTTCTATTTTTACTTTACCAACTTAGACTATTGTATTCTGATCCATCACATAGAATTCAGATTAAAAAAACATTGAACTAAAGGCTGTAATGTAACAAAATAGGTAAAATGCCAAGGGGGTGAATACTTTTGCAAGGCACTGTAGCTGTTCATCCAGCCAGAAATCTTGTGAGCTGAAAACTTCTTGTGCCCTCCACCTGTGGACTGTTTTCAGTTAGTGTTGTTCCCTGGAATCTCTGTGGATTACAAAAAAAAACTCCCTTTGTTATGGAGAAAATAGAAATATCCCCTTAGATGCAAGCGCTACCAAAGTTGTATAAGAAAATTTTTAATGATACATATAAAAAATATCAATCACAAATGTGATGATCTATAAAAACAGAGCAAGAGAAAATGACAAAATTCATTGCAAACATACAAAAAAGCCTACAGTAAATGCAATGTCACTCTCCATTGTCCAAGAACAATGTTAGATACCCAACACGTTTCAAGTTTAAGCCATTCGCCAGGGGTATTTTTATATAGGAGAATCTAGGTTCAAATATTTGTCAGCATGGAATGAATGGTGCAATGCTCAAATGGGCAATTGTTCAAGCAGAGATCAAAAACTTCACTGCAGCACATGGCGTCATTGGAGGTCTCTAACGCTGCCCCCAAGCCCAACCTGAATACTCCACGGAGGTCCCCACAGTAAATGGTTGCAGACAGAGGGGTGATGAATAGGTAACAGGAACAACTTCATAGAGGATGGGTATCACATGGTCTATGCGCCGTCCTCCCTGGCAGGAAAACATAGTACAGGGTGAGGTTGGAAGGCTGTGTATTCATGAGGTTTTTCATCTAAGGACCACAAAGGGCCTTGTTTGGCCTGCAGTGAGCGTTTATTGATGTAGATTTATCATCATCATCATCAACATAACAGGACTCCTTAGTCTGAGGGATATCATCAACAAATTGTCTGAAAACAAGGCAGCTCCTCCCCACTTACTCTGATGCTAAAAGGGTACTTGAGCAACCACTCTTTGA
Source organism: Aquarana catesbeiana (assembly GCF_042186555.1). NCBI lineage: Eukaryota > Metazoa > Chordata > Amphibia > Anura > Ranidae > Aquarana > Aquarana catesbeiana. Next base: position 262,459,481 of record NC_133325.1, on the reverse strand, counting down.
TAAAGGAGTTGCAGACTACTAAATATTACAGGTTAGCCTCATCCATGTTCTTTCTGCTTTGTGTTGCACTGTTTCAGCCTTTATACTGATTACTTTTTACAATTAAATGTAGATTGTGTGTTGCATGTAGAATTATAGTGCATATCCTTGTTCTAGTTTGTAAAGTTTAAGATATGCAGCAACCTTTTTAGCCAATTTTCCCTTTATGTCTTACCTCTTACTATGTCATATACAAATGCATTTAGTGCATTGTTATTTTTAGATTCTGCATTTTATGATCTACATTCATGAAAGTAAGCACACTCCATGAAAATTGTTGACTTTTCAACATATTTGAAGAGGCAAACATATCTTCATTCTAACATTGCCTACAGATAACAATAATCCACTTGAATGAGAGCAAACAGAACATATGCTTTCTTCAATCATTTATTCAAACTATCAATAGATGTAATGGTGTACTGTAAAAAAGGAAGTACTGTTGGTCTCAGAAGCTGGTTTTACCCCTTTTAGCAGAAATGACTTGTTGTAAGCATTTTGCATAACAGTCTTGGACAAATTAGGGATTGTTTGAAATGTATGCCACTTGTAGATTATTTCCTTACAGTTCGATGAATAAATTCACATAAATAGCATTTTTTTAAAATCACTTGCCAAGCTCATAGGCACCCACAACTATATTTCTGATGGCCTTAGAGAACTCTTTGGGTCTTGGCATAATAACACCACATACGTCAATAGAGAAGAGAGCACCAGACCCAAGATATCTGAGGTTTAAATAAGACAGGTTTCACTTGCATACACCTTAAGGAGGTTCTAACTATTTTTACCTAATTCGGAACACCTGATTCCAATTCTGATAATTTGAAGTGCTTTTAAATGTAGGGGTGTACTTTCTTTTCCCAAATATCTGACAAATCTGCATTTCCATAATTTGGATTATGAGACTGAATACATCCTGTCAACTTTTTGTGTGTCATATTATATCATATTTATCCATAAGCGTTGTTTGAAGAAGATCTGCCTGTTCAAACATGTAAAAAAAAAAAAAAAATCAGTTTACGTGGGATGCACTTATTTTTTCACATGACTGTATACATGTGCTATCTTTTGAGAATTGTTACACAGTAAAGCTGGCCATGTGTGGGTCTGTTTTTTTTCCATTTAACCTACGGGTTAAACAGAAAAAACTGACCCGATTCCCCCATCCACACATTTGATGTGGAGGCAGGAATCCTCCCCGCTATGTCATTGTATTCTGACAGTGAGGATATTCCCCCACCATCAATTACACAGATCAGCTCTACAGCCTATTGCCTGAGGTGCCGATCGAGCAAGAATATACTGATAGTGTGGTTGAACAGAAGTTGATTGGTAGATCAACTTCTGTAAAACCATGGTGGCCTCACATGGTTTGAAATTTGTCCGGTCGGTCCTGAACTGAACTGGCTAAATTTTGATGTATAACAAGCTTAACACGTATATTTTGCATACATTTGTGAATTGAAACCTGTGATTACAGTTGAACACTAGTTTGGTATGCAACTTCATTATTTTAATTTAGTCATTTTGGTATGTATGCTTAGTAATGAGCACCTATTATTTACATTAAAGGACTGTAATATTTTCTTAATTGGTGTGAAAAACAACACTAACCATATTATGTGGGAGTGTGACGAAGGCACTTATTCCCCTGAGAGAGATATTTATTCTCTTTCACGGGTAAATTGTGATTACTTGCAAAAAATAATTTATACAATGTATCATCTAATCTCATATGTTTTTTGTTTACTCTTTACCCCAGAATTCACTGGTTTCTTTTCTATCTATTCATCTCTTCAGTCCACACAGGTTGATCTGCGCAGTCAGCTCTGCATAACAAAAAGTAAGTCAAAACTATTTGATCTATTGCCATGGCACCACTGAATATACTTTCCCTGAATGTTCAGGGAATAAATGTCCCTCAAAAAAGGACCAAAGCCTTCCGTACTTTCCATAACAAGAAGGCTCACATAGTATGCCTCCAAGAAACACACTTCACCAAAGATTCTACTCCAAAATATATTTCTCCTTTTTATCAACAAATTTACATGGCTTCTGCCTGTACCAAGCAAAGGGGAACTCTAATTGCATTTCACCGATCCACACCATTCACCTTATCATCAGAAATTAAAGACCCAGAAGGTAGATACCTGATACTCATGGGTTATATAATGGATACAGCAATCACGTGATTTCCTACTACGCTCCTAACAAACAACCTACACCATTCCTCTCACATATATTACAAGTGATTAATACACACAAAATAGGAACAGTGATAATGTGTGGGGATTCGAACCTGGTCCTCCTCCCATTTCTAGATAAATCACCTTTTACACCATCCAAAATAACCTCTAGATTACCTTTTTCTCAACTTCTTTCCAAATACAATCTGGTAGATTCGTGGAGAGAAAGTAACCCAATGAAAAAGAAATTCACTTATTTCTCACACCCTCATCAAACCTTCACCAGAATAGATCATATTTTTCTAACAATAGGAATGATACCAGAAATTATTGCATCAGATATAATTCCGATTCCGTGGTCTGACCATAATGCAGTATACACTACTATAGCCTCAGCCATACCAAAAGCGCATGACCCAACATGGTACTTACCGGACATAATGCTCAAACACCCACTACATCAGATGGCCATTGAACAAGCTTTAAAGGAATACATATCAATTAATAATACAACAGACATCTCCCCAATAACACTGTGGGAAGCTCATAAGCCTGTCTTGCGTGGTACAATACAAAGACAAATGGCACTATTTAAACGGGAACGCAAAAATCTAGCAAAAAAACTAGAACTCAATTTTAATGCAGCCTACATATGATTTCAAGATAATCCATCTCAGAGTACAAAATCTCATCTGGAAAAATCCAGATTGGAATACGATCTATTTCTCACTGAGTCAGTTGATAAATCCCTCAAACGCTCCAAACACAATTTCTACATGAATACAAACAAACCAGGTACATATTTGGCTCGGGCATTAAATTCAACTAACAAATCTTTCAAACCAATACGTTTGAAATTATCAAAAAATGTTTACACTTGTAATCCAGTTAAAATAGTCCATAAATTTCACTCACATCTCGCAACTTTATACAAGACAAACAATGAATTTAATCCTACAGAGGCTGAATCCTTCTTCTCAAAAATAACCTTACCTGAGTTATCTCAGAATCAAAAAAGCAGTTTGGATGAGCCTATAACTATAGATGAAGTTGCTAACGCCATAAAAGACCTAAAACTTAACAAAAGACCAGGCCCAGACGGCTACTCGGCTTTATACTATAAAACATTCTCAGAAATACTCTCTCCCATTCTCACTGAAACTTTTAACAAACTTCTAGATGGACATTCTTTTCGGCAAGAAACACTAATGGCAATTGTTTGTATGATCCCAAAACCCCTTTCTGATGATACTTCCTGTGTGAATTGTCGGCCTATCTCTCTGTTAAACCTCGATATTAAATTATTAGCAAAAATAATAGCAAAACGCCTCAATAGCATTATAGGAAAATTAATACATAGAGATCAAGTAGGCTTCATGCCAAATAGACAGGCAGGCGATAATATACGCAGGGCAGTGTTATTGGCACATATTGCTAAAAAACGGAAAATCCCTTTATGTTTTCTATCTCTCGATATTAAGAGGGCATTTGACACAGTATCCTGGCAATATATGCAATATTCTTTACAAAAATGGGGTTTTGGACCCCACTTTTTAACATGGATCAAAGCATTATATAATAAACCCAAAGCCTATATAAAATATGCTGGATACAAATCTGAAGCCTTTAATATCGAAAGAGGTACCCGACAGGGTTGCCCATTATCTCCCTTATTATTTGCCCTTATACTCGAACCCATGGCCCAATACATCAGAACAAACCAAACTATAACTGGCATTGAAGTAGGAGGTATTACACACAAATTATGTATATTTGCAGAGGATATATTACTTTTTCTATCATCACCACAGGTCTCTGGTCCTAACTTAATACCAGCTCTTGATGGGTTTGCAGCCCTATCCGGCCTTATGATTAATCCTAAGAAATGCCTAGTGCTTAATATTTCACTCACAAACATGGAATTGATCCCGGCTAGGGCTGCACTCCCATTCACATGGGCAGAAAAATCAATCCCATATCTTGGAATTAATTTAACAGCATCTCATTCTGACTTATTCTCAACCAATTATCCTCCTGTATTAAGACAGATCACAAATCTAATAAAACAATGGTCGCAACTTCCTTTATCCTGGATAGGGAAGATTAATGCAATCAAAATGACTATTCTACCCAAAATGCTTTATCTATTCAGAGTCCTCCCTATTCCAATTCCTTCCTATTTTTTGAGAATAGTACAAAAAAGAGCAACTTCGTTTATATGGGGCTCTTCTAAACCACGTATACCTATACACACACTACATCTTCCCAAAAATAAAGGAGGCCTGGGATACCCTAATTTTACTAACTACTACAGAGCAGCACATTTGGCCAGTCTGTCCAAATACCATGCAAAAGAGGAAATCCCATTATGGGTATTTATAGAGGCTTCAGAAAATGACCCTCTATTAATATCAAATTTATTATGGCTTGATCCTAAAGACCGCTTTAAAATTCATAATCCCATAACTAAACACTTCTTATCTCTCTGGGATAAACTAAAAACCAAATATCAGTTACAATCTCCACACAATCCTCTCCTTTCTTTTATCAGAAATCCGGCCTTTTATCCAGCATGGATCTACCCAAATTCTTTTAAAGCTTGGACAACATCAGGCATTCAGACACTAAATGACTTCATAGCATCTAAATCATTCCTTTCATTCCCATCGCTTAGAGAAAAATATGATCTACCAAACTCTGAGATATTTAGATATCTCCAAATCAAAAATTTCTATACACCATTCCTAAAGGGGGATACACCATTATCCCAATTATCCATTTTTGAATCAATCTGTACAAAAGATCCATTTGCTAAAGGTACAATTTCATCACTTTATAATCAATTATATGGAGTAGCAAATCTTAATAGACCCTCTTACGTTCAGAGGTGGGAGGAGGACCTGGGACGAACTTTAGAAGACACGGACTGGTCTAACATATGGCTCACATCTAAGTCATCTTCATTCAACATCTTAGCACTGGAGACAAATTATAAAGTCCTAACTCGTTGGTACCTTGTACCCGCTAGAGTGGCAAAATATTCACCTAATACCTCAGCTCTTTGTTTTCGAGGATGCCCAGAAATAGGCACATATTTACACATATGGTGGACGTGCCCAGTAATCCAAACCTTCTGGAAGGAAGTCTTCCTGAGTGCATCTAAAATATTTAAAAAAATAATACAACCAGATCCATAACTTTACTTAATCTAAAACCGGAATGGTTAACACTCTCTCAATTCAAACTTATGATCCAACTAATAACGGCTGCAAAACAAACAGTGGCCAAGGCATGGAAATCTCCTACATTGGTACTAGCAGAAACAATTCACAGAATGAATAATACAATGTCCCATGCTAAGATGGTAGCCATCGATCAAAATCAAATTCCAAAATTTGAAAAACTTTGGCATCCTTGGATAAAACAACAGTTCCTGTCAAACTTCAATGATTCTGTCCTGTTGCCATGGTAACAGATTAAATGACTTACAGAGACCCCCATTCTAAGGCTTCAAAGAGAACTAGGGATGAGCCGAACACCCCCCTGTTCGGTTCGCACCAGAACATGCGAACAGGAAAAAAGTTCGTTCGAACATGCGAACACCGTTAAAGTCTATGGGACACGAACATGAATAATCAAAAGTGCTAATTTTAAAGGCTTATATGCAAGTTATTGTCATAAAAAGTGTTTGGGGACCTGGGTCCTGCCCCAGGGGACATGGATCAATGCAAAAAAAAGTTTTAAAAACGTCCGTTTTTTCAGGAGCAGTGATTTTAATAATGCTTAAAGTCAAACAATAAAAGTGTAATATCCCTTTAAATTTCGTACCTGGGGGGTGTCTATAGTATGCCTGTAAAGGGGCGCATGTTTCCTGTGTTTAGAACAGTCTGACAGCAAAATGACATTTTGAAGGAAAAAACTCATTTAAAACTACCTGCGGCTATTGCATTGCCGACAATACACATAGAAGTTCATTGATAAAAACGGCATGGGAATTCCCCAAAGGGGAACCCCGAACCAAAATTAAAAAAAAAATATGATGTGGGAGTCCTCCTAAATTCCATACCAGGCCCTTCAGGTCTGGTATGGATATTAAGGGGAACCCCGGCCAAAATTTAAAAAAAAAAATGACGTGGGGTTCCCCCTAAATTCCATACCAGACCCTTCAGGTCTGGTATGGATTTTAAGGGGAACCCCGCGCCAAAAAAAAAAAAAAAACGGCGTGGGGTCCCCCCAAAAATCCATACCAGACCCTTATCCGAGCATGCAACCTGGCAGGCCGCAGGAAAAGAGGGGGGGACGAGAGTGCGGCCCCCCCTCCCTCCTGAACCGTACCAGGCCACATGCCCTCAACATTGGGAGGGTGCTTTGGGGTAGCCCCCCAAAACACCTTGTCCCCATGTTGATGAGGACAAGGGCCTCATCCCCACAACCCTGGCCGGTGGTTGTGGGGGTCTGCGGGCGGGGGGCTTATCGGAATCTGGAAGCCCCCTTTAACAAGGTGACCCCCAGATCCCGGCCCCCCCCCTGTGTGAAATGGTAAGGGGGTACATAAGTACCCCTACCATTTCACGAAAAAAGTGTCAAAAATGTTAAAAATGACAAGAGACAGTTTTTGACAATTCCTTTATTTAAATGCTTCTTCTTTCTTCTATCTTCCTTCATCTTCTGGTTCTTCTGGTTCTTCTGGCTCTTCTGGTTCTTCCTCCGGCGTTCTCGTCCAGCATCTCCTCCGCGGCGTCTTCTATCTTCTTCTCCTCGGGCCGCTCCGCACCCATGGCATAGGGGGGAGGCTCCCGCTCTTCTCTTCTTCTTTTCTTCTCTTCTGTTCTTCTTCATTTTCTTCTCCGGGCCGCTCCGCAATCCATGCTGGCATGGAGGGAGGCTCCCGCTGTGTGACGGCGCTCCTCGTCTGACAGTTCTTAAATAACCGGGTGGGCGGGGCCACCCGGTGAACCCCGCCCCCCTCTGACGCACGGTGACTTGACGGGACTTCCCTGTGACGTCACGGGGAATGCCACAGGGAAGTCCCGTCAAGTCACCGTGCGTCAGAGGGGGGCGGGGTCACCGGGTGGCCCCGCCCCCCGTTATTTAAGAACTGTCAGACGAGGAGCGCCGTCACACAGCGGGAGCCTCCCTCCATGCCAGCATGGATTGCGGAGCGGCCCGGAGAAGAAAATGAAGAAGAACAGAAGAGAAGAAAAGAAGAAGAGAAGAGCGGGAGCCTCCCCCCTATGCCATGGGTGCGGAGCGGCCCGAGGAGAAGAAGATAGAAGACGCCGCGGAGGAGATGCTGGACGAGAACGCCGGAGGAAGAACCAGAAGAGCCAGAAGAACCAGAAGAACCAGAAGATGAAGGAAGATAGAAGAAAGAAGAAGCATTTAAATAAAGGAATTGTCAAAAACTGTCTCTTGTCATTTTTAACATTTTTGACACTTTTTTCGTGAAATGGTAGGGGTACTTATGTACCCCCTTACCATTTCACACGGGGGGGGCCGGGATCTGGGGGTCACCTTGTTAAAGGGGGCTTCCAGATTCCGATAAGCCCCCCGCCCGCAGACCCCCACAACCACCGGCCATGGTTGTGGGGATGAGGCCCTTGTCCTCATCAACATGGGGGCAAGGTGTTTTGGGGGGCTACCCCAAAGCACCCTCCCAATGTTGAGGTCATGTGGCCTGGTACGGTTCAGGAGGGAGGGGGGGCCGCACTCTCGTCCCCCCCTCTTTTCCTGCGGCCTGCCAGGTTGCGTGCTCGGATAAGGGTCTGGTATGGATTTTTGGGGGGACCCCACGCCGTTTTTTTTTTTTTTTTTGGCGCGGGGTTCCCCTTAAAATCCATACCAGACCTGAAGGGTCTGGTATGGAATTTAGGGGGAACCCCACGTCATTTTTTTTTTTAAATTTTAGCCGGGGTTCCCCTTAATATCCATACCAGACCTGAAGGGCCTGGTATGGAATTTAGGGGGACTCCCACGTCATTTTTTTTTTTTAATTTTGGTTCGGGGTTCCCCTTTGGGGAATTCCCATGCCGTTTTTATCAATGAACTTCTATGTGTATTGTCGGCAATGCAATAGCCGCGGGTAGTTTTAAATGAGTTTTTTCCTTCAAAATGTCATTTTGCTGTCAGACTGTTCTAAACACAGGAAACATGCGCCCCTTTACAGACACACTATAGACACCCCCCAGGTACGAAATTTAAAGGGATATTACACTTTTATTGATTGACTTTAAGCATTATTAAAATCACTGCTCCTGAAAAAACGGCCGTTTTTAAAACTTTTTTTTGCATTGATCCATGTCCCCTGGGGCAGGACCCAGGTCCCCAAACACTTTTTATGACAATAACTTGCATATTAGCCTTTAAAATTAGCACTTTTGATTTCTCCCATAGACTTTTAAAGGGTGTTCCGCGGCATTCGAATTTGCCGCGAACACCCCAAATTGTTCGCTGTTCGGTGAACTTGCGAACAGCCAATGTTCGAGTCGAACATGAGTTCGACTCGAACTCGAAGCTCATCCCTAAAGAGAACTAAAAAGAATAATAAACTGACGAGCGGGACAACCTTGTGGACCATACCTCTACCTTTCAACCCTTTTTCTTCTTTCTCTTTCCTTTTCTCCACCTTACGATTAAAGCTCATTATCAGAATTTATTTGACCTATATGCACTCTACTTGTAAACAATATGTATAGTAGGTATAAATCATTTAAATACCTACAAAAGTAACTAAGGAAATGATATATATCTTTAATTTAGGTTTACGTGAACCCAATGTTTAATATTTGAAATTTCATGATATTTACCTATATAAACCCTACTGTAAAACAATGAGCTTACTTTATAGATCCTTGTAAACTTACTTTATGTATCTTTATAACATTGTATACTCAATAAACTTCTTTTGACAAGGAAAAACAACACTAATCAGAAATCACACAACCTTTGTCAAGAGAGTTAATACTATGGTTATCAAGCTCTAACAGTTACCAAAACCCAATATTATTGTAGTATTTTAAGGCTAAATCCACAAATGTTGGATGCAGAAGTTTAGTAGCCAGTACAAAGCTGGACAATTCAAAGTATATTCTGAGCCATTTAGCTCGGTTCACACTGTCAGGCCTGGCTGTTGGGTTGACTTGGCAGGTGTCAGAAATACCTGCCAAGCTCCCACATTCAAAGCCTATGGAGACACAGCCTAAATCCAGTTCCCTTCTGTGCCATTAAACATTTCTCTAAATTGCTACTGATTTGCATTCAATTTTTGCTGCCATCGATTGGCTGTGTGTTAAAACTGACACAATCCAATAGTAACAACAATTTAAAATCTCAACCATCACTATGCTTTGGATGCCAAATCTTAATTGTTATATTCTAGTCAGAATGCTGGAAACACAAAGATCATGAGATGTAGATAATCATTGTCAAAATAAATGTGTTATGCCAAGCCTCAAAGGGAATTATCACAAATAGAAACAGATCAATAGTTTCTACTTTGCAATATGTAGTCAGTTAGCAACATCTCCAATATAGTTTGTGTAATTTACAGTCCAATTACATGCGGCACAGAAAAATGTTATAATGTTGAAAGCCTCAGAAAATATATGTTTACTGTAATGTCTATAATTAAAGTGACCCTGTCCCCAGGTTACACTTTGCAAAATCAGAATGTATGAAAATAACACTTACTCAAGCTCTTATTATACTGCTACTAATTTCCCAGTTTGTAAACAGATCTGAAGCTCCCTTTAACCTTGGACACATCCATGAGTGTCAGATATTTTCTTATTCTAACAGCAGCAGCAGCCCCAAACCCCCCTGCTGCTCCCTACTGGTCCTGATGTAACCAGGTTTAGTGGACATGGTCTCTACAATCTGCTGCAATAGAGCAGAGGCTGTGTGATATGTGCCTGCACAAAAAGGCAGAGACAGCAGAGAGTAAACAGATTCCAATGCTCACTACAGACAGGGTTACCAGTGTTTAGCATACAAACCCTGAAAACCCTACCAGTGGAAAAATGTTGTGCAAAGGTATAACATTATGCTTCTGCACACAGCTTCTGCACTATAGTTATAGCAGATTATAGAGCATACATTTCCCAAAGCAACGGCCAGCTGAAGACATCAGGTCCAGGGGGTACGGGGGGAGTTAACAGGAGGTTTTGGAGCAGCTGCTGCTGTCAGATTATAAAAGCCTTCAACACTCCCAGAAGTGTTAGAGTTTAAAGAGAATTTCAGAGCTTTTTAGTCAACTAATTATAAGGATAAAAGGTGTGATACGTGCAACTCCAATTTCAAAAAAGTTGTGCAAAGTCTACATAAAATAGAATGCAATGATTTTAAAAACTCATAAACCCATATTTTAGTCACAAGTGTTTAAACTGAGAAAATGTACCATTTTAAGAAAAAAAAAGGGTAATTTATAAATTGATGGCAGAAACACATCTCAAAAAAAGTTGACAGAGGGCAACAAAAAGTTAGCAAAGTAAGTGGTACTAACAAGGAAGAGTTAGAAGAACATTTTATAGGTAATTAGGTTAAGTGGCAACAGGTCAGTAAGGCAGGCCATAAACAGTTCAAATTCGCATGATTCCCCCATCAACACAGACAATGCTGAAAGGCCAAGCAATTGTCTGCTCCCTGAGGGGGAGCGGGTCAGGGGAAGCCGTCGCCACCAGGAGAAGACAGGGATTATAGATAGCAGCTGAGCTAGCGATAATGGTGAGTGAATCCTGCAGGCTGGTTGTACCCAGGTTGATCAATCGAACCACTTGGTATGTTTAGCCTGTCCATACACGGTTCAAATCTTGGCTGGGTCCTGCTGAACTGGCCAAGATTCAATCTGTCTTTGGCCAGCCTAAAATTATTGTGCATTAGGGAGTATCACCCTCTCTATTTGTCCTGTTTACCATCATCACTAAGATTGAAAGTGAAAGAAAATCCTACATTTTGGGTTGAAACCAGAACACTAATAGAGGGGAAACTTTCCAGTGGGGACACTAGTTGTTGTGACCCTGGTGACAACTAGGGATTCCCTCCCTTTGGTGGGATTTCTTCTCATTTCCTGTAGTGACTATAGGACAGGAAGTGAAGGACAATCTACCCAGTGGCACACAGATGGCAAAAAAGCAAAAAACCTGACATCCCTTATGCTATTGAAAATTAAATAAAAAAGTTTTGCCTTTAGTTTTACTTTAACCACCTTCTGCCCGTGCTATAGTCCAATGATGGCTACAGTGCAGGCCTTAATTGCCGGGAGGCCGTCAATAGGTGCCCTCCCAAGCATGCGCTGTTAGCGCGTCCCTGCGGGGTGCACGTGGCGCGCTCTATGAGATCCCGGCCCCTTACAACTCGATCAGCTGTCAGCCAGTGACAGCTGATCAGGTGATGTAAACAGATGATTCGTAATCGTTTTTTTTCCCTCACGCTAACAGAGTGAGGGGAAAAAAAGCCAATCACCGGCTTCTGTCAGAGGGATATCAGTCCCTCAGACAGAGAGCCACTGCTGCCTTATCTGTGCCACCTGCCAGTGCCCACCAGTGCCACCTATTAGTACCTACCAGTACCACCTACCAGTGCCCACCAGTGCCACCTATCAATGCCCACCAGTGCTGCCAATCAATGCCCATCAGTGCCTCATCATCAGTGTCATTGATCAGTGCTGCCTATCAGTTTCAGTTACCAGTGCCACCCATCAGTGCCCCTCAGTGCCACTTTTCAGTCCAGCCTATCAGTGCCACCTACCAGTGCCCTTCAGTGACAACTATCAGTGCCCATCAGTGCCACCTCATCAGTTCCCATCAGTGCTGCCTTATCAGTGCCTATCAGTGCAGCCTATCGGTGTCCATCAGTGCAGCTGCATCAGCGCACACGAATGAAGGAGAAAAATTACCTGGTTTCAAAATTTTGTAACAAACTATGAAACTTTTTTTTTCAAAAAATAAAAAACCCAGCAGTGATTGAATACCACAAAGAGAAAAAAAAATGATAAAAATTTAATTTGGGTACAGTGTTGCATGACCGCACATTTGTCATTCAAAGTGCAACAGTGCTAAAAGCTGAAAATTGAATTCAGACTGGTTGCATGGACGGAGGAAGCCTGTTGACACCAGGAATACAGTCAGACAATACCTTAGGTGCTGCACCCCTAGAATAAACAAGCAATTAACCTAAGCAGGGGGTACTACAAGGTTAGATTTTGTACAGCTCCTGAAGTTCAGCTTTAAGGTTAGGTCAAGGTAATATTAAAGGTTAGATTTATGGATTAAGTGAGAGTGAATGAGAAGATTCAGGCTGATATTTAGAAATTACAATTTTTTTCTATTTTTCTATTATTATTTGTACCTAAATCTGCCTTATATTCTGCACAGCAGTGCTCACACTGGGTCAGTGCATGTTAGCCTAAGACCCCATTCACACTATTAGATTTTCAGCAGATTTTTGTCTTCAGATTTACCAAAACCATATAATATGAGGCCAAAAGTTAAGAGTTTAAATTTGTATGCAATCAGGCAGGCCCTTGCACTACATGGTTTTGGTAAATCTGAAGTCAAAAATCTGCAGAACATCTAATAGTGTGTATGCTCACCTTACTAGGCAGAATAATTTAGTACACTGAAACCATTCCATTTTTTTGCACACAATGCAATGCACTATGAATGCAACATTGGTATAATAACTATAAAGTGAGATCCGGCAGCCTCTGGACTTATGCATATCAGTACAATGTGAATATTTGTCTTTTCAATCACCTCTGTTAATTATTTATACTTGTGTGAGAGTTAATGAGCCTTAATAAATATCCTAGTGCTTATCAGTATATTACAGCAGTCAGCAGGGACAGAGAATAATGCAGGATATTTGAGGTATACGTTCTCTAATAAAAAATGATAAGGTCAAAGGACATCTGCGGTAATAAATTGTGTATAAAAATACCCACGTATACTTGATTTAAAAAAGAAATAATGGCCTATTAAACAAGCACAAATGCCTTAGACTCGACCCATAGTTGATTCATTAAAATTATCATACTGTATGAAGTGCTAAACATAGACTGCATGCTTAAATACATTCAACGAGCTGAACTTCTAGAAAAAATGATCAGTAATTCCCACATGTCTGCTGGAGTCATCATTAGAAATGTAAATAACTTCAACTGTCAGACTGTCAATAGAACTGTGACAAATTAGGCAAGTCTGCTGCCTGCTGTATACTAAACTACATAGAGAAGGGATATGCCGGTGCCAAAGATATAGGATCACTCTCTTGTTATACAGCAACCTCCGAAAAGACAATTTAATAAAAATGTAGCAATTCACAAATTGAATAAAAATATGTTACTGCCAATCTGTCAATGTCCAGATAAATCTATTAATTATATTCTAAAGTTAGTAGGGGGCGATTTATTAAAGGAATAGAGGCTGTGAATGTTGTTCACTTTGAAAACCATAGGTTTACATTGAATTGTGAATAACTGTAAATACGGTAAACCTGATCATGGGCAAAGGCAATTACAAAAACAGGATTTTTGCTAGCATGTGACTGTTGGGTCAATTCACTAAGAGATAAATACTGCATGAATTTTTTACTTAAAATAACTCATGTAGAATTTATCTCAAAAGTTGTCAATTCACTAAAAAAACGTTATTTCACAAATGCGTTAAATATTTATGTTTTGCGTTATTTAGCACTTAAATTTTGTGGTATTTTTGGCATTTTTTCGCATTCTTTTTTGTGCGGGCTAACATTGCACACAGCAATATTGTGAAACTATCAAAACATTCTAGGGTGCTTTCAGTCACAGAACAGGCTCCCTCTGATGTTACAATTTATTTTCATTCCTGAGCTGATAGGAGAACATTTTCACACTGATACATTGTATAAGTTTCACTTGGGCCCTTTCACACGGGCTTTCCGATCCGGTCCATCTGTCAGTTTTTCGGGCGGACATGATCGGAAGCTCCATTCAGCCCTATGGAGTGGCGGATGTCAGCGGCTGACATGTCCGCCGATATCCGATCCGATCCTGTCTATGAAATCCAAGCGGATGGAAACCCTATTTCGGAATCGGATAGGATCGGATGAAAATGGACAGGCGGTCTGTTTTCATCCGATCTCCATAGAGGAGAGTAGGGCTTTGACAGGTCCATCTCCGCACAGTGAGCGGAGACAGACCTGTCATCTGCCTGCTTAGTGGGGATTGGCAGATCGATTCCCCGCTGAGCAAAGCAGAGTCCTGACCAAGCCCGTGTGAAAGAGCCCTTACTTGCCAGTGCAGAGTCCCACTAATTGTTATTTTGTACTTTTCTAAAATAGCGCCAGCAAACACCAGGTGATAAATAACAAATGTGTGCGTTTTTAGTGAATTGACTTTAATGATTTAGCTCATTTTTTTGTGCTATTTACCACACTATTTTAACAATTTATTCTGGCCTTTGAAATGAATTAATGCTCAAACACTAAACGTGCCTGTTGTTAATGAGTGTTTGGAAATGTTCACACTCGTCAAGCATTTTTTCTGCCAAAATGCTGCTGCCCCTGGACACACTGCCAGTGAGGTTTTTTTTCTGCCTCTAAATGCCTATATGTGCATGGACACAAAGGCTAACATGGAGGGGTGTTTAGAGGCAGAAAACAAAAAACGCCAGATGTTTTTAGCCCTCAGCATGCATGAGGCCTTAAGGTCAGCAGAGGCTGTCTATGGTCTCAGCTTCTGATGTAAGGGGGGACTCTGATAGGGATCCTGTTGTAAGAAAGGGGGTAAACTCTGATGGGGACCCTATGTAAAATATATTATGTGGTCCTCCCAGCTTCATCTAATTCACTAAGCTCAGTTAACACTGACTTTTCCAATTGAACATTCCCTATTCCTTTAGTAATCCAACCTCATTATGTGGCACTTGTAAACAGGTACAACCGATGCCAAGGCACAAAGCAGTTAGCTATAAAAGGTGTCAAAGCTACTCAATTTCCAGTATTAAATATTCAGCAACAATATAAACATAAAAGAAATACTGTGGCCTAGCTATCGAGCCAGGAGAATTGCTGAATTGTGCATTCGATGAATATATGCTGGAAGACCTGCCTGGTCTGTGGAGAATTCAGGCAATCATGATACATGAGCTTCCTGATTTTGTGCAAATTGAACAAAATTAACCATGTTATAATTACCATGAAATATACAGTACATCAAATTTAAATACTATCTGGTTAATTCAATGAAAATATATAAAAAAAAAAAATGTACAGAATATGTGCAAAGTGCATTTATCTAGAGAATCAACCAGATTTCATTTTAGTCTATTTAGATGGAAATGTACTGTAAACATATTAACCCGATTGCTCAGGTTTCAGTTTACTATGAATAGATCCTAAAACCACAGGCACACAGCTTACTACACATTTGAAAAAAATATATGGGGACTGTTCCAAGGATCTGTATTTCTACGAGACAGCGCAGCTAGGTCCCCAACTTCTACTGTATAGAAACACAGCTGCGTAAAGAACAAACCACAAGACTTCTGCTTGGACAACAATGGAGCAGGAGCATGCTAAAGAGTCAGCATTCTGCTCTCTTTTTTTCTGCCACACATTGTCGGCACTTGTGCTCTGCAGCAGAGCCTGACTTACTCCTAGGGTCTGAGTATTGCTGTTAGGAGTTTGAAGGAAGCTTTGCTGTCTTAAGGGTAGTTACTCGCCTGCAATACAGATATCAGTGATCGCTGTAAGAAGTTTTTCTTTTATGCACACAATCTCTGCAGTTTAATAATTTAATAAACAGTCACACTTGTGTTAGATCTAGGGGAATCTAGGATGGAAAAGGACCTGGGGGTCCTAGTAGATGATAGGCTCAGCAATGGCATGCAATGCCAAGCTGCTGCTAACAAAGCAAACAGAATATTGGCATGCATTAAAAAGGGGATCAACTCCAGAGATAAAGTGATAATTCTCCCGCTCTACAAGAATCTGGTCCGGCCGCACCTAGAGTATGCTGTCCAGTTCTGGGCACCAGTCCTCAGGAAGGATGTACTGGAAATGGAGTGCGTACAAAGAAGGGCAACAAAGCTAATAAAGGGTCTGGAGGATCTTAGTTATGAGGAAAGGTTGCGAGCACTGAATTTATTCTCTCTGGAGAAGAGACGCTTGAGAGGGGATATGATTTCAATATACAAATACCGTACTGGTGACCCCACAATAGGGATAAAACTTTTTCGCGGAAGGGAGTTTAACAAGACACAAGGCCACTCATTAAAATTATAAGAAAAGAGGTTTAACCTTAAACTACGTAGAAGGTTCTTTACTGTAAGAGCGGCAAGGATGTGGAATTCCCTTCCACAGGTGGTGGTCTCAGCGGGGAGCATTGATAGTTTCAAGAAACTATTAGATAAGCACCTGAATGACCACAACATACAGGGATATACAATGTAATACTGACATATAATCACACACATGGGTTGGACTTGATGGACTTGTGTCTTTTTTCAACCTCACCTACTATGTAACTATATGTAACTATGTAGTACTACAGACAGGCTTGCTCTATAATAATTTCTGATTAGTTAGTATGGGTTTCAGCACTTAAGCAATCAACATAATGTCTACCTGAATAAACCCAATCACAATAAATTACCCTGTTATATGCAGAAAAATGAGAAATACTGCTGCTTGGGGACCACCCTCCGCAACCCCTTCCACGCTGTTGCTGACATTACAGCCTCATTGGAGTTGAGTGTTAAAGGGTAACTAAAGGTTGGCTTTTAAAAAAGAAAAAAAAACAAAACTTTTTTTTAAACAAACATGTTATACTTACCTCCTCTGTGCAGTTGGTTTTGCACAGAGTGGCCCCGATCCTCCTCTTCTGGGGTCCCTCAGCAGTGCTCCTGGCTCCTCCTGTTCTCGAGTGCCCCATTGGAGAGCAGCTTTCCATGGGGTCACTCATGTGGGCGTGCTCCTGTATCCTGCTGCTGCGTCTATTGACACAGTAAGGAGGACTCGGACTCGGCCCCGACTCCTGTGTCATTGTATTTGATTGACAGCAGTGGGAACCAATGGCTGCACTGCTATCAATCTATCAAATCAGGACCCAAGACACCGCCTGGAGCTGCTGTGCTCGTCCCCATCGCTGGAAAGACCGGGTTCAGGTAAGTAAAAGGGGGGCTCTGGGGGGGGGCAGCTGCATCACAAGAGGTTTTTCACCTTAATGCATAGAATGCATTAAAGCGGAGTTCCACCCAATTTTGAGAGGTGGTCTTAAACTAAAGACCACCTCTCCACCCTTAGTTTTTGGATATTTAAAAAATGTTTTTTCTTTCTCTAGTACCTTTTTAGAAGTACTAAGTGTACTTCCGATCCAGCCGGGCCACGGCCGAGGACATCACATCCTCTTCTGCAGCAATCCCCCCCATTGTCTTCTGGCACATGTGTGTGTCCCAGAAGACAAGCTGGCCATTGACAAAGCGCCACGCGACTCGCGAATGCGCACTCGGAAACTGGCAGTGAAGCCGCAAGTCTCCACTGCCGGTTTCCCTTAAAACTTATGATGGCGCCTGCACCCGATCCCATGGACAGATCTGCCCCTGGACATGTAAATGTCCTTATTAAAAGTCAACAGCTACAGTGTTTGTATCTTTTAAAAAAATAATTTTGGCTGGAACACCGCTTTAAGGTGAAAAACCTCAAGGGTTTACAACCACTTTAAGCACAATACCAAAATCAAGAACAATGCTCAATGCCTTAACCACTTGCTGACCGTATAACTTACATGTACAGCAGCAAGGTGGCACTGCTGCAACACTAGGGGGGAGCATGGGCGCCACCACCAGTGGCCTGCTTCCGCTGTGATTATACACAGTAGGAGCTGATCTGCTGGTACTGCAGACTTGATGTCTGCCGGCACCCGCAGATCATCCAGTAGAGAGGCAGAACAGTGGTCTGAATATGTAAACAATGCAGATCACTGTTCTGACAGGAGGAATAACATGGATCCTGTGTTCCTGCAAAGCAGAGACTAGGATCCATCTCTTCCCCTAGTTAAAGCACATCCCACAGTGCACTAAAACATTGGCTGTTTAACCCCTTTCCAGACAGTGTCATTAGTGCGGTGAGAGTGAATATTTTTTGCACTGATCATTGTATTAGTGTCACTAGTCCCCAAAAAGTGTCAAAAGTTTCAGTTAGTGTCCGAATGTCCACCGCAATATCGCAGTCCTGCTATAAGGTTGCTGATCACCGCCATGACTAGTAAAATAAAATTAATAAATAAAAAAAGTATAAAAATATCCCATAGTTTGTAGACGCTATAACTTTTGCACAAACCAATCAACATACGCTAAGTGGGATTTTTTTTCTTACCAAAAACATGTAGCGGAATACATATTAGCCTAAAATTATGAAGACTTTTTATTTATTTATTTATTTATTTTTAATATGTTTTATAACAGAAAGTAAAAACCTTTTTTTTTTCTTTTTTTTTCAAAATTGTCGGACTTTTTTTGTTTATAGTGCAAAAATTTAAAACTGCCAAAGTTATCAAATACCACCAAAAGAAAGCTGTATTTGGGGGAAAAAAGGACATTTTTATTTGGGTACAGCGTTGCCTGACTGTGCCACTGTCAGTTAAAGTAACGTAGTGCTGTAAATCTTCCGGAGGTCAAGTGGTTAAAGATGGAAGTGGTATTAAACCCCCCAAAAAATTATATATTGCAGCTTACAATCCTTAGATGCGGTGGCTGCATTAGTTTTCAATTTTTTTGGCTTTTTTCCTTTTATTTCATCTGGTGATCCGACCAGTGAAGTAGTACAGCAGTTGGACAGCAGCGTTGTCAGTCTGCGGAGAGGATAATGTTAAACTAGCAGATTTAGATGGACTTGACTATTAAATTGAAGCTGAATGCCAGCCAGCTAACGTGATAAGTAGTTACAGCAAACATTTGCTTTTCCTTTTGGGATAAAAGTTTTACATAAATGAATAAAAGCAGACATGTGTACACTGCTCTGTTTTTTTTTTTCAGTTACAAACACAGCGGCCACAAATGCACAGGTCGGAATGGCCATATTATTTTGTATGGAGTTGCATACAGAATATGAAAGCTGCGTTTTTAATGGCAATATGAATGGAACATAAGCTGAAAAATAACAGACTTATTGGCTGGATCACCATGTGAAAATAAAGAAAGCGAATACAGCCATCACATCTAAGAATTGATAAGCTATAATTTATTAAAATTTTGTTTTTAGATTTGAAGTGATTGTAAAGTCTCGTTTTGTTTTTAATAAAAATAACAAACATGTTATACTTACCTCCTCTGTTGCTGTGGATTTGCACAGAGCAGCCCAGATCCTCCTCTTTTTGGGTCCCTCTTCTGTGCTCCTGGTCCCTTCCTCCTGTTGAGTGCCCCCACAGCAATCAGCTTGCTATGGGGGCACTCAAGCCGAGTCACAGCTCCCTGTGTCCATTCAGACACAGAGCCATGACCTGGCCCCACCCCCTTTCTCTCCTCACTGGCTGGCTGACTGATTGACAGCAGTGGGAGCCAATGGCGCCACTGCTGTGTCTCAGCCAATCACAAGGGAGAGTCCTGGGAGGGCCGAGGGACTTGTGGACATCGCTGGAACTAGAGGGACCTCAGGTAAGTATTAGGGGGGCTGAGGGGAGGCTGCTGCACACAGAAGGCTTTTTATCTTAATGCATAGAACGCATTAAAATAAAAAACCTTCTGACTTTACAACTACTTTAATACTGCTTAAAACACGCCATTGTTTAGTCCCAATTACATCATCACTGGGTCTTTATTCTTCTATATGCAATGCAGACAGATCACAGCTGATTAAAAGGTCTGGCAGAGTGATGTACATATATTACTGAAAACTTCATAGCACCATGCCTCAGTACTCCTATCAAGAGCACTCATCTCTGATGCAAGTAGTAGGCTAGCTCTTGGGAGGATAAGGAAATACTAAAGCACCTACAGTACATGTCATTTTGGAGATGTGAGCGTTCCTAGGCAGACTGTATTTACATGCAAACCACTCTAGGCAACACCCACATGTGATGCAGAGCCTCCATTGAATGCACTGGAATTCACTGAAATCCAATTAATGTTAGGTATTTTCACCACCTGTGTTTACTTATAAGGCTCATTTTACCTTGTTTATTGCTATATATCACATACCCTGACAAGTCAATAATTTCCCGAAAATTAGCATCTTAAAAGAGAAGTTTAGAGTTTAAAAAAAAAAACATTTATACTCACCTAGGTGGATGAAGCATCAATCTGATGCTGCATCTGTCTCCCACCGACTCTGCAGTGAGAACTGAGCGATCAAACACCGCTGATTACTAATTTCTTCCTATTTTCCTCTGAGCAGAGAGCTGGGATTGTCAGTCTCAGGATCTCTGCTCTCCTTGTCTGCGCTCACTGGAGTGCTGGGCTGTGGAGGGGGCAGGAGGGACTGACTCAGGCTCTCAGTGGATCGCTGGGAGGCTGAGCCAGGTGCCAATCCAGGTATCTGGGTGGCAATCCAGGTATCCGACCATATGGTCAGGTTCTTTTCTGGACCTGCTCTGTGACGTCAGCCGCTTTTAACTTAAAACAGATCACAGGAGTGAGGAGGAGTGATCACTTCTCCTTTAAAGTGTTACTAATGTCTATTTGAAAAAATAAAAATAAATAACAAACATGTTATACCCACCTGCGCTGTGCAATGGTATTGCACAGAGTGGCCTCAATCATCCTCTTCTTGTGTCCCCCCGCCAGTGATCATGGCTCTTCCTGTTCTTCCTGGGTCCCCATAGCAAGCGGTTTGCTATAGGGAACACGGTGTCTGCTCACTCTCCGAGCCACACTCCATAGATGTACACAGCGGGGCATACCCCCGTCCCCCATTTCCCCCTCACTTCATTTGAGTCACTGTGTGAAGAGGAAGAGAGGGGAGAAGAGATGCAGCCATTCACAGTGCTGGATCTGTTCTCCCCTTCCTTCATCTTTAGGACAGAGGAATATAAAAATTTTTTATACCTTAATGTAAGGGATGCATTAAGGTAAAAAAAAATGTTTTTAGCTTTAGTATCACTTTAATTCTGCACTGCTGTGAATAATCTTATTTGACCTTATTCTAGCCTCTTTTTTTTAAATGCTAATGAAGCCTGAGGACATTGAACTGAGAATAACCAAACTCAAATGCTTCTTAAGATTCCTGGTATATCAATCCTAGCAAGATAAGTACTACACTTACATGAATAAAAGTGTTACAAAGGAGTACAAATCATTGTAGCATACATTAATTAATATTACTGAAGCTGTTCACTTGATATGCTTGTGGGTTTTCTTTTTGTAAGTGTTGCAGTTCTGTTTTTATAGTTTACTTTGTTGGCCATGCACGGCACAAGCTCTTACGCTAAGTAATGGCCATTTTATACACAACGGAGTCAATCTCATTATACAGGATTCTAGTTACACTACAGAGCCTCCTAGTGGCCATGAGGTGCCTGTGCAGAAGACTTCTGTTGTCATTGCAAGGCATCGTAGGGAACCTGAAAAAGTCTGCAGCACTGTATGATAATACCTAGAAAGTCTACATTCACACTTGCCCTCTTCATTTGTTGTGTTTAAATGCAGATAAAATGATCTGTGAAGCATAAAGAAATGTTAGACTTTTATGACCACCTTCTCCTTTGTTTAAATATACTGTATTTAGACACATTTAAGAGCATTTAATCTGGCCCTAGAATCACAGATTGCTGTTTTCTCGAAATATAAGGAACCTGAATTTACCTAAATGCAGGTAAATGTACAGATGTAGTGAATTATAGCGTTTGAAATTATTATATACATTGATCTGAATTAGAGCCCTTGCACACTGGGGCGGGGGGCGGCGTCGGCGGTAAAACGCCGCTATTATTAGCGGCGTTTTACCGTCGGTATGCGGCCGCTAGTGGGGTGGTTTTACCCCCCGCTAGCGGCCGAGAAAGGGTTAAATACCACCGCAAAGCGCCTCTGCAGAGGCGCATTGCCGGCGGTATAGCCGCGCCGTCCCATTGATTTCAATGGGCAGGAGCGGTATACACACCGCTCCTTCACCGCTCCGAAGATGCTGCTAGCAGGACTTTTTTTACCGTCCTGCCAGCGCATCGCTCCAGTGTGCAAGCCCTCGGGGCTTTCACACTGGGATGACAGCAGCGGCACTTTCGGGGCGGTTTGCAGGCGCTATTATTAGCGCAATAGCGCCTGCAAACCGCCCCAGTGTGCAAGGGCTCTTAGGAAGTGCCCTATAAATGTATGTACTTACTGTGTGTCACTGGCCGTGAGGTTGATTTACTAAAGACAAAAAGACTGAATTTGCTCCAGAGCTTAGTAAATAAGCAGAAGATCTGCTGATTTTCAATATCCAATCATGTGCAAGCAAAAATGCATTTTTTTTTTATTTTACTTGCACGTGATTGGGTACTCTTTGCACAGTGAATGTTTACTAAGGAAGGTTTTACTTTACTAAGCTCTGGAGCAGCTGCACTTGCAGAGTGCACAATCTACCATATTTATCAGCGTATAACACGCACTTTTCCCCCCTGAAAATAAAAGGGAAAATCATGGGTACGTGTTATACGCAGATATTTACCCGGCTGCCTTGGGGGGGGGGGGGGCGGTGGCGAGGGCCACTGGATTACGCAGATGGATCTTCTGTTTACTCGAGGCTCAGTCACACACAGTCCCGCCTCCTAAACGGCTCAGAGGATAGACATCATATGTTCCAGCATTGGACCGGTGTTCTGTCTATCCTATGAGCCAACCTAGGAGGCGGGACAGTGTGTGACTGAGCGCCGAGTAAACAGAAGATTCATCTGTGTAATCCGGCAATATAGAGGCTGCAGATGGGCACTGATCAGGCTGCATTGATGGGCAATAGAGAGGCTGCAGATGGGCACTGATCAGGCTGCATTGATGGGCAATAGAGAGGCTGCAGATGGGCACTGATCAGGCTGCATTGATGGGCAATAGATAGGCTGCAGATGGGCATGGATTAGGCTGCATTTATGGGCAATAGAAAGGCTGCAGATGAGCACTGATCAGGCTGCATTGATGGGCAATAGAGAAGCTGCAGATGGGCACTGATCAGACTGCATTGATGGGCAATAGAGAGGCTGCAGATGGGCACTGATCAGGCTGCATTGATGGGCAATATAGAGGCTACAGATGGGCACTGATCAGGCTGCATTGATGGGCAATATAGAGGCTGCAGATGGGCACTGATAAGGCTGCATTGATGGGCAATATAGAGGCTGCAGATGGGCATGGATTAGGCTGCATTTATGGGCAATAGAGAGGCTGCAGATGGGCACTGATTAGGCTGCATTGATGGGTAATGACTCTTATTTTGCTTTCAAGTTCTTTATTTAAAATGTAAGTTTTTTTCCTGAAACTTCCCTCTTAAAATGAAGGTGCGTGTTATATGCCAATAAATACACAAGTGTGAATGGCACCATAGAGTCTTTTTCACTTCAATATCCATATGAGGAATATGCACTTGAATAGATGCTTAAAGGAACACAGGTCCTCTTCACCTTACAGTTTAGTCAATTAGCCCACGTTCCTTTCACCTCAACCCAGTTCAATTAAGCCTTTAATACATTAGTCCCCTGATAGTCCATGCAAAACAGCTTCAGAATGGCTTCAAAATGTTAGTTACCTGGCCAACAGGCTGTTGTAATGGCTCCATAAGATATTGAGTCACTCTGCATGCTACAGGTCAATGACTTGTTAAGTACTAATTTAAAGTGTTACTAAACTCAGGACCTTGTATTCACTATATCTAGTCCCCCACAGTACACAGAACATGGAAATGCAATTATTTTAGTAAATATAAACTGCTAAATACCTTTTCCCATCAGCAGTTAAAGCAGTCTTGTGACTTCTACCAGTGTCTGGTTAAAGCTTGTAGGTGGAGTTTTCGTTCTCCTCTGACTATCCTATGAGGCTGCAGGACCCCTGACCCTCTGTCTGGACAGTGCTGATTGGTCCCGTGCTGATCACATGTACCCTTCCAAGAAAAAAATACTCTCTAGTAAAACACACCAAACTGAGCATGTGCAGAGTGCCTCCAAGGCTGTGTTCTATCAGGAGATGGATTGGGGACAGTAAAAGAAAGGAAGGATCAGACAAGACAGGATCAAACTAGCTTTTTAAAAAATGTGCAGGATTAACCCCTTAGGTTCCACAGTGAGTATAACAAGCACGTTTTTCTGCATATACAGACTGATTTTACTGTTGTGGGTTTAGTAACACTTTGAAAAGAACAACTGCCTAGGAACTAGTACTTTCAGAAGGAATACAAGAATCACAGTAAACAGTTTACTCTTAGCACAGATTTCCTTTATATCCACTGACAAAAAATGGATTTTATTTATTAGTGTGGTTCCTTAAATGTGGTTCATAAATAATCCATGACAGAGAGTCCATGCACACTGGGCATAAAAATGCTGCTTATACAGGCTTTTGGCCTTTTTTTTCTTTAGCTTGCATAAGTAGTTCTATGTTAGCCTATCTTTTCTTGCACATTAGGGAGTTCACAGGCATATTTGCAGAGAAACGGTTTCAGGCACAAAAAAAGAACCCATCAGAATTGCGTTTTTGAGAGGAGCTTTTGGGCAGAAAAAACACTTGATGCACATAAACGTGACATTTAGAAGCATTCTGCGTTTTTAATTATAAATTGATTATAGTGAAAAATGAGCAGGGGGGAATGCTCTGGAAAAAACGCTTATAAAAGCAAATGCCCATAAACTCTTATAGACTATTGTGCAATATGAGCCACTATGAGCATTTTTATACTGCTTTTCCTGCCAGAGGTTCTAAATTTTTTTCAGCTGCCTAGTTTGCACTGACCTTTAGGCTGGCCATGCATATTCAATTCAATTTTCTTGTACAATTTTCCTTTAGATTTACCAAAAACCATATAATATGAGGTCAATACTAAATAACTTTCAATTGTATCCAATTAGGCAGGTCCTTGCACTACATAGTTTAAGGTAAATCTAAAGGAAAATTATAGAAGAAAATTGAACATGTATGGCCAGCCTTAGTCTGGCATCACATTGTAAAAAGGCCATCAATAAGGGTTTAGAACCAGCCCTCTTGTAGGGGGCTTGGGTCCCATTCGTCCAACAGGGTGACCTGACAGGTGCCACCCCCCTCCCACTATGTTTACTATGCCTTTTGAATGAACAGGAATCTTCTGTACAGAGAATCCTGTTCCGGCTCATTCATTCTGCAGTGCAGCTGAGGCTGCAGAAAAGGGTATTGAGGAATCTGTGTCCTAAATCTTTTTCTCTGTTTCAACAGTAAGACACCAAATCCCCCCCGAGAGGGCTGTAAAAAAAATATTGTAAATAATGTTTGCCGTATGAATGAGTGGTACGTCTGTACAACAATAGCTGCAGATCCTAATTTCACAGGTGTGCAGGTGCGGGTGAGTGGCCCTGAAAGCACACTGCTTGCTTTGGGGGCACCTGCATCCGACACGCCTTTCCAGGTTGGTCAGGTAGGCTGTATGGGGCACCATGGAAAAAGACCCAAATATAATCCATAAGCACTTGGGTCCAGGTGTAGCTGTGTTGTTTATGTTACCTGGGATAAACCATGGGGATACTAGTTTTGGTAAACAAGAAGTAGTAGTTTATTGAAGTAAAAGCATTATGGGCCATGCAATCACATGTGTCAGGTGTTAAACCAACCTCCAAGGTTAAACTACTACTTCTTGCTGCTGCTTGTAGATTGAATAAGAGCACACTGCACATGCACGCAGTTTGCATGCACTAGGGCCTGTTAGGGGGGCACTTCTAACCTGCAGCCCATCCTGCTGTTTAGGCAGGATGGAGGGATTTGGGCTACCTGGAAGTTTTTGCGTACGGACCATGCTTGGCTTATAGAAATGGGGTGGAAAAGGAGCACCCTTTTAAAAAGTTGAGCAGTGGAATGCAGTGCCCCTTCATACAATAGACATGTGGGTTGATTTACTATAGAAGTTGAGAATCTGCACACTATAAGTTGTGTAAACATTCACATCAGTTTATCCAATCACGTGCTCACTTTGAATACCCAAACATGTGCCAATGAAACAAGGAAACAGGACTTTGCTTTTCACATGATTGGACAACTGAAGTGAAAATTCAATTTATTATGTACAAATTCTATACTCCTTTGGTAAATAAGGCTGATTATCTAACGCACTACAAATCAGGAGCTTTGAAATCTAGACTGTAAATCAATGTCATCAACTATTCTGTCTCACTAATGTTAGAAAATGACATACTGCAGAAGAAAAAAAAAACGTTCCATGCTGTTAACGATAAAGCTTAAAATAAATATATATATTAAAATATTGTAATAACCTAGTATATCGCAAATTGTAGAGCTTTGCAGTTCTGGTCCCTTTGATAAAATGATCCTTTCATATTCATTTCTACACAAAATGTTCTATCAATATTAGAAATCAAATATTCATGAAGCAGAAGTTTAGAAACTAAAATAAGTGTTTTAAGAGGCAACATAGCCCAAGGTATCTATGTGGTGTTTATAGATTTTGAGTTAATGGCTGTGAAATACTAAGATGTGCACCACTGCGTACTCTCTAAAAACGGGTGTTCGGTGTTTTCAAGATGCTTCCTATGTGACATTTTGTGCAATTTACTTACCCCTTAAACATTCAAACAAATAGACACATAATAATTTTAAAGTCAAGTTATCAAGCAAAGCTTTGAAAGCTTGAATTACAATGCACCATTTTTAAATGCTCATTATGCAGTCTGTAACCTTGTATGATTTCTGTGTTAATAATTTATTAAATGAATATTTTTGCCAATATACTGTCTATACGCTACGTCAGGTTCTCAGGCGCATCGTACAGTTTATTGAAGAACTACAGTCAGGATAAAAATAAAGAAGCTTACATAGTCATTCAGGAAATGGGTATTTGCTGCCTCTTTGATGAGATGGGCAGAATGTGCAATGGAAATGCCTCTCCGCTGAGCTGTAGCCAAGGACAGCTAGATGTGGTCATGACTATCTTGGGAAAGTCACAAATGACACGGGTCAGCTTTATTTCTATTACAAGCTCATAACATTAAAGGAGAAAAAAAGACCCATGTTATTACTATTAAAATACCCTGCTTGTGAGAGCTTACAATCTAAATGGAGAGGTAACTATTACAAATGGTAATAACAGTGGAAGATGAGTTGATGGTATTGTTGTTATACAGGATTTACAGTATATTGTGTCAATGTGCAATCAGTCATTTACTTTATTCATTATTTATTACAAAAGGGTGCATGTTGCCGGATTACAAACTGTGCAGAACAAAAGCACCAATATTGAATGTAACCAGTGCTCGTTTTCTACTTCTTTTCTATGTTCTTGCAGACAATTCCCATTTGGCTAGTAGGCAGTACAGGTCCTCTTGTGACTAGTATACTGACAGCACTATTGTTGTAACCACTGGAATGGATTAACAAACCCTAGAATAACACTTCACTGTGGTGCTGTTGTTAATATCAATAAAGAATGTTTTTAATCACTATTGTTTCATTTACTTAATTTGAATCATTAACTTTGTTCCAGATGAGAAATCTTTCAACAAGTCAACCTTTTGCCGAAAAAAAATGAAAGCGTATGTTATCCCAACATTTTATATTCCTGATTTGTGTCTGTTGTACCATTTACTTGTGATAAAAAGTACCCTGTTCTCCTTGAATTGCTTCCTTTGTGTGAAATACCTGGTGTTCCTGCATGCTCCCTGCTTTCCAATTGCAAATTGACCACACCAGGGTATGACAGCACATCCTTCCCAGCGTGGTCAGTTTTGCTGTACTGGGAGCACAGCCTGCCTGTCTTCCAATGGCCAAGACTTGTGCTGACCTGCCTCCCCCCCCCTCTGCACAGCCATTGGGAGGATCGATGTACTGCTCTTTCTCTGCATCCTGTTGACACGCCCTACTGCAGTTTACACCCCTACCTCTTAGGCAGCCGAGAACAGAGGTTATGTGATCACTTTTAATTTATAAAAAGTATATACATAGAGATATAGATATCTCTCTCTCTGTCTCTCTCTCTCTCTCTCTCTCTATACATACACATACACACACAAATCTTTTGTCCTGCATTTCCATTTTAACCACTTCAGCCCCGGAAGGATTTACCCCCTTCCTGACCAGAGCACTTTTTGCGATACGGCACTGCGTCGCTTTAACTGACAATTGCGCGGTCATGCGACTTTGTGTCCAAACAAAATTGACGTCCTTTTTTTCCCACAAATAGAGCTTTCATTTGGTGGTATTTGATCACCTCTGTGGTTTTTATTTTTTGTGCTATAAACAAAAATAGAGCGACAATTTTGAAAAAAAAGCAATATTTTTTACTTTTTGCTATTATAAATATCCCCAAAAAATATATTAAAAAAACACATTTCTTCTCAGTTTAGGCCGATATTTATTCTTCTACATATTTTTGGTAAAAATCGCAATAAGCGTATATTGATTGGTTTGAGCAAAAGTTATAGCATCTATAAAATAGGGAATAGATTTATAGCATTTTATTATTTTATTTTTTTTATTAGTAATGGCAGCGATCTGCATCGTGACTGTGACATTTTGGCGGACACATCGGACACTTTTGACACCATTTTGGGACCATTGTCATTTATACAGCGATCAGTGCTATAAAAATGCACTGATTACTGTGTAAATGACACTGGAAGGAGTTAAACACTAGGGGACGATCAAGAGGTTAAGGGCGTCCTAGGGAGGTGTTCTAACTGTGGGGGGGATGGGCTTCCACTGACATGACAGCCATCACTGCTCCTGGTGACAGGGAGCAGTAGATCCCTGTCTTGTCCCTACAAAGTTTACAAAAGCATCTCCCTGTTCTTCCGCTCTGTGACACGATCACGGGCCTCCGGCGGACATCGAGTCCATGGGACCCGCAGGCACGGTCCCACAATGCCTCGATTTAAAGGGGACGCACCTGTACACCCATTTGCCCAGCTGCGCCATTGTGCCGACGTACATCGTCGTGTGCTGGTCGCCTAGTGGTTAAATTGTATTGGTTGTTTAACAAGGTAAGGGTTCACACATACTTTAAAGAGGTAGTAAGCCACTAAGAAAAAAAACAAAACAAGACAATGGCATAATGTGCTAGTATGCATCCTACCACATTATGAAATACTCACCTTAGAACGAAGCCCTTCCAGCAGCTCCGGCTCACTGCTGAGAGGGCTGACATCTCCCATCCTTTCTTCCAGGATTGCGGGCTCTGACGCTGTGAGTGGCTGGAGCCGTGATGACGTCACTCCCACGCATGTGTGCGGGAGCCCTCGGTTCCGGGAAGTGCGCTGACCTCAGCGGCTGCATGTAGGCTGAGCGTTTAGGAGATATTAATTTTACCTACAGGTAAGCCTTATTATAGGCTTTCCCGTAGGCAAAAATAATAAAGCGAGCTTTACAACCGCTTTAAATACTTTTAATACATGCAGCTGTATTCTTAGTCCTGACAGTCCCCAAGTTACAAACATCCGAATTACATACCACTACTACTTACAAACGGAGGGAGACAACAATAAGGGAGAGGAAATTACCCCTAGGAAGGGAAATTCTCTCCTCTAGGAGTTATCAAGGGGAAAAAGGTTTCTCCACTGAAAATGTATCACCAATCCTTGTTTCTACGACAACCTAAAATTTTCAAAGTCCAATTGTCACAGGGGCAGAGAGTGAGGTGGAATCTTCAAGGGCTTGTCTGAATTTTTTGGAGAGTGGCCAACTTAGCCAGAATCGAGTGTTAGCACTGTTCATTTAAACCTATGATGTATTCTAATAAATACTGAAAGCACCAGACAAACTGAGTAAAGCTGCTTTGCCTATTGTAATAAAACTGAATACTACACTTCTTGTAAACCCTTCAGCAAGAGAGCCATTGATCAGAACACAAAACCGCCTCCAATGTTGTTGTCTTTTTATACTGTAACCTTTTTACTGCACTTTCTGCTGTTCAATAAGGTAATACATTTGCAGGTTCTGCCTGTGGACCAAAATGTCAGGTAGAAGAGTTGAGCACCAGCTGCTGGTAGAGTGAGAGATGATGAAAGTAAACTATTTTTTTGCTAGTACCCTAACCATAAACCAGAATTTAACCCTTGTAGTGCGGGGGGAGCCCAAATTGATATAGATATACTTTAGGTAAACACTGTAATATCATATAATACATGCTCAGTGAAATTAGATATCACATTCTCTGTTTCATTAGTACAGCTAGTAATACAATGTGATTAAGTACTAGCGTAACCGATAAAGGTAAAGCTTCTCATTTTACTTATTTTCTTATTCATACCAGTGTATTTGTTTGAATAACCGTACTTTTAAGGACTAAACCGCATCAGTACAGCAAAATTAAAGTGCCAGATTAATTCTTTTTTGACAACGGGAAACCATTAAAGTGGAGTCCAACCCAAAGGGGGAAGCTTTGCTTGTTTGCACCCTACACCACCGAACACCCAACCCCCACATGTCCCCCCCATTTGGATTTTTTTTGGGGGGGGGATCGGGTTTTGACAGGTACCCGCTCCCACTTCTGAGTAAGACTGACAATCAGCGATCTACGACATATCCAGCCACCACATCCTTTACCCCCCGCTGCCTTCTTGGACCTGTGTGTCTCCCAGAAAATGGTTGGACCATTCAGAAAGTGCAGCGCGACTCGTGCATACGCAGTAGGAAACTGGCTGTGAAGCCTGAAGGCTTCACTGCTGTCTCCCTTACTTACAATGCCGGCGCCTGCACCAAAGCCAATTGACGAATCGGCTCAGGGTGCCAACACTGCAAGATCCCTGGACAGGTAAGTGTCCTTATATTAAAAGTCAGCAGCTACAGTATTTGTAGCTGACTAGATTTCTTTTTTTACAGACTGGAGCTCCCCTTTAAGTGGGCTGTGACACCTGTGGCTGGTAGGAGGGGTTCATGCGATGCTGTGCTATCGTCAGCAGCCTCTTGAAATCAGTCTACCTAGAAAACCACAAGATAAACAAAATCAGAATTTACAGGTATGCATCCATCTCTGTTTGGTACTTACAAATATAAAGAGCATTGGCTGATATCAAGATTTTCAGTATGTCTGCATAAAAGGTGAATAGTTGTAATAATGAGTGTTTTGCTCAATTCGATTTTGGAGATTAATATAGAACACCAGCCAAAATATTATTTTTTATTTCTTTATCTGGGATAGAGTCTGGTAGAGTCAGAACTTAAAGTGGTTGTAAAGTTAGAAGGTTTTTTCTTGATGCATGCTATGCATTAAGATAAAAAGCCTTCTGTGTGCAGCAGCGGCTCCAGCACCCCCTAACACTTACCTGAAGCCCCATATCTCTCCAGTGATGTCCATGAGTTCCTCGGCCACCCGGGACACTCCTCCTGATTGGCTAAGACACAGCAGCGGCGCCATTGGCTCCCGCCGCTGTCAATCAAGGTCAATTAGCCAATCAGGAGAGAGGGGGCGGGGGGTTGAACCAGGGCTCCGTGTCTGAAAGGATACAGGGAGCTGTGACTCGGCTCGGGTGCCCCTATGGCAAGCTGTTTGCTGTGGGGGCACTCAACAGGAGGGAGGGGCCAGCAGTGCCGAAGAGGGACCCGAGAAGAGGAGGATACGGGCTGCTCTGTGCAAATCCACTTTAAAGCATTTTGTACCCCAACACTTAATGTTCCTGATGTACCATGTACTTGCATGAGAAAGTATCCTGTTCTCTTTGTATTGCTTCCTTTATGTGAAATCCCTGGTGTTCCTGCTAGTCCCCTTGCTTTTCTATTAAAAACTGACCACACTAAGCAGAAGAGCACACCGTGGTCAGTTCGCTAGCTATGCTGGGAACTCTGTGTACTCTACTCCAATGATCAGACTTGTCCTGACATGCCCCCGCTGCACAGCCATTCACTGGGAAGCTCGGTGTACTGCTGCTTCTCCTCCCCCTGCTCTTATGCAGCTGAGAACAGAGGGAGTGTGATCACTTTTACCTTTTATTTCTATTTTAAACTTGAATCAGTTGTTTAACAAGGTGATTGTTTACAATCACTTTAAGTTCAGCGTTTGCTGATCATGTCCTGTTCAGGAGATCTACTTACACTATCTTAACTGGTGACCACTGTCATCATGGCAAAGGGGTAAAAAAACAAAACATTTTCCAATGGGGAAGATGCTTAAGGCCAGATGCTGTTATTCATTGTTGTGGCGATGGCGGATGGCTGGTTGCCCACACCATGGCAACACATGACTCTAATCAAGGGCAGGTGGC
Organism: Aquarana catesbeiana; assembly: GCF_042186555.1. Taxonomy (NCBI): domain Eukaryota; kingdom Metazoa; phylum Chordata; class Amphibia; order Anura; family Ranidae; genus Aquarana; species Aquarana catesbeiana. The sequence goes on along the minus strand of NC_133325.1, from coordinate 262,426,934 downwards.
ATGCTGAGCCGCCCACAGCATTGAAGTGAAGACAGAAGTCTTTCTCCAGACCTACATCTTTCAACTTCTGCCGTGTTGATGGAGCCAAAAGGAGCGCTCTGATGTGAAGAAGCAACTGTGTAACTGGGGAGCTCTGTGAAGAGGGGGTGACTTTGATGTGATGAGAGGCTCTCATGTATGGGGGGAACCTCTGATATGAAGGGGGTCATCAGATGTTAAGGTAATTTGATCAAGGTGGTTGTGTGCATTCTTCCAGGCCCAGGTTTCCCAATACTGTATTAAGTATTATTTATGTTTTCAATATTTTAGACTTGGGTGTCTTGAGGTTTTGCATACTTTTAAAAGGTGCCATGAAGAAGGTTGAGAAACTTTGATTTATTTTGAACTTTTTCTTCATTCATAGTTACATAGTAGGTGAGGTTGAAAAAAGACACAAGTCCATCAAGTCCAACCTATGTGTGTGATTATATATCAGTATTACATTGTATATTCCTGTATGCTGCGGTTGTTCAGGTGCTTATCTAATAGTTTTTTGAAACTATCGATGCTCCCCACTGAGACCACCGCCTGTGGAAGGGAATACCACATCCTTGCTGCTCTTACAGTAAAGAACCCTCTACGTAGTTTAAGGTTGAACATATTTTCTTCTAATTTTAATGAGTGGCCACGTGTCTTGTTAAACTCCCTTCCACAAAAAGTTTTATCCCTATTGTGGGGTTAACAGTATGGTATTTATAAATTCAAATCATATCCCCTCTCAAGCGTCTCTTCTCCAGAGAGAATAAGTTCAGTGCTTGTGACCTATCCTCATAACTAATATCCTCCAGACCCTTTATTAGCTTTGTTGCCCTTCTTTGTACTCGCTCCATTTCCAGTACATCCTTCCTGAGGACTGGTGCCCAGAACTGGACAGCATACTCTAGGTGCAGCCGGACCAGAGTCTTGTAGAGTGGGAGAATTTTCATTTTATCTCTGGAGTTGATCCTCTTTTTAATGCATGCCAATATTCTGTTTGCTTTGTTAGCAGCAGCTTGGCATTGCATGCCATTGCTGAGCCTATCATCTACTAGGACCCCCAGGTCCTTTTCCATCATAGATTCCCCCAGAGGTTCTCCCCCTAGTGTATAGATTTCCTTCATAATTTTGCCACCCAAATGCATTATTTTACATTTTTCTACATTGAACCTCATTTGCCATGTAGTTGCCCACCCCATTAATTTGTTCAGGTCTTTTTGCAAGGTTTCCACATCCTGCGGAGAAGTTATTGCCCTGCTTAGCTTAGTATTGTCCGCAAATACAGAGATTGAACTGTTTATCCCATCCTCCAGGTCGTTTATGAACACATTAAATAGGATTGGTCCCAGCACAGAACTCTGGGGGACCCCACTACCCACCCCCAACCATTCAGAGTATTCCCCATTTATCACTACCCTCTAAACTCGCCCTTGTAGCCAGTTTTCAATCCATGTACTCACCCTATGGTCCATGCCAACGGACCTTATTTTGTACAGTAAACATTTATGGGGAACTGTGTCAAATGCTTTTGCAAAATTCATATACACCACGTCTACGGGCCTTCCTTTATCTAGATGGCAACTCACCTCCTCATAGAAGGTTAATAGATTGGTTTGGGAAGAACAATTTTTCATGAATCCATGCTGATTACTGCTAATGATACCGTTCTCATTACTAAAATCTTGTATATAGTCCCTTATCATCCCCTCCAAAAGCTTCCATACTATTGAAGCAATGAAAAATCGCTTGCATTCAAGCAATGAAAAAACCTTACAGGAGATCTAAGATTTCCACAGTCTAATATGTTCTACTTTAAACCACCACTTAGATGTTAAGTCCCACACCTCGAATCCGGGCACTGGGGAAAACCATTAATAGGTTGAGGACCAATAAGAGGAGGTAAGACAACTGTCCTGTCCATCCCCATAAGATGCTGCTAGAGAAAAAAAGTCTTGGTGTTTCTTTCAGTAGGAACAGCATTGGTTCAGTTGCCTATATACACAATTTTTCACAATTTAGAGTTTGTGAAGGGCAATGTCAGCTATAAAACTGTTTTTCTAGTGCTTTGCCAATGATAACAAAAACAAATAAAATAGTCAAACAAGTATGCTTTGTGTTTAACATATGGTATTGCCATTTCAGGGAATATTTCATTTAAGAAACCTTCAGATCTGGGATTTTCAATGCTTTACAAACTTGCCTAAGGCATTTACTTTACTTTGTTATCTAAATTCCCAGAGACTTTCTCTGCTTAGTTTGTGCGCCACAATATGTATGCATGGTATAAAACAAATTGGTACAGGGACTCAATTAAATTGTCCCTCTGTACAATGCTCAACATTTTTCAAATTCAGATGAACAATGCAAACCTATGAGTGAGCCTAGCAAAATAATCCCCTTTGCTGCCCTAATAACCAGTAATACAACGTACTGGCTTACAGGTAAAAACATCAGCATTCCTACAGCTGTGCTACCCCATGTGACTGCTTTGGGACCTATGAACAGAAATGCCTTGGATTCTCAATAAACACAACACAAGCTGCTTTAAACACTAGGTTTTGCCCAATAACATGGTTAAAATAATGTAATAAGTGTTTAAAGCAAAACAGTATTTTTCAGTAGTTAAAACGACGAGTGCCATTTCTCATAGACTACAATAAATATTTCAAAAGCCCGCAAGTGCGTATGTGAAAGGGAGAGGTAACAAAAACTATTTAAAGTACACCTGGCATTAGAGAAATAAGAAGGCTGCCATTGCTTTCCTCCTGTAGCCTGAATTCTGATGTTTTCGTTTGGAACATGTTTGTCTCTGTTCTCCGACAGTCCGTCAGCCAACATTCTGTCAGTCCTAGTGCCGGTTTGATTGGCTGGCGCGTGATGATGTAATTGTGCATGTGTATGGGAGTTTTTCATCCCAGCACATGGCCGATTACAAAATGATACTTTCTACATACATAGCTAAGGGTACAGAAGATTGTAGGAGGACACCGAGGAAGGTAATTATTGACAATATTTCGTTTTAGATCCACAGTTCCACTTTAAAGAGTATGTCCAGGCAAAGCGTTTGTAGTTTTAGATAAAGTGTGGAAATATAAGAACCCATGTTAGATTTCCCCCAACTTAGGCTTACTTTACACCTGTGGCAGACCTTACAGCCCACCAGAACTGAGACAGATCTGCAGTAGATTGCTTTCATAGTTATTTGTCAAATGGTGATGAGGTTGTCACCTCCTCGCTGTCTGTTTTATCCCACACCACAGTGCTGCAACCAGGGTATCATTTTTGCCACAGTCATGAAATGACTGGGTCACGGGTATGATAGGAACTTATGTATTTGTATATTATGAAGCTTTGTGCTGCCCCAGGCATGTGCCCACAAATGCCATTTTAAGAAATACAGTCCTGCTGCCAGCACCATGTGAATATCTTGGCACATCCCAATGCAGATATCTCCCCACTTATTGTTCTCAGAGGTATCTGCTTGTCTACAGCCACTACAGAAAAGGATCCAACAACCTATAATACTACAAATACAGCATTTGTTTGTCATGTATGCTGAGCCATCTTATTCACCAAAAAGGTTAAAAAATAGTGCAAGATTCAGAAAGTAGTTTTTTTTTTTCAATCCATCTCTGTTATGTCAAATGTCCACCTAGTACTCTCTAGGAACAGAGTTCCTTCTTTAATTTTCAGATGGATCAGTGATACTTTTTCAAAAGCTTGTCCAGCTGGTTCTTTTTTCAGTTGCCATCAGTTCTATTTAACAGCAGTTCAATGAAATCCTATTCAAGTAGGTGGGCCACTTGGGCTAAACAAGCATTTGTAGCTACCCAGTTAGATTGTATAGGTAGGTGTCTGCTGTTAACATAAAAGTGCATGAGAGAAATAAAAATAAAAACAAATAAGAAAAAACGCATGAAAAAATACTTATCTTACTTTGCTTCTCTTTCCCTTTCCTTTGCATTGTAGACATAACTGGACCTCACAGAGGGATCTTGGAAAAGCTTAAAGCGGAGTTCCACCCAAACATGGAACTTCCGCTTTAAGGGAAGGTGACTCCCTGACATGTCATTTTTTTTGGGGGGGGGCGGATACCCTCTTTTTAGAGGGTTTCAACTCCCACTTTCTCCCGGGCACTGCGGCAAGTTCACCTCTCCCCCCTCCCTCTCGGCAATCATCTGGGACACATCACAGGTCCCAGATGATTGCTCGGCCAGTCACAGCACGCAGAGCGGCTCACGCATGCGCAGTGCAAGCCCGGCTGTGAAGCCACAGCCGGGCGCCCACAGTGACAATATAGGCGCCGCAGAGAGGAGGGGAGACGAGCGGGGCTTCGTTCCCCCGCATCGCTGGACCCGGGGACAGGTAAGTGTCCAATTATCAAAAGTCAGCAGTTGCAGTATTTGTAGCTGCTGACTTTTAATTTTTTTTTTTTTTTTTTTTGGATCTCCGCTTTAAAGTGATACTAAACACACACTGTTTAATTTAAAGTATCCATTTTCTTTCTCTATGTAGATGATGGCACAGTAATTATTTTTATTAAAAAAAAACAAAAATATCTAAATACTTTCTTTCCTAATTGATATACAGCTGTCACATGACCCAGCTCTTTCCCAGCCTGTCTGTAAGTAAACAGTGGCAGGAGGAGCTTCTAGTCTTGATGGCCTGTGTTTCAAATAAAAAAAACAGCCTTTGGAATACAGAGTAAAATAACATCCATAAACTGTTTAAATTGGCATATAAATGTATATTTGAAATAAAATCTTTATTATTTTTGGCAATAACATGGTTTGGGTGGATTTCTGCCAGTCACAGGCTGTGTCACGCCCTTTCAGCCTGTGTCTTAGAATAACAGGGAGGAGAAGCCTCCAATAATCAAGACATACTTCATTGTGTTTAGCTGGTTAGTGGACATGGAGGAGGAGGGAGTGGGCTGTCGTTACCACTGTGTATACACCCACGTGTAACTCTATAGGCACATGGGCTGCTCAGATGTGATCAAGGAGGAAATGCTCAGGGTAGAAAATACACTGAAAACGAAGCATGTGTACTAGTTGCTTTGTAAATCCCCAACTGCATTGAGGACATGGACAGGAAGGGGGTGGGAGCAGAGAACAGCAGGGTCAAGGTTTTTTGCAGAATACAGAAAACGAATCCCATAGTGACTGAGTGAGCATGTACAGTATGTAATATTGTGTTTGCTGAACTTAGTACATGGTCTGACTTTACTCATTAGAATGTATATTTATTGGTTTAGAGTAGTTGGAACAAAAACAAAACCATTTAGGTGGCACGGTGGTGTAGTGGGTAGCACTCTCACCTACAAGTAAAAAGGGTCACTGGTATGAATCCCAACCATGACACTACCTGCTTGGAGTTTGCATGTTCTCCCTGTCCCTGCGTGGGTTTCCTCTGGGTACTCCGGTTTCCTCCCACACTCCAAAGACATGCTGGTAGGTTAACTGCCTTTTGTCCAAAATTGGCCCTAGTATATGAATGTAAGTTGGGAACCTTGGATTGCGGGCTCCTTGAGGGTAGAGACCGATGTATGTGTGGAGCGCTGCGTACATTGACGGTGCTATATGGGCACCTTAAATAAATAATAATAGATGAGCATCTTAATGAGACACAATGTACAGGGATAGGGGCAATTGTAGACACGCACCCACACTCACTCAGGTTGAACTGGATGGACTGGTGTCTTTATTCAACCTTACTAACTATGTAACTATGTAACATTTTTACTATTGGTTACTGCAGCATGCACATTTCTCATGCTTTATCAAACCATCTGTTGGTGCATGTTTTATATAAAACTAGCAAAGGTGTGTCAGGTAAATTGTAGTAAATTACCTTCATATGTATTAGAAAAGTGAGAAAATGAACTTTTAATGTATTGGTGTTTTTTATAATGCCTTGATTTCTGTGAAGAAAGTATATAAAAAAAACAATTAATAAATTAACAGATAAAAAGCTGTGTCTATGTACTAAAAATGTGTATAGGTAGAATGAATAAAAATACAACACACAGGGTCAGAACACATCACATCATGTCAACTGTGACTTTTTAAATTACAGTCAAAACATGTTACATGTCAGCATGTGGAAACATTCTACTCTGTAATCATGTGTCACGCTGACGCACACCTGTCACTATGGTTATACCGGAGACATGGATGTGAGTTTGGAGGTTTGAGGAGCAGATAATAGGAATTACTACACTGACACTGACTGACTAGATAGTGAGGAGATATTGGTAGGCAGTATTCACAATGGATGTCATGGGAGCTTGTCAGGATGGGAGGTAGCATGACTAGTGCTAACTTCTACATAGTTCTTGGTGTAGGGTAATCTTCAACACAATGTTCTGCCTGTTAGGGTACAGGGTAATCTCCATCCCACACTTCTGCCTGTTAGGGTGCAGGGTAATCTCCATCCCATACTTCTTCCTGTTAGGGTACAGGGTAATCTCCATCCCATACTTCTGCCTGTTAGGGTGCAGGGTAATCTCCATCCCATACTTCTTCCTGTTAGGGTACAGGGTAATCTCCATCCCATACTTCTGCCTGTTAGGGTGCAGGGTAATCTCCATCCCATACTTCTTCCTGTTAGGGTACAGGGTAATCTCCATCCCATACTTCTGCCTGTTAGGGTGCAGGGTAATCTCCATCCCATACTTCTTCCTGTTAGGGTACAGGGTAATCTCCATCCCATACTTCTGCCTGTTAGGGTGCAGGGTAATCTCCATCCCATACTTCTTCCTGTTAGGGTACAGGGTAATCTCCATCCCACACTTCTGCCTGTTAGGGTGCAGGGTAATCTCCATCCCATACTTCTTCCTGTTAGGGTACAGGGTAATCTCCATCCCACACTTCTGCCTGTTAGTGTGCAGGGTAATCTCCATCCCACACTTCTGCCTGTTAGGGTACAGGGTAATCTCCTTCCTATACTTCTGCTTGTTAGTGTGCAGGGGAATCTCCATCCCATACGTCTCTGCCTGTTAGGGTACAGGGTAATTTTGATTGCATAGTTCTGCTTGTTAGGGTGCAGGGTAATTTCCATCCCATAGTTCTGTCTGTTAGGATGCAAGGCATTCTCCCTCCCATAGTTCTGCCTGTTAGGGTGCAGGGACATATTCATTGTATAGTTCTGCCTGTTAGGGTGAAGGGTAATCTCCATCCCATAGTTCTGTCTGTTATGCCTGTTAGTGTACAATGTGATTTCCCTTCCACAGTTCTGTCTGTTAGAGTGCATGGTAATCTTCATTGTATAGCTCTGACTGTTAGGGTGCAAGGTAATCTCCATCCCATACTTCTGCCAGTTAGGGAGCAGGGTAATCTTCATTGCATAGCTCTGACTTTTAGGGTACAAAGTAATCTTCATCCCATAGGTCTACGTGTTAGGTGCAAGGTAATCTCCATCCCATTGTTCTACCTGTTAGGGTATAAGGTAATCTCCATCCCATAGATCTACCTGTTAGGGTACAAGGTAATCTCCATCCCATTGTTCCATCTGTTAGGGTGCTGACCCATGTTCAATGCATTGCTCTGTGTGTTAGGTTGCTGGGTAATTGTAACACCATAGTCCTGCAGTTTAGGGTGCAGGGCATTTTCACTGCATTGCTCTGCCTGTTATAGGGCGTACACACGGTCAGACTTTGTTCGGACATTCCGACAACAAAATCCTAGGATTTTTTCCGACCGATGTTGGCTCAAACTTGTCTTGCATACACACGGTCACACAAAGTTGTTGGAAAATCCGATCGTTTTAAACGCGGTGACGTAAAACATGTACGTCGGAACTATAAACGGGGCAGTGGCCAATAGCTTTCATCTCTTTATTTATTCTGAGCATGCGTGGCACTTTGTCCGTCGGATTTGTGTACACACGATCGGAATTTCCGACAACGGATTTTGTTGTCGGAAAATTTTATCTCCTTCTCTCCAACTTTGTGTGTCGGAAAATCCGATGGAAAATGTCTGATGGAGCCCACACACGGTCGGAATTTCCGACAACACGCTCCGATCGGACATTTTCCATCGGAAAATCCGACCGTGTGTACGGGGCATTAGAGTGAGGGATAACCTTTACTGTACAGCTCTGATGGTTGGAGTGCAGGGCATTTTGCCTGCATAGCTCTTCTTGTTAAGATGCAGAGAAATTGTAACTCTGCCTTCTAGGGTGCAGGGTAATCTTCAGCGGTTAGCACTGCCTATTAGGGTGCAGGGTTAATTTCACTGCATACCTTTTCCTGGCAGCGTAAAGGGTCTTGGAGGGGCAGTGAGCTTCATAGGTAATCATCAGTCATGGTGTGAAATTTTGGTGTAAATGGAGACCCATTAGAAGGATTGCTGCAGTACTGGTGGGCAGAAGTTTATGGTTTATGCTGCCCAAGGAATCATAACACGTACCTTGTATGTACTATACATCAGATATATCTGCTCCACTGCTGATTCCAGATTTGGCAGCACTGAGTGCATCCTTTACTGAATGCTTACATACCGAATGGCAAATGTCAGCATTATCCTAACAACTACATGGTTTTAAAGCAGTAAAGCAACCTAACATAGGAGAAAAAAAATATTCTAGTAATATAAAAAAAGTAGTCTAAACGTAAGTCTAAAAAATTACATTGTGCATGCTCATCATAAATTTTATTTTTATTGCATTTACCATTGTATTTTATTTTATTTATTATGACTTTGTTTTTTACTTTTTATGTAGTACACAACTACAAAGGGTTGTCTTTACCAGTATAGGTATTTACCATTATAAACTAGCATATGGGAATAAATGTGGACATTAGTCAGCATAAAGACATATGAAGAATAAAAATGATCGTGAACATTTATCTGCAGGAGATGCATTGTCCTGAGATGCACACAGGGTTAAAGAATACCTCCAAGCTGACAATATCCAGCTGTAATAGATACAGTGGCCAGACAATGAACAAGAAACATATGACAGACACATAATCTATAACAGCACACTACTAGAACACCACTGGAAGTAAAACATAGTGCTTTAGCGAAGTTTATCTTTTGTTATGTGGATAATTAAGTCTGGCTGCTTCTTGGAATGTTACCCCCAACGGATCATATATAAAATACAACTAAGTCACAACTTAAGTGGAAAGGCATCATTGATATACTAAATGGAAATGCATTACATGATTTACTTCAGTTATACCTTGACATCACTTTGATACCTAAACACAGAAGGATGTGTACTGGGGTATCTACAGTATATGTCTACATCAATGCCAACAAGGATAAGAGCAGAAAGCACAGCATGATGACTGAGATGACAGGCACAATCGGTGGAACAATCAAAAACAAACATAATAAATGCACTTACAGCAGCCAGATTAAAATATACAGAAACCCTAAGTGGATGACATTTGTTTTCCTAAAGCGTTGTGTACAATAAACAGGTTTCATGTTTTTTTGTTTTTTTTACTGCTTTTACTTTTTTCATCCATTTCTGCATCGTAGGGCTTCTGATCTCCCCCCAGCCTTTTGCAGCCATTTACTGTCTAAATGCATGCATCTCAGCATTGGCTACATGTCATTTATCAGGATGGTGACCACGGTGGAACATGCATGTGCAATTAGTTTTGGCACATCTGCTTCAAGTTTTCATTAAAAGCCCATGTGACATGGTGACCAAGCAGGACAGCCATTGGGAGACAGAGCATTGTCACCCAGTAACAGAAAGTTACCTAGCCACATAGTTAGCAGGTTGAAAAAGTTCAACTAGTTCAATCAATAGAAAGAAAAAAATAAATAAGTAGAAACCTTTATATACAGAAACCTATACACAAGTGCCTGAATAAAAAAACGTTATTGAGAGATCACCAGGTATTATTTTAATGAAAGCTGTAGATTTGGAAAGATTAAAAATGACTTTTGAAATGACACAGATTATTATTATTAGGATGTTTAATATTATTATTCATATTTTTATTAGATTTTTTAATAATCGGTTATCATTTTTATAAAGACTACATGACATTTTTAGTAATTGAGTTTACATCTAATTTAAGGCTGGGTTCACACCATCACCGCATATGGCTCCCAGCAGAGGGTCCGCTGCGTCCTCGTTCACCGTTCCGGGTCCAAATTCAGCCTGAATTTTGGGCTGTATTCGGACCTGAAACTGACCAAAAAATGCACAGGGCTCCTGTGCAAATTCGCACCAGAGCCGCAGTGGAGATATGTGAACCGGCTCCATAGAGAGCCAGTCATAATCTCCTGCTATTGCGAATTGGATTCAGAGAACCAACATCCAATTCGCAATCCAATTCGCAATGGTGTGAACCCAGCCTAAGGGTACATGCACATTTTTAGTGATTGGGTTTATATCTACTTAAGGGTACATGCACATTTTTAGTGATTGGGCTTACATCTACTTTAAGGGTACATGCACATTTTTAGTGATTGGGCTTACATCTACTTTAAGGGTACATGCATATTTTTAGTGATTGGGTTTATATCTACTTTAAGGGTACATACACATTTTAAGTGATTGGGCTTTCTACTTTAAGGGTACATACACATAGGGGTTTATTGACTAAAGCTGGAGAGTGCAAAATCAGGCTCACTTTTGCATAGTAACCAATCAGCTTCCAGGTTTTATTGCCAAAGCTTAATTGAACAAGCTGAGGTTAGAAGGTGATTGGTTTCTTTGCAGAAGTGAGCCCGATTTTGCACTCTCCAGTTTTAGTAATTAAACCCCATAGTTAATAAAAAAAATGCAATTCAATTTTTTTTAAAATGGATCTTAATGCAGATGTATTGTTTCAATGGGGACATGGGCACACAGGTGTGCAAATATGCACTGCATTCAAATGTGTAATCAAAAATTGAAAAACCTGCACCTGAGGACATGCATTTTATGCACATATGCATGTACACGGCTATACACAGAAGCCAAAAAAGTGCATTTTGGGATTGAAAACAGAGGACAATAAGCTGGTTTACGCATTTAAGCGCATCTAACGCAAGCATTTTACTGAACATTGAAGCAGGAACTGTTGTGCCAAAAAAACAAGCCTTTATGATCAATAGAATTCTCATGGCAGCCTAAACGGGCAGTTTTATGAACAATATAATAGCTCATGGCAAGCATCCTGATAAAACAATATTTGTAAACTATACACACACACACTCGATTGAATAATATTGCTCACTACAGTTGCTGACTGTTTGTACACATAAGCAAGTTGCACATTATAAGAGAAGCAGAAGAGTTGTATTTGTCGGGGTGAAATGGCAGTTACTGCAAAGGGTTAACCAATGAAATGACAGTTGTGTTGTGGTGTCAGGGGTCAGAGGTAGGTTGCACTTACCCGTGATCTGCTGGTAGGGGACAGTGACCAGGCTGAATCCCTTAGCACTATACGCCTGTCTGACCTCATTGCAGCTCCGAGCCTTCATTTCAGCACCGGCACAAAGTGACAGCAGCACAGCTCCCCACATCCAAAGCATGCTGCAATCCAGTGTCCCCCCCAAAATCTCAGCAATACTTCCCAATGTCCACAAATGGCATCCAAGAAAATCCTAATGTAGTGCCTCGCTGGGGATCCCGACAAATGGAAGAAAAGTTTGGATGAGGATCCTGGGAGGGAGGGATGGTGCAGGGAGCAGGAGCCTAGGCACGACTCACCTGTGTGTGTGCAATGACAAGGGACATTACACATGTCACACTGAGCCTCTCCACTCTACATAATGCACACACTGTACACAGCACAGCCCTGACCCAACACCCGGCACCACCAAATCCTGGAGACACACAGCGAGAACAAAACGTGCTCTACAATGCATTGCCTCAATCTACCAACAAGGCTCATAAGGAAATGTGGAGTGGACTCTGCCTGGCAGCACATCATCTGGAATAGCCTAGCATTTCCACACATCCTTCTGTCATTCTGTGGAGGAAAAGCAAAACACTGACTACTATTCCAATGCTCTTTTCTTCATCTCTACTTAATACAATGTCTAGAAAAAATGCAGCATTCAATATTTAGCCAAAGAAATAAAAGGGGAATGGTAGTTAGTACGTTTAGTAACCCCTTGCCACCCAAGCCAATTCTGACACTTCTCTCCTACATGTAAAAAAAAATATTATTATTTTTTTTTTTGTTAGAAAATGACTCTAAACATATATTCAATATGTTTTTTTTTTTTTTTTTTTTTTTTTTAGCAGAGACCCTAGAGAATAAAATGGTGGTCGTCGCAACTTTATATCCCACACAGTATAATGTATAAAGCGCATAAAGTATAAGGTAAAGTATAAAGTACGGTATGATGTATAAAATGCATAAAATATAAGGTAAAGTATAAAGTATAGAGCACGGTATGAAGTATAAAGTGCATAAAGTATAAGGTAAAGTATAAAGTATAAAGCACGGTATGAAGTATAAAGTGCATAAAGTATAAGGTAAAGTATAAAGCATGGTATGAAGTATAAAGTGCATAAAGTATAAGGTAAAGTATAAAGCACGGTATAAAGTATAAAGTGCATAAAGTATGAGGTAAAGTATAAAGTATAAAGCACAGTATAAAGTATAAAGTGCATAAAGTATAAGGTAAAGTATAAAGTATAAAGCACGGTATAAAGCGCATAAAGTATAAGGTAAAGTAAAAAGTAAAGTATAAAGCACGGTATAAAGCGCAGCAATTTTTCAAGGGGGGAAAAAAATTGTTTCGTTCAAAAAAAAAAAAAAAAAAGACACTAGCCCATTTTTTCATAATGTGAAAGATGTTACGTCGAGTAAAGAGATACCTAACATGTCACGCTTTAAAAATTGCGCACACTCATGGAATGGCGTCAAACTTCGGTACCTAAAAATTCCCCTAGGCGACGCTTTAAAAATGTTTATCTGTTTAGAGTTACAGAGGAGGTCTTGGGCTAGAATTATTGCTCACGTTCTAACGTCCATGACCTTTGTATGCGTTCGATTTCAATTTTCTTTCTTTTTTTTTTTATTGTTTATTTTTCTATTTTGACACTTTCCTTTCACATTTTTTTTATTACTTTTAGTCCTATTACATGTAAACATCCCTTGTAATAGGAATAGGGCATGACAGGTCCTATTTACAGCAAGATCTTGGGTCTATAAAACCCCACATCTCGCCACTAGGGCTGAAAGCCTAAAATCCCCCCCCCCCCCAAAAAAAAACGATCGCAGCTTCCCAGGCAGTGTTTACAACTGCAGAGGCCGGGCGTGACACTATAACGTCATACCTGGCCTCTGAAGGTCACAGAGACTGCCGGGAACCATCTGGCCTGCAGTATTCTCTAAGGTGAACTTTCACTGCTGGCAGATTCCTTCTCCGACTCGCCAATCGCACGGGCAAGCCGGTAGAAGCACCGGAGGACGGTGGGAGGGGGGGATGTTCCCTTCTGCCGCCTGTAAAAACAATCAAGCACTGAACAGCCGCTATGATTGTTCTTACGGTAGACGGAATCGCCTGGTGAAAAAGAAAATATCTAAAGTGATCCCTGTAAACTGCAGGTATCATTTAGATATCCTCACTCAAAGTCTGTGACCTCATATGGCGTCATTGGGCGGGAAGTGATTAAGCTGCTTGGATGCAACGCACATTGCGATAAATGATCAATCTTTTCTCATAGCAGTAATCAATCGACAGTTAAAGTGGTATTAAACCCAAAAGCAAACATTTATTAAAAATATACTATCATAGACATAGGCATGTGCAGCCTATTGCATTAGAGTGTGCACCCCAAAGCTCAAACACAGCCTTTCTCTGCAGCCTCAGCTGCATGGGACAGGGAATGAATGGGAAATGATCTGTGCTGAGCCGCTTCCTGTTCATTCACAAAGTGAAGCATAGTAAACACAGCAAAGTAAACTGTGTTTACTATGCTTCAGTTATGAATGAACACCATGAGTGTGTTCATTTAGAAAAGGAAGGAGCTGGTAAATGGCATATCCCCCACTCCCCATCCTGAAAAATCCCCCACAGCAGCTGGGGTGAGAGGAGGGAAGCCAGCAGCACTGTGGGAGGGCCAACACAGGGGAAGCCCGATCAGTAGGGGGAATCGACACTGCATGTAGTAAATAGGGTGTGCCCAGGCACACCCCCTGCACACACCTATGATCATAGAGCAGAGCAGACTGTATCTGTGTCATCGCTTGAGACAGCTTCTATCTTCACCTGTCTTGCTTCTGGGTTTGTGGATTCCGGCTCTGTGACTGGCCAGGGCCACGATGACGTTCCTTCAGAATGCATGCGCCAGTGATGTCATGTACATTTACATGTCCATTAAATATGCGGTGCACGTTTTAGAAGATATTTACACTACCTATAGGTAGGTGGACGCTTACTTCCTTTTTAAGGTGGTAATTAAACTCACTTGGTGCCTTATCTGCATTAAATTAGCCTCAGAACCTGTGTAGTTCATATATGTTTGGGTTTAAAGGGATGAGGTGGCAACCCTATGCGGAGTGGACACAGAGCTGTCATCTGCCCGCTCCACTTTGCTCAATAAGGGATCATCAGGCAGATCACCTGCTGAGCAAACAGATTTCACCCATGTGAAAGGGGCCTTTTAGGGGGCTGAGGGCAGTAAGGGCCCATTTACATTTGCAGCAGTGGCAATAATGATGGGATGATAGGGATGACATCAGTGGTGGTGGACTGATGTCATTCCTATCCCCACCACCACTGATGTCATCCCTATCCCCACCACCACCACCACTGATGTCATCCCTATCCCCACCACCACTGATGTCATCCCTATCCCCACCACCACTGATGTCATCCCTATCCCCACCACCACTGATGTCATCCCTATCCCCACCACCACCACCACTGATGTCATCCCTATCCCCACCACCACTGATGTCATCCCTATCCCCACCACCACCACCACCACCACTGATGTTATCCCTATCCCCACCACCACTGATGTCATCCCTATCCCCACCACCACTGATGTCATCCCTATCCCCACCACCACCACTGATGTCATCCCTATCCCCACCACCACTGATGTCATCCCTATCCCCACCACCACTGATGTCATCCCTAACCCCACCACCACCACTGATGTCATCCCTATCCCCACCACCACCACTGATGTCATCCCTATCCCCACCACCACCACTGATGTTATCCCTATCCCCACCACCACCACTGATGTCATCACTATCCCCACCACCACCACCACTGATGTCATCCCTATCCCCACTACCACCACCACCACTGATGTCATCCCCATGCCCACCACCACCACTGATGTCATCACTATCCCCACCACCACCATTGATGCCATCCCTATCCCCACCACCACCACTGATGTCATCCCTATCCCCACCACCACCACCACTGATGTCATCCCTATCCCCACCACCACCACCACTGATGTCATCCCTATCGCCACCACCACCACCACTGATGTCATCTCTATCCCCACCACCACCACCACAGATGTTATCCCTATCACCACCACTGATGTCATCCCTATCCCCACCACCACCACAACCACTGATGTCATCCCTATCTTCACCACTACCACCACTGATGTCATCCCTATCCCCACTACCACCACCACCACTGATGTCATCCCTATGCCACCACCACCACTGATGTCATCACTATCCCCACCACCACCACTGATATCATCCCTATCCCTACCACCACCACTGCCACTGATATCATCTCTATCCCCACCACCACCACTGATGTCATCCCTATCCCCACCACTACCGCCACTGATATCATCCCTATCCCTACCACCACCACTGCCACTGATGTCATCCCTATCCCGCCACTGATATCATCCCTATCCTCACCACCACCACGATGTCATCCCTATCCCCCCCACCACCACCACCACTGATGTCATCCCTATCTCTACCACCACCACTGACACTGATGTCATCCCTATCCCGCCACTGATGTGATCCCTATCCCACCACCTCCACTGCCACTGATGTCATCCCTATTCTGCCACTGATGTGATCCCTATCCCACCACCACCACTGCCACTGATGTCATCCCTATTCCGCCACTGATGTGATCTCTATCCCCACCACCACCACTGCCATAATCTCTATCCTGCCACTGATGTCATCCCTATCCCACTACCACTATTGTCACTGGTTTCTTGCACCTGGGTCCTGAAGGTGATAGTTACGCCTCTGATTTGAGGTTTAGGGGGCTTTAGCCCCCCAACCACTGGTTCAGCGTCAAGGGCCTGTGTCACATTCTGTTTTACACTTGTGCAGGAGAGGCAGTGGGGGCCGCATACACAGGAACCAATCCTCTCAATTTTTCCCCTGCAACCGCTGAAAGCCAGCTTCTCCTCCTCTGCATCCTGCCTGCATTCAGTAACTACAGGAGCAAATTGTTCATTACACTAATCAAAATAAAAAAATCTAAATTCTAAACCATTTCATTTCATTGTGGTCTTCGACCAGTTACCAAATTTCTTAAGTGGCCTTGCTCTTCGAAAGGTTGAGCACCCATGATTTATTATATTGCAGCTCACACAATTCTTAGATGAGATAGCTGCATTAGTTTCCTTTTTTAGGTTTTAGGCTTTCCAGTAGATTGTATCTGTTTACATGGATGCGACAAACCATTCTTGGCTTCAATTTGTTAGTGTATTTAAATCTGCTAATATATTTAACACTCCCCTCCTAGACTGACAATGCTGCTGTCTGCTGTGCCCCTGTTTTTCATTAATCCAGAGTTGTGTCTCATCAAAGTTTGGTTCACACTACTGCGGCTCTGCAGGCCGCATTTGCATGGGTATGGCAGCCCATTCACTTGCATGGGATGCTGTGTGTATGTTTCATGCAGGAAAAAGTTTCCTGCATCATATTGAAAAAGCAGTGGCCGGAAAATCGCATGGTACTTTTGCACCATGTGATTTCCCAGCAGTTCCTGCAGACGCGCTACATTTTTAGATGTGTGGGGGAGCCATTAACAATAAATGGCAGCCCGTGCATTTTTAAAGAGCAACGTGTTTTGGATGTGGGTAGTTGCAGGCCCGATTCCTGCACCCACCCACAATAGCGTGAACCTAATACAGGAAGCGTGTTACTGGCCAGATCACCAGTTGAAAACAGAGGGAAAAAAGCCAAAGAAAAGAAAACTAATGCAGCCACCAAATCTAATAATTGGTAAGCTGCAATATAATACATTTTTGATTTTGGGTTTAATACCGCTTTAAGATACCATCTATAAGTTATCGATCACATCTCTGTCTCCACCATGTATTCTCATCACTTGATCACTCAAAATATAATAATATTTATAAACAAAGTATCTTAGTGCTGCCAATAGATGCAAAATGCTTGATAATTATCCACCTTAGCCAATCTACTCAGTTCAACTGAATGCAATCCAAATCAAGTCTAAACTAATTAGAAGGAAATTTATGGCAATTTGATCATTTTGATAAAATTGCACATCAATCTGATAATAAAGCATGTGTGGCCACCATTAGGCTAATGATACATGGGCGACTCCGCCACTAGCGATCCTACTGCTGACCGTTTGTCAGAATCTATAAGGATCACTAAAGCTCCATACACACTATCAGATTTTCTGCTGATTTTGTCCTTCAGATTTACCAAAACCATATAATATCAGGTCAAACCTTAGGAGTTTCAATTTGTATGCAATCAAGCAGGCCCTTGCACTACATGGTTTTGGTAAATTTGAAGACAAAAATCAGCAGAAAATCTAATAGTGTGTATGGGGCTTAAGAGGCTGCCTGTTTGTTCTTAAAGAATCATTTCCTCTGTAGCTGGATTAAACCCATCACTTCATTCCAAAAACAGTTACATTCAAGGCATGCTATGAATGATAACTGTCACAAGTGCTTGTGTTCTCAACAGAACTGTCATGCCATCAAATGGCTGGTATCATGTGCAGTAACCTGGCAATTGTCAGGCATTTTTTTTCAATCAACCAGCCAGCTGATCCCAAAAAAACGAAACAATTCCCTCATCCACCCATTCAAGGTGGATGAGGGAATCATCCCCACTGTGCTATTGTATTCTGACAGCAAGACTCCTCCACTGTCAGAATGCACTGATCAGAGCTGCAGCGAATTGGCTGCATGCCCTGATCAAGTGGAAATCCTTTGTAGCGCACCTGACATAGGAGCCACAGATGAAAAGGGATTCCCCACCCAGCACAGCCAGGTGCACCACATTTTTACAGGCATGCTTTAGTCAGAAAACAATCCAGTGCTTTGTTTGGTTATTTTATTGAGGGGATACATTTTGGATAGGGAGTAGGGGTATTATGGGATGCCCACTTGACTTCAGACAACTTCAGGGACAACTCTCCTTTATACAGTCTATATACACTTCCTCTCTTCTTCTCGCACTACCTTGCTTGCAGAACTTCAGCTTGCACACTGATGGTTAATCCGACAAAAACACTCAGTCAGATTTTTTAAGCAATAGCCCTTTGCAGGCAGGATCCCGAGACCCCCTTTAAGTGTGTAGCAAACAGTCAGTATCCAGCTTTACATCCCTGTGGCCAAGGATCCCAACACCACCTCTTCAGGTACTGACAGCCCGCCTGGCTGCAGCTGCCCCATTCACTATCCCTACTGACTAATTCTCCTCTGTCCTCCCAGACTGACACCGCAGTCCTCCCAGACTGCTCACTCACCAGCCCACCCGGCTAACTCTCCTGAACATGCTGACCTGCTCCTGCTGTCCTCTCCTTGCTCCCGTGCCTCCAGGAAGGATACCCTCCCTGTGTTGTATAGGGTCTTTCCAGAAACCGAGCCCCAGGCCCAAGCTCATCCCCCTTCGAGGGCCACCAACAGCCTCCTCAGCACTCCTTCTCTATCTTCCACCCGACTGTCCCTGCTGGCATGACTCATGAGTATTTATGAGGTACCTCTCCACCAAACTCCACCTCTCCAAACTCCACCCTCTATTTCTGGAAGCTTCTCCAAGGTTCCAGAGAGCAGGGGGAGTTACCAGAGTTGCTGCTTGCGGAGTCATCCAGCCTTCCTGAGTCACTCAGCTCTGACCCAGACTTATCCCAGCCTGGCTCTGAGCCAGACCAAATTTTCTTACACTAACAACTATGTACACTAGCACCTAGCTAGAGGGTGCTACACGTTCAACATCCCTGCTCCAGAGAAGCCAATTGTTAGATTGACTTCCCTGGAGTGGAAACGGTCAGCAGGCTGGATGGACTGAATTTCAATCCATCTATGGCCAACTTTAGATGGGAACTTCTCTTGTTGTAAAGCCTAGGAGGGTTTGGTCCTGCTTTACGATGTCACTCCCATCGTTAGTGGTCAACATTCAGCAGTGTTCAGGCCAGCAACAGAGCAACATCCCACTGCATGTGGCTACAATGGGAGCAATTTTACCAGGAATACACTAGCATGTGATGACACACATGTGTCATCAGCCTTAAGGTAGTATTAAACTCTTATCGTTGGTTAGCCCAACACATTGAGAACAGTAAAATAAACATTCCCCAGTAAACTAATTGATAAGATTACTAGCCCAGCACTTATAGTGTACAATTTCCAATGCTGCTGGCTCCTGTGCAGTGCAGCTTCCCTGAACTTCCAGTCTTCACAGGAAAGATTTACTAGTAGACATTGCAGTCTTGATCCAGTCTGTTAGCTTGGAGAAGGGAGGAAGAAGGGAAAGAGAGAAGCAGGGGAGTATCTTACCATTCTAGGCTATGTGGTTGTATGTTTCTGGTGATGCATACAGTGTATGGAGGCACATCTCTAGTCCCTGCATGCAATGGTGGCTTCATAGGATCCTGCAAGATAAACAAGCCACCCTGAAGCAGGAAACTGGGGGCGAAACTGGGGGCAGCGACCATGAAACCAACTTAAACAGAAAAATGGGCAAAGACTAAAGGATAAAAAGCTGCACACTCAGTAAGTGATAAAACCAGCTACTGAGAGTGCTTTAAAAACTGAAGGTTTAATATTACTGTAAGCTGGCCATATATGGAGTAAATTTCAACCTATCCCCAGTGAACCACTCTGCCCAAAATCCTTAAATCTGGAAATCCAAGAGGCCAGGCAGAAAGGCATTGGCCAAACAGTGACTGCAGCCAATCAGCTACAGCTACTTTTCAGGTATTCTCACAGCCACATGTGCTGTCAGCATACACTAGCCAACAGTGAGAGATTCATCCATCCTTGCTATTTAGAAATCTAAGACTGGCCATACATTATTCAATTTTCTGGCACAACTTTCCTTTACGTTTACCAAAGAAGTTGCGCTCAGAAGGTTCTTTTTTTATCTTAATGTGGATAAGGTAAAAAAAAATTCAGCCTTGCATTCCTTTATCTGAATGTAATGGGTTCTCTGAATAGGGAAGAGGATTTTCCACCCCCTCTATATCATTCACCGAATGTGTTTTAAGATATCCATTTTTTAAAAGTTACCTGGACTTTCTTTATGAGCTCTAACATCCATAGCTTTGCCAACTCTGGCTTCATCACATTTTTTTCCAGATTTCATACAGAAGGTCAGGTTTAGGTAAAAAAACAATACAAACAAATAACTGGCCTTTGCAGCAAGGAGCACATGGAAGGGTGACTCATGTCAAACAAAAACAACAAAAATTCCCAGCTCTACTTACTGACCAGTCTGCAACCAACCAAATTATCCTGTCTAACAGTATGCATTAAAAACAGAGGTTTAGTTTGCACACATTTGCAAATACATGTGTAAGCCGCAGGGTCGCTTCACAGCACCTCATTATCTGCAGGCCTAACTCTAAATTTTGAGAGCCTCCATAGTGGAAGCACATGCATTATAATGGATAGGCAGAGAGCAGGTGAGCCTGGAGGGAGCCCACCTCTTCTTAAAGGCATAGGGGCACAATGGACCCCCAGCACACAGCACAATGGCAGCGAAGGTGTGCAGTGCATCCAACAGTACAAACAAATGGCCACTGCCCCAACCTATAACTGGCCTTTGCAGCAAGGAGCACATGGAAGGGTGACGCATGTCAAACAAACCCAAATACAATTCCCAGCTCTGCTTACCGACCAGTCTGCAACCAACCAAATTAACCTGTCTAACAGTATGCGTTAAAAACAGGGGTTTAGTTTGCACTCTGTCACCTTGGTTGAGTACCTAAAGGTAAAAAACAAGGATGTCCTTAGTTGAGATAATGTAAGGGATAAGTGACCTATTCCCGGTTCACAAGCATCGGTTCAGTTAAATCTCCTCTCAAGTTCATTCAGAATACCTAAGAAATTTTACATGAGGAACCTACCAAACCGCCAAGGGTGTCGCTAATGCATTTTTATTGGTTTTTGTTATGAAGACACTTCTATGTAATGTTGTACTCTGTGCATCGTTTCATCGTGTTATATTATACTTATGTCGTGGGGTTAATTGGAGAGTGCAAAATCTGGTGCAGCTGTGCATGGTAGCCAATCAACGTCTAACTTCAGCTTGTTCAATTAGGCTTTGATAAAAAAAAATACCTGGAAGCTGACTGGTTTCTTTGCAGAGCTGCACCAGATTTTGCACTCTCCAGTTGTAGTAAATCAATCCCATGGTGTCTGTAGATGCCTTTCCTGTATGCCACTATGCTGTATTTTGCCTCTGCTGACATATGGCATTGATTATAATTCTTCAGAGGATTGTATGAAACATTTTCAAATATTAAAAAATATTGCTGCAGTACATGCTGTTTTGTTCCTATTATATTTATATATATATGGTCCTTTTGGGATATTAATGGCTAGAACCCTTTATAATTTAAATACCCTGTTGAGTGATATAAGTATTGAATACCTTCATGTATAAATTTATGTTAAGGTGCACCAACCACATACTAACAATTGTTGTATTTGTACAACGTATTTTGTCTTTGTACAGATTTAGGTATCAGTATCCTCTCTGCTCTTTGCAATGTCATTTGCTGATTTATATTCACTTACTAGCAAAATCGCCGACACCCTGGTATACAGGCAAGCTGAAATAGATCACATAGTGGAGCAATTTGGTCAACAAGAAAGTCCATTTACTGCAGACACTGCCTATCTCCAGCAACAATTAGAATTAAATTCAAAGAAAATTATAGAGTATAAATTGCATTCTGTCACCTTGGTTGAGTACCTAAAGGTGAAAGGGATTCTAAGAGGCCTGAGACTAGATATATGCCCTACATTTTTTTGTAATAATAAAGCATTTTGTGACAACTGGTTTAAAATGTTGAACCACTGTAGTTTAGATCTTATAACTCTTACAGTGCAAGGTCGTCAAGGGGAAGGTGAAAGATTTGAAGGTATACGCTCCTGGGTGCATTGCTGGTTACTGAGGATTATACATCATTCCATAAAATGCAGAACACATCCCTTGATATTTATAACTGGTCTATTAAACTAGACAAGTTTAAAATAGATACGTTTGATTATCAAGAAAAACGCATTTACACATGGAAGATTCCCATCGGTTTAATAGAACCAGGTGATAGCCAGGGAATCAGTCAAAATCCTCCTTGCAATTTGATGTTAATGCTGGTGAATGGTCCACATCCCTGCAGCCTGATTTTTAGACACCAATAGAAAAGGCATAGAAAGAAGACAAAGAGGGGCCACAAGCAAGGCTGACATCCTAGTGAGCAGCTCTACGAAGAGTTATGCCCTGTACACACGGTCGGATTTTCCGACGGAAAATGTGTGATAGGACCTTGTTGTCGGAAATTCCGACCGTGTGTGGGCTTCATCGGACTTTTTACGTTGGAATTTCCGACACTCAAAGTTTGAGAGCAGGCTATAAAATTTTCCAACAACAAAATCCGATCAGTTAAATTCCAATCGTGTGTACACAAATCCGACGCACAAAGTGCCACGCATGCTCAGAATAAATTAAGAGACGAAAGCTACTGGCTACTGACCCGTTTATAGTCCCGACGTACGTGTTTTACTTCACCACGTTTAGGACGATCGGATTTTCCAACAACTTTGTGTGACTGTGTGTATGCAAGACAAGTTTGAGCCAACATCCGTCGGAAAAAATCCATGGATTTTGTTGTCGGAAGGTCCGATCAATGTCCGACCGTGTGTACAGAGCATAAGACAACCAGGTCAACATAATGGTCAGTTTATCATATCACACCTTGGGGTTGATTTACTAAAACTGGAGAGTGCAAAATCTGTGCAGCTCTGCATAGAAACCAGCTTACAGTTTTTTTTGTCTTTTTTTATGTCAAAGCTTAATTATACAAGCTGAAGATAGAAGCTGATTAGCTACCATGGACAGTTGCATCAGATTTTGAGTGTTCCAGTTTAAGTACATCAACCCCATTGACTGCTGATCAATTACAGGTATGTAATAAGGGGCTTACTTTTGTTGGGTACATAAATGATATTATCTTTATCTGGCAAGACACTGACATATCGCTTTTGTAGTCTAATGGTTACCACACACATGTTGACTTTATTAGCGATTCATGTGCAATTCAGTCAAAGTGATCATCTCCACAATGCCATCCAAAGAGCCATAATTTCCCTTCTCATAGATTTAGACTCAATTTGGATTGGATTCAATCAAACTGACTTGATCAACCAGGGATCAGAACCAGACATGATCATACTTTGAATGATCTGATTATGAGATTACATGGTGGAAACAGAAATGCAATCTGTGACAGACCCAACCTGGACAGGGGGCTTTGGAGGGGACTAGGAGTAGGCCTCCTACCCACTGATTATGGCCCATGGAAAGAGCAGATCTTTCTCCAATGATGGACGACCACGTGATGAACACTGACAGCGAGGCTTGGATTAATTCTCTGAATATGGACAATAAAGCTTGCTTTCTGGAGTGGATGGAAAGGTGTAATAATATTGTTGTGCTGGTTAATGGTCAGAGGGAATATGGTGGCCCTCCTGCAGACTGGGTTGGAGAGGCTCCTTCACTTGGGACAGAAACATTTATCAACAAGATCCCTCAAGAAATCTATGAAGATAAATTAATTCCACCTTTTCAGACTGCTGGAACATTGTATGAGATTTGTCTCATAGACTGTTGTAGACTGTTGTCGGCATGCTTGGATAATTGTCATCCCACTATCATTTATGCTGAACTACAGTTCCATGTTGGTACACATCTTAAACGTGCAGGTGACACGGTGATAGCAAGTTATTGACAGATTTTTACAAAAAGCCAAACAATTACAACCATCATCAATCTTTCAAACAGGGTCTGCCTTGTTGTCAGTTTATAAGGATAAGGAATATTACTTTATCAGAAAAGCAGTATCTAGAACAGGCTGTGATTATGTTGGAGGATTTTGTAAAAGGATGATATGAACAAAATAAACTCCAGATAGCTTTTAATAAGGTTCTGTCTTGTAGCTGGGACTCCTTGCTCAAATTGAAATATACAGGTCATGTATTCCTTTCATATTTAAATTTGCTGTCAAATCTCTGCAAGTATGCAATATCATAAGACATTGGCGTGTAAATTGTAGTATTCCACAACATTTAAATGTGTTTAAGGATCCACCGGTGTTTTCCCATAAGCACTCTTGAAGTTATGTAGATGCATTGATCCAGGAGCATAGAGGGCTTCAAACCCCCTTAGGAGCATCTACAGTACAAAGCTATCACTGACAGTTGCTGCACACTAAAGCACTTGTAGGTGCCACTCCTGCCATCTGTCAGACCTCAAAGACAGGCTGCAACAGTTCAGTGTGAAGGAGGCTCTCCTTATTTCCTTTTTGCCTCTAATCATATGACCAAGCCAACTATAAGCTATCGGGGAAGCTGTACTTGGGGAAGATCTACTGGAGGAATCTGTATTGATGGGAGGGTTGAGATCTTTACTGATGGGGGGAATCTGTACAAGTAGGGTCTTGGGAGAGCTGTACTGTGGAGGGAATCTGTACTAATTGGGGGAGATCTGGAATTTGGCTTGGGGACAGAGTTAATTTTCTGTGTACTCTGGCTACTAACCTGTGTATTTTGTGTTCTCCTAACCTAACCTCTACATTCTGTGTGCTAACATACCCCAAACCCTACATACTCTGTACATTACACACACCCGACTCCTGCACTATGTGATTTTGCACTCTTGCTCTCTGTGCATTACGCACTTCTGACCCCTGCACTCTGTATGTCACTCACTCCTGACCCTTGTTCTCTGTGTCTTATGCACAGCTAACTTCTGCAGTATGTGCAGTATGCACTCTTGCCACGTTTGTTTGTGTAATATGCATTCCTACCCCTGCACTCTTAACTGTATGAGGTATGTGCCCCTGACCCCTGCACTCTGTGCCTAACATCCTCCTGACCGGCACTCTGTTCAATATGCACTTTTGACACCTGCTTTCTGTGTCTTATGCACTCCTCACCTTACTCTGCACTCATGTTATACGTGTGCTTCTGACCCCTACACTCAGTGGCATAACTAGAACCTTCAGAGCCTCGATGCCAGAAACCATGAAGGGACCCCCTGACCCCCAGACAGGGCCCTTTCCTCCGAGCCAGTGGCGGAACCCTATACGTCCGCCACTGCCTACACTCCTGCACCCTGTGATCCCTGCATTTTATACAATATGCTGTGTGCTTCATACTCCTGACCACTGCATTCTTTATATTGTACAATAGTAATAGCTGGTTACCAAGTAGTCACTGACTATGCCAATGAAGTTCTGTACAGAAAACATTTGTAATGGAAGAGTTTTTTTTTCTTTTTTTTTTTTTTTAAATGTTCATGCTGAGATCTGTACATGTCTTTTAGAGTCTCACAGTAATTAAATTATATTTTGTGGGTATGTAGGACTGTGGCATATGTTACCATGTACACAGTGAGCAGGCTCAGATTTTCAGCCCCTCCCACTATTAGCACTATTTTGACATCCCAACAACTTGCCACAGCAGGTGCCATCTAATTATTCTCCTTTGGTTGCCCGGAGCTAAATCCCCCCTAGGAAAAAATCATCTACAAGCAGGGATTTTTTTTCTCAGAGAATAGGTGCAGGAACCCACCCTCGCCAGTCAACTCCCCGCCCTCAGCCCCACTCACTCCTGCCCACAATCCCACTCCTACTGCCCCTGATCTCGCCATTGCTTGCTTGGGGAAGAGAAGTAAAATAATACCAAATAATGAGTGTGGTCAAGGCTCACAAATGCGTTTCACACACAATTCGAAGTTCAGGAAAGTGTAACACACAGAGTTGTGCAGTGGATGAGTGTGTATCACTAAGAGTGCATAAAAAATATTAGCATCCCCATTCATAGCTCAACTCCCACCCCCACAGTCAGGGAGGTCCCCCTCCACTTGTCACCCTCTCTCACCTTCCCTCCCCATCTGAAGCTCACTGTCTCCCACCTGTCTATAGGTCACCCTCTCCCCCTCCCTCCCTATACACAGGTCACCCTCTCCCCCATCCACAGGTCACCCTCTCCCTCCCTATACACAGGTCACCCTCTCCTCCATCAACAGCACACCTTCTCCTCCCTTTACACAGGTCACCCTCTCCCCCATCCACAGGTCACCCTCTCCCTCCCTATACACAGGTCACCCTCTCCTCCATCAACAGCACACCTTCTCCTCCCTTTACACAGGTCACCCTCTCCCCCATCCACAGGTCACCCTCTCCCTCCCTATACACAGGTCACCCTCTCCTTCCCTATACACAGGTCACCCTCTCCCTCCCTATACACAGGTCACCCTCTCCCCCATCCACAGGTCACCCTCTCCCTCCCTATACACAGGTCACCCTCTCCCCCATCCACAGGTCACCCTCTCCCTCCCTATACCCAGGTCACCCTCTCCCCCATCCACAGGTCACCCTCTCCCTCCCTATACACAGGTCACCCTCTCCCCCATCCACAGGTCACCCTCTCCCTCCCTATACCCAGGTTACCCTCTCCTCCATCCACAGGTCACCCTCTCCTCCATCAACAGCACACCCTCTCCTCCCTTTACACAGGTCACCCTCTCCCCCATCCACAGGTCACCCTCTCCCTCCCTATACCCAGGTCACCCTCTCCCCCATCCACAGCACACCCTCTCCTCCCTATACACAGGTCACCCTCTCCTCCCTATACACAGGTCACCCTCTCCTCCCTATGCACAGGTCACCCTCTCCTCCCTCTACACAGGTCACCCTCTCCCCCCTATACACAGGTCACCCTCTCCTCCCTATACACAGGTCACCCTCTCCTATACACAGGTCACCCTCTCCCTCCCTATACACAGGTCACCCTCTCCCCCTCCCTCCCTATACACAGGTCACCCTCTCCTCCATCCACAGGTCACCCTCTCCCTCCCTATACACAGGTCACCCTCTCCCCCATCCACAGCACACCCTCTCCCTCCCTATACACAGATCACCCTCTCCTCCCTATAAACAGGTCACCCTCTCCTCCCTATACACAGGTCACCCTCTCCTCCCTATACACAGGTCACCCTCTCCTCCCTATACACAGGTCACCCTCTCCCCCATCCACAGGTCACCCTCTCCCTCCCTATACACAGGTCACCCTCTCCCCCTTCCTCCCTATACACAGGTCACCCTCTCCCCCATCCACAGCACACCCTCTCCTCCCTATACACAGGTCACCCTCTTCTCCCTATACACAGGTCACCCTCTCGTATACACAGGTCACCCTCTCCTCCCTTTACACAGGTCACCCTCTCCTCCCTATATACAGGTCACCCTCTCCCTCCCTATACACAGGTCACCCTCTCCTCCCTATACACAGGTCACCCTCTCCGTCCTTATACACAGGTCACCCTCTCCCCCATCCAAAGGTCACCCTCTCCCTCCCAATACACAGGTCACCCTCTCCTCCCTATACACAGGTCACCCTCTCCCCCATCCACAGGTCACCCTCTCCTCCCTATACAGGTCACCCTCTCCGTCCCTATACACAGGTCACCCTCTCCTTCCCTATACACAGGTCACCCTCTCCGTCCTTATACACAGGTCACCCTCTCCCTCCCAATACAAAGGTCATCCTCTCCTCCCTATACACAGGTCACCCTCTCCCTCCCTAAACACAGGTCACCCTCTCCTCCATCCACAGGTCACCCTCTCCCTCCCTATACACAGGTCACCCTCTCCTTCCCTATACACAGGTCACCCTCTCCTCACTATACACAGGTCACCCCCTTCTCTCCCCATACACAGGTCACTCTCTCCTCCCTATACACAGGTCACCCTCTCCTCCCTATACACAGGTCACCCTCTCCCCCATCCACAGGTCACCCTCTCCTCCCTATACACAGGTCACCCTCTCCTCCCTATACACAGGTCACCCTCTCCTCCCTATACACAGGTCACCCTCTCCCCCATCCACAGATCACATTCTCCCTCCCTATACACAGGTCACCCTCTCCTTCCCTATACACAGGTCACCCTCTCCTCCCTATACACAGGTCACCCCCTTCTCTCCCCATACACAGGTCACTCTCTCCTCCCTATACACAGGTCACCCTCTCCTCCCTATACACAGGTCACCCTCTCCCCCATCCACAGGTCACCCTCTCCTCCCTATACACAGGTCACCCTCTCCTATACACAGGTCACCCTCTCCTATACACAGGTCACCCTATCCTCCCTATACACAGGTCACCCTCTCCTCCTTATACACAGGTCACCCTCAACAATACACAGGTCACCCTCTCCCTCCCTATACACAGGTCACCCTCTCCTATCCACAGGTCACCCTCTCCTCCCTTTACACAGGTCACCCTCTCCTCCCTATACACAGGTCACCCTCTGCCCCATCCACAGGTCACCCTCTCCTCCCTATACACAGGTCACCCTCTCCTCCTTATACACAGGTCACCCTCTCCTCCCTATACACAGGTCACCCTCTCCTCCTTATACACAGGTCACCCTCTCCAATACACAGGTCACCCTCTCCCTCCCTATACACAGGTCACCCTCTCCTATACACAGGTCACCCTCTCCTCCCTTTACACAGGTCACCCTCTCCTCCCTATACACAGGTCACCCTCTCCTCCCTATACACAGGTCACTCTCTCCTCCCTATACACAGGTCACCTTCTCCTATGCACAGGTCACTCTCTCCTCCCTATACACAGGTCACCCCCTCCTATACACAGGTCACCCTCTCCTCCCTATACACAGGTCACCCTCTCGTATACACAGGTCACCTTCTTCTCCCTATACATAGGTCACCCGCTCCCTCCCTATACACAGGTCACCCTCTCCCCCATCCACAGGTCACCCTCTCCTCCCTATACACAGTTCACCCTCTCCCCCATCCACAGGTCACCCTCTCCTCCCTATACACAGTTCACCCTCTCCTTCCTTATACACAGGTCACCCTCTCCTCACTATAGACAGGTCACCCCCTTCTCTCCCCATACACAGGTCACCCTCTCCTATACACAGGTCACTCTCTCCTCCCTATACACAGGACACCCTCTCCTATACACAGGTCAACCTCTCCTCCCTATACACAGGTCACCCTCTCCTATACACAGGTCACTCTCTCCTCCCTATACACAGGTCACCCTCTCCTATACACAGGTCACCCTCTCCTCCCTATACACAGGTCACCCTCTCGTATACACAGGTCACCTTCTTCTCCCCATCCACAGGTCACCCTCTCCCTCCCTATACACAGGTCACTCTCATCCTCCCTATACACAGGTCACCCTCTCCTTCCCTATACACAGGTCACCCTCTCCTCACTATACACAGGTCACCCTCTCCTCACTATACACAGGTCACCCCCTTCACTCCCCATACACAGGTCACCCTCTCCTCCCTATACAAAGGTCACCCTCTCCCTCCCTATACACAGGTCACCCTCTCGTATAAACAGGTCACCCTCTCCTCCCTATACACAGGTCACCCTCTCCCTCCCTATACACAGGTCACCCTCTCCTATACACAGGTCACCCTATCCTCCCTATACACAGGTCACCCTCTCCTCCGTATACACAGGTCACCCTCTCCTATACACAGGTCACTCTCTCCTCCCTATACACAGGTCACCCTCTCCTATACACAGGTCACCCTCTCCTCCCTATACACAGGTCACCCTCTCGTATACACAGGTCACCTTCTTCTCCCTATACACAGGTCACCCTCTCCTATACACAGGTCACCCTCTCCTATACACAGGTCACCCTCTCCCTCCCTATACACAGGTCACCCTCTCCTATACACAGGTCACCCTCTCCCTCCCTATACACAGGTCACCCTCTCCTATACACAGGTCACCCTCTCCTATACACAGGTCACTCTCTCCTCCCTATACACAGGTCATCCTCTCCTATACACAGGTCACCCTCTCCTCCCTATACACAGGTCACCCTCTCCTCCCTATACACAGGTCACCCTCTCCTCCCTATACACAGGTCATCCTCTCCTATACACAGGTCACCCTCTCCTCCCTTTACACAGGTCACCCTCTCCTCCCTATACAGGTCACCCTCTCCGTCCCTATACACAGGTCACCCTCTCCTTCCCTATACACAGGTCACCCTCTCCCTCCCTATACACAGGTCACCCTCTCCCCCATCCACAGGTCACCCTCTCCCTCCCTATACCCAGGTTACCCTCTCCTCCATCCACAGGTCACCCTCTCCTCCATCAACAGCACACCCTCTCCTCCCTTTACACAGGTCACCCTCTCCCTCATCCACAGGTCACCCTCTCCCTCCCTATACCCAGGTCACCCTCTCCCCCATCCACAGCACACCCTCTCCTCCCTATACACAGGTCACCCTCTCCTCCCTATACACAGGTCACCCTCTCCTCCCTATGCACAGGTCACCCTCTCCTCCCTCTACACAGGTCACCCTCTCCCCCCTATACACAGGTCACCCTCTCCTCCCTATACACAGGTCACCCTCTCCTATACACAGGTCACCCTCTCCCTCCCTATACACAGGTCACCCTCTCCCCCTCCCTCCCTATACACAGGTCACCCTCTCCTCCATCCACAGGTCACCCTCTCCCTCCCTATACACAGGTCACCCTCTCCCCCATCCACAGCACACCCTCTCCTCCCTATAAACAGGTCACCCTCTCCTCCCTATACACAGGTCACCCTCTCCTCCCTATACACAGGTCACCCTCTCCCCCATCCACAGGTCACCCTCTCCCTCCCTATACACAGGTCACCCTCTCCCCCTTCCTCCCTATACACAGGTCACCCTCTCCCCCATCCACAGCACACCCTCTCCTCCCTATACACAGGTCACCCTCTTCTCCCTATACACAGGTCACCCTCTCGTATACACAGGTCACCCTCTCCTCCCTTTACACAGGTCACCCTCTCCTCCCTATACACAGGTCACCCTCTCCCTCCCTATACACAGGTCACCCTCTCCTCCCTATACACAGGTCACCCTCTCCGTCCTTATACACAGGTCACCCTCTCCCCCATCCAAAGGTCACCCTCTCCCTCCCAATACACAGGTCACCCTTTTCCTCCCTATACACAGGTCACCCTCTCCTCCCTATACACAGGTCACCCTCTCCCCCATCCACAGGTCACCCTCTCCTCCCTATACAGGTCACCCTCTCCGTCCCTATACACAGGTCACCCTCTCCTTCCCTATACACAGGTCACCCTCTCCGTCCTTATACACAGGTCACCCTCTCCCTCCCAATACAAAGGTCATCCTCTCCTCCCTATACACAGGTCACCCTCTCCCTCCCTAAACACAGGTCACCCTCTCCTCCATCCACAGGTCACCCTCTCCCTCCATATACACAGGTCACCCTCTCCTTCCCTATACACAGGTCACCCTCTCCTCACTATACACAGGTCACCCCCTTCTCTCCCCATACACAGGTCACTCTCTCCTCCCTATACACAGGTCACCCTCTCCTATACACAGGTCACCCTCTCCTCCCTATACACAGGTCACCCTCTCCTCCCTATACACAGGTCACCCTCTCCCCCATCCACAGATCACATTCTCCCTCCCTATACACAGGTCACCCTCTCCTTCCCTATACACAGGTCACCCTCTCCTCCCTATACACAGGTCACCTTCTTCTCCCTATACACAGGTCACCCTCTCATATACACAGGTCACCCTCTCCCTCCCTATACACAGGTCACCCTCTCCTCCCTATACACAGGTCACCCTCTCCTCCCTATACACAGGTCACCCTCTCCTCCCTATACACAGGTCACCCTCTCCTCCCTATACACAGGTCATCCTCTCCTATACACAGGTCATCCTCTCCTATACACAGGTCACCCTCTCCTCCCTATACACAGGTCATCCTCTCCTATACACAGGTCATCCTCTCCTATACAAAGGTCACCCTCTCCTCCCTATACACAGGTCATCCTCTCGTATACACAGGTCACCCTCTTCTCCCTATACACAGGTCACCCTCTCGTATACACAGGTCACCCTCTCCTTCCTATACACAGGTCACCCTCTCCTCCCTATACACAGGTCACCCTCTCCTCCCTATACACAGGTCACTCTCTCCTCCCTATACACAGGTCATCCTCTCCTCCCTATACACAGGTCATCCTCTCCTATACACAGGTCATCCTCTCCTATACACAGGTCACCCTCTCCTCCCTATACACAGGTCATCCTCTCCTATACACAGGTCATCCTCTCCTATACAAAGGTCACCCTCTCCTCCCTATACACAGGTCATCCTCTCGTATACACAGGTCACCCTCTTCTCCCTATACTCAGGTCACCCTCTCGTATACACAGCTCACCCTCTTCTCCCTATACACAGGTCACCCTCTTGTATACACAGGTCACCCGCTCCTCCCTATACACAGGTCATCCTCTCGTATACACAGGTCACCCTCTTCTCCCTATACACAGGTCACCCTCTCCTATACACAGGTCACCCTCTCCTCCCTATACACAAGTCACCCTCTCCTATATACAGGTCACCCTCTCCTCCCTATACACAGGTCACCCTCTCCTCCCTATACACAGGTCACCCTCTCCTCCCTAAACACAGGTCACCCTCTCCTCCCTATACACAGGTCACCCTCTCCCTCCCTATACACAGGTCACCCTCTCCTCCCTATCCACAGGTCACCCTCTCCTATACACAGGTCACCCTCTCCCTCCCTATACACAGGTCACCCTCTCCTCCCTATACACAGGTCACCCTCTCCTCCCTATACACAGGTCACCCTCTCCCTCCCTATACACAGGTCACCCACTCCTATACACAGGTCACCCTCTCCACCCTATACACAGGTCACCCTCTCCCTCCCTATACACAGGTCACCCTCTCCCTCCCTATACACAGGTCACCCTCTCCCTCCCTATACACAGGTCACCCTCTCCCTCCCTATACACAGGTCACCCTCTCCCTCCCTATACACAGGTCACCCTCTCCCTCCCTATACACAGGTCACCCTCTCCTCCCTATACACAGGTCACCCTCTCCCTCCCTATACACAGGTCACCCTCTCCTCCCTATACACAGGTCACCCTCTCCTCCCTATACACAGGTCACCCTCTCCCTCCCTATACACAGGTCACCCTCTCCCTCCCTATACACAGGTCACCCACTCCTATACACAGGTCACCCTATCCTCCCTATACACAGGTCACCCTCTCCCTCCCTATACACAGGTCACCCTCTCCTCCCTATACACAGGTCACCCTCTCCCTTCCTATACACAGGTCACCCTCTCCCTCCCTATACACAGGTCACCCTCTCCTATACACAGGTCACCCTCTGCCTCCCTATACACAGGTCACCCTCTCCTATACACAGGTCACCCTCTCCTCCCTATACACAGGTCACCCTCTCCCTCCCTATACACAGGTCACCCTCTCCCTCCCTATACACAGGTCACCCTCTCCTCCCTATACACAGGTCACCCTCTCCCTCCCTATACACAGGTCACCCACTCCTATACACAGGTCACCCTCTCCCTCCCTATACACAGGTCACCCTCTCCTCCCTATACACAGGTCACCCTCTCCCTCCCTATACACAGGTCACCCTCTCCTATACACAGGTCACCCTCTCCCTCCCTATACACAGGTCACCCTCTCCCTCCCTACACAGGTCACCCTCTCCCTCCCTATACACAGGTCACCCTCTCCCTCCCTATACACAGGTCACCCTCTCCCTCCCTATACACAGGTCACCCTCTCCCTCCCTATACACAGGTCACCCTCTCCTATACACAGGTCACCCTCTCCCTCCCTATACACAGGTCACCCTCTCCCTCCCTATACACAGGTCACCCTCTCCCTCCCTATACACAGGTCACCCTCTCCCTCCCTATACACAGGTCACCCTCTCCCTCCCTATACACAGGTCACCCTCTCCCTCCCTATACACAGGTCACCCTCTCCCTCCCTATACACAGGTCACCCTCTCCCTGCCTATACACAGGTCACCCTCTCCCTCCCTATACACAGGTCACCCTCTCCCTCCCTATACACAGGTCACCCTCTCCTATACACAGGTCACCCTCTCCTCCCTATACACAGTTCACCGAACGACAAACGACTTTACAAACTACGAATCATTATCACGAATATATATACATACATAAATATCGAATTTCAACTAATACGAAAGAAATTACAGCGGATGTAACGAATGAATTCCTCATGATTCGAGATTCAGTATAACGAATATCGACACTCTACAGAAATAACAAATTATCCGAAAATGAATTAACATAACATAACATAACATAACAAATATAACAGAATGAAATTATGTATTTTACGAATGACAATGAACCAAAACTAAACAAAATTTTCCGTTGTGCACAAGTCTAATCTCAGCTCATTACCTGTATAGAAGACACCTGGGAGCCAGAAATCTTGCTGATTGATAGGGGATCAAATACTTATTTCACTCATTAAAATGCAAATCAATTTATAACTTTTTTGAAATGCGTTTTTCTGGATATTTTTGTTGTTATTCTGTCTCTCATTGTTAAAAAAACCTACCATTCAAATTATAGGGGATCAAATACTTTTTTCCCTCTCTGTAGGTGTATTTTAAATGCTAGAGACAGAATCTCAACCAAAATTCCAGAAAAATCACATGATACTGATGTTATAAATTGAGTTGCAGTTCCGTGAATAATATTTGATCCCCTACCAACCAACAATAATAAGAAGGTTCTCCTAACGAGAACTCGTTATGTGTTGTGGCAGAGCGAGGCTCTGTCCCTATAGAATTATATTGAAAGTGGACACAGAGTTTGCATGTCTGCTGACTACAGAGCTACAGAGCATAGGTTTTGAGAGGAGGAAACTGCTCTGGCAGTTTTCTCCAGATTTTGCTATTGCCGGGTGGGACTCTGTCGTTTGGAGATTACTAAGAGTCTTCGGTGGAGGGGATCTCCAACCCTGTGTCCAGATCATGTGGACAGCCAACAGGGTGTGTGCCCAGGTGCACATAGCCCATATAACAAGGGGCTGGTGAGAGCAGTAGAAGGTGGAAGGTGGAGTGTAAAGACATACCCCTGTCAGGAAAACTGTCTACCTTGTGTGAGACTACATCCCTGGTGAGGGGAGGACATCTTTTCTGAAAGAATTGGGAAGGCCCGGATGGCTACAAGGGCCTAGGAGACCACATTAGGGTTTGGGAGGCTGGGAGAGCTGGGATGACTAGCGAGTCCAAGGGGGCTGAAGGAAGTCCTGAAGTCTTGGGGACAGTGAGTAAACCCAGGGGGCTGGAGAATCCAGGAGTAGGCCGGTTCAGCAAGGAACTGCAAGTCAAGGCAAAGTAAGCATAGGAGCCAGGTGGCTTGCCATTTTCTTATTTGATGGAGAAGAACCCCTGTGTGGAAAATCCTGTGTGTAAACTTTTATTTTGTTCCTTCTATTAAAAATGTGATGCCTCGCCCTCAAACCTGATAACTGACTGCCGTGGACTCACTGGAAAAATGCATCTACCACTGAGCTAAACACCCCCAATGTTAGTGTATAAAAGACACCTGTCCACAGAAACTCTTTCTTCCATTCAAACCTTATCATCATGGGCAAGACCAAAGAGCTGTTAAAGGACTTTGGGGACAAAATTGTAGACCTGCACAAGGCTGGAATGGGCTACAAGACCATCAGCAAGAAGCTTGGTGAGAAGGAGACAACTGTTAGAGCTATTATTCGCAAATGGAAGAAATACAAAATAACCATCAATCGCTCCTGGTCTAGAGCTCCATGCAGGAATTCGCCTCATGGGGTAAGGACGATCATGAGAAAAGTGAGGGATCAGCCCAGAACTACAGGGGAGGAGCTTGTGAATGATTTAAAGGCAGTTGGGGCCACAGTCCCCAAACAAACGATTGGTAATACAATAAACCACCATGGATTAAAATCCTGCAGCGCCCACAAGGTCCCCCTCTTCAAGAAGGTACATGTACAGGCCCATTTGAAGTTTGACAATGAACATTTAAATAATTCATAGAAGGATTGGGAGAAAGTGCTGTGGTCAAATGAGACCAAAATTGATCTCTTTGGCATTACCTTGACTCACCGTGTTTGAAAGAAGAAAAATGCTGACTATGACCTAGAGCTGCACAATTAATTTTTAAAGAATCGAGATTGTATCCCCCTCCCGATCTTAAAAAAGCATTTCCTCGATTCAGTGCAGAGAGTTCTCTGGTCAAGCCGACAGCTGTCAAAAAAAAAAACAAAAAACAGGCAGCCTGCCATGTTTCTTACAACATCACTAAAGAGAAACATTGTAACATTTAGTTCTTTTAGATCAAAAGGATGAACTTCTGTCTGTAAATGAGGTCAGTTTAACCACTTAACTGCTTGCCGCCCGCCCACTGTCAAATGACGGAGGGACGGAGGGACTCTTGTTCTGGGTGGACGTCATATGACGGCGCCCAGAACGGCCACTCTCATGCACCCGCGGGGGGCACGCTACGCAGCGATCGCGACAGCGCTGTGTTGCTAGGACACGGCACGACCCCCGATCTCTGTAAAGAGCTGATCATGTGGCTCTTTAACCATGTAATCGGCTGTGTCCAATAACAGCCAGTCCCATGTAAACACCGAAGTGACGGTGATCGGCTCTCATCACCTCACACTGACAGAGTGTGTGGCGAGGAGAGCCGATCAGCGGCATCTCCTCACAGGGAACACACAAACATAAATTGGTCTAATACCAGCTTTTGATGCCAAGGGTTTTCTCTGCAGTAAATCATTACATATATAGATATTTTTGTTGAATAAATGATTGATTAAATGATTGAATAAATCAGACACATTATCAACTATCCACCATAGCAAGACCTCCCACATTATACTGGGTAGGTACACATTTTTGCCACCAAAACAGCCCATACCCATAAAGGCATGCACTCCACTAGATCTCTGAAGGTGTGCTGTGGTATCTGGCACCTAGTCATCAGCAGCAGATCCTTTAAGTCCTGTAAGTTGTGAGGTGGGGCCTCCATGAATTGGACTTGTTTTTATAGCACATCCCACAGATGTTCGATAGAGAACTGGACAATTTGGAGGCCAATTCAACACCTCAAGGACACCTTCCATTGCTGTTGGTCCAACAACTCTAATGCTGCCAGGCAGCATTAGAGTAAGCTACTGTGGTTTGCTTCACACCTCAGTAAGCCCACAAAGCCAGAACTGTCCAAGTGAATAGGAATGTTCAGCAAATGCCCAGCAACTATGCGCAATGCAGTGCATTTGTGCAGCATTTCCAGGGTTAAAATAGGCAGTGATGAAGTAACATCGCAGTTATACCTGTCAAATTCCTCAGAAAAGTTATCCGAACACAGACTGCTTTTCGGAGGCACAGCAGTTTAGTCACTAGTCTAAACTTAAGTGAGGTTATAAACCCTGCCAGGATATTTTGCCCTCTGTGTCCCAGTGTAGAGATTGTCATTCATGTCCGGTCCCATAGTCAAAACAGCTGAAAGGAAATCCCTCCAAAGTGAGGAAGTCTCTGGTTGTCACCAGAACTAGTGTCCCTATTGAAAGATTTCACCCCTATTCCTATTCTGGTGAGGAGCTTGAAAGTGAAGATTTTCTTTCACTCTCAGTGATAGTGGTCACCAAGTCACATAGAAAGGGTGAATCTTCCTAACGGGGACACAGACAGCAATACGAAACTGACAGGTGTTCTCATCCCTCTCCACACCATCCAAAACTGAAAAAAAGTTTTACCTTTAGTTATAATTGAAAGGTTAGTTCACCTTTCCCAAATTCTGACTATGTAGGTGAGGGGCACCCATAGATGGAACCATTTGTGCACTGTGATCAAAGGTAAGTAATATCCCTGCTGTAGGCCATTTTTATCTACCTCCCAGAGCCTGTCTGAAAAACTCTTAGAGATGGCGATCCCTTCCTGACTTGTTGATAAGACATTGCTAGGATGATCCCTGTGCATGTGTCATTTGCTGTCTCCTTACTCACAGGAGCACTGAACTCAGAGCTACTGTGACAGGAAAGAGGAAGTCTACATGTGCAGGGATGATGAAGTCACGTGACGTAACGCATAGAGCGTGAGTGAGGGGGGAACCAGAAGTGATGCCGCACAGGAACAAGTTCAGCACTCGTGGATTTTCACCGGTTATCGCCTTTTAAATGTGAGTTCATGCTGTTTTTGTTTTAATAAATGCTAAATAAAAGACGTTAATACACTACGAAAGTGTTCCTCTTTCTTCACCTACGTTTATCTGGGTACCCACTGAAGAAGATCACCCTGTAGGAAATCCAGCACAGTTACAACCATATGCAGAGTATTGGAAATATCTAAACAGAAGACCCCTAGAGGCGAGTCCATGGCAATCTCTGAGGGATATGATTCTATGCTGATTTAAAGTATATATAAGGTGAAAGGCCAGGGAGCACAGAAGTGACATATGAAGAAAGGGACATAGTCACCAAATTATATGGATATTCACATTGCGGTAAAGGGATAGATCACGCTCATTCACCCAGACTATTAAGTACGATTCTTAGAAGAAATTACATTTTGTTTCTCTCATATTTGGATGTTCATATGATCAATACGTGTGCATGTTACAGTGCCCAGCCTTGAGGCACATGGTTGCAGTTATCCATATATATGCACTATCAGCACTTTATATAAGGACAATTCTTAGAAGAAATTACGTTTTTTTCTCATGTTTTTTTTTTTTTTTCAATAAGTTTTTATTGAAAGGTATATAACAAAGTACAACCAAAATACAGACATCAGAAAGTCAAGATCTCTAAAAAATTATACATCAATATGTTATCTATATTATCCCTCGTATGTGAACTTCTGGACCCTTACACATCCCGACTGTACTAACTCAATAGTGCGAGTGGGATGCGGTCAGTAATCCTATGGTACTCATTATGCTTGACTTATGATAAGTTTTCTCACAACCCACAGGTGGTATGTATGAAGACTGCATTTCCTAGGGTCCAGAAACCTCTGATGAATGGTTCCTTAATGCCATACCCTTAAATCCAAATGAAAATCAAATCAAGAAAAGAGGAGAATTAGAATTTAAAATTTAAAGACGAACCAACAGGACCATATCTTAGATGCTAACTCAGATTTGTTTTTAAGTTTTAAAGTGCTATCCTCCATATAATATATTCTTCCACTTCCATTAGCCATTGGCGTATTGAGGGAATTTTCTGTTGTTTCCATAATTTTGGTATGAGAGCCATAGCAGCGTTCAAAAGATGAGGTGTAATTGACTTCTTATATGATCCGATTGGTTCATCTGTACAGTGAAATAGCAACAACCAAGGGTTATTAGAGATTTTACTGCCTTGTATTTGTTCGATCCAATATAAAATGGTGGACCAATATGGCCTGATAAAGGGGCAAGTCCACCAAATGTGGGCGTGGGTTCCCGTATTTCCACAACCCCTCCAGCAAAGGTCTGAAATGGTTGGAAAAAACTTACGAAGTGTAGCTGGGGTGTAGTGCCACCTTGTATTTTATAGTTTACCTCTGCTGTCTTTGATGATATTGAAGAAACATGAGATAGGCGAAGTATCACAGAGCGTTGTAAGTCCGAGAGCAGTTTCTGAAGATCCTGTTCCCACTTAGTTAGAAAAGGTGAGTGTGTTGTTGATGAAAGCTTGATAAAAGTTAGAGTTAGAGGTTTGTCTGGGGGAAGATCTCCTGCTAGCAAGCATTCCACCGGATTCATGTCTTCTTCTGACCTTAACGGTTGAGGTAAAGACTTAATGAATTTTGAAAGTTGATGGTATTTCCATTGATACATGAAGGGCATCGGAGTAGTTGGTATAAGGTCAGATATGGGCAAAATATCTTTATTTTTCACAACCTTGCCGAGAAGGACAGATGTATCTGAAATCCAATTACCGTATTTTGAATCCATGTTCCCTGGATGAAAGTAGTTATGCCCCGTAAGTTGCATGAGCGGTGAGTTATAAGGCCATTTCTGTGTGAGAGTCCCAGGATGCTAAAGATGATTTGGTTAGCGGGGAAGTAAATTGTGCTAATTTGCGAAACTTATTGGGTATCCATATGAGGGGGAAAAGGTCCACCCCACTCAGATCTATTTCTAACTGTACCCATAGCTTGGATGATTTGTTATATTTCCAGATCGGAATCCTACTGAGAATTGTGGCTATATAGTATTTTTTAAAGTCCGGGAGCGCCAGGCCTCCTTCCATCTTGGGTCTGATTAACCATCTGTGAGCAATACGTGGTTTTCTGCGATTCCATATATATTTACCTATAACGGATTGTATTATCCTAAAAAACCCAACAGAAACCTTATAAGGGATCATTTGCAATAGAAAGAGCAGCCTGGGTAATATGTTCATTTTCACAATATTTATTTTTCCTAGCCAGGAATGTGCCACCTGTGTCCATTTTTGCAGGTCTGATCTAATGGCATTCAGCAGGGGGATATAATTTTTACGGAAAAGAGAGGCCGGGTCGGGAGTAAGGTAAATTCCTAGATATTTCATAGCTAATGGTTGCCAATGGAATGGAAAGGAGGTTTGTAAGCTAGTGGCTGTTGTATGAGGAATTGATATATTCAGGATTTCCGACTTAGACAGATTAATTTTGAAGTTAGATATTTTACTAAATTGAGTGAAAGCTAACATGAGATTGGGTAAAGTAATAAGAGGTTGTTGTATATAAAAGAGGACCTCATCTGCGTATGCCGCGTATTTATGTTCTGTCGATCCAACTGTAATCCCGTGGATATTGGGGTTGTGGCGTATTGTTGCTAGGAAGGGTTCTAAGGAAAGGGCAAAAGGGATGGGGGAAAGAGGGCATCCCTGGCGGGTTCCATTATAGAGAAAGAAAGGATCGCTCGACGTACCTAATTGAGCTGAAGGTGTTTGATATAAAGCTGAAATCTTTGCCAGCATGTTCGGGCCTAAACCGAAATGTGATAATGTGGCCATGAGGTACTCGCAGTCCACCCTATCAAACGCTTTCTCAGCATCTGTAGACAAAAGAAGGGTGGGCTGGGAGCAACCACGGACATAGGATATCAGGGAGAGTGTTCTAAGCGAATTATCTCTTTCCTCCCTCCCTGGGATAAAACCAGTTTGATCTCTAGAGACCCACTGCGGAATCAGGGGTAGGAGTCTAATGGCGAACGCTTTGGCATATAACTTAGCATCCAAATTCAACAGCGATATTGGGCGATAGCTACCACACAGGCTAGTATCTTTCCCAGGTTTGGGGATTATTGTGATGTGAGCGTGGAGGGTTTCCGGTCTGAATCCTCCACTGTTAGGAGCCGAATTAGCATATGTTGTTAAATGTGGAAGCAAAACATCTGCAAAAGTACGGTAGTAGGCCACCGTCAGCCCATCAGGACCTGGTGCCTTGCCATTAGCCATTGATTTAAGTGCCCTCCTAAGTTCCGCAGTGGTGAGATCATCTTCCAAGGCCTCCATAAAAGAAGACGGGAGTCTTGGCAGATTAGCTCCTGATAAATATTCCACAATTTGTGATTTCCTAGTGGTAACATCAGATTTTGCATTGCTAACCTGATATAGCTGGTGATAAAAGGAGCGAAATTCCTTAGCTATATCCCTGGTTTTGTGCACCATTATATGGCCGATTGGATCTTAGCAATAAAAGAGGCAGATTTCTTTTGTTGTATGGAAAGGGCTAAAATACGATTCGGTTTATTTCCCCATTCGTAGAACTGTTGAGCAACAATCCTACGATGGGATGTATTCTCAGAGTGGAAAAGGCCTTTCAGTTCTTCTCTCTTTTTAGTGAGTGAGTGTAAAATTGATTTAACCACTTGCCGACCGCCTAACGTATATATACGTCGGCAGAATGGCACGGGCAGGCAGAATCACGTACCTGTACGTGATCTGCCTCCCGCGGGCGGGGGGTCCGATCGGACCCCCCCCCGGTGCCACCGGCGGTCGGCATCTGACTAGGAGCGTCGGGAGGCGAGGGGGAGACCATCCGATCGTGGCCCCCCCCTCGCGATCGCTCCCAGCCAATAGGAATCCTCCCCTGCCTGTGTGTAGTTTCACACAGGCAGAGGATGTGATGTCATCTCTCCTCGGTCTGGCAGTTTCCGTCCCAGCGCCGAGGAGAGAAGACATGTAAGTGCACACAACACAAACACACACAGTAGAACATGCCAGGCATACCTTACACCCCCGATCCCCCCCCGATCGCCCCCCGATCCCCCCCCGATCACCCCCCCCCCCCTGTCACAAACTGACATTAGCAGTATTTTTTTTTTTTTTTTTCTGATTACTGCATAGTGTCAGTTTGTGACAGTTACAGTGTTAGGGCAGTGAATATTACCCCCCTTTAGGTCTAGGATACCCCCCTAACCCCCCCTAATAAAGTTTTAACCCCTTGATCACCCCCTGTCACCAGTGTCACTAAGCGATCATTTTTCTGATCGCTGTATTAGTGTCGCTGGTGACGCTAGTTAGGAACGTAAATATTTAGGTTCGCCGTCAGCGTTTTATAGCGTCAGGGACCCCCATATACTATCTAATAAAGGTTTTAACCCCTTGATTGCCCCCTAGTTAACCCTTTCACCACTGATCACCGTATAACTGTTACGAGTGATGCTGGTTAGTTCGTTTATTTTTTATAGTGTCAGGGCACCCGCCGTTTATTACCGAATAAAGGTTTAGCCCCCCGATCGCCCGGCGGTGATATGCGTCGCCCCAGGCAGCGTCAGATTAGCGCCAGTACCGCTAACACCCACACGCGCAGCATACGCCTCCCTTAGTGGTATAGTATCTGTACGGATCAATATCTGATCCAATCAGATCTATACTAGCGTCCCCAGCAGTTTAGGGTTCCCGAAAACGCAGTGTTAGCGGGATCAGCCCAGATACCTGCTAGCACCTGCGTTTTGCCCCTCCGCCCGGCCCACCCAAGTGCAGTATCGATCGATCACTGTCACTTACAAAACACTAAACGCATAACTGCAGCGTTCGCATAGTCAGGCCTGATCCCTGCGATCGCTAACAGTTTTTTTGGTAGCGTTTTGGTGAACTGGCAAGCACCAGCCCCAGGCAGCGTCAGGTTAGTGCCAGTAGCGCTAACACCCACGCACGCAGCATACGCCTCCCTTAGTGCTATAGTATCTGATCGGATCAATATCTGATCCGATCAGATCTATACTAGCATCCCCAGCAGTTTAGGGTTCCCACAAACGCAGTGTTAGCGGGATCAGCCCAGATACCTGCTAGCACCTGCGTTTTGCCCCTCCGCCCGGCCCAGCCCAGCCCACCCAAGTGCAGTATCGATCGATCACTGACACTTACAAAACACTAAACGCATAACTGCAGCGTTCGCAGAGTCAGGCCTGATCCCTGCGATCGCTAACAGTTTTTTTGGTAGCGTTTTGGTGAACTGGCAAGCACCAGCGGCCTAGTACACCCCGGTCGTAGTCAAACCAGCACTGCAGTAACACTTGGTGACGTGGCGAGTCCCATAAGTGCAGTTCAAGCTGGTGAGGTGGCAAGCACAAGTAGTGTCCCACTGCCACCAAGAAGACAAACACAGGCCCGTCGTGCCCATAGTGCCCTTCCTGCTGCATTCGCCAATCCTAATTGGGAACCCACCACTTCTGCAGCGCCCGTACTTCCCCCATTCACATCCCCAACCAAATGCAGTCGGCTGCATGAGAGGCATTTTCTTTATGTCCTCCCGAGTACCCCTACCCAACGAACCCCCCAAAAAAGATGTTGTGTCTGCAGGAAGCGCGGATATAGACGTGACACCCGCTATTATTGTCCCTCCTGTCCTGACAATCCTGGTCTTTGCATTGGTGAATGTTTTGAACGCTACCATACACTAGTTGAGTATTAGCGTAGGGTACAGCATTGCACAGACTAGGGCACACTTTCACAGGGTCTCCCAAGATGCCATCACATTTTGAGAGACCCGAACCTGGAACCGGTTACAGTTATAAAAGTTAGTTACAAAAAAAAGTGTAAAAAAAAAAAAAAAAAAAAACATACAAAAATATAAAATAAAAAAAAAATAGTTGTCGTTTTATTGTTCTTTCTCTCTCTATTCTCTCTCTCTATTGTTCTGTTCTTTTTTACTGTATTCTATTCTGCAATGTTTTATTGTTATTATGTTTTATCATGTTTGCTTTTCAGGTATGCAATTTTTTATACCTTACCGTTTACTGTGCTTTATTGTTAACCATTTTTTTGTCTTCAGGTACGCCATTCACGACTTTGAGTGGTTATACCAGAATGATGCCTGCAGGTTTAGGTATCATCTTGGTATCATTCTTTTCAGCCAGCGGTCGGCT
The DNA here is from genome assembly GCF_042186555.1 of Aquarana catesbeiana. Lineage (NCBI taxonomy): Eukaryota > Metazoa > Chordata > Amphibia > Anura > Ranidae > Aquarana > Aquarana catesbeiana. The sequence continues at coordinate 262,382,219 of NC_133325.1, read as the reverse complement.
TTCATGTAAAAGCAATCCTAGCGGCTAATTAGCCTCTAGACTGCTTTTACAAGCAGTGGGAGGGAATGCCCCTCCCCCCCCCAACGTCTTCCGTGTTTTTCTCTGGCTCTCCTGTCTCAACAGGGAACCTGAAAATGCAGCCGGTGATTCAGCCAGCTGACCATAGAGCTGATCAGAGACCAGAGTGGCTCCAAACATCTCTATGGCCTAAGAAACCGGAAGCTACGAGCATTTTATGACTTAGATTTCGCCGGATGTAAACAGCGCCATTGGGAAATTGGGAAAGCATTTTATCACACCGATCTTGGTGTGGTCAGATGCTTTGAGGGCAGAGGAGAAATCTAGGGTCTAATAGACCCCAATTTTTGCAAAAAAGAGTACCTGTCACTACCTATTGCTATGATAGGGGATATTTACATTCCCTGAGATAACAATAAAAATGATTAAAAAAAAAAAAAAAATGAAAGGAACAGTTTAAAAATAAGATAAAAAAATAATAATAATAAAGAAAAAAAAAAAAAAAAAAAAAAAAAGCACCCCTGTCCCCCCTGCTCTCGCGCTTAGGCGAACGCAAGCGTCGGTCTGGCGTCAAATGTAAACAGCAATTGCACCATGCATGTGAGGTATCGCCGCGAAGGTCAGATCGAGGGCAGTAAGTTTCGCAGTAGACCTCCTCTGTAAATCTAAAGTGGTAACCTGTAAAGGCTTTTAAAGGCTTTTAAAAATGTATTTAGTTTGTCGCCACTGCACGTTTGTGCGCAATTTTAAAGCATGTCATGTTTGGTATCCATGTACTCGGCCTAAGATCATCTTTTTTATTTCATCAAACATTTGGGCAATATAGTGTGTTTTAGTGCATTAAAATGTAAAAAAGTGTGTTTTTTCCCCAAAAAATGCGTTTGAAAAATCGCTGCGCAAATACTGTGTGAAAAAAAAAAATGAAACACCCACCATTTTAATCTGTAGGGCATTTGCTTTAAAAAAAATATATAATGTTTGGGGGTTCAAAGTAATTTTCTTGCAAAAAAAAATTATTTTTTTATGTAAACAATAAGTGTCAGAAAGGGCTTTGTCTTCAAGTGGTTAGAAGAGTGGGTGATGTGTGACATAAGCTTCTAGATGTTGTGCATAAAATGCCAGGACAGTTCAAAACCCCCCCAAATGACCCCATTTTGGAAAGTAGACACCCCAAGCTATTTGCTGAGAGTCATGTTGAGTCCATGGAATAATTTATATTGTGACACAAGTTGCGGGAAAGAGACAATTTTTTATTTTTTTTATTTTTTTTTGCGCAAAGTTGTCACTAAATGATATATTGCTCAAACATGCCATGGGAATATGTGAAATTACACCCCAAAATACATTCTGCTGCTTCTCCTGAGTACGGGGATACCACATGTGTGAGACTTTTTGGGAGCCTAGCCGCGTACGGGACCCTGAAAACCAAGCACCGCCTTCAGGCTTTCTAAGGCCGTAAATTTTTGATTTCACTCTTCACTGCCTATCACAGTTTCGGAGGCCATGGAATGCCCAGGTTGCAAAAAACCCCCCCCAAATGACCCCATTTTGGAAAGTAGACACCCCAAGCTATTTGATGAGAGGTATAGTGAGTATTTTGCAGACCTCACTTTTTGTCACAAAGTTTTGAAAATTGAAAAAAGAAAAAAAAAAATTTTTTTTCTCGTCTTTCTTTATTTTCAAAAACAAATGAGAGCTGCAAAATACTCACCATGCCTCTCAGCAAATAGCTTGGGGTGTCTACTTTCCAAAATGGGGTCATTTGGGGGGGGTTTGTGCCACCTGGGCATTCCATGGCCTCCGAAACTGTGATAGGCAGTGAGGAGTAAAATCAAAAATGTACGCCCTTAGAAATCCTGAAGGTGGTGATTGGTTTTCGGGGTCCCGTACGCGGCTAGGCTCCCAAAAAGTCCCACACATGTGGTATCCCCATACTCAGGAGAAGCAGCTAAATGTATTTTGGGGTGCAATTCCACATATGCCCATGGCCTGTGTGAGCAATATATCATTTAGTGACAACTTTGTGCAAAAAAAAAAAAAAAAAAAAAAAATTTGTCACTTTCCCGCAACTTGTGTCAAAATATAAAACATTCCATGGACTCAACATGCCTCAAAGCAAATAGCTTGGGGTGTCTACTTTCCAAAATGGGGTCATTTGGGGGGGGTTTATGTCATCTGGGCATTTTATGGCCTTCAAAACTGTGATAGGTAGTGAGGAGTAAAATCAAAAATGTACGCCCTTAGAAATCCTGAAGGCAGTGATTGGTTTTCGGGGCCCCGTACGCGGCTAGGCTCCCAAAAAGTCCCACACATGTGGTATCCCCATACTCAGGAGAAGCAGCAGAATGTATTTTGGGGTGCAATTCCACATATGCCCATGGCCTGTGTGAGCAATATATCATTTAGTGACAACTTTTTGTAATTTTTTTTTTTTTTTGTCATTATTCAATCACTTGGGACAAAAAAAATGAATATTCAATGGGCTCAACATGCCTCTCAGCAAATTCCTTGGGGTGTCTACTTTCCAAAATGGGGTCATTTGTGGGGGTTTTGTACTGCCCTGCCATTTTAGCACCTCAAGAAACGACATAGGCAGTCATAAATTAAAGGCTGTGTAAATTCCAGAAAATGTACCCTAGTTTGTAGACGCTATAACTTTTGCGCAAACCAATAAATATACACTTATTGACATTTTTTTTACCAAAGACATGTGGCCGAATACATTTTGGCCTAAATGTATGACTAAAATTGAGTTTATTGGATTTTTTTTAGAACAAAAAGTAGAAAATATCATTTTTTTTCAAAATTTTCGGTCTTTTTCCGTGTATAGCGCAAAAAATAAAAACGGCAGAGGTGATCAAATACTATCAAAAGAAAGCTCTATTTGTGGGAAGAAAAGGACGCAAATTTCGTTTGGGTACAGCATTGCATGACCGCGCAATTAGCAGTTAAAGCGACGCAGTGCCGAATTGTAAAAAGTGCTCTGGTCAGGAAGGGGGTAAAACCTTCCGGGGCTGAAGTGGTTAAAGTTAGTTAATTTGTGGGTCTTTTCAAGAATGCCAACCTCCTTTATTAATGTAGATTGTAAGTGCATTCTCTCCCTCTTCTTCCTTGCACCCAATTCAATAAGCTGTCCTCTGATAAGGGCCTTATGGGTAGGGATGAGCCGAACACCCCCCCGGTTCGGTTCGCACCAGAACCTGCGAACGGACCGAAAGTTCGCACGAACGTTAGAACCCCATTGACGTCTATGGGACTCGAACGTTCGAAATCAAAAGTGCTCATTTTAAAAACTAATTTGCATGGTATTGTCCTAAAAAGGGTTTGGGGACCCGGGTCCTACCCCAGGGGACATGTATCAATGCAAAAAAACTTTTAAAAACGGCCGTTTTTTCGGGAGCAGTGATTTTAATGATGCTTAAAGTAAAAAAAAAAAAAGTGAAATATTCCTTTAAATATCGTACCTGGGGGGTGTCTATAGTATGCCTGTAAAGTGACGCGTGTTTCCCGTGTTTAGAAAAGTCCCTGCACCAAATGTCATTTTTAAAGGAAAAAATCTCATTTAAAACTGCTTGCGGGTTTAATGTAATGTCGGGTCCTGGCAATATGGATGAAAATCAGTGAGACAAACGGCATGGGTACCCCCCAGTCCATTACCAGGCCCTTTGGGTCTTGTATGAATATTAAGGGGAACCCCACACCCAAATTAAAATAAGGAAAGGTGTGGGGCCACCAGGCCCTATATACTCTGAACAGCAGTATACAGGCGGTGCAGACAAGACAGGGACTGTAGGTTTGTTGTTAAGTAGAATCTGTTTGTAATTTTGAACGGGTACATTTTTAACGTGTTTAGCTCCAGCCAAAAAATCTTTTTTAAGCTTTTTGGAAAACATAGGAAAGGGTTATCACCCCTGTGACATTTGTTTTGCTGTCTTTCCTCCTCTTCAGAAGATTTCACCTCACTTTTTGTCCCAATGGATTGGAAAGCATCAGTGGAAAGGAGAAATGTTTTTCCCATATTAACTCTTACAGGAGAGAATTTCCCTTCCTAGGGGTAGATTTCATCTCACTTCCTGTTGTCTCCTTCCATTTGCAAGTAGGAGTCGTTTGTAAGTTAGTTGTTTGAAAGTAGGGTCCTGCCCTATATACTCAGCAGAAATTTGGGCCTTAGGTGTTGCTGTGGCCACAACACTGTAAGCCCTCCCAGGGCCCTGCTGTGAAATATTAGATCAAGAATTGTAATTACATGCCCCTGTTGAACAGGAGCTGAAAAATTAGGCCTTAGGCACTGGTGCTGGTGCCACAACACTGCAACCTCTCACAGACACTCTAGTTGGAACGCAGGAACGAGCCCTGCTGCAAAGTATTGCATCAAAAATTGTAATTACACGCCCCTGTTAAACAGGGGCTGAAAAATTGTGCCTTAGGCACTGGTGGTGGCGCCCAGAACCAAAAATGTTCTTACAAGCTATCAGCGTGATGATTGAGGAGGAAGAGGATAATTACTCAGGGATAGTCACTCAGCATCAGCATAGGCAGTCTTTGAAGGGATCTGAGATTTCAAAAAAAATTATTCGGTTACATCAGCATCAGGTGCTTGGTAGCTGGTGGTGATCCAAGACTGATTCATTTTTATGAAGGTCAGTCGATCGACTGAGTCAGTGGACAGACGCACCCTGTGATCGGTTACCACGCCTCCAGCAGCACTGAATGTGCGTTCCGAAAGAACGCTGGATGCAGGACAGGCCAGTAGCTCAATTGCATACTGTGCAAGCTCTGGCCAGTGATCCATCCTCAAGACCCAGTAACCCAGAGGATTTTCGGTGGGAAAGGTGTCCAAGTCTGATCTTGCCCCTAGGTATTCCTGCACCATGTAAAACAGACGCTGGCAATGGTTGCTGGAACCGATCATACCTTGGGGCTGCGGACCAAAAAATTGTCTGAACGCATCGGTCAGACGGCCACCTTCTCCACCGCTCCTTCTTTGACTGACCGAAGCCTCAGCAACACGTTGTCCAGAAACAGGAGTTTGTAACCTCCCAGTCTCTGGGAACGCGTTGCACAGACCTTTCTGCAAGGCCTCCCGAAGATGTTTCATCCTCTGCTCCCTCTGCGATGGCAAGATAAGGTCTGCAACCTTACCCTTGTAACGTGGATCAAGGAGGGTTACCAGCCAGTATTGGTCCTTCTCCTTGATACCACGAATACGAGGATCCTTATGCAGGCTTTGCAGGATCAGGGAGGCCATGCAGCGTAGGTTTGCTGAGGCATTCGGTCCGGAGTCCTCTGGGTCACTAAGGACGACATGGTCCGCAGCCACCTCCTCCCAGCCACGTACAAGTCCATGTGTTTCTTGGGACTGATCCCTTAAAGACTGCTGCTGATGCTGAGTGCCAGGCTCCACCTCCATACTGACACAATCTTCCTCCTCCTCCTCCTCCTCCTTGTCCTCTTCCTGTGTGATCGGCGGGCACGCAGGAACAAGCAAAGAAAGTGTTTCCACCGCTCAGGCTGACACTGACCCAGGTGTAAGTAGAAGTTTCAGAGCAGAAGAGCTCCAGGTGCTGGCTGAATGCTAGGCAAAGCAGGCTTGAATGGAGGAGAAGGTTTGGATGCCGCACACTGGATGTAGTCAAAAAACTTCACTTTATTGAAAAAATGGGATCATCAAAACAACAAGACTGTCATGCAGAAAGTACAGGTAAGCTGACACGTTTCGCACTCAGGAGTGAGTGCTTACTCATAGCTAACAAATATTAAAAAGACAAACTCTTATATAGCTCAATGGAGTATCACATGATTGACCAATTAGATGGTCATTGAGTCTCAGCTGGAAGCCAATTTAATAAGGTCTCGGCATCTGCTGGCTATTTGGTGTGTTAACTGATTGAGAAATGTTTTCAAAACTGTGACATGTAAATAGATGACAAAGAATGTGAAAAAAGATGTGTATATGCACATGTGTAGGCAAAAAATATATATGTATGTATATATATATATAGTGAATCCTATCAATAAACGTGTATATAATAATGAATGTACTTCTATAACGTGTATATATGAAAGGTGATAAGTATCAAAAAAAGGGGTTACTATTAAGTGAAAGGAAAAAAATGTGTAAAAAATATTTCTCATTAAAAAAAAGAGAAAATATATTGATAAAAATATTCAGACAACGTGCAAAGTAAATGTGAAGAGTGAATGTAATGAAACTATATGTGAACAAAATATATAAATATGATGAGACTCTCTATAATATGCCGGTGAAGTGGATGAAGCTCTCTATAATAAGCCGGAATAATACAGGTGAAATATAGAGCAATGTGACCTGAAATAATGCGTGATATGCCCGCGGTTGATAACAAGGTACATATAGGGCCCTATAATAATAAAAATAAAAATAAACTGTGGGATTCAAAGACATAAAATCACGCTGATAAAGGTTGCCCTGATCTGGTCAAATGGCAGTGATATATGCAGGGTCCCAGTAGACTGACTTGTAACGTAATGATTCTAAATGATGAGCCTGGCTGAGAGCAGGGTGTGTGTAGAATTTCAGGAATGAAGCAGCGGTGTTCAAAGTAATAGAACGCCGCTAGTCTGTGTCACACTAAATGTCTAAATGGAATTATAGTGATGGTAATAAAGTTGGTAGAGGTCTCGGCCAGTCACCCAAGTTTAAGGGATCACAAAAAGGGACAAATGAAAAACAAGTAAGATACTATAGGCTGGGATACGAAGACATAAAATCACGCTGATGAGGGTAGCCCTGATCTGGTCAAATGGCAGTGATATATGCAGGGTCCCAGTAGACTGACTTGTAGCGTAGTGATTCTAAATGATGAGCCTGGCCGTGAACAGGGTGTGTGTGGAATTTCAGGAATGAAGCAGCGGTGTTCAAGATAATAGAGCGCCGCTAATCTATGTCACACTAAATGTCTAGATGGAATTATAATGATGGTAATAAAGTTGGGGGTGGTCTCGGCCAGTCACCCGAGTTTAAGGGGTCACAGAAAAGAACAAATCAAAAACAAGTAAGATACTACAGGTTGGAGGAGAATGTTACCAGACTGAGATCGTAAAAATTATCCGGACAGACAATTAAGTTAAAATATGTTCATTTGTGATCCGTCTCGGGTGGCTCATATAAAAGCATGTCTCAGTATATGTGTGTCAGCAAATGCCAAGACCTCCAAACAAAACATATTGGAATAATACATCTTATGAATCCACTAATACAATACTCATATATTAACACCGGCAAGTGAAACAGATGAAAACAGGCATATAATGATCGACGTGAATCCAATCTATGAAGACGATGAGAAGAAATGTTATAATGCTGCATTCTAAAGAGAAACAACTACATATTCATATTGCAACATTACACTCGCAAAATAAACACTGAACACAAACGATACAATGTATGTCAGCTTATGTACATATAAATAAGCTTAATATATCTGAATTATGATCCCAAGGTGTCCAAAAAAATATGTATATGGACAACAGGATGTACAAAATGTGAACAAATAAAAATAAATAAATGAATAAAATAAAATAAGGTAAAAAAGTGTGAAAACATATTGCGTAAAAACCTAATATATATATCAGGTGTTTCCTACACAACTAGAAAGATGTATAGGACAATGAAAGTTTCCATATATATCTATGTGATGAAAAATGAGCTGGAATAAAAGTAATAATATTGAAATAAAATTGTGAACCTCATGATACAAATCATGAATAATTATCAAAAGAAAACGATAAAAAAGGTAGATATAATAACACAGAAATGTGTAAAAAACGAAATAGAATAAAACTATTTATCTCAATATTGTCGCGATATGCATCCTCAGATAAAATTAACTTGTACTTTGGTCAGGTATATAAAACACCCGAACATGATGGATATCGCGAAACAATAAAAGATATTGTATATTGCTATTATTAATATGACCTTTTGCATACATCTATTGTTGGCCATGGTTCCCTGGGAATTCCTGCTCTGCCATAGTTACTATACTGAGTATGCAGAGTAGGGGAACTTGTCCGGCATATATACCAATCAAGGTGGTAAATATTATATATTCATGTATAAGATTGGATATGTTTGTACATAGGCCCCAATGGTCAATAGATGGAAAAAACTCCTATTTTGGCACCATCTGACCGGAACACAAAACAAGAGGAAATAGAAAATGGCTGACAAAACGTGAAAATGTAAAAAATGAACATGAAATGTTCTTTATAAGGACTCATGATAGTGTAGGTGTTATGACCATGTTCAAGCAGTATAGGAAAGAGCCAAGCGAGTTAATTCCCCCTCCACCAACCTCTGAAATACATCAAGATCTTTGCCCCTGGATGCCACTGGGTAAAAATCAGATTTAAATCTGATTATTAGTTTTTACTGTAAATCAGCGGGATCCATGGGGGGTGGATCCGAATCATCTGCCAGTGTTATTACATCTTGCAGTGCACACACTTCATTAAAAGAGATAGGTGAAGGGGGAGACTCACCTGATTCGCCAAGGTTCCCTGGAACGTCCTCTTCTCTAGAACCACCAAAGTGTTTCTTAAGTGTTAATAAGCGAGAAAACCTGTTAACGTCCAAAATAGTGTGAAATGAATCAAAATGTCTATTAGGGCTAAAATTAAGGCCTTTTGATAGAAGGTTGATCTCCTCTTCATTTAAAAGTCTCTTTGAGATATTAAATACGGTGAAACTAATTTCTTCATTTTGCCTCTCAAGCTGTAATGTGAGTTGTTTGGAGTTCTTGTGTCTCCTACCGCCCCTTCTTGTTTTTTTATGGACGATTTTTTCCTCTTGGTGTAACCCGACCTGCAAGGGTTTCCAGCGTTGGTGTGGTTGTTGCTTCTGTTTGTTTCCACAGAACCTATAGACCTGTCTAGAGAAGAGTCTGACATAGTGCGTGCCAGGGAATTGTCGGCTAGGTCGCTCTCTTGGTCAGAGAAGCTGACCTGTTTGCCGCGGATTCTCTGTGACCGATTGTAGGAAAACACCGGTCTTTTCCGAATGTAAACTTTATTGTTCTCATAATCATTTTTATCCCGGGCCATTTTGCCTCTCTTACTGGCGATCACTGATTTTTCCATTTTGTCTAATTTGTTGCTCAAGCGGCTGTCCAGGTCTGTAAAAGCTGCCAGGTTTTGTGAAGAGGCAAGTTCAGACTGGATGAAAGACATGTCAGATTGTAGTACCTCTATTTCTTTGGTTTTAGAGGCAATGAGAATATTTATTAGTTTGAATGAACAGGTGTCCAAGGTGTCAGTCCATTCTTTTTTGAGGTCATCATTGGACAGCTCTGAGGTAGGAAATTTGGGAAACGCAGGAACACTGTCTGGATAAAGGGGGCCTTGAGAGCTAAGGAAGTCCTCCTCTTCCTGCCTCTGTTCTGCCTCAAGTGCCCTGTCCATTATTCCACGCAGCGTGTGCTCCAACAGGTGGACAAGGGGGACAGTGTCACTGATGCATGCACTGTCACTGCTCACCATCCTCGTGGCCTCCTCAAATGGTGACAGGACAGTGCATGCATCCCTGATCATGGCCCACTGGCGTGGGGAAAAAAAACCAAGCTCCCCTGACCCTGTCCTGGTGCCATAGTCGCACAGGTACTCATTGATGGCCCTCTGCTGCGTGTGCAGCCGCTGCAGCATGGCCAACGTTGAGTTCCACCTGGTGGGCATGTCACAGATTAGGCGGTTCTTGGGCAGGTTAAACTCCTTTTGGAGGTCCATCAGCCGAGCATTGGCATTATATGACCGGCGGAAATGCACACAGACTTTCCTGGCCTGCCTCAGGACATCCTGTAAGCCCGGGTACCTGCCCAAGAACCGCTGCACCACCAAGTTAAGGACGTGAGCCAAACAGGGCACATGGGTCATTTGTCCCTGTCGGAGGGCAGAGAGGAGGTTGGTGCCATTGTCACAAACCACCATTCCTGCCTTAAGTTGGCGTGGCTTCAACCACCTCTGAACCTGCCCCTGCAGAGCTGACAGAACCTCTGCCCCAGTGTGGCTCCTGTCCCCCAAGCACACCAGCTCAAGCACCGCATGGCATCTTTTGACCTGCGTACTTGCGTAGCCCCTTGAACGACTACGGAGCACCGCTGGTTCCGAGGAGGAAGAAGAAGAGGAGGGGGTGGAGGAGAGAGGTGTGTCACAATCATTAGCATTTTGGAGGCGTGGTGGCGGAACAACCTCCAACACTACTGCACCTTGTCCTGCATCCTTCCCAGCTGCCAGCAGAGTCACCCAATGCGCCGTGAAACTTAGGTAACGTCCCTGTCCATGCCTGCTGGACCATGAGTCAGCGGTAATATGCACCTTACCGCTGACCGCCCTGTCCAGCGAGGCATGGACATTGCCTTCCACATGCTGGTAGAGAGCCGGAATCGCCTTCCGTGAGAAAAAGTGGCGTTTGGGTACCTGCCACTGAGGAACCAAACATTCCACAAACTCACGGAAGGGGGCAGAGTCTACCAACTGAAAAGGCAGCAGTTGAAGTGCTAGCAATTTTGCCAAGCTAGCATTCAACCGCTGGTCATGTGGATGGCTGGGAGCAAACTTCTTTCGGCGGTGGAGCAGCTGGGGAAGGGAAATTTGCCTGGTACAATCTGACGTCGGTGTACCAAAATCAGATTGCCCACAAGTACTTGGCTGTGACACACCTAATTCTACACCTTCATTCCTCTCAGTGCAGGTCTCAGAGAGGACTGAAGGTCTAGTGGGGTTGGAAATCTCAGCTGATGAGGAGCAAGGAGAGGTCCTCTTTGTTCTTTGGTGTGGGTCTTTTAGATACGCTTGCCAACGAACTGCATGGCAGGTCAACATATGTCTGGTCAAGCATGTGGTACCCAAGCGGGAGATGTTTTGGCCACGCGAGATACGCTTGAGACATATGTTGCAAATAGCAGCGGTGCGATCTGATGCACTCGTCTCAAAAAAGGCCCACACCAAAGAACTTTTTGAATAACGTGCAGAGACTGCAGCGCCCTGCACATGTGGAGCTTTGGGGTGTGATGCAGTCAATGTGCTGCCCTTAGGCTGGCCCCTGGAGGGCATCCTGCCTCGTTGGTGATGTGCCGCCTCCTCCTCCTCCTCCTCCTCTCTCCTATCAGGCACCACGTTGAGTCAGTGACCTCATCATCCCCTCCCTCCTCATCACTGGAGCAAACCTGGCAGTATGCTGCAGCAGGGGGAGCATGACTGCCAGATTGCTGTCCTTCTTGGGCACCCCCTCTGTCCGTGCTCATGTTACTGCCTTCATCGAGCTCAGTATCATCATCAGAGCCTTCCAAACGCTGGGCATCCTCCTGGAGCATGTACCCAACACTGTGGTCAAACAGTTCGAGGGACTCCTCAGGAGGACATGGTGGGGCTAGGGAAGGAGTCACTGATGACATTGAGCCGAGGGAAGAGGCCGCTGCTTTGCCAGACAAAGTACCCTGGGCATGGGTGAGAGAGGATGAGGAGGATGAGGACGGCTTGGTCATCCACTCGACCAAGTCTTCCACATGTTGCGGCTCAACATGGCCAGCTGCCGAAAAAAAGGCCAAGCGTGTCCCATGGCCACGTGCTGATGAGGGTGCACCGTCTCCACGACCAGCACTAGACACAGAGCCTGCTTGCCCTCTCTTATTGGCTTGTGACTGTCTGCCTCTCCTTCTTGGCCTTCCAGACATACTAATGGCCTGTAGCTGCACTAAGCTGGGATATATATATATATATATATATATATATATATATATATATGTACTGATACTGCAGCTAGCAAAATCAACTGCCTGCCTGTAGTATGAGAACACCACCAACCTTCTACAGGTAGCTTTAGCTGAACACTGTGAGGTGGACGCACCCCACTAACTTGTAGGTTTAGCTGAACACTGTGAGCAGGACGCACTGCACTAACTGTAAATAGTCTAGCTGCCTGACTGTGATACTAATAGGATCAAAAGAACACCAGCAATTTTCTTCAGGTAGCTGTATTTACTGTAACAAGACAAGCCTGCCTGTCAGTAAGAAGATAACAGAAATGGATCTAGCTGAACACTGTGAGCAGGACGCACCCCACTAGCTTGTAGGTTTAGCTGAACACTGTGAGGTGGACGCACCCCACTAACTTGTAGGTTTAGCTGAACACTGTGAGCAGGACGCACCCCACTAACTTGTAGGTTTAGCAGAACACTGTGAGCAGGACGCACTGCACTAACTGTAAATAGTCTAGCTGCCTGACTGTGGTACTAATAGGATCAAAAGAACACCAGCAATTTTCTTCAGGTAGCTGTATTTACTGTAACAAGACAAGCCTGCCTGTCAGTAAGAAGATAACAGAAACGGATCTAGCTGAACACTGTGAGCAGGACGCACCCCACTAGCTTGTAGGTTTAGCTGAACACTGTGAGGTGGACGCACCCCACTAACTTGTAGGTTTAGCTGAACACTGTGAGCAGGACGCACCCCACTAACTTGTAGGTTTAGCAGAACACTGTGAGCAGGACGCACTGCACTAACTGTAAATAGTCTAGCTGCCTGACTGTGGTACTAATAGGATCAAAAGAACACAAGCAATTTTCTTCAGGTAGCTGTATTTACTGTAACAAGACAAGCCTGCCTGTCAGTAAGAAGATAACAGAAACAGATCTAGCTGAACACTGTGAGCAGGACGCACCCCACTAACTTGTAGGTTTAGCAGAACACTGTGAGCAGGACCCTCTGCACTAAATGTAAATAGTCTAGCTGCCGGACTGTGGTACTAATAGGATCAAAAGAACACCAGTAATTTTCTTCAGGTAGCTTTATATACTGTAACAAGACAAGCCTGCCTGTCAGTAAGAAGAGAACAGGAACGGATCTAGCTGAACACTGTGAGCAGGATGCACTGCACTAAATGTAAATAGTCTAGCTGCCTGACTGTGGTACTAATAGGATCAAAAGAACACCAGTAATTTTCTTCAAAATACTGTAACAAGACAAGCCTGCCTGTCAGTAAGAAGATAACAGGAACGGATCTAGCTGAACACTGTGAGCAGGACGCACTGCACTAAATGTAAATAGTCTAGAAGATAACAGGAACGGATCTAGCTAAACTGAATACAGTGTATATATATATATATATATATATATATATATATATATATATATATATATATGCAACACCTGGGATGCATATATATAGACAATACACTTTAAGTGCAGCTAACTGACTGACTGTCCTGCCTAATCTAGCTAACTCAAATGAAATGACACTGTCTCTCTCTCTCTCTCTATTTCTCAGCACACCGGAACACACTGCACAGGGCCGCCATGCAGGCGGCCTTATATAGTGTGGGGCGTGTACTAAATCCCCTGAGCCATAATTGGCCAAAGCCTCCTTGGCTTTGGCCAATTACGGCTCTCTGTTAAGGCGGCGCTGTGATTGGCCAAGCATGCGGGTCATAGTGCATGCTTGGCCAATCATCAGCAAGCAATGCACTGCGATGCCGCAGTGAATTATGGGCTGTGACGCGCCACACGAATTTGGCGCGAACGGCCCACATCGTTCGCAATTCAACGAACGATCGAACAGCCGATGTTCGAGTCGAACATGGGTTCGACTCGAACACGAAGCTCATCCCTACTTATGGGCCTTCCATAGAGTCCCGGTGATATGTCTGGAGAGATATTATCCCTGAAGTAGAGGGAGAGACCCATCTCAATTTCTTTTACATCTATTTCATCAGTTAGAAGTGAATCGTTCAGTTTCCAGTTTGTAGATTTCATAGGTATGGACAGAGAATGAAAACATACTAATCAGAGAATGATCAGATATTGTCGAGATTTCGATACTGGATCGTACCAAAGGGTCCAGATAGTGATGTTGGATATAAAAATAGTCTATCCGTGAATGGGATTCATATACATGCGAATAATGGGTGTAGTCTTTTGCGCCTGGGTGCATTATCCTCCATACATCCATGAGTTGATTGTTATGCAACAGTTTACGAATATACGCCAGGCGTCTATGCGGAATGCATGACTTTCCCTGGGAAGTGTCTAAAATTGGTTCTAGGGGGATGTTTAGATCTCCCCCTAGGATAATACAACCTTGCGCAAAGTCCTGTAGTTTAGTCAAAGTGGCTGCCATAAAGTCGGCCTGTTCCTGATTTGGGGCATATAGATTAGTGAGAGTACATGGAAAATCATCCAGGCTACCCTTTATAAAGAGAAATCTGCCTGAAAGATCTGCAAGGAAATCATCAACAGCGAATGAAGTTCCCCTTCGGAACCCAATGGCCACACCTTTCGCCTTTGAAATGTCAGAAAGAATATAATACCATGTTGGGTATTGATGACCATATAATTTAACTGACGTGGTATATGTTAGATGGGTTTCCTGCAAAAAGATAATATCTCCCCGCATGCGTAGGAGTTCCCTATATAATGAATGTCTTTTACCCGCAGCATGCAGGCCTCTCACATTGAGTGAGATTAGCTTAATAGTGGCCATCAGGTTCTTTGGGGAGTCCTATCAGCTTTATATGACCTGCAAGGCTGGCGGGGGGGGAACCGAGGAAGGGGTAGGAGGGGGGAGGGGTAAAGAAGAAGCTAAAACTGGTGCACACAGAATCTGTTGCAGCGCAGCATAGTAGCCAATCAGCTTCCAGCTTTTATTATCAAAGCTTAATTGAACAAGCTGAAGTTAGGAGCTGGTTGGCTACTATGCAAAGCTGCACCAGATTCTGTGTGCACCAGTTTTAGTAAGTCTCCCCCACTGTATCCAAACAGGATTAATGATGAATACAGCTTAACTGTATTTGTACAGTATTAATTGCCCAACTGTAATCATTTTTCAGTCTGCTGGTTAGGTTTTTTTTCCTTATACCTGTTTCTTTGTATGTTTTATTTTTTTTTGTTTATTTTGTATTATACAGGTATTGCATATTTTGGTAACTTATTTTGTTTTTCAATGTTTTTATTATTGCTTGAATGATACCCTCACTGGACTTGATCCCGATTAACCAAAATTGAGGTCCCCCCCCCCCCCACAAATAGAGCTTTCTTTTGGTGGTATTTGATCACCTCTGTGGTATTTATATTTTGAGCTATAAACAAAAAAACGCATCAATTTTGAAAAAAAAGCAATATTTTTTGCTATAATAAATATAGAAAAAAAATATATATAAAAAAAACCCACATTTCTTCCTCAGTTTAGGCCGATATATATTCCTCTACATATTTTTGGTTAAAAAAAAAATCACAATAAGTGTATATTGATTGTTTTGCGCAAGAGTTATAGCGTCTATGAAATAGGGAATGGATTTATGGCATTTTTATTGTTATTTATTTTTTTCTACTAGTAATGGCAGTGATCTGCAATTTTTAGCGAGACTGCAACCTTGCGGTTGACAGATCGCACACCTAACTGATATTTTTGACACAAATTTTTGGGAACCGGTGACGATGACGCCGCGGGACAATGTCACCTGTGACGAAACGGCGTAGGGAGGAGCGGTGTGCTGACATCACTGTAAACAACGCAAAGTTCCGGAGGCAACAGGCAGCTATCGAGAGCCGGCCGCCTCTAATTTAACAGACACGCTTTTTTATATTCAGCTAAGTATAAGTGCATTTCTGTTTTTAATATAATAAACGTTTATGGAATTACACTATGGAAGCCCTTTTTATCCTTATATGCGGAATTATTGACTGGTGTTAATACCGAGGAGTGGATGTTCTGGGACACCTGGCTGCCAAGCACAGAGATCCGGGGCTGGGATACAAGCCACAGGCGAATTTGATCTCCTTAAAAAGAGATCTATTTATCTGGTAAGCGGCAGTGTTTTTAAAGGTAGAGGACCCTGTCTATCACATCTTCTTGGGTGTTTTCTATCTTAAGTCACCGTGGAAGAGTCGGTTGAGGAATTTCTATATGAACTATAGTTTTCAGCCTTTTTTTATGTTGTGGAACATCTTCTTTTTTAGTAATTCCACAGAGGTAAAAGGACACTTATAGAGCACTTCATTTCCTTTTATTTGTGGCTCATTTGCACATTTATGAGCTTCACTTATTTAATACTGTTTTTTCAATGGCCATTTAAAGGGTTGTTAGCCCTCATTGATGTCAGTGTATGCTCTAAAATTTATATGTCACTGTATATTATGTGTTCATTATTTATATAGTGCAGCTTATTTTTTATTTTATTTTAATTGATTATAGTGTGTATCTCACTTAAAGTTGCAGCTGTTCACAATTTATTTATTTATATCACTTGTAACAGATTTAGAGCGTTGACAGACAGCGCAGTAATCCACCTTTTGACATTATTACATTAATCAGTGCTAAAAATATGCACTGTTATTGTACTAATGGCACTAGCAGGGAAGGGGTTAACATCAGGGGCCATCAAGGGGTTAAATGTGTTCCCTGCAGGTGTGTTATAACTGTACGGAGGATGGGCTGCCTGGGGAAATCTGCATAGCAGAAAGACAGGATCTGTGTGATCTCCTCTGTCAGAACGGAGATTTGCCTTGTTTACACAGGCAGATCCCCATTCTGTCACTGTGGGGATTGATCGCGGGATGGCCGGCGGACATCGAGTCTGCCCCACTCACTGATTGGCTCCCCTGCTGGCCACAATCTAGAGTTCCCGAGCAGACGTACAATGACAGAGATTTGCAGGAACAAGCCGACCTGCCGCAGTACAATGACGGCGGCTGGTCGGCAAGTTGTTAAACTACCTAATGTTTTTATATGTAGTACTTTATATCCTTTTACACACAGTGTTATGCTATATTTAATATTATTTGCAGTTCTGAGTTTGTAATCTTCCACTCAAGCAAGGACAGCTGCCCATGTTTAAAATGCTCCCTAGAGTAAGCAGACATTGCATAATTACCATTACAGTTACAAGATATCATCTTTTTCAGGTGCGTTGTTACTGAATAAAATTATGAGAACATTATGTTTTAAACTGTACAAAATGAATTGCCATCCATTTCTGGCAAGCATAGAATTTGTAATTCTGAGAGCTGAATTTTAAAATACAGATCAGAGGTAATGATTTGCAGTTACCTATAGCAACTAGCCATAAGTCAGCATTGATTAGGATTTAATTGTTGAAATTAGAAATTTGGTAGTTTGATATGTGTTTCAAGATATTATTAGCATCCATGACATCATTAAATATGCCACCAGCAAAATTGCATAGTTTGTGCAATAATTTATTCTTTGTATGTTGTTTTTTTTTCATACATTCAGAAACTTTCATCTGAGCTCATTGCATCGTTAAATATAGCAGGTACATCCAATATATGGTAATATGTATATATATACGCCTGGAAGGCGGACATGTTCTGCTAGAGCTCTGCTCCACGGGAGATTAGAAGCCGCCAGAATCAGCTCACCTGTAGCTCACCGGACAACACACTATCCCCTGCCGACTCCCGAGGCTCCGGTGCCTGGATCGGATCATCTGCCATGGTGCTAGGAGGCACTTGCACTAAGCAGAAGAACACCTCCATAAAAGACACGCTGGCTCGGGGCCACAGCTAGGATGGGGCCTTCACCTTCTCCCTCTAACAGTACAGCGCGCTCTCACAAGCAGCTGCTGCCACTGACACAGCCAGTCTCCCAGGATGAGTCTGATGATGAACTCCCCCTCGCCTCTAATGCTGCAACAGAGCAATCCACCCTTCCAGCACTCCTAAAGTATGTATGCGCCATAAAGCCTTAAAACAAACCTCAGAGCACATTACTAATAGTCTCACAAAGGAGATTAGAGAGCTGGGCACCCGCACTGCAGCGATGGAGGTCAGAGTGGATGAGATGGAGAACACAGCACAGGACTATATGGCTGAACTGGAGAACATCAAAGACGAAAACACAGCTCTACAAACAAGACTTGAAGATTACGAAAACAGAGCTGGGTGCTCTAATTTGCGTATCAGAGGCATCCCTGAAACTGTTACTGGCTTACAATCTACCATGACTCCCCTGTTCCAGGAACTCCAGCCAGCTATTCCGATAGAACGCTTGGAGATTGACAGAGTGCACAGAGCGCTAACTCCAAAGAAACCTGACAGACCTCCACGCGACATCATCGCAAAGTTCCACTACCTCCACTTCCACTACTACTGCACCAAGGAACAACTCTTGATCATGGCCCGAGAAAAGGATGTCCTTAACTTTCAAGGACATAACTATCAGCTTTTCGCAGATCTATCCCAGCTGACCATCACCAAACATCAAGCTATAAAGCCCCAGCTCCTGGAATTACAGTGATACATATCACTTACCAATTGGGTTTCCCGTTCGCAGTTTGCTTTACCTACCAAGGTTCCAAATACAGCTGCAGATCACCAGACGAACTGCAACAAACCCTGCAAGAACTACACCTTGTGGAAACCCCTCCCAACACCGGCACTGCCAGCAGAAGGTCAGCCTCAACCTCCCCGCTCAAGCCACCAGAATGCTTCGGTAACCATGGAGGCCAGCACATGCACAAGAGAGGCCGCTACAACTCTCCAGCCCAAGATCATGAGGGTTCCATGGACTGATGTCTGCCTCTACCCCCTAATCCATCTTCACTCCCACACCGTGAGTTTGGCATTTCAATGGTCGACACTGTCATGGAAATTTGGTTGTACGCAGAGCACACAGCTAAATCTCCTGTTTCTAATCATAATAACAATTTCGTCTAATGATATAAATGCATCTCACCTTTTGATCATATGTCTTTCCTTCTGCCATAGCTCATCCTCTGGTGTGTGGCCCATGGTTACAAATAAACACAACACATGCTTCTTACATTCTCATCTCAGCAAGACCGCCTGCTCAGCCGTGTGCTGACTCTTTATTATTATAACAGGAAGACACAAAACTCGAGGGTTCGGCTTCCAACAGCCAAGCACCTCTTACAAAGCTTGTGACCTCACAGGATATGACCTCACAGGATGTGAATGACCATATAAAGATTTAACAACAGAACACAAAACAACCACCAATTACTACAGGACATGATACAATATACAATAACTAAATACGATCACTATAGTTCCTTGTGCATGAGAGATTATCTGCAGGTGTACGTCATGGCACCCCAAACATGTTGATCAGGCATACCAGGGGTGACAAGAGCAAACCACCGTTAAACCGATAATGTCTTTGCAGAGCGAACGCACCCCCACCAGACGATCGTTCTGTGCACTGCACAGGGGCCCTTTGCTGGCAGACATGTCTTCTCTCTGCAAACACCTCTCTCCAAACACCAGGAAGTTTTCCACTACCTAACAGGTCTCAACCAGCGTCAGTCTGCCCCAGTCAGCTCTTTAGAGCGGGCTGCGATTGAACAGACACTGGGAGACTCTTATGACAATACATTAATATAAAATTCTCCACAACAGTTCCCCCCTCTTGTCATAAGATCCCATGTGTCCCTTGATGAATCCTGATCTTCTTCTTAGTCCATAAAAAGTAAAACACGGCTTGACATGTAGACTTTGTTGGAGATGACGTGGTGAGCTGTAGTAGTCGCTGGTCGGTCTGGAATCCTATGTGTCTTGTACGTGGGTCGGGCTTCGGGGCATCTCATCAGGGAAGATGTGGTCATCTGCTCGGGCTCTGGTCACGCATCCAATCAGGCAACAGGAGCACCTCATCATGGCATATAGAAGAAATAGAAACAAAAACAACATGAGTATATATACCCCTACTTCCTTCACTATAATCCACTGCAAAATAAAAGGATTCCAACCTTCCCTATCTATAGCTCTGGCTTTGCCTTGCAGGGATCTAAACCTTATCCATATGGGCCTGAACTTTGTCACTACTATCCCCGATCCAGATATAACAATCTTTACTTATGAGTTCCCAGAAACCCTTGGACTGTGGGAACTTCCTTGTAGCTTCAACAGTTACATGCAAGTGTTTCATAAGCTCAAGCCCCCACCGTGTACAAGCAATTCCCTTCCAGCTGTCCCTACCATTCTTACCTTCTCTCGCGCCATCAGATCCTCACGATTGGCCGCGACATAAGGTGCTGGGACGAGTTTTACCAGCACATATGAACCTCTTGCCTTACGGGGAATTACCTTATAAGCTGTAGATCTGCATTAATACCAAACTACAGTTGAAGCACACTTGTGGGCTACCTAGTTATCCCAATACCAAAGCTGGCAAGAACCAGAGCTATTGTTAAAATTATAATTAATTTTACTCTCTAGAAATGTTTTGTTAAGTTCCTTTGACAGGTGTCTGTTTGGATTTTACTACTCTGTCAAAACTCCTCACACCAATATGAACGTCACATATAGCATGTACCGCCATCATCGCTGGGGTACTAATACCCGACCATGTGTCCTATTCTCTTTCTTAGCTAGTTGGGATGCTTTTCATCGTTACCCTTGCCAAAATTTATTAAACAAAAAATATAAATTAACGAAGATACTCCTCTACTCTTTGTGGTTGATCCGCTTCTTGCAGTGGCTGGCGTGGTCTCATCCCTCAAGCTTCTTTACAATGACCCAGTCACCTGGTTGGAAAGAATGTAAACTGGTTATTGTGTCAGGGTCCAGGATGGACTCGTGAACCCTGTGGTGGACCTTTTGAAGTTCATGTTACAGTGATTGCACCTACCCCATCAGCTGAGAATGTAGGTGACAGCTAATGAGGAAAGTACAACTCTGTTTTTGGTTGACCTTCAAACAAACCTCATATGACAATAACCCAGACAACGGGACTGTGGTCACTGCATAACCTGTGCATGGCTTACCATCTGGGGTGTAATACCTGGAACCAGTGACAAAAAGGTTCTTAGCATCTGGGATGGGAGCCTACTTCACCAGACTGCTGCTTGCTGATTCAAAATCTATCAAAGAAAGACAGTCTTGGCACAAACTTGGTTAGAATTACAAAGGTTACTATTATTGGTTTGAAAAATTGTCATTCTCACCACTCTCATTCCCCCTTTTCTTCCCTCCTCATTACAAGCTGGAGGAAGACATGCAGGGTTTAGAATGGTGCAGAATAAAACAGTGAAATAGCCTATGATACTTTTACCTTCTTATACACCTGTACACACACTAAAAAAAAAAAAAATCTTTGGACCTGAAAAAATACTTATAAACAAAAGTTATCACTCTATCCTTCAAGGAATGGTAAACAATACAACATTCATGTACATTGGTAAATTGTCACTGACATTCCACAAAACTGATAATAACTAAACCCTCTGTAAATCTTACTTTCACGTTTTTTTACTAAAATACAACAGCCGCGACACGCAAGAGGGCTGTCGCGGTAGGTTCAAACATCTTGTTACCACATACAAACAATGAAACAAAGACAAACATTTAGATACAAATGTGGGGGAGATATTCCATAGTTCAAAAACAAAAATGAAAAAAATAAAAACAACCAGATGGAATGCTGCCTTCACTCTTTTAGCGATAGAAAAAGAATACAATTTGAAAAGCACGAGAGAATTTCGAAATCTTTGCATGGACCAGCCACACAAAGATTAAAAACAGGCCTGTGTATTTTTAATCACACAAACGTGTACTACGCATCCATCAACTCACTCAACATTACAGATGTCTGAAGCCGCAGCTGAACTACTTCCAAGGTATTTTTATTCTGCAGTTGTACCTCCAGACATCAAAAGTACCTTCCAAAGGAATACACCTTACTGTACCCTCCGACCATATCTGCCAATCTTTAAGGGGTCTCATGTCCGGAGCCCCAAACCAGATTTCATGTGAAGTGCAGCTGTCTGATTGGTGTGGAGCCTCATTTTTTTCCTCCAACGCATGGACCAACGTTACCCATGACGATTTGAATTGCTTATGACGGTCCCTGCATCCAGGGCACCCTTGCACTATTTTTCGGATCAGTACTGCTTAGTGACTATTTTTACAGTACTGGCACCCGGCGTTCTCCAGTTATTTTACACGGCCTCCCGGTGTGCTAGCGTACTAATCCTCATATTTACATGCTCTACAACCGGTTATCGGCAGCCCTATAAATGTGTTGTCAGACAAACTACAAAGTACCATGAAATCCTCCACTATTCAAAACAAAAACAATCTTATGGCTTCTCTCTGTACCTCGATATTACAACAATAACTTGGATGCCTCCTGTTTGCTCTCTACCCAAAACTGTATTAAAGTATAAACCTTAATTTAATTTAAAAATCAAAATGATTTCGTCCTTCCAAACACAAGTCAAAAGACCACAAGCCCCTCCCACCAACTACCTGTTGCACACCTGAGTAGGAAGAGGGAGGGGGAGGGGAAGCCTTGAATAGCTTCATATTTTGTCTATCAAGACATTAGAAAAATCTATGGCTAACATCAACAAATAAAAACTTTTGTCCAGGAGTGGGTTGAATAAGCCCCATATTGCAAATGGGAGGGAGTCCCCCTTGACTCACATATCCCCTGGGAAGTCAAACCACAAGTTTTGACCGAAATACCACACAACAGTGTAACAAAAGCCAAAAACTGAAACTCCTGCAAAAAGACGGCTGAAGGAGTTCAACCAAAGTCTTTCCTTTCCACTGCAAACCACAAACAAAATAGCGCCATTAACACATGAAATTTAGTTGTTGATCCCGCCAAAATTGAGATTTCTTCACTAGAAACATAAACTTCTTTAAAACAACTGGAATAAAAACCTAAATGATTCTACTGGAAATGGAATTCAGTACAAAACCAGAGATATTTCGCTCGAGACTAAAATCAGCAGAAACAAAAAGGCAGTTGCAGCAATCGAAAATCGGTACACGGCAAAATGGTGAATGAAACCAGAACTACAGAAAAATTGCCGACATTAACAAATAACAAGACAAACCAGGATTTCTTAAACAATACACTCTATTTGACTCTGAGAGTTAGAACTCCCCCATGCTATTACTTAGAAACCTGAGATCCCCCCCGGGTGTAAACAGCTCCTATTGTGATGTCCCAACAATGCATGGGCACTTGGATATGCGACAGGCATTTCAACTTAAAACCAATATTCAATACAGAATACGCAATAGTTTCCTTGAAAATTATGTAAACAGTACAAAAATAGAATTCACAAAATGGTGCCTAGAAGCCAGATTGTAGCTTAAAGCACATGGCTTTGCACACACAAAGGAATACACAATGGAGCAGCTTCCCCTATAGGAAGGCCCAGAGGTCTTCAAAATGGCCGCTGATGCACATGGTGACCACAACAAAAGCCAGACCCCAACAAAATGGCGCATTTTCCTGCCAAACCTGAAATTCAGTACCAAGATGGATAAATATTTCAAAGTTCACACACAAAGGAATAGAAAATGGCCAACCGTAGTCACATGGCAGACAACAAAACAACAAAAGGAAATAGCAGACAAAAACCATTTTCCTGCCAAAACCAAAAATTTCTCCCAACAAAATTACACATTTGAGATATTAAATGAACACTTAGACAAACATTTAAAAGTGTTAAAGTTACAAAAAAGCACAACTTAGGAACACATAGTAGATGAAATCTGGACCACAGCAAGATGGCCGATGACAAAAAGACCACATTAAAAAACACAAGCACACGGCTGCCACATACCCTCTCCTCAAACTCAGTTCACATCAGCTTTCACAGGAACAAGACATTGAGAGATACAAACAGTGATGCCTTCATGTTCTTTTCATAACCATCAAAGTCCACTAACCATCTGTGTCTTGAGTCAATCAAACACTCTAAAAAACTCATGTAATCTACCTGTCCCATACATAAGTAATAATTACAATTCATCCATTTCTCGCATGCATTACAAACTTGTTACACAGCATCAGTCACACCCACATTGCAGGCTGCAAATAATCATACATTTCTATTTCTCATAAACTTATTACACAACATACAGTTACTCACAGATACATTCGAGATACAAATCACACACACACACGCCGGCACACACCGGACATACGATCAAACTTCCAGCATTATTTCAAAAGACGAAAAATTTGTTCTTTTCGCGAAGCAGACCCTCCCCAGCACATCTTAATGATCCGATTCTGAAGGAGGTTCTGTTCACTCCTACGTTCTGGCACGCCATTTTGTCATGGAAATTTGGTTGTACGCAGAGCACACAGCCAAATCTCCTGTTTCTAATCATAATAACAATTTCGTCTAATGATATAAATGCATCTCACCTTTTGATCATATGTCTTTCCTTCTGCCGTAGCTCATCCTCTGGTGTGTGCCCCATGCTTACAAATAGACACAACACATGCTTCTTACATTCTCATCTCAGCAAGACTGCATGCTCAGCCATGTGCTGACTCTTTATTAGCATACCAGGAAGTCCCAAAACTCGAGGGTTCGGCTTCCAACAGCCAAACACCTCTTACGAAGCTTGTGACCTCACAGGATATGACCTCACAGGATGTGACTGACCATATAAGGATTTAACAACAGAACACAAAACAACCACCAATTATTACAGGACATGATACAATATACAATAACTAAATACGATGACTAGAGTTCCTTGTGCATGAGAGATTATCTGCAGGTGTACGTCATGGCACCCCAAACATGTTGATCGGGCATACCAGGGGTGACAAGAGCAAACCACCGCTAAACCAATAATGTCTTTGCAGAGCGAACGCACCCCCACCAGACGATCGTTCTGTGCATTGCACAGGGGCCCTTTGCTGGCGGACATGTCTTCTCTCCGTAAACACCTCTCCCCAAACACCAGGAAGTTTTCCACTACCTAACAGGTCTCAACCAGCGTCAGTCTGCCCCAGTCAGCTCTTTAGAGTGGGCTGCGATTGAACAGACACTGGGAGACTCTTATGACAATACATTAATATAACATTTTCCACAACACCACGCAACTCTGATGACCAACTCCACGCGAGTACTCTATGCAACTCTGTTTAAACCCAGTTTAAATCCTGTTTCAATTTTCTCTTGTTATCGTTTAATAACTTCTGGTTCTCAACCCCACTTTTGTCCCAGTTGGACTGTGACCATTCGTTTCACCCAGCAGCAAGCGTTCCTAAATGTCTTATGCCTAATGAGAGCTATCCTAGTCTGCCAAATCATCAGGCACATATCTGGCTCCAGTTACTGTACTCATTTTTGACCTGCACATCCGAGAGAACTCTCAATTATTCTTGATTAACTTATTAGCCCTACTGTTCCTCCTTAATTATACTGCCTATATCAGGGCCTTTATAACTTCTAATGCTTTTTTTTTTTTTTTGTTCCCTCTCCTCATTTCTTTTTGTTTCAGTTCTAACCAACCTTAATTGCTGCCACTGTCAACCTCCACTACCAACTACTGTACCAGGCATTTGAAGTTATCCGAGTCCTGTTCAAAGGTCTACAGGTTATGAGTCTACACATCCTCCTGATTACTCACTATACTGGCTCTATCCCTCATTTGGATGATCCTTGTGCCCCCAACCTACCCCCCTCGTCCCCACCCTTAATATGTGGACAAGCGGCGGCGACTACGTCACCCCTGAGAGGGAACCTGCTCCCATCTCACGGACTCCACTTGACTTGACATTACCTGTTATTTTTATGTACTGCACTACTTTGTTCATCATGCTTTCTGCTTCCTTCCTACTCTAGCCACTTTCTGGCCCCCCGCTTACTCTACAAGTCCATGCAGACCGTCCAGCCCAGCCAGCACATCACACTCACTGGTAAGTCTCTTTTCCCAATACAGCTACTATGGCCCCCTTAAATGTTATATTCCTGAATTTTCAGGACCTCAATAGCGAACCAAAGTATTCCGCTCTTTTAACTCTTTGAAGGCCCACATAGTATGCCTCCAGGAAACGCACCTCACAGCGCACTCTACACCAAAATTCTTTGTTTCCTTTTACCCACAAACCTATATGGCTTCAGCTACTACAAAACAGTGTGGAACACTTATAGCCTTCCACCGATCTACCCCATTTATCCCCAAAACCGAAATGAATGACCCGGAAGGCCGCTACCTAATCCTTACAGGACACATAATGGACTTGGCTATTACCGTTGTCTCGTACTATGCCCCTAACAAACAACACACCTCCTTTCTTTCCCACCTTATGCAAGTGGTATCCACGCACAAGATGGGTACAGTTATCATATGCGGTGACTCTAACCAGGTCCTCCTCCCATTCTTAGACAAATCCCCCTACTATCCACCCCACAGTCCTACTAAACTATCCTTCTCTCAGCTCCTCACCCAATGCTTAAAGCCATAAATAAACCCACCAAACCTATTTGACTCAAGCTACAACAAGCAACAACATCTTCATTAAAAACCCAGTAAAGATTGTACACAAATTCCAAACCCATCTAGCCTCCTTATACTCCGCAGGGATGGAATTCTGCTCATCTGAAGCAGACACCCTTTTCTCCCTACACTATCCCAACCTGAACGAGACCAACTCGATGACACCATTACGCCCGAAGAAGTCTTTACAGCAATTAAGGAGCTGAAACTGAATAAAAGACCAGGCCCAGATGGATACTCAGCCATCTACTACCATACCTTCTCAGAGATCCTCTTGCCCGTCCTCACCAAAGCTTTTAATGTAATACTCAAAGGCCACTCATTCAGACAAGAAACTCTAACAGTGATTGTCTGTATGATCCCCAAACCCCATTCTGAGAACACCTCTTGTGCAAATTATCGTCTGATATCCCTTTTAAACATCAATATTAAACTCCTAGCAAAAATCCTGGCCACTCGACTAAACAGAATTATCGGCAGACTTATTCATTGTGATTAGACTGGCTTTATACAAGTTCGCCAAGCTAGTGACAATGTACGTCGGGCTGTCCTCTTAGAACACGCAGCTAGAACACGCCGCTTCCTCTCATTTGATATTCAGAAAGCATTGCGATTCAATATCCTGGCCCTATCTGCGCTATACCTTACTGAAATGGGGATTCGGTCCCCACTTTTTACAATGGATTCCCGCATTATATGACAAACCCCGCGCATATGTCAAATACTGCTGGCTATAAATCCGGCCCCTTCAACATAGAAAGAGGTACACATCAGGGCTGCCCCCTCTCACCCCATCTATTTGCCCTCCTCATTGAACCACTAGCCCAGTTAATCAGAACAACTCTGACAATCACAGGAATAGAGTTAGGTGGCCATCAACATAAGCTCTGCTTATTCGCAGACAATATTCTACTATTCTTAACTACTCCACAAGTCTCAGGCCCTAAAATCCTACTCATACTCAGTAAGTTTGCTGTCATCTCAGGACTGGTCGTCAATATTAAGAAATCCCTAGTGCTTAATATATCTCTCTCCCTTCTGGAGTTGGAGTCTGCTCAAGCAGCGCTCCCTTTCACGTGGACCTCGAAAACCATCCCCTACCTGGGAATTCATCTTGCAGCTGAATCCTCACAGCTCTTCTCTGTTAATTACCCAGCAATCCTGAGACAGGTGACAAACAATGGATCTCCCGTCCCCTATCCTGGCTAGGCAAAATAAATGTATTCAAGATGTCTATCCTACCCAAATTACTTATTCAGGGTTTTACCAATCCCCGTCCCTACCTATTACTTATGGCTCCTCCAAAAGCGAACAGCGGCGTTTGTCTGGGGCTCCCTGAAGTCCAGAATACCAAAAAATACGCTTTACCTCTCCAAACTGGCCTCGGCCTCCCCAATTTTGCAACATACTATAAAGCTGCACACATAGCCACCTTACCCAAATATCATGCCACACGTGAAATTCCCCTGTGGGTAGCGATTGAATCGGCTGAATGTGACCCGTTATCAGTTTCTAACCTATTATGGCTACATCCAAAGGACCGCTCTAACCTTTGTAATCCCATCACCAAACACTATATCTCCCTCTGGGACAAGATCAAATCGAAATACAACCTACAATCCCCCCACAACCCCCTCCTTGCCTTCCTCAAAAGCCCAGCCTTTTAATTCTGCTTGGGATTCCCCAACAGCATTCCACAGGTGGACATCTTTGGGACTATTAAGGTTGCATAACCTTATCTCATCCATCACTTTTCTCTCCTTCCGGACTCTAAGTAAATCCTCTAATTTTCCCGGTCAGAACTTTTTCGATACCTCCAAATCAAACATTTTTACACACCCAACATAAGCTCTGATATCCCCCCTAAATCATCTCTCTAGATTTGAGTCCACATGCAAAAATGAACTGCATGATAGAGGATTGATCTCATCCCTTTACTCCCAACTTTTTGTTAAGCCTGATTCGGATAAACCTCAGTACACACAGAAATGGGAGGAGGACCTTGGGTGCACCCTCGACAACGCAGACTGGTCTGAGATATGGTCAACAACTAAATCATTCTCACCCAATATCCTGGCAATAGAAGCCAATTATAAAGTACTGACCCGCTGGTACCTAGTGCCTTCTAGAATAGCCAAATGTGCCCGCTCCTACTCAGCTCTCAGTTTTAGAAGCTGTTTGGAACGAGGTACACACCTTCATATCTGGTGGACATGCCCAATAGTCCAAGCCTTCTGGAATGATATTTTTGCTCTTGCTACCAAATTGTTTGACATTCCTGTACAACCAGACCCAGCCACAGCACTTCTTAATCTAAAACCTGACACCCTGTCATGCAAGCAATTTAAGCTCCTCATTCAACTTCTCACAACTGGGAAACAAACTATAGCTAAGGCTTGGAAAACCCCCTCTTTAGCTGTAGCTGAGACCAAACAAAGAGTCACCCGTTCGATGAGCCACGCCAAAATGGATGCCATGGAAAAAGATCCCCAAGTTTGACCGGATCTGGAAACCATGGATCAAGCACTGTTTACCACCAACTTTCGACCTAACTGTCCTTCTATCATGGTAGTAAACACCCCACCACCCCTACTAAGTGCTGCGCTGGCGACCGGACCATCCCTGTGGACTTCCTTCTCTCTCTCCTCTCTCTCCCTCCTCTCTGGACACGGAGCTACCTCCACTCTATACAATATAAGCATCTCCCCAGACTAAACCCCATCCTACTACCCCCAGATAGCTTTACCCTATTTGTAACCCATCTGTTACTGTTTGTATTTTTACAATATTCAACATATTAGTCCACCTACAAGTTTATCTTACCACCTACTGCAAATCCATGTTATCTGGTGGACACTATATCATGCTCCACCGACTCTGTTTACAACTGATTGTGTTGGTTTAATTTTGATCTCTGTTATACTATGTAAACCTAATAAAACCTCTTTAACAAGAAAATATGACTGAATGTGCCACAAAAACTTTTATTTAAGGATAGCAATCACATGAAGCCATTTATTATCACACTGTTTTCTGGATCCTTTTTAAATCATAATGATAACAAAAATCACCCAAATGGCCCTGATCAAAAGTTTACATACCCTGGAATGTTTGGCCTTGGTACAGACACAGAAAGTGGCACACACAAGTTAAAATGGCAATTAACCGTTTGCCGATCGGCTCACGCCGATATACGTCGGCAGAAAGGCACATGCAGGTAGATTAACGTACCTGTACATTGCCCTTTAAGAAGCGGTTTGAGGGCATGTACGCCGCGTCCTCTGTGAGTGTGATCGCGGGTCCCGTGGACTCGATGTCCTCGGGGATACCCGCAATCGTGTCATGGAGAGGAAGCCTAGTGACAAGACACTAATTACAGCTCCCTGTAATCGGAGAGCAGTGATCAGTGTTGTGTCAAACATAGCCCCTCCCCCCACAGTTAGAATCACTCCCTAGGACACACTTAAACCCTACAGCACCCCCTAGCGGTTAACCCCTTCAATGCCAGTCACATTTACACAGTAATCAATAAATTTTTTATTGCACTGATCGCTGTATAAATGTGAATGGTCCCAAAATAGCACCAAAAGTGTACGATCTGTCCGCCATAATGTCGCAGTCACGATAAAAATTGCTGATCGCCACCATTACTAGTAAAAACAAATAATAAAAATGCCATAAAAGTATCCCCTATTTTGTAGACGCTATAACTTTTGCGCAAATCAATCAATAAACACTTATTGCGTTTTTTTTTTTCCAAAAATATGTAGAAGAATACACATCGGCCTAAACTGAGGAAAAAAATGTTTTCTTATATATTTTGTGGGGATATTTATTATAGCAAAAAGTAAAAAATAATGAGTTTTTTTCAAAATTGTCGCTATTTTACCCGCAGAGGTGATCAAATACCACCAAAAGAAAGCTCTATTTGTGGGGAAAAAAGGACGTCAATTTTGTTTGGGAGCCACGTCGCACGACCGCGCAATTGTCAGTTAAAGCGATGCAGTGCCGAATCGCAAAAAATGCTCTGGTTATTTGCCAGCCAAATGGTCCGGGGCTTAAGTGATTAAAAGTTAATTTCCCACATTTGTGGCTTTTTAAATCACAATTAGTGTCTGTGTATAAATAGTCAATGAGTTTGTTAGCTCTCACGTGGATGCACTAAGCAGGCTAGACACTGAGCCATGAGGAGGTAGAATAGAAAAGTCAAAAGACCTTCGTAACAAGGTAATGAAACTTTACAAAGATGGAAAAGGATATAAAAAGATATCCAAAGCCTTAAATATGCCAGTCAGTACTGTTTAATCACTTAATAAGAAGTGGAAAATTTGGGGATCTCTTGATACCAAGTCAAGGGTCAGGTAGATCAAGGGTTGGGGGCATTTTTTTCTTCCTGCATTTCTGCAGGTAGGGCAGCTCATTGAAATGCACGAGCTGCCCTACACGCAGCATGCAGCCACACAGGTGTGAACCAAGGGCTTGTTCACATGTGAGGTTGGAGGGCGGTAAAACCACATGGTTGAGCTGTTTTTACCACCCCCAACTGCTCCCCCTTTAGCTGTATAGGCAGAAACCGGGTGTGTACACATGCTGTGGCTGCAGCTGGAAGTATACTCCCAGGTGAATGGGGCTGCACTGCAACAATCCCACTACTGTGTGCATTGTACGAGGTTGCAGTGTGGTGATGCTGCATTTACAGGTTAAAACAGGTGATGAGGTGCCTCAAATGCCTCTGAAAAGCAATCTGAGCATGGATTGATTTTCAGAGGAGCGGCAGTCCTTGATGTTATTACGAACAAGCCCTAAAACAGCAGTTCTGTTAATACAGGAATAGGGGTCAGGCTTAAAAGTACCATACACACACACATTAAAACACACACATACAAACACATGTGTTCACACACACACAAATACACACCCATACAAACACACACACACACATACAAACATATCTACACACAAACACATGCACATACAAACACAGGTACACATTCACACACACACACACAAACAAATGTACAAACACATGTACACACACACACATATAAACACATGTACACACACATACAAACACATGTACATGCAAACACATGTACACATACATACAAACACATGTACATGCAAACACATGTACACACACATACAAACATACACACACAAACACATGTAAGCAGGCTTTAAAAAGTTGCAGTACAGTACCTTCCCTCATACGGCCGGGTACGCCACTGTAGGGGGAGGCAGAGAGCACAACACATACTCCCCCTCCCTCCCTCTCTCCCTTTACTTTCACTTTGCTGAGTGTATTCTGACTGAGCTCCTAGTGCCTGTTCGGATGGGGATCAAGAGCCCGGTCTCATCTGATAGCTTTTCTCTACCAATGCCGTAGCACCTCAGTTGAGAAAGGCTGGTCTAAGGGATCAGGCAGGGAGCTGTCCAGCATCTCAGGTGGCACAGTGAGAAGAGCTACAGCAAGAAACCACAGAGGTCCCAGGTTTAGATCTGGGCCCTGAAAGTACTTTTCTCCTTTCAAGACTATCCCTGGATGTTTTATGTCCAGGTTTGTGAGGCAACATCTAATGGAACTCTCTTAATAATCTGTGAACCTGAACGTTCTCCTCTGGTTCCCAAGAATTTTCTTTTGGTCCACATTCTTCCCATTGAACCAGATATTTTAATTTGTTCCTATAACTCCTGGAATCAAGAATTCTTTCAACCACAAATTCTTCTTCAACCTGTACCTCAACAGGTGGAGGAGGTGGAGGAATTCTTCCAGAAAAAAGGATTTTCAAGAAATGGTTTGATTAGAGGTACATGAAAAACAGGGTGAATTTTCATACTGTGAGGAAGTTTAATCAAAAGGTGACCAGGTTTATTTGAGCAGAAATCTAACAAACCACAAACATTTGACTTAACTTAGCAGATGGAACATGAACCTTCAAATTTTTTGTAGATAACCAAACTTGTCACCAACATAAAAAGTAGGGAGTGATCTGTGATGTCTGTCAGCTACCTTCTTGTTATATTCCTGAGCCTCCTTCAAAGCATCAATTTCTTTTGAATTCCTTGTAATGTAGTTAATTTGTTGGTAACAGCAGGAATTGGAGTTGAGATAGGGAGATCAGGAATAAATACAAACAAGTGGTTACTACTGCCACCTGTAACTGGTCTCTGCAGCAAGGAGCATTGGAGAGGCAAAAAACAAAGAATTTCCAAACTCAAACTTGCCGATCACATTTGGACATACATGCATAAGCCACAGAGCCCCAGCAAGGTAGCCCATTTCTGTGGAGTGTGGACCTAAACTCTAATTTCTGTGAGTCTCCAACAATGGAAGCACATGCATTTAGATCGACAGGTGTAGGGCAGATAAACCTGGAGTGACCCCAGCCCTCCTTAAAGGCACAGGGGCACACTGAGCACCCAGCCCATAGCACTATGGCAGGTGTCAGTGCGCTGCCTGGCCAATATAATTCATAGTACAAACAAGTGGTCACTGCCCCACCTGTAACTCATCTCTGGTAGCAAGGAGCCTTGGAAAGGCTCAGCTGCGTAATTGGTGCAACTACCTCCCATCTCCTGGTGGGATGGGAGAGCCGAGCAAGCCGCAGGGGGAGGTCCCCTCCTGCTACTTGTAAAAGTGCACAAAAGATCCACAGAAAGTAGGGATGAGCTTTATGTTCGGGTTGAACATGAGTTGGACTAGAACATTGGCTGTCCGCCCATTCGCCCGTTCGCCCGTTCGCCGAATAGCGAACAATTTGGGGTGTTCGCGGCAAATTCGAAAGCTGCGGAACACCCTTTAAAAGTCTATGGGAGAAATCAAAAGTGCTAATTTTAAAGGTTAATATGCATGTTATTGTCATAAAAAGTGTTTGGGGACCTGGGTCCTGCCCCAGGGGACATGTATCAATGCAAAAAAAAGTTTTAAAAATGGACGTTTTTTTGGGAGCAGTGATTTTAAAAAAGCTTAAAGTGAAACAATAAAAGTGACATATTCCTTTAAATTTCGTACCTGGGGAGTGTCTATAGTATGCCTGTAAAGTAGCGCATGTTTCCTGTGTTTAGAACAGTCTGTGCACAAAATGATATTTCTAAAGGAAAAAAGTAATTTAAAACTACTTGCGGATATAATGAATTGTCGGGTCTCAGCAATACAGATAAAAGTCATTGGAAAAAACAGCATGGGATTCCCCCACAGTCCATACCAGGCCCTTCAGGTCTGGTATGGATATTAAGGGGAACCCCGTGCCAAAATTAAAAAAAAAAATGGTTTGGGGTCCCCCTCAAAATCCATACCAGACCCTTTAGGTTGATGGAGACAAGGGCCTCATCCCCACAACCCTTGCCCGTTGGTTGTGGGGGTCTGTGGGTGGGGGGCTTATCGGAATCTGGAAGCCCCCTTTAACAAGGGGACCCCCAGATCCCGGCCTCCCCCCCGTGTGAAATTAAAAATGACATGACACGGCTTGGGGACAAGTCCTTTTCTAACAAATTAAAAAAATAAAACTAACCCCCGAAGTCTTCTTCTTCTTCTTCTCTTGCTCCGCCGACGGACCGAAAAATAAAAATAAAAAAAAAACCGCACCGACCTGCCCCTATGGGAGGCACCTGCTGTATGACGTGTCCTCCCAGGTGACAGTTCTTTTATAACTGAGGGCGGGACCACATGGTGACATCCAAGGGTGGCCCCCCGACGCTACGGGGAAGCCATAGGGATTAACCCTTTCATGACTAAGCCTATTTTTGAAATGTGGTGTTTACAAGTTAAAATCCGTATTTTTTGCTAGAAAATTACTTAGAGTTCCCAAACATTATATATATTTTTTAGCAGAGAATCTAGAGAATAAAATGGAGATTGTTGCAATATTTTATATTACACGGTTTTTGTGTAGCAGTGTTTTAAACGCAAATTTTTGGAAAAGGGACATTTTCATGAATTTTAAAAAATCCAAACAGTAAAGTTACCCCAATTTTTTTGCATAATGTGAAAGATGATGTTACGCCGAGTAAATAGATACCAAACATGTCACCCTTTATAATTGCACGCACTCGTGGAATGGCGACAAACTACGGTACCTATGAATTTCCATAGGCAACGCTTTAAATTTTTTTACGATTACCAGGTTAGAGTTACAGAGGAGGTCTAGGGCTAGAATTATTGCTCTCGCTCTGACGATCGCGGCAATATCTCACATGTGTGATTTGAGCACCGTTTACATATGTGGGCGCGTTTTCCGTATGCGTTTTCTTCACTGCGCAAGCTCGCGGGGACGGGGGCGCTTTAAAAAATTTTTTTTTAAATTTATTTTATTTTTTTTTTTATACTTGTAAATTGCGTTTAAAAAAAACATTTTTTTTAAATTGTATTGCTGTCACAAGGAATGTAAACATCCCTTGTGACAGTAATAGGTGGTGACAGGTACTCTTTATGGAGGGATCGGGGGTACATTCAGAAGGCTGGAACGAAGCCGCCCACAGCTTCGCTCCAGCCCGCCCCCAGCCGCCGAAGGCAGCTGATTGGACACCGGGCTTCCCGATCGCACGGGAGGCCCGGTAAGAGCGGAGGGAGGCGGCGGGAGGGGGGATGTCCCCTTCCGCTCCTCCGGTATAACAGCCGAGCGGCTTTTAGCCGCATCGGTTGTTATACTCGGATAGCCGATCGCCCGCTCTAAACAACGGTACTGGGATGATGCCTGCAGCTGCGGGCATCATCCCGGTATAACCCCCGAAAGCCGAGTACGCAGATGGGGCAGACTGGGTGGCAGGTCGGTGCAGCTTTTTTTAATTTTTTTATTTTCAGTCCATAGGCGGAGCAAGAGAAGAAGAAGAATGGACTTTGTGGGACAGTTTTATTTTTTAATTTTTTAATAAAGGACTTGTCCCCAAGCCGTGTCATGTCATTTTTACCATTTTTACACTTTTTTTGTGAAATGGAAGGGGTACATTTGTACCTCTTTACCATTTCACACAGGGGGGGAGACAGGGATCTGGGGGTCCCTTTGTTAAAGGGGGCTTCCAGATTCCAATAAGACCCCCGGCCGCAGACCCCCACAA
The DNA here is from genome assembly GCF_042186555.1 of Aquarana catesbeiana. Lineage (NCBI taxonomy): Eukaryota > Metazoa > Chordata > Amphibia > Anura > Ranidae > Aquarana > Aquarana catesbeiana. The sequence goes on along the minus strand of NC_133325.1, from coordinate 262,346,876 downwards.
CCACCGGGCAAGGGTTGTGGGGATGAGGCCCTTGTCCCCATTAACGTGGGCACAAGGTGCTTTGGGGGGCTACCCCAAAGCACCCCCACTCCATGTTGAGGGCATGTGGCCTGGTACGGTTCAGGGGGGGCGCTCTCTCGCCCCCCTCTTTTCCTGCGGCCTGCCAGGTTGCATGCTCGGATAAGGGTCTGGTATGGATTTCAGGGGGACCCCCACACCATTTTTAAAAAAATTTTGGCACGGGTTTCCCCTTAATATCCATACCAGACCTGAAGGGCCTGGTATGGAATTTGGGGGGGCCCCCACGCAATTTTTTTTCTTTAATTGTGGTTCAGGGTTCCCCTTAATATTCATACCAGACCCAAAGGGCCTGGTAATGGACTGTGCGGGAATCCCATGCCATTTTTTTCAATGACTTTTATCTGTATTGCCGAGACCCCACAATTCATTAAGCCGCAAGTAGTTTTAAATTACTTTTTTTCCTTTAGAAATGTCATTTTGTGCACAGACTGTTCTAAACACAGGAAACATGCGCTACTTTACAGGCATACTATAGACACTCCCCAGGTACGAAATTTAAAGGAATATGTCCATTTTTAAAACTTTTTTTGCATTGATACATGTCCCCTGGGGCAGGACCCAGGTCCCCAAACACTTTTTATGACAATTATGCCGCGTACACACGGTCGGACTTTCCGGCATACTTGGTCCGGCGGACCAGAGTGTGCCGGACAATCCGCCCGTGTGTGGGCGGCGGCGGACTTTTCCGGCGGACTTCTTCCCAAAAGCCCGCCGGACCTAGATTTGAAACAAGTTTTAAATCTTTCCGTAGGACTCAGTTTCGGGCGGAAAGTCCGCTCGTGTGTGTGCTGGTCCGACGGAAAGCCCGCTCGTGTGTAGGCTGGTCCGACGGACCAGATACGACGCGAGGGCAGGGTATTGCATCTCGCGCTCTCTGCAATAGGAAAAACAAATTTTCCTATTGCGGTGAGCGCGGTGCATGCCAGGCCCTTAGGTCTGGTATGGATTATAAAGGGAACCCCCTACGCCGAAAAAACGGCGTGGGGTCCCCCCTAAAATCCATACCAGACCCCGATCCGAGCACGCAGCCTGGCCGGTCAGGAAAGGGGGTGGGGACGAGCGAGCGCCCCCCCCCTCCTGAACCGTACCAGGCCGCATGCCCTCAACATGGGGGGTGGGTGCTTTGGGGGAGGGGGGCGCCCTGCGGGGCCCCCCCACCCCAAAGCACCTTGTCCCCATGTTGATGAGGACAAGGGCCTCTTCCCGACAACCCTGGCCGTTGGTTGTCGGGGTCTGCGGGCGGGGGCTTATCGGAATCTGGGAGCCCCCTTTAATAAGGGGGCCCCCAGATTCCGGCCCCCCACCCTATGTGAATGAGTATGGGGTACATGGTACCCCTACCCATTCACCTAGGGAAAAAGTGTAAGTAATAAAACACACTACACAGGTTTTTAAAATATTTTATTAAACAGCTCCGGGGGGGGGGATCTTCCTCCGGCTTCGGGGGTCTTCTTCCGGCTTCGGGGGTCCCTCCGCTTCATCTTCTCCCGGCGTCCGGTTGGTTCTTCTCCGCTCTCTTCTCCCGGTGTTCCAGTTCTTCGGCCGGCTCCTCTGCTGTCTTCAAGTAGCTCTCTTGCCAGCAGAGGTCCGGACTTCTGGACTTCTGGGCTTCTGGGCTTCTGGGCTTCTGGGCTTCTCTTCCCCAGATGTTGACACGACGCTCTCTCCTGCTGGACTGCTCTCCGAGGGCTGCGTTGTGACTTATATAGGCGGAGACCCCGCCCCCTTTTGATGTCACAGTCCCTGGGCATGCTGGGACTGTGACGTTTTAGGGGGCGTGGTCAACATCACCCAGTGACCACGCCCCCTAAAACGTCACAGTCCCAGCATGCCCAGGGACTGTGACATCAAAAGGGGGCGGGGTCTCCACCTATATAAGTCACAACGCAGCCCTCGGAGAGCAGTCCAGCAGGAGAGAGCGTCGTGTCAACATCTGGGGAAGAGAAGCCCAGAAGCCCAGAAGCCCAGAAGCCCAGAAGCCCAGAAGTCCGGACCTCTGCTGGCAAGAGAGCTACTTGAAGACAGCAGAGGAGCCGGCCGAAGAACAGGAACACCGGGAGAAGAGAGCGGAGAAGAATCAACCGGACGCCGGGAGAAGATGAAGCGGAGGGACCCCCGAAGCCGGAAGAAGACCCCCGAAGCCGGAGGAAGATCCCCCCCCCCGGAGCTGTTTAATAAAATATTTTAAAAACCTGTGTAGTGTGTTTTATTACTTACACTTTTTCCCTAGGTGAATGGGTAGGGGTACCATGTACCCCATACTCATTCACATAGGGTGGGGGGCCGGGATCTGGGGGCCCCCTTATTAAAGGGGGCTCCCAGATTCCGATAAGCCCCCGCCCGCGGACCCCGACAACCAACGGCCAGGGTTGTCGGGAAGAGGCCCTTGTCCTCATCAACATGGGGACAAGGTGCTTTGGGGGAGGGGGGGGCCCCGCAGGGCGCCCCCCTCCCCCAAAGCACCCACCCCCCATGTTGAGGGCATGCGGCCTGGTACGGTTCAGGAGGGGGGGGGGGGCGCTCGCTCGTCCCCACCCCCTTTCCTGACCGGCCAGGCTGCGTGCTCGGATCGGGGTCTGGTATGGATTTTAGGGGGGACCCCACGCCGTTTTTTCGGCGTAGGGGGTTCCCTTTATAATCCATACCAGACCTAAGGGCCTGGTATGCCCCGCGACGGGGCTCGCAAGGTGTCAATCTTGCCGATAAAAGCGGCAAGATTGACATCCTTTTCTAGTCCCGTCGCACCTGAGTCACGTTCAAAATGAACGGACTTGTCCGTGTGTGGGCAAGTCCGTTCATTCTGAAAGTCCGCCGGAACTCCGGCGAAAGTCCGTCGGAAAGACGGGCGGACTTAGCCCGCCGGAAAGTCCGGGTGTGTGTGGGCAAGTCCGTCCGTTTTAAAGTCCGGCGCACCTGGCGGACAAAGTCCGTCGGAAAGTGTGCCGGACCAAGTAGGATAGAAAGTCCGACCGTGTGTACGCGGCATAACTTGCATATAAGCCTTTAAAATGAACAATTTTGATTATTCATGTTCGTGTCCCATAGACTTTAATGGTGTTCGCATGTTCAAACAAATTTTTTGCCTGTTGCCCGCATGTACTGCTGCGAACCGAACTGGGGGGTGTTCGGCTCATCCCTAATAGAAAGTACAGGCCGGCACCTCAACAGCTTCTCCATGGAAAATATTTATTTGAGCATTACAGCAATAACATCATTCAAAAATGCTCCGCAGATCCCTGCTGAGCAGACGAATGACAGGTTTGTCTCTACTCACTGTGCAGAGACGGACCTGTCAGAGTCCCACTCTCCTCTATAGGGAGATCGGATGAAAACACCCAGCCTGTCCATTTTCATCCGATCCCATCCGATCTGCTGGACAGATGGCGAATGTATGGCCATCCGTCTGTTTTCAGCAGATTTTATTTTGTCCGCTGACATCCGCCTCCCCATAGAGGACAATGGTTGGCCAGATCGGGTCTGCCTGAAAAACAGGCAGGCGAACCCGATCGGTCTGATTGAGTGAAAGGGGCCTAATTGAACAAGTTGAAGTTAGAAGTTGATTGGTTAGTATGCACAGCTGCAACAGATTCTTTGTGCACCAGTTTAATAAATCTTCTCCATTGTGTCTGGTACAAATAAAACCAGTGCTTATAAAGCCCTTAGCAGAATCTTGATTCCTGTAAACGTGTTTTCCCTCTTATAACGTGTTTAACCACTTGTTGCCCACCCACCATAAAATGACAGAGGGGCGGTGCAGCTCTCATTCTGGGACAACGCAATCGCAGGCACACTGTGTTGTTAGGACAGGGCGCAACCCCGATCTCAGTAAAGACCCACAGCTCTTTAACCATGTGATCGACTGTGTCCAATCACAGCCTTTCACAGGTAAACCTGGAGATGCCAGTAATCGTCACTCTTTGCCTCATACTGACAGTGTGTGTGGCGAGGGGAGCCGATCAGAGGCATCTCCTCGCAGGGGGACATTTACACATGTAATCAGGGCACTGACCATCAGTGCCCTGATTACAATATAGCTCCAGAAGTGACAGAAATCAGTGCAAGCAATCAGTGCCCACCAGTGCCAGAAATCAGTGCCCATTAGTGATGCCAGTCAGTGCTGGCTATTAGTGCCAACCATCAGTGCTGCCCATCAGTGCCCATCAGTACCACCTATCAGTGCTCATCGGTGCCACATATCAGTGCCACCTATCAGTGCCCATAAGTGTGGCATATTAGTGCCTCCTCATCAGTGCCACCTGAAGCAGTTAAGATAACAGATTGTAATGTATACATCCCCATATATACAGTGGGGACAGAAAGTATTCAGACCCCCTTAAATTTTTCACTCTTTGTTATATTGCAGCCATTTGCTAAAATAATTTAAGTTCATTTTTTTCCTCATTAATGTACACACAGCACCCCATATTGACAGAAAAACACAGAATTGTTGACATTTTTGCAGATTTATTAAAAAAGAAAAACTGAAATATCACATGGTCCTAAGTATTCAGACCCTTTGCTCAGTATTTAGTAGAAGCACCCTTTTGATCTAATACAGCCATGAGTCTTTTTGGGAAAGATGCAACAAGTTTTTCACACCTGGATTTGGGGATCCTCTGCCATTCCTCCTTGCAGATCCTCTCCAGTTCTGTCAGATTGGATGGTAAACGTTGGTGAACAGCCATTTTTAGGTCTCTCCAGAGATGCTCAATTGGGTTTAAGTCAGGGCTCTGGCTGGGCCATTCAAGAACAGTCACAGAGTTGTTGTGAAGCCACTCCTTTGTTATTTTAGCTGTGTGCTTAGGGTCATTGTCTTGTTGGAAGGTAAACCTTCGGCCCAGTCTGAGTTCCTGAGCACTCTGGAGAAGGTTTTCGTCCAGGATATCCCTGTACTTGGCCGCATTCATCTTTTCCTCGATTGAAAGCAGTCATCCTGTCCCTGCAGCTGAAAAACACCCCCACAGCATGATGCTGCCACCACCATACTTCACTGTTGGGACTGTATTGGACAGGTGATGAGCAGTGCCTGGTTTTCTCCACACATACCGCTTAGAATTAAGGCCAAAAAGTTCTATCTTGGTCTCATCAGACCACAGAATCTTATTTCTCACCATCTTGGAGTCCTTCAGGTGTTTTTTTAGCAAACTCCATACGGGCTTTCATGTGTCTTGCACTGAGGAGAGGCTTCCGTCGGGCCACTCTGCCATAAAGCCCCGACTGGTGGAGGGCTGCAGTGATGGTTGACTTTCTACAACTTTCTCCCATCTCCCGGCTGCATCTCTGGAGCTCAGCCACAGTGATCTTTGAGTTCTTCTTTACCTCTCTCACCAAGGCTCTTCTCCCCCTGATAGCTCAGTTTGGCCAGACGGCCAGCTCTAGGAAGGGTTCTGGTCGTCCCAAACGTCTTCCATTTAAGGATTATGGAGGCCACTGTGCTCTTAGGAACCTTAAGTGCAGCAGAAATTTTTTTGTAACCTTGGCCAGATCTGTGCCTTGCCACAATACTGTCTCAGCTCTTCAGGCAGTTCCTTTGACCTCATGATTCTCATTTGCTCTGACATGCACTGTGAGCTGTAAGGTCTTATATAGACAGGTGTGTGGCTTTCCTAATCAAGTCCAATCAGTATAATCAAACACAGCTGGACTCAAATGAAGGTGTAGAACCATCTCAAGGATGATCAGAAGAAATGGACAGCACCTGAGTTAAATATATGAGTGTCACAGCAAAGGGTCTGAATACTTAGGACCATGTGATATTTCAGTTTTTCTTTTTTAATAAATCTGCAAAAATGTCAACAATTCTGTGTTTTTCTGTCAGTATGGGCTGCTGTGTGTACATTAATGAGGAAAAAAATGAACTTAAATGATTTTAGCAAATGGCTGCAATATAACAAAGAGTGAAAAATTTAAGGGGGTCTGAATACTTTCCGTCCCCACCGTAGTTGCCATCACCTAAAGGTGGATGGGCAATGTCCCAAAAGGACGATGTATGGCGTGCACTTTCACATACAGTTGAACACAATACTTTATTAGGCTTGTGATGAATTTATGCATACTACACTGTACGTGTGAAGAAGAATACTAACTATATAAAAAAGAAGACACCATCATTTTCTGGATACACAGCTTTATTTTGACCCACATTTTTGAGGGTCATACAATCTGGTGAGAGCTTAAATATGCTATAAGAGGGAAAACAAGTTTACAAGTATCAAGATTCTGCTAAGGACTTTATAAGCACTGGTCTTATTTATATGGTGTATTCATTTGGGTGGCGTTTTATTTCCAGCAGCCACAGGAATTTTCATGTGTTATGTTTAATCTGAGCATTGAAAAATGACCTATTACATTGTGTCTGGTGTTCTTACCTTGGGAAAGTGGGCTCCCCATTACAGACACATCTCTGTGATTAAACTTTCCTGAATGCTGATTTCTCCTCTCTCAAGTCCTGTGGGGTGCCTTCTTTTCATTTTACAATTCTGCTACAATGAAACAGTAGAAGATTAAGCATCATACACTTTTTTATTTAATGAAACACCCTTGCAACTTGTTGTATATAGGTGAAATTATCCAAAGGTTTGGCATAGAGAATCACAGCATAGGTCTTAAATTATAGTGGTATTAGACCCAAAAGCAAACATTTATTATATTGCAGTTCAGCAACTCTAATGCCCTGTACACACGGTCGGATTTTCCGATGGAAAATGTCCGATCGGAGCGTGTTGTCGGAAATTCCGACCATGTGTGGGCTCCATCGGACATTTTCCATCGGATTTTCCGACACACAAAGTTGGAGAGCAGGAGATAAAATTTTCCGACAACAAAATCCGTTGTCAGAAATTCCGATCGTGTGTACACAAATCCGACGGACAAAGTGCCACGCATGCTCAGAATAAATAAAGAGATGAAAGCTATTGGCCACTGCCCCGTTTATAGTCCTGACGTACGTGTTTTACGTCACCGTGTTCAGAACGATCGGATTTTCCGACAACTTTGTGTGACCGTGTGTATGCAAGACAAGTTTGAGCCAACATCCGTCGGAAAAAATCCATGGATTTTGTTGTCGGAATGTCCGAACAAAGTCCGACCGTGTGTACGGGGCATTAGATGTGATGGCTGAATTAGTTTCCCTTTTTAGACTTTCTTTCTTCTATTTTCAACTGGCAATCCAGCCAGCAAGTCTGTTGTTTTTAAAAAGCACAAGTTCACCAACTCTCAAGCAGAATATATCAGTTTACACGGATGAGACAAACCACCTAACACTGGCAGGCGTGATTAAAATGATCAGATTTTATCTATTCATGCAAAACCATTATCCCAATGATAAAATGATATCACATGAATATGATTGTAATGTAGTGTAGAGAATAGATAAAGTTTGCATTTAATTTAAGAAAGCATTTTTCCTCTTTTGACGCTATGTTGGGATGCATGTGGAAAAACAGTTGTCATTATAACATATACCGTATAATTAAGTTCAAGCTGGCCTTGCATAGATGCAAATTACAGGATGATGGCAATTTTAGAATGAAAGGATTAGTTCAAATGTATAAAAAAATAATAAATGCACATTTTATCGCAGATAAAAAAATATGCATTTTTTTTTTTTTATGTTAGGCGCATTGCACCCATGGTCAGCAGATCATAGGTGTAATGCCATGGTCCTGCAGACTGTCGGTGTAGCTGTCTGCCCATACCTATGATAGAGGCAGGCAACTACACTCTGACAGGAAGCTCAATTAACTACTAGAGCACTCAACGGCGCCCTGGTAGTTCATTGAGAACTACAATCCCACAAAAGCTGTCGCTACTTGTAGTTTTCACATTCACAGAACACTGTGAATGAATGACGAGGCTGGGCGGGCAGGTTTTTTTTAGATTGTGACAGCAAGCTAAGGGAGAAGATCCCCGCTCTCTGTCAAAACAGGGGATTGGGGGATGGGGGGGCATCAGTGACATGTTACACCTGTAGCACTACCCCCGCAGGAGCTGCTTGAGTATTGCCTGAGTATTCCCCACTACTATGCTGACAGCCAGGCACAAGGCCTTTTAGCTCGTTGGAGTCTAAGACCAGTCTAGGGGTGTTGTTTTGAAGGTTTAATTTCATAGGAACTTGGAAAGGGTTAGGGGGTTGCAGTAAGATACTCCGAAACAAAACTATTCACAACTTGAGAACACTAGCTGTTCTCAGATGAGGCATTAGGTGAAGTCCCTTGCTGGGGCAGATGACAGCTTTCTCTTGATTTGGCAGTGTAGTAGTAAAGAAGCTTGAGCAAAGTCCCTCACAGTAGGTGGCAGGTAGACAGAGCTCTTCAGATCACTAACCAGTGATCTATTTAGTTGGGCTGTTTTACAGCTCTGTACATTTATTAAATAAAGGAATACTATTTTGGATGTCATCCTTAGTAAGGATGAGCTCCGGCGTGTTCGCACAGCCCACGTGCAGAGCCCACCACGAAGTCGGCACTGTGCTGCGCTAATCACAGGTGGTGAGACATTTCCCGATCTCTGCAGCCGCAGATCTGGACAATGTCTCACTGCCTGTGATTAGCGCAGCACAGTGCCGACTTCCTGGTGGGCTCTGCACGTGGGCTGTGCGAACACGCCGGAGCTTATCCTTAATCCTCAGTGCCGACCATCCCTTTCCTTATTCTGGTACGTTGGAGGTGTCAGCAGCCTCACCAGGCAGAGCTTTTATGTGGGAAGGTTGCAGCACCTACACACTTGATCTCTTTAGCTGGACCCTTTAGCTGACTAGAGAACATCAGAGGGGGGTTAACAGCTCTAGTCCCTGAGATCCCACGGATATCTGTACTCACAGGCCTTTGAAGAACTGGCAGCTTCTCTCAATGATACCTGATGGATCTTCAGCGTATCCCCACTCAGTCAGCTTAGGAGAACCAGGGCTACACTTTAGTTACATTTTCAGGCCCTCAGGTCGCCCACATGAGGCCTCTTGGCAGCATGTGCCAGGAGAGGCTAGCCTGCCTCAACCCTGGCTGTTGCAATCCACTCCTGGAAAGCCCTCCAGCCCATGTGTTCACAAAATATAAATAAAAGCTCCCTCCATGCCAGGGGGCACCCTGCCCTGTAATTGACCTGAGCTATATTCATATTCATGCTGTCCATTTGCATACCTCCCAACTTTCTGAGATGGGAATGAGGGACACTCATTAGCAAAAGTATGTAGGCATAGGACACACACCCCGCCACACTCATTTAAAGGAAAATTGTACAAAAAAATGATTGGTTAAACCAAGGAGTGCTTTTTTACCACTACTATTCCTTTATATAGCTTTTGGAATTTACAAATGCAGCAATTTGGAAATTGGATAAAAGGTTTAGCACTGGGAAACACTTTTTGATAGATAAGTAGTGCATTTTATACATAAGCTATATAGATCAGACCAAAACGAGGGACAAATGAGGGGGAAAGAGGGACAGAGGGACATTGTTGCAAATGAGGGACAGTCCCTCAAAATCAGGGACAGTTGGGAACTATGCATTTCCTTAGCTCCCACCTATGTTCTGGAAAGCTCTAGTGCAGGGATATGCAATTAGCGGACCTCCAGCTGTTGCAGAACTACAAGTCCCATGAGGCATAGCAAGACTCTGACAGCCACAAGCATGACAGCCAAGGGCAGAAGCATGATGGGACTTGTAGTTTTGAAACAGCTGGAGGTCCACTAATCGCATATCCCTGCTCTAGTGGTTTCCAGAAGGCAGAAAGAGTTCTAGACAAACTTAAACAGCACTAGAACATCATAAGCAGTCCTAACTAATAGATTGCAGCACTCTAATAGGAAGAATGCTAAGGATAAATTTGCCTCTTAGCTCCCCTGTCAGGCAGAAGAGCAAACTACACTAATATAACTATGTACATCCTAGACCTAGCACCTATTCTAGGAGGGTGCTACACACCCTAAATATGGGTGTAACATGTTACAAAAGGTGAACTTATCCTTTAAAGTAGAACTATAGGCAAGTCTTTTTTTTTCCATTCTGGATAGAATAAGGGGGGGTTATTTACTAAAGGCAAATCCACTTTGCACCGAAAGTGCACTTGGAAGTAAAGTCGCTGTAGATCCGAGTGGGACATGCAAGGAAAATAAAAAACAGCATTTTAGCTTGTACATGATTTGATGATAAAATCAGCAGAGCTTCCCCTCATTTCAGATCTACCCCTTAGATTTAGAGCGACTGCACTTCCAAGTGCACTTTCAGTGCAAAGTGGATTTGCCTTTCGTAAATAACCCCCTCTGGCTTGTTCACACCAGAACACATTCAAAATGCACTGGGTGTGCAATCTGCTGCAGGTGTTAATGTATTCCTAATGACACCTCAAACTCAGATTGCAAACACGGTGCGTTTGCGTGCACCAGATAACATGATGCTGCAGTACCATGTGATCCAGTTGCAGTGTGCTTTTAAGAGTAGTGCATGCAGTACTTTTAGTGTGATCCAGTACGATTTCAGCCCATTCAACTGAACAGGCTGAAAACTGCACTGCACTATATCGTACAGGCCCTAAGGGAGGGTTATAACCCCTGTCAGCTTTTTTTTGCCATCTGTGTTCCATTGGGGAGATTTAGCTTCACTTCCTGTTCTATTACCAAAACAGGAAGTTACAGGAAATCCCTGCAAAGTCCCCATGGGAAGATTTCCCCTCTTTTACTTTTCTGGGGACAACCCAAAATTTGTGATTTTTTAACTTTCACTATCAATGATAATAGTAAATAGGGCAAATAGAAAGGTTGAATCTAACAAAGGCACAGACAAAAAAAAAAAAACAAAACCTCATAGGTGTTCTAGGTGTTCTCCACTCTGTCCAAAATGTTAAAACCTGCCCAACCGTGGGTGCCTTTTTTAAACCTTTTAATAGGACAAAGGCAAAATGCTAAGACAAACAGCAAGAAAACCTATGAACTAGTCTACTATCTTTACCACTGAATAAATAAGGTGTATAAACATAAAAAAAAATTACTGCTATACTCTATGCCTATACATAAACTGATCAGAATCCCAAAACTATACCTCTCACACGTGTACAGATAGAGATAGCGGCGCTAATATAAATTGTGTAAAATAATGGGTCAGAGCAGCATAATGCCTATGACCCTCTACTTATACATAAAAATATTAATAATAATAGTGTCATGAAAAATATTATTTTTATCATGAAAAGAAATTTCTTTAACACCCAGTGAAAAGTGTCACTATAAATAAATTACAAGAAATGAATGATCAAGCTCAACAGTTGTTTTTCAATCTTTTTGTGTATAAAATCTTCTACTCTTCCACCACACCACCGTGATAGTGACACCGCTCCCTCTGAAGAGCGCACTCACCAGATTGTATAGCCTCCCACTCTCGTGTTCGGCAAAACAGCAATTGAACCACACCTGGGTTGCATGTGATGAACCGTGAATCCAATCAAGCCAGCTCCATATGTAAAAAATGAATAGAGTGCTCCACATAGCGTGATACCATTTTGACAGATTTATTAAAATCACTTCAAACACACTTCAATGGTTACACTCACTTTTAAACTGAAACATAAAAGCCTTTAAAAAAATCCACAGCAAGCAACAGGATCAGTGATCCAACAGTGCACCGCAGTCACAGCGGACCTGAAGTGTTAACTGGTGTATCTCTCACCCAATCTTCTAAGGCCCAGCCATCCGATCGGTGTAGTCCTCCTCAGACAGCGGCATCTAATGTCAGTGTGATGGAATGCCGTGTAACCATGCCCAAGACATGTTTCGGCGAATAGACTTTTTCAAATGAGATTGCTAGTCTACTATCTTTACCACTGAATAAATAAGGTGTATAAACATAAAAAAAAATTACTGCTATACTCTATGCCTATACATACTTACATATACACATTTTAGAATCACAGTCACAGCTGTTCTGTAACTGGCATAATATCAACAGGTAGCAGATATATACTCACTGGCCACTTTATTAGGTACACCTTGCTAGTACTGGGTTGGACACCTTTTTGCCTTCAGAACTGCCTTAATTCTTCGTGGCATAGATTCAACAAGGTGTTGGAAACATTCCTCAGAGATTTTGGCTGCACATCCATGATGCGAATCTCCTGTTCCACCACATCCCAAAGGGGCTCTATTGGATTGAGATCTGGTGACTGTGGAGGACATTGGAGTACAGTGACCTCATTGTAATGTTGAGGAAGCCAGTGGTGAGATGATTTGAGCTTTGTGACATTTTCCTGCTGGAAGTAGCCATCAGAAGATGGGAACACTGTAATCATAAAGGGATGGACATGGTCAGCAAAAACACTCAGGTAGGCCGTGGCATTTAAATGTTGCCCAAGAGTACTAAGGGGCCCAAAGTGTGCCAAGAAAATATCCCCACACCATTACACCACCACCCTACCATCTGAATGTCCCTGCTGAAATTGAGACTCATCAGAACAGGCAACGTTTTTCTAATCTTCTATTGTCCAATTTTGTTCATTATGTGCAAATTGTAGCCTCAGTTTCCCGTTCTTAGCTGACAGGGGGACACCCGGTGTGGTCTTCTGCTGTTGTAGCCCATCTGCTTCAAGGTTCGATTATTTATTATCTTATTCTGCATACCTTGGGTGTAACGAGTGGTTATTTGAGTCAATCTCAAACCAGTCTTCCCTTCCTCCTCTGACCTCTGACATCAACAAGGCTTTTTCATCAACACAACTGCCGATCACTGGATATTTCCAGAATACTTTACTTTATTTTCTCTTTTTTGGACCACTCTGTGTAAACCCTAGAGATAGTGGTGCATGGAAATCCCAGTAGATCAACAGTTTTTGAAATACTCAGACCAGCCCATCTGGCAACAACAATCATGCCACGTTCAAAGTCACTTAAATGCCCTTTCTTCCCCATTCTGATACTTGGGTTGAACTTCAGCAAGTTGTCTTCATCACGTCTAGATGCTTAAATGCATTGAGTTGCTGCCATGTAATTGGCTGATTAGCAATTTGTGTTACCAAGCAATTAAACAGGTGTACCTAATAAAGTGGCTGGTGAGTGTTTGTATGAAACAGCACAAATGAGCTGAGAACTCTAAAGGGTAAACACATTGCACAATACATCAATCCAAGTGGAACAACAGAACAACTATAGCTAAAAATTAGAACCACGTCCACAGTACAGTAGTTTTGTCAAGTTTATACGTTTTAGTAACTATTGGGTGATAGATATCTAAAACATAAGCCCTTTTAAAGAGAAACAGGAATTAGGAGTGGGAATTTGTGAGAAACAAATGATGCGGAAAGAGGAATCTCCCCACCAGGACCTTCTATTCTATCAGCAGGACCCAGCACTGTCAAAAGTTTTCCAGCATGTCTGTTCATCAGAAGTCAAGCTTACAATCTACTTCTTTCATTTAGGGATGGCCACATGCTGATCGCAATTTGGCCGGTCCAATTTTGATCCATCTATGGCCAGCTTTACTATACTTCTCAGGGATAAGCGTGGGCAGTTATTATTTGTATTATCTGTCTGTCAAACAGGACAGAAATGTAAGCCTAGTATCAGGCTGTAAGGCCCCCATGGAGGTTGACTTGCATCCAGCCTCAGCTCAAAGCAGCTATCTAAAACTCTGTGCAAGCTGTAAGGCCCTGTTCAAACTGGCATTAGAAACAGGCATTTGGGATGCATTTTTGCTGCTCTTCGTACACCTAGTAAAGCAGCCTGCAATGGATATTATGGACAGCGCACAGTTCTGTTCACATTTGAAAAACATGTAACACTTAACGTCGCTTCACGTCGCTGTGTGGCAAAAATTGAACTATGTATAAAGTCTGGGAAGAGTTGAAGTCTGTCCACCCCTTCCAGTCAAGTCTATGGTAACCCACTGTAAATGTGCCTGTAGCTTTTATAGCCCACTTGACAAACGTTTATCAAATATCAGTGAGGTGAAAAAATAAATCACTTGGAGGGTGTCTGGGGTGCATTTTTTAATGCTCCATAAACATGCAGTGGAAACAAGATATTTCTGTGCTCAAATCCCAATAGCTTGTACATGTGTGTGTATATATATATATATATATATATATATATATATATATATATATAGGGTTTTACCACACTAGAAACTCAGGAAAACCCTCCGCACACTGCTATATACCCTTTCTAGCAAACTGTGCAATGAAAAACAGGGATATTTGGTTCACACATATTGCAATACATATATGCTGGCCAACTGCGTCAAAGTATCCCTCTTATGGCTATGCTGCTTTGCCAATGCGAATGCTACTGTGGACACAATGCCAACATGGGGCAAACTGACAACAAACGGGGAAGAGCTACTTGGATTTGAGCACAGGTATATCTTGTTTCTGTTGCAGTGAAGGTCAGTGACCAGACCTGAACCTAGTGGCTCTCCCACATTTTGTGTCTGTATGTTGGCATTGGCAAAGCAGAGGGATTACTTTGACGCAGTTGGCCAGCTTAAACACGTATTCCAATACATGTGTGAACTAAAAATCCCTGTTTTTCATTGCAAAGTTTGCTAGAAAGGGTATCTAGCAGTGTGCGTAGGGTTATCCAGAGGTTCTATAAACATGCAGTGAACACACGTTAAAGGCATCAAAAAGACGTGTTAACACTATAGGTGCGTTGGTTCGCATTACTGTCAGCATTAGTATTTTTAGCAAGTTTAAACCTAAACTGTCAATTAGCAAAGCTTTTGATTACTTTCATGTAATACTCACAGCATATTTGTTTTATGACAGTTTTTTTAGTGTCTGTTATCAGCAATGAACTCAGACAAGAGACAGGACAGCTATAAACACTTAACACTTCAGCTCTGACAGGGCGAAAACAATAAATTAAACAAAATTGAGTAGCTCCCTGAAAAGTAAGGTTGTGCTATTATAAAAATATAAGAATGAAGATTTAATGCATTAAAGTGCCCAATGGTGACTGCTTTTCTCTTATTCTGTTTTATTCTGTTTTAAAGTGTTTTGTGTTGTCCTGGGGTAACAAACAATCAGAAAATGCATACAAACAATGGCAGGAATATTACCCTGAGATTTCACTGTCTAAAGAGCAAACACATAATTAAATGGAATGAACCTATTGAAAAAACTAGAACAACATGTCAGGAATTATTATAGAAGATTTTGTTGTAAATTACAAATATTTCTTTTAATCTGTACCCTGGATTTTACATAGCACGTGATTTTGCATAACAGGTATGACACACATCCCCCATATGCATGTCTATGTCTATATCAGTGTAATATCTATTTTTATTTTTACAAATTTAAGGCATAGTGATGTGTTATTTTTCACATTATTTTCGATTTAGAGGGGTGCATATTTCATCACGTCCTCTAAAAAGGTACTATATCCCTCTTAAATTATCTGAGAATACAGTCTTAAAGTACACTACCTGTTTACACCAGTCTTAGTTGTCTGACACCTATGGATAAAGATGTCTCAACATTCCACATATTTCTTAAGATGATCCTCACTTATCTACCTGGTATAGATAGAAGTATTTCATAGATCTTTACACTCAGATTTCCTCTCAATAGATCTCTGCTTACTATCCATATCATTGCTTCCATATCTCAGAGTAGCTAATGTTGTGTATATAAGGACATCTTTATAGTATACTATTGTCTATCTGAGCACTTTAAAATCTCTAGAAATACCATCTCCTAAAATTATACTCATAATATCTCTCTGTCGTAAATGTCCTATCATATCTCACTATTCTCACTATTCAAATTGTTTCCTCTGCTTAGGCATGAACCCCACTCAAAGTAGAAATAAAGCACCCCCAAAACTAAAGCGCCATAAAAAAAATAAAGAAATAAACAATAATAAACCAGAAAAACCCAACGTAATTTACCACCTAAAATGCGGCATCATCGGGTGTAATAAAATAATGTGCTCAGTGCATAGTGCTAAGCACAGCAATTAACCTTTTCTGTATCAAACTCCATTGTATTCCCCATAATAGGTGCTCAGAGAATAAATAAAATAATCCCAGTGTTTTCTGCTAAAATGTTATCATTGTTATTAAAATATATTAAAATTCCACTCACAAATCATTAGGCACAAAACTGGTGCACTACAAGTAAAATCGCATACATTTTCCCCTTGGCTTGGCTCAGCAGCCATGCTCTGAACAAAAAGCAAAAAAGGCCGGATTCATGGCAAATTCTAAATTGTATGCATTGGTTCAATCAACCATCTGTGTTCTTTTAAGCATTACTACTAAACAGCTCTTATTTACACTTGTGGTTTGTGTTATTAATATGGGATTAATCTGCAGATGATCGTCTGTCTATAGATAAAGGACAGTAAGATGTGGACATCTAAGGTACCTATTTACAAAGGTTGAATGTGTAGTGATTAATGTATATGTCATGACGCAAAGTCGTTTATAAAGCATTTATCTATATAATACCGTAGAATATGATCATCTATTAACATGACAGGCTATTTAGGTATAATGCCCTAACCAAAATGAATTTGCCTGAATTCCAATTGATTGATCAATATTTCTGCAGAATGAAGGTATTTCCAAGGTCACTAAAGTACGGGCAGCAGTGCCGTAATTTTAATATGTGGTATGTCTCTAAGGTAACACGTGAACCAGAGGTTTCAAAATACAATCAATATTCTGCTTACTTGAGAAGCACAGTAAAATAAACAATTTACACTGAGCATTAATCATAGACTATGAATTTCCCCCTGTAGATCATGTATTACTGGATTCTTTCAATAAAGCAGATCAAAGATCTAAATTCATGACAGTTTCTGTCTTGTCAAGAATAGATACACATATAATATTCTTTTTGTACCCTCTAAAAATTTGCTAACTAAAATGTAAGCTCTGTAAAATTAACTGTTTTAGTACTCCTTAAATGGCTATTGTGGTATATATATACACTATATCACCAAAACTATTGGGACGCACATGAACTTTAATGGCATCCCAATCTAATGCCCTGTACACACGGTCGGACATTGATCAGACATTCCGACAACAAAATCCATGGATTTTTTCCGACGGATGTTGGCTCGAACTTGTCTTGCATACACACGGTCACACAAAGTTGTCGGAAAATCCGATCGTTCTGAACGTGGTGACGTAAAACACGTACGTCGGGACTATAAATGGGGCAGTAGCCAATAGCTTTCGTTTCTTAATTTATTCTGAGCATGCGTGGCACTTTGTGTGTCGGATTTGTGTACACACGACACGACAACGGATTTTGTTGTCGGAAAATTTTATAGCAAGCTCTCAAACTTTGTGTGTCGGAAATTCCTATGGAAAATGTGTGATGGAGCCTACACACAGTCGGAATTTCCGACAACAAGGTCCTATCACACATTTTCCATCGGAAAATCCTATCGTGTGTACAGGGCATTAGTCTGTAGGGTTCAATACTGCGTTGGCCCACTCTTTGCAGGTACAACAGCTTCAACTCTTCTGGGAAGGATGTCCACAAGGTGTAGGAGTGTGTCTATGGGAATGTTTGACCATTCTTCCAGAAGTGCATTTGTGAGGACAAGCACTGATGTGGACAAGATGGCCTGGCTCACAATCTCTGTGTCAGGGAAGACATGTTTTCCATGCAAGCGACCTACGTGCACACATGCGCACATTAGCACATTGGCGCACATGCATGCGTACCAGCGCTTCTAGGCGCAGGCCTGTCACTAATGCTGGCGCCAGGCAGGCTTTTTAAACGTGGCTCCTATAGAGACTCATTGCTGTTTGGTCTGCAGCTTCTCTGTTGTATCCTGATTCCTGTGTGACCTCTGATCCTGATCCGGCTTGTCTCTAACCTGTGATTTTCTGCTACCTACCCTGACCCTGGCTTGCCTTTAGACTCTGATCCTGCCTGCTGATCTTTTGGTACTAAAGCTTGTGACCTGACCTTCCTTCTGTCTGCCGTCTATGCCTGATCTGCCGATTGTTGCCGACCTGGTCTATCGGACCCTGCATCTTGTTTATCCAGCCTGCTACAGCTTCCAGCCCTGCAAACCTGCATCTGGTACCTGATCCGTGCTGCTCATCCCAGCCTGCCATCAGTGAAGTATTGTGACAGCTCATCTGCTATCTGCCTGTCAATACTACACGGACTGATTACAGGCACTCATACTTGACGTGCTCCTGTGGCTGCTGTACCACTGCCAGTAGCCCACAAGCAGGAGTTGTACGAGAGGTCTTCCTCTGCACGTCAGGCTTACATCCCAAGTACCTAACACTCTGCTCTAATTCATCCCAAAAGTGTTCTATCAGGTTGAGATCAGAACTCTGTGCAGGCCAGTCAAATTCCTCCACCCCAAACTCGCTCATCCATGTCTTTATGGACCTTGCTTTGTGCACTGGTGCGTAGTCATGTTGGAATGGGAAGGAGCCATGCAATCATGGCTCCTCCAATCCATTGCTCCATGTTGTCATACACTGACTGCTGCTCTTTTTTGAATGGGACTGCCAAATGCACCTAGCTGGGTGATATCCAGCTGCTTTTTGTCCTCCAACTATGGACTTTTTCATTTAACCAGTAAGGTTCATAAGCTTTACCGTACATATTTGTCAGCAGAAACACTCCAGCTGAACTGCCACATGTCCCCAGCAGGGTGATGTATTACTAAAATTTTCACTTTAATGCTGAACTAAATGGATCTATTTTCACACTATGCATACATGAATGAGTCAATAGAAACTGTTTACTGCTATGATGAGCTACATTGCTGTTTAAATTACTTGTGGAATTATTTTTATTGAGGAAGATCAGAGAGACATAGCAACTAAAGACAAATATAAGTTCATATAATGGTAAACTTGAATATGGAATATGGAACCAATATGAATCCAGTCTAATAACAATGCTAGAGTGTTAGAATATGAGGTACCGGAACACATGTGCAGCATACATACAACCTGATAGGGGTTGGGATCATGGACCTTCTGGGATTGTGGTGCAGACAGCTTCAGCCTCTAGTTATCCTCATTTTATTGTACTACCTATATGTTAATAGGTCTACAATAAAAGAAAAGAATGAGAGAGGGAATGAATGGATGGGGGTGGGGGTGGGGGGGTGGGGAGGAGACAGAGGAAAGGGAGTTGCCTACAGAAAAGAGGGCAAACAAAATGATCAAACATCTGGGGTAGAGAGTCTGCTGTTTACTCGTATAAAAAAACGAAACAAAATCAGCACAAGTGACATTACTTATGATCAATGCCATAAGTTCTTTTTGCTAATGGAGCCTAATGAAGCCCGAAAGAGCTGTGACAGGCACCAGGTAAGCCTGAAAATGCCCACCCTTTTTGCCATGCTCTTCAATTCACAGAGGCTGTAACATAGCTTCTATGAATGAAACATGATCTGTGAATGGAGGGAGCAGACCATTCAGTCATCTGCCCATCCTCCATGCATAGATCTTGTTTCATTCACAGAAGCTGTAGTCAATAGCCATTAATAGCAAACTTTTGCATCTCTTCATGGAAAGGGGATTAGTGTGGAATAGAGACGCTAGGGTTTCATTATAGAGATGAACTTCAGTAAGTTTGTAGCATATTCTCTTTAAATAATTCCAAAAGGAAGCAAGTAGAGGACATTCCTCAAATTATATAAAGTACGGTGCCAGTGGTGTTGCTATGGGGGTGCGGCACACACCCGGGTGACACCCGGCTCAGACTGGCACCGGCGCTGCATTGAGAGTGACGCCGTGGCTCCCTCTTTTCCTTCCGGGATCTCCTTGTCAGTACTAGGATCCCTTTAAGACCCCGCAGAACTCTCCTGACACAGCCTTTACCTGAGAAACAACAGTGACCAGCTAACCTTTAAATCACCTGTATCACCACCCAATCAGTGTTTGTAATACAGTTGTTACCTTTGAGTGCTACTGCTAGAACCAGCTGATATCTACTCTGAATATTTTGTGTATTTTGTGGACTCTGATCGACCTGTGTATGACCCAGCTTGCCTAGACTACGCTTGCCTGATTCTACTATAGTACATTCATCTGCAGCGGTGAACTACAAGGTCTAGCCAACACCTACCTTCATCTGCAGCAGTGAACTACAAGGTCCAGCCAACATCTACCTTCATCTGCACATGTGAACTACAAGGTCCAGCCAAAACCTACCTTCATCTGCAGCGGTGAACTACAAGTCCCAGCTGACCTGCTCTGCTTAGATCTGCTCATGGTATGTGCTCTTTTTCTTCGAACTTTTTGCATAATCAGGACACCTGAACTGTTACCTGTTGTCTGCTCCTAGCCTGACACTTCTCTGCGCCATGCGATGTGCGGGGAGAGTGGGGGAGGAGGGAGTGAGGCAGACACAGACTGGGTGCCCAGGGTCCGACTGTCCCCACACACACCGCCACACGGTGCGGCCACAATCAGATCTCTGTCCCTGCCAGCTGCACTCACTGCCGCTTGCTTCTCGGCTCTGATGTGTACACAGGCTGGGAGGAAGAGCCAAGGATGAGGAGTTATTGGGTTCGAGACCAGTAAAGGAAAAAGTTTTGTGAAGGACAAGCCAATTGACCCTATCAAACATTTTTTCTAGAAAGAAGAAGAGGTGTTTTCAATGGATTGGGTTCATGGTCCTTGGAGTATTATTTTGGTTTCTGTTTGTGGAATGAACCCTACCTGAAAGGGGTGGATTAGCAGAAGCAAGTAGGGGATAAGGTAATTTGCCAAGATTTTGGTGCATATTTTCAATCAGTATTAGGTAGGGTGATAGAGCGATAACTGTTACATTAGTTTAGGTGTTTACCCTCTTGATATGTGTGCTGTAAAGGTATCTTGGTAAAAGAAGCACCATTAAGAAGAGAGTTGAAGGCTTTAGAGAATTTCAGGATCAGGATGATTTGAAAGGATTGATAGTAAGACAGGCTGAAGCCATTAGGACTGTGGACTTAGCCTGGTTGCATAGATTATATGGTGGTTGTGACTTCTTAGATGGGAGACTCTAAGGCACCTCTGTTTATGAGCTTATGTTTGGGTAGGGAGGAATTGTCAAGATAAGCTCTTATGTTATTCAGTTGTGGGTCATCCTCTGGCAGAGAGCATGAAGGGTATAGGAAAGGGAGGAAGTGGTCACTGATCAGCCAGAAAGTAAGTTTAGTAGCCATAGTAAGCTTAATAAGGCGGTGAGCAAAAGCTTACAGTTTGTAAGCCTGGATGAAGACTGTCAGAAACTCTCAACAAATCTTGCCCATATACATCTGTTGAGAGGTGGTAGCTCATGGGAAACATATCCTAAAACTGTATCTGTGTATGTTTAAGGCATCCACCTCCACCTTAGGTAGTGGTTCAGCTTGGTTGGATGTCATTTTCCTGGGGAAGAGAAATGTTCTTTCACTACTGCTGTGGATGATGTACGCTGGAAAAGTTTCTCAGTTGCAGGGAGGAGGTCCTTGATTGATGTGGTCCAACCTGGAGAACAGATGAATGGCTCAGAGGCAGTATGAATTGTTCCAGATAGGTGATAACACAGCTTCAGCATAATTTCAGGAAAGGAAACCATGTAGAAATTAGTCTAGTTGTCTATAAGTTGGAGATGAGGCAAAGGTGAGGAATGAGTGTCCATATGCCTCAGATACTTAGACGTATAATTTCTATTTGACAGAGTTCATTGTAGGAGGGAACCAAGTCACAGTGTAGCAATCTCTGCAGCTGGCTTCAGTTAGTCAAGCACATTTCTTTTGGGGTGGCCTTGTGCTGATCCAGAGCATCAGGAATTCCTCTGTGGTACCGAGGCAACTGGGGGTCCACTGATATGATTGGGGATTAGTGCCCAGAAGCTGGAATGCCACCTGTTGAAATCAGAAAGAAGAATTATGGTATTGAATGTGAAGGTGGAAGGGATGTAAACATTTATATGTGCTACTATTCCCTTTAATGAGTTTCAGATTAGGTTTGGAATGGTTCTGCATGAAAAAGAGTCCTATGGGAAACACGTAGAGAGATAGAGATATGTGCTCCCTTGATTTCTAGGGTCCTCTTTTCCCAAGTTTTCCACATGATGAGCTCTTCTGAGCTTTCTCTGAAAAAAAGTGGATATGACATCCCTGGGTCTAGGAGAATCAGCCTAAATTTATCGTAAATGTGGTTCGACATTTTAATAGGGCCCATGCAGGTGACACCTCATTTCTACATATCCAGGGCATTGAGAATGTCACCACCCCCAGGAGGGGTGGGGATAGATTTAGGATTTTATGCAAATGAGAGGTGTTCTGGATTTTTTCTTTACAAACCAGAATTCTGATGGGACTCAACTTTGAGTGGGATTTGACACATTTTTACGATTAATTTGATATTTTGATACTTCTATTACCCATTTGATATTTATGGAATTTGGTGTTGGTCATTCTACAATATATTAGAAATGATAGAAGGGTTTGGCGCTGTTCCTATTTAGTTTCCTACCTCCATATAGGTTACTAGATTAAAATAAATTCTTAGGTGCACCGTGCATATATCAAATATTAAATACAAATTAACAATATGAATTCCCAAGTATACCGTGCATGTGTCAATTAAATATTCTGTTGCAATATTGTGCAATCATAGGTGATACATAGACATAACTTAAATGCTTACATATGTAATATTGCTAGGGAGGGAAGAAAGGGGGGGGGAAGGAGGAAAGGGGGGGGGGGGGAAGGGAGAAGGGAGTGAGATAGGAAGGTGGGGAGGGGTGTAGGAAATCTGTTCCTAAGGAAAATTACAATAACAAGATAAAGTGCAAATGTGCTGGTGCAATCCAAAAGGCAACAGTGACAAGATAAAAGTGCAAACGTGCTTCAAAATTCTTTAGTAAGTCTCTTGTGTCATATTCTTGTGCTGTGGTGATAATCCTTCACTTATAATATCTCTTTGCTCTGAAAGTGCAGCCACTCACCAGATCACTTCACCCCTGCGGGGGTAGTAGGCAGTTACAGTTTTATCGCCACTGTACAGCGATCGCTGGCGGGCTCAGGATCGTGGTATATCATATATAAAAAGAGAGGGAGTGCCCATAGCGTAAAATTGCTTTAAAAAAGTTTTATTACACAAAATGAAAGGGTACTCACACTTTTGCAGTAAAAATCAAGCGAAATGGTAAAAACGTCAAAACCGTCATTAATATCCTTCAGCGCTGGTACAGGAGGTGATGTTTGGGAAGCACAGATTAGGCCACGCCCTACGCGTTTCGTCGTTAGGACGTCTACGGGAACGTATTCTACTATTCTACAATAGTCTTTGGTATGTTTAGTTGTTCTTTCTATCATTAAACATCTAGGATGGGATATGAACGTATATACATTTTTCATTGACTGATTGGTGTGTTCGTTTTTAGCCAACATTTTCACTATATCACTCTTTTCTTGTTTTTGTTTCTCTTTGTTTTATTTTTTTTTTTGTTTATTGAATTTGTTCATAAGAATGTTTATACTATTGTATCTTTTTCTCTTTACAGATACTTTTGATTTTCATTTTGAGAAGTTAATGTTCTTTTTGATATGCTTGGAATTATATGTATTTTTCTGTGAATGAGGATAAAGGTTGGAAACAGCAGGTTCAATCAGTCCAATCACCTAATTGGTTAGTTGATTACATGTGATGTTTTGACATATACGTGTATGGTGATTGATTTTTGCAAGGTTCTGACAAAGCACACTAGTCGTGTGAAACACGTTACCTGCTTCCCCCTGCCTGCACATTTTTCAGTGCTGTTGCTTTTTATCTTTTTGGAATAAACCATATTGCATTGTGTATGGGAGTGCAGCCATCCTTCGTCTTTAGCAGTGGAATGCAGTTGGCAATGGAGCTTTGGGTTCCCTAGGTTTCTTTTTTTTTACATTGGCAAAGTGAAAGATAAAAATACTTTAAGTACAGGATTAGGTTTAAGAGGGGGAGGTTAAATAGCTCTACATCATTCCAACTACCACAGATTCTAAGAATGCCTGGCTAGTCTGAAATATCTTTACTGCCCGTTTCCTGTCTCCTAAGCCTCACTTTACGCCTATTATTATGAGAAGCCTTACTCGCCAAAAGTGAGGCTTAAGAGATGGAATGAGCCAGGTTCACCAAGTAAGTAAGTGCATTTCATAGCACCTTGGCATTCAGGGATGGTTACACAGAGGAAAGACCTGGCAGACACCTGCTTTGTATTGATTTTGCTGGATAATATATATGTATATATATATATATATATATATATATATATATATATATATAGTTTGCTTTAAGTAATAGGGATTTCTTTGATGTTAGGTACACATTACAACACAGGAGCCATTGGGTGAGCTGCAGGATTTATGCATGTTCTAGGAACAAAGTACACTGCTGTAAAGACTACTAGGGACGAACTGTCAGTACTGAGAATGTAGTGCTCTGGCACCACTTGCTCACAAAATGCAGGTGCCACAGATTCCCCCTACGTTTCCTATTAAATACACAAGGATTGCTGGTCAGGTTGTGGTCACACCAGAGACTGACAAACAATAGGCAGAGAGTTTTTTTCTGCTACTGCACAGAAATATAAACCTATTTCATTTTTGCCAGCAAGTGTCAGTGTTTGAGAAGAAAGCCATCATATGTATGCTACGTGTACCTATAGCGGCTTTGCATATGCATTCTCAACAAACACTTTTCTTTAACTTTTCACAGTCCATTTAAATATAACTAGAAAATGTTGCAGTGTGCGTTTGAAAAATAAATTCAATATTATATTTTCATTACCGTTGCTGTTGTCAGACATAAATGATAAATGTTAATAGAGATTTTATGTTGTCAGCCAGAATCATTGTATAAGAAACAAAACCATCAGTTTTACATATATCCATTCTCAAATTCAATATGTAGTGTTAATACAAATATAATTTGTTCATGTTTTACACTCAAACATAACCTAATATATGTTTGGAAAGCGTATTTACTATTTTAGTAAATCACTCTTGCTGCTATATTGATCACACTGCATTAAAATATTTTATTTGCAAACAAACATCAGTGTCTGAAAAAAAACAAGGTTACTTATTTTGCACCAATCTATGATCATTTTCAGCATAAGCTTAACACAAACATTGTTATTTCTCTTTTTATACTCAGCTAAATAGGAACTGCAGCCTGCTCACATAATTTGTAATAAAAACATATTTGCCATTCTGAAGCTTCCCTCCAACCACTTTGCATATTATTTTATATATATTGTGATTCTGTACTTGCCAAATATGCTGCAGAAATCTCCCTCCACTGAGTCTGGCTGCATCCTTTTTAACTGTGGGCAGCTGAAGCTGATGCCTGTTCACTTCCTGGATTTACACAGACACACAGAAGCACACATCCAGCTCTGCAGACCTGCAGCTTTCATTGGCCCTCTTATGACTAATCTCCCCTCCCTTCCTGGCAAACTCTCACGAGAGTAAGAGAGAGCTGTGCATGATGTCATAAGCCTAGGCTTTTTACAGACAAGAAACAGGAAGTGGGCTGTATAAGATATTTACTGGCAGAAAAAAAAAATGTTTAACTATCTAAAGTTAAACAACAAGGGCAGAGGACTTAATAGATGGAAAGATGAAAAAATGACTGAAGTTCCACTAAAGCATCAATGAAACAATTGTTATTGCGAATGTGAAAAATATGTGAAACGTTATTTCATTAATGAAATTCATGCAAACCCAGGGATGGGATAGGAGAAGTTTATACTATTTAAATGCATTACTTGCATGAGGTTTTCAGGGTAAGATAGAGCTACAGTAGATACTGGTGCAACTGAATGAGTGAGGTCCCATATTTATGTACTGTGGGAAGATAAGGGGGACAATTCAAAGCAACAAAGAGGGAACTTAAGCAAGCAATTCCAACAAAAATACATTTTCTAGAGGTGGGGTTGTAGGGGAAGTGTAAATCTAGCCCCTTGGATGTCTTTGTGGGCCATGAGGAGTAATCAATGTGTATTTGTCAGTCTAGGCTGCAGGGAGTGAGGTTGGCAATGCATACTTGTCTACAGTCTGGGCATTTTTCACCAGCTCTTTTCAGGAAGGTTACTGGCCCTGCAGGCCTTACCATATAAAATGGGGCTTATTAGTGCCTTTGGAAGTTGATTAGGGGAAAGACTGCCAAAATGTAGCTGTCATGCTGCTTTACTGCCTATAATGGACCCTTACCTTGAGAAGGACTCTTCATGGATATAGCCATCTGCCTAAGGTATGACTACTTCATTGGCCACTAGAGAGCTTTGTATAGGAAAGTGAGTGGAATATATATTTATAATATAATATAATATAATATAATATAATATAATATAATATTATATATTATATTTGAGAACTGTTACTTCTTACCTGGAACTACTTCAGTATAAGATCTTTATTTGTTCATCCAAACTTCCTGGGCTGAAGTATTTAAAGGGGTACATGCATGGCAAAGGAACATGGCTTACAACTAGGGGATTAAAGAGGTTAGATAAGATACAGTACAGGAGTCTAAGGAGCAGAATCCAGTCCAGGGGAGGCTATATTGCCATTGCTAGGGACTACCGTATTTGTGTCACTTGCTAAAGCAACCAACCAGCCAGGAAAAGGGTGATATAACACGGTGGGACAGTTACTTTGATAGTGAAGGGGTGTTATGCTTGGCCATTTCACTAATGGCCAGTTTCTCACTTACTGGGACCGACCCCACGGCACAGAGTACCTAGGGTCGCATCCTGGAGAGAGAGATAGTGGGGGTCCCAGTAAGGAGAACAAGCATGGAGTTATGGAGAAGTATGTTTCTTGTATCCGATAGTAACATGGAAACAATGTCACTGGGAGTGAGGTGATAGGAGTTGGTATAAGCTCCGCGGTACCGGCTGGGAAATGCTGCACACCTGAAGAGAGAGATATTCTCTAACTGAAGTTGTGCCCAAAGTACTTAATGTTAACAGTGTAAGAAGTATGGCCATGAAGTTAACTGCATGTGTACTGCTCACTTCTAAGTTTGGAGTCCTGCCTTAATGTTGATTTTACATGACTGCAGCTCCTTCCTAAGGTTTAGGCATTAACAAGTGGAGTTCCACAGTGTCCCCCAAGGGTGCCTTAAGCCCCACCCACAACTGTTTGCTTAACATACCTAAACTATACTGTTGGCAGCATGGTTAGATTTCACTGTTTTTGCCCATGGTTTCCAGTGCTCTTCCAGCCGAAGATTATCAGCCATCTGATGCAGTAATGACAAAGAGAAATAGACAACCCAGAACCATCTAATCCACAATCTACTTTTGAATCCCCTTGTGACCACAACCTTGCCATACCCATGAAGTAAGTATCTGAAACCCCTTTTTATTATTGCCATGTTAAAGAACAGAGAAAGCTGCCATATTACAAGAGAGATTCCTCATGCAGAAAGATTGCAAGATAATGTCAATGTTATGTCGATACTGGTTATAAAATAAGACATCTTAGGATACAGAAAGACCGCTAGAAAGTTCTGATGATTTAGACTGTCCACACAAAAACTGCAAAAGATTTTCCAATTAACAAAAAGCCTATCAGGGACTGTCCATGTTACAGAGAAAATCCTGTGACTGGCATTCAAAGACACTACTTATAAAGAATTTTAACCGCAAGTGTATTTAGTTTTGTCTAGTTTTCCTATTTTGGATAAGAAAACGGGAGAAAGAGAGTATCAAACATTTAGTTTTACTTGGCTGTTAAGAAATAATGTACTAAATTGCTGTCTGAAAGCAAAGCATTTATGTCTTCCAGCAGTGTAGTTCTTTAACATTCATAAAGTTATTTATTCTGGATGACCCCACCTGCTAAGGTGAATTTTTTTTTTTTTTTTAAACACACGATTATTAAGTGGAAAAGTTTAAATACACCAAGGACATGAGGGGGTGAATAAATAAAAAAGCAAACCCTGGATATGGTCTATTACCAGAAATGAATGCTCAAACTCAGGAAATGGTGCATAAGTAAACAGTTTTAATTAAATTCGAATTTGGCATGGACTGGCCAGTGTGTTTGAACATGGGTTTAGATGAACTAATAAACTGGTTGCCAGTACCGGTAGAGTGGCAATGTGCCTCTTAAGAGAGGATACTCATGTTCAAAGAGAGTGTGGCTTCCTCTGCACACTCAACCACAACTCACACTTGTAGTGTTGAGGAGGTTAGGAAGGAGAATCCTTGCCCGTGTGACTTTCCTATTTGGACAATAGGGTTGCATAGGGGGAATACTTTGTAAATTCAATAACATACAGGATGTCACATAAAATTGCAGTAAAGAAAAATTTAAGCCCAATCAAATAGGGCAGTGGTGCACACATAAATATCATGCTCATAGGCAGTGGCCTTTGGGTCGGCAAATCAATGCCACCCCCCCTCAGGAGATGGATGGGAAGGCAGCGATCACCACCCTCGTTGGGGATGGATGGAAGGTGGCGATCAGAGGCCTCCTTCCCTTACGGGGCAGATGGTAGGGCTGCTGCTCCTCGCTCCTGGACCGTTGCTTCTCCTTCCGGCCCAACAGGAAGTGGGCCCTGGGACCCGATTGGCCGGGAGTCCTAAGACTAAGCCAGGAGGAGAATCAGAAAGACAATAGCGAATATTAATTTGCTAATGTCACACAACTGGGTGGGCTCAGGGCGCAGTGCTCTGCGTGCTGAGCCCACCCTTTTTTTAAGCCAATAAGAGCCTCAGGCTTTAAACATGTGCTTAAAAAAAAAAAACCCCATTGAAATCCATGCGTCCGGCACCTTGCATGTAGATTAGGGGCCGGGCGCATGGATTTGGGGGGCGGCGCCCCTGCCCCTAGTATGAACAGGCCGGCACTGCTCATAGGTATATACAGAGAACCTGTTTTCAAAGTATTTTTTTTTTTTCTACTAGCACAAGCTTCATGAATATGGTAGAAAGTGACTGACTGTAAAAGGTATGTGCCCTTTGATTTGCCTTGCAATGGAAAAAAACAAAGGTTAAAGTTTTACAGAGAAAACTTGACCTAGGGAAATGTCTTGAACAACTAAAAATGCAGATAAATAAAACAACTAGCAAGGCCTTTCATGTTCCTTGGCTAATCCGAACAGTACTAAAAGAAGGATTTGCAGACATAGGCAAAATGGAAAAATTAGAAGTGGTTAGCAAAGATGATTACCCATAAATGGGTAAATACAGTTCCAGGTGTTCTATGGTGTTACCTGGACCACAGGGACCTAAATAAGACTGGATAGCAAAAGATTGAATAAACCTCTACACTAAAAGCTTGAAACGTCAAGCTGGCAGGTGCAAAATACTTCAGTGTTCTGGGTTTGAAGTCACAGTATTGACAAATAAAGCTAGACAAGGACTGTTCCATGGTTACAACATTTATCCTACCAGATTGCAAGTACTGCTTTACCAGCCTATTGTTTGAAATTCAATCTTTAAAGGAAGTGTTTCAAAGCAAAGCTTAAACATGCAGGATCCAAAGGCAATTAGTTATGTGGATGGTTTCTTAGTGTTTTGCAGCACTATTGAAGAATGTGATTCCAATCTGAAAGCCACGCTTTAAAGATTCAGGGAAAAAGATGTTAAAGTTAATGCAGAAAAATGCATACTGAGAGCAAGGGAAGTCAAGTATTTTATAGTAGCCGCATTTTGTCATCAGAAAGTCAGAAAACCTTATCCAAATATAATTGCGGCAATCTCTCAAAGGAGATCACCTGAAAACCATTCAGAGCTGGAAACAATTTTAGGTATGCCCAATTGCCTGACAAAATTCACTCACCATCTTGCTAATATTTTATCACCCCTAGGAACTTTTAAATAAAACCTTTGATTTTTATTGAGAACCTCAGAAGAATATTGCAGTTCACAAAATGAATGCCCAGCTCTGAGAAATTAGAAAATTCTTACTTGCACTATGGCTGAAAGGGTTCCCTGCTCATTTACTTTAGAGTACAGTAAACACTTTTACTTACCCAATATTCCGCTCCCCCATGCTCCAGTGGTGGACTGTCCCTGGGCTCCATCACTTTGGACCTTGTGACAGTCTTAAAGATGTTAAGACCTTAGACTGCTGCAGTATGGAGGAGAAGACACTGTGGGGACTGGTGTAGCAACATGGAGAATCAAGTAAGTAAATCTTCTTTTCCATGCCCTTCTGCCTAGTACACACGGGGCGAATGTTTCAATGAAAATAGTCTGATATTTGGCCATGTGTATGTCAGCCATTTGGCCGGCTTCTGTCGGACAAGCATGCTGGAAAACCAGTAGCTGATCAGCTCCAGAGTGTTCTGGCAGGAGGGGGGCTGTCCCCCTGTCAAAACACAACAGCTCAGCAGGGGAGATCACTGTACTAACGTCGGACTGTTAGTACAGTGGCTCCGACCAGAGCTGTCAGTTTTTTTGTTCAACCGCTGGGTAAAGCGAAAAAAGACTATTAGTGTATACCAGGCTTTAGACTTAAACCAGCACTTAGCCCTTTCAGTACCGGCACAGCCCCACTGCAAGGGAAAATATTCAAGTTTTCTACAGTTGGGATTTAAACAACTTGTTATTAAAGCTGCAACATTAGCAAAGGAAAGTGCCCCAGGGATTGTACAGGCATAGGGGGAAAACCCGAATGTGCCAAATGTGCAGGCACGGGCCCGCAATGAAGCAGGTCCACGATAACACAGATGTGCTGCAGCCCAAAGATGGGGGGAAGGCCCCGGGGTGCACCAAACACCAGGGGGGCCCCCTGTGCCGGGGAGCCTCGATGTGTCAATAGCCAAACACCACGCTGCTGGAAAAACCATATAAACAAATTGTGTATAAAGTGCAGTCAAGCCAGGAGCGCGAAGGCAACAGCCGCCACTTGTACATCTGAAAAATTACAAACATTTTAGAAAAAGATTAGAATTTGCAGAACAGCAAGGACAGATAAAACAATGCAATGGGTGGAAAATGGGTGGAAAAATCTACTAATTATCCAAAAAGAAAACAGGATGGTTTATTTAATCCCAGTAAAGACAGATAGCCCATAAGTAAAACACATCACAGATTTACAAATCCCTATCAAAGCCCCCAAAGGAAAAACCTTGTAGAAAGGGTTTGAGATTAAAGGCCTCATTCAGGCCTGGTGGAAAAGTGGCATTAAGATTAAGATTAAGAAGGGGCGATAAACCCTTTGCCATAATTTTCTAACATTATTCTAACTCTAAGCCGACTTGCTAACAAACCTCTCAGGATACTGAAGCATGCCCCCTCAAATCATATTCTCATATTACCTCCCTTACTCTTCTGCTTCTCCTAACCACTGGAGATATTTCCCCAAACCCTGGGCCTCCCTTATTTAACTGTGCCCAACACACCCATCACCATCACCCTACAGCCTCTGGCAGTAGTCGCAATCTACGCAATCTAGTCTCCATTCCTCTTTTTCCCAACGCCAGCCTCCCTCTCTCCTGCGCCCTCTGGAATGCCCGCTCTGTGTGCAACAAACTCACTGCTGTTCATGACCTCTTTGTTACAAATGCCTTTAATCTACTTGCTCTCACCGAAACCTGGCTCCACAAATATGACACCCCTTCTCCTGCTTCCCTCTCCCAGGGTGGCCTTCACTGGACTCACTCCCCCAGGCCTAATGGACGCAAGGGAGGTGGAGTGGGATTTCCCCTATCCACCCAGAGCACCTTCCAGGTTATTCACTCTCCTCCCTCCTTTTCCCTCTCATCATTCGAAGTCCACTGTATACGTCTATTCTCTCCTACTTCCCTAAGAATTGATGTGATCTACCGGCCCCCTGGACCATTATCGACTTTACTTGATGAGTTTTCTACCTGGCTACCCTACTTTCTCTCTTCAGAAATTCCCACAATCCTTCTCGGTGATTTCAACATCCCTGCTAATACAAACACTCCTGCTACTTCTAAACTTCTTAGTCTAACCTCTTCATTTGACCTGAAGCAATGGGTACAGGCTTCTACTCACTCTGATGGGAACACCCTTGACCTTGTATTCTCCTACCTATGCACTCCATGCAACTTCTCAAACAATTCTTTTCCTCTCTCCGACCATCACCTTATTAGTTTCTCTCTCCCCCTATCTTCCACCACCTTTCCCTCCAATCGCCTAACCATCACCCGTAGAAACTTTCGCAACTTCAACTCCTCTCTCCTCTATTCTGCTACTGACCACCTCTATGACAAAATCTCTTCCCTGTCCTGCCCCAACCAAGCTACGTCCATCTACAATAAATCCCTGTCCTCCACCCTGGACAAGCTCGCTCCCCTCACTACACGCAGAATCAGGCCTCGACCCCTACAACCCTGGCAAACAAAGAACACTAAAATTCTCAAAAAAC
The DNA here is from genome assembly GCF_042186555.1 of Aquarana catesbeiana. NCBI lineage: Eukaryota > Metazoa > Chordata > Amphibia > Anura > Ranidae > Aquarana > Aquarana catesbeiana. Next base: position 262,314,504 of record NC_133325.1, on the reverse strand, counting down.
GTAGTCGCGCTCTTGAGAGTCTGTGACTAACCAATACAAATCTGCCCTCTAAAAATACTATTCTTTCCTCCACACTGCCAAGCAAACCTATTTACAACTCTTATTAACACCTTCTCATCCAGTCCCCATAAACTCTTCTTTACCTTCAACTCTCTACTTTGTCCTCCACTGCCTCCACCCACTGACTTACTCACTGCCCAGGAGATCGCTAATCACTTCAAAAACAAGATTAATACAATCTGTGATGAAATCTCCACTCTACAGGTATCTCCCCCAGCTAAGACCCCATGTCAACAGGTGCAACTGACACTCCCGCTATTCAAATCTACTACTACAGACGAAGTTGCTAAACTCCTTTCTATCGCCCACCTAACCACCTGTCCCCTGGACCCTATTCCCTCTCAAATGCTACGGTCACCCTCTGACCCCATCCTACACTCTCTAACCCACATCTTCAATCTCTCCCTCACCTCTGGCATCTTCCACAATGCTCTAAAACATGCACTGGTCACCCCCATACTTAAAAAGCCGTCCTTGGACCCTACCAATCTTAACAACCTACGCCCTATCTCCTTGCTCCCCTTTTCCACTAAACTCCTTGAACGCCTGGTTTACAACCAACTGAGTGATCACCTCATTAAAAACAACCTTCTTGATCCCCTTCAATCTGGATTTTGCCCTCAACACTCCACAGAAACTGCTCTTTTAAAACTCACAAATGACCTACTAACTGCAAAAACCAACGGACACTATTCTGTACTCCTAATTCTGGATCTTTCAGCTGCCTTTGACACGGTTGACCACCCCCTCCTCCTCAAAAAACTTTGCTCCCTCGGTCTCCGTGACTGTGCTCTTCAGTGGCTCTCATCCTACCTATCCCAACGCACCTTCAGTGTCACTTACAATTCTACTTCCTCCACTCCTCTTCCCTTCTCTGTCGGGGTCCCCCAAGGTTCTGTTCTTGGACCTCTTTTATTTTCAATCTACACCTCTTCCCTGGGTCAGCTGATAGCCTCTCACGGCTTTCAATATAATTTCTATGCTGACGACACACAAATCTATCTCTCCACCCCTCAACTCACTCCATCAGTCTCTTCACGCATCACTAACTTACTAACCGACATATCTGTATGGATGTCACACCACTTCCTCAAACTCAACTTGTCCAAAACTGAACTTATAATATTTCCTCCCCCACGTGCCTCTTCCCCTGACTTCTCTGTCAAGAGCAATGGCAAAACCATCCACCCGTCCCCACATGTCAGGGTGCTAGGTGTTATCCTGGATTCTGAACTCTTCTTTTGGCCCCACATCCAATCACTTTCCAAAGCTTGCCGCCTCAACCTCCGCAACATCTCTAAACCATGTCCCTTTCTAACCAAGGAAACCACAAAGCTCCTGATTCACTCCCTGGTTATCTCTCGCCTCGACTACTGCAACTCCCTCCTCATTGGCTTACCTTTAAATAGACTATCCCCCTTCAGTCCATCATGAATGCTGCTGCCAGACTCATCCATCTTACAAACCGCTCAGTGTCTGCTACCCCTCTCTGCCAATCCCTCCATTAGCTACCACTCGCCCAACTAATTCAATTCAAAATACTAACAGTAAGTTACAAAGCCATCCACAACTCTGCCCCCAGCTAAATCACTAACCTAGTCTCAAAATACCAACCTAATCGCCATCTCCGTTCCTCCCAAGACCTCCTGCTCTCTAGCTCCCTCATCACCTCCTCCCATATCCACCTCCAGGACTTCTCCCGAGCCTCGCCCATCCTCTGGAATCCCCTACCCCAATCTGTCAGACTGTCTCCAAATTTATCCACTTTTAGGCGATCCCTGAAAACTTTCCTCTTCAGAGAAGCCTATCCTGCCTCCATCTAACAACTGCACTATTTTCTCCATTAGCTCATCCCCCACAACTATTACCCTTTTGTATAACTTGACCCTCCCTCCTAGATTGTAAGCTCTAACGAGCAGGGCCCTCTGATTCCTCCTGTATTGAATTGTATTGTACTTGTACTGTCTGCCCTAATGTTGTAAAGCGCTGCGTAAACTGTCGGCACTATATAAATCCTGTATAATAATAATAATGAGCATCTGCTCAGGTCCATCCCATACGATGAAGATGTCATCTATGTACCTGTGCCACATAACAACATGGCACAGGTACATAGAGAGACCCTCATCCTTAAAAATGGAACGTTCCCATTTTCCCAGGAACAGATTGGCATAGCCAGGGGCACAACAAGTGCTATGCTCTGCACCTGGAGGAAAAACTGACCGTCAAATAATAAAAATTTTATGATTGAGTATAAATTCAAGAGAAAGAATTATGAACTTATTAAAAGATTCCTCATGGTGGCTTTGAGATAAAACCCTGCAAATACATGCAAGGCCCTTAGAGTGTGGAATGGAGCTATAAAGGGCCTCCATATTGATGGTGGCTAGAATGGAACTGTCAGCTACCTGTACTCCCTCGAGAATTTGCAATAGATAAATAGTATCACAAACGTATGAAGGAATTGCAAGAACAAAAGGTCTAATATGTTCATCCACCAATCTGGACAGGTTTTCCGTAATGGCACCATTTCCAGATATGGCCTGCCTGGGGGTTCTATTGAATTTTTATAAACTTTGGGGAGTGAGTAAAAAGTAGCAGTTCTGGGGAACGGAGTACGAACAAAATTCCATGATTGTTTGGAGATGATATTGTTGTGGAAAGCATTGTCAACAAACAGATAAAAATTACTGTTGACAATATCAACAGTATCAGGACTTACAAGACTGTACCAGTCAATGTGACTCAAAATTTTGATGCACATCTGCTTGTATTTTTCATTGTCCATAAGGGCTTGATGGTGATATCGTAATTTATGGATACGTTTTTTAGAGCTTTCACTCAAAGTTAGATTTCCTAAGTCATTTGATGTGTAGTTTAGAGCTTTTATCTCTTAACAGGTCAGTTTTAAAAAGGTAGCTATTATATAAGCTGCAACATTAGCACATTATAATATGGCTAAAAGCTTGGTAGGCCTAAAAGCTCTCTCACTTTTCTGGGGGAAATTCCACGTTCACAAGACCCCTTTGTTTACTTTAATGGGGGGGGGGGAGGCGGAGCTGTCATTTGGCAAGTGACAGGAGTGGTCAGGTTCAGAGTGTAGCAGGATTTTTTTTTCATGCGGGTCGACGGGCATCATTCATTGTGATTAACATGAACCTACATCACTGGACGACGTGACTGATGATGGATGTACATTGGGAGAGATTTTTTTTAAAAATAACGGACTTTAGGGCAAAAACTGATATTGTGTATTTATTTTCCTTGACTTTTCTTGGTGAATAAGTAGGGGTGCTATGTGTCCATGCTCATTAGTTTGGGGGTGGGATCTGGGAGCCTCCTAATTAAAAGGGGGCTTCCAGGATCCCAAAAGTCATCACCCCCACCCCACAATCACCAGACCAGGTTTGTGGGCAAGAGGCTCTTGTCCTCATCAACATAGGAACAAGGTGCTTTGCTAGGAGGGGTGTGGCCTTCTATGGTTCAGGGGCATGCATGTTCATCTTCCCCCTTTCCTGCTCTGCCAGACTGCATGCTTGGATAAGGGTCTAGTAGAGATTGATGGGAAAACATGACATGAGGCCCCCTGAAAGAATTCCTGAAGGAATTTCCCAGGAACAGTAACAGAGGAGACATTTTCCAATGGGAACACTAGTTCTGGTGACCTGGGGGTGCCCAAATGATTCCATTAATTTACAGGGATTTCATCTCACTTCCTGGTTTGGCTGTGGGACAGGAAGTGAAGGTAAATCTTTCCAATAGGACAAAGAAAGCAAAAACAATCTGACAGTGGTTATAACCCTCCCTTACACTACCCAAAAAGAAAAAAAAAAATTTTAAGGGCCCCTTAACCACTTGCCGACCGCCGCACGACGATGTACGTCAGCAGAATGGCATGGGCAGGCATAAGGGCTTATCTGTACGTCCTTGCCTGCCCGCGGGCGGGGGGTCCAGTCGGACCCCCCTGGTGCCTGCGGTGGTCGGCTTCGTTACAGGAGTGATCCGTGCTGAGGGGGAGGCCATCTATTCGTGGCCACTCCCTCGCGATCGCTCCTGACAAATGAAATGCTTCCTCTGCCTCTGTAATGTAAACAGCGGCAGAGGAAGTGATGTCATCTCTCCTTGTGAAGCCTTTTCGTTACGGCTTCCGATGAGAGAAGACATCAAGTAAGTGCACCAAACACTACACTTATAGTAGAACACTCTAGGCACACATTTCACCCCCCAGTCACCCCCCAATCACCCCCCTGCACCCCCTGTCACAGTGACACCAATAGCAGGTTTTTTTTTTTTTTTTTTTTTTACTGATTATTGCATTGGTGTCATTTTGTGACAGTTATAAGTGGTAGGGCAGTTAGTGGTAGGCCCCTTTAGGTCTAGGGTACCCCACTAACCCCCCCTAATAAAGGTTTAACCCCATGATCACCCCCCATCGCCAGTGTCACGCTGTCAGCTTTTTATAGCGTCAGGGACCCCCATATACTACCTAATAAAGGTTTTAACCCCCTGATTGCCCCCTAGTTAACCCTTTCACCAGTGATCACCGTATGACTGTTACGGGTAAGGCTGGTTAGTTAGTTTGTTTTTTATAGTTTCAGGGCACCCGCCGTTTATTACCTAATAAAGGTTTAACCCCCTGATCGCCCGGCGGTGATATAAGTTAAGTTTTAGGGTCAGGTAGGGTCTGCGTCGCCCCAGGCAGCATCAGGTTAGTGCCAGTACTGCTAACACCCACGCAAGCACCATACACCTCCCTTAGTGGTATAGTATCTGAACGGATCAATATCTGATCTGATCAGATTTATACTAGCGTCCCCAGCAGTTTTGGTCCCCAAAAAAGCAGTGTTAGCGGAATCAGCCCAGATACCTGCTAGCACCTCCGTTTAGCCCCTCCACCCAGCCCAGCCCAGCCCACCCAAGTGCAGTATCGATAGATCACTGTCACCTACAAAACACTAAACACATAACTGCAGCGTTCGCAGAGTCAGGCCTGATCCCTGCATTCGCTAACAGTTTTTTTGGTAGCGTTTTGATACAGCCGCTAACAGTCTAGGAGTTTTTATACCTGTGAGTCTCACTAGTGTACCACTAAATTTAGAGCCCAAAGTGGCAAACCGAAGGTACACTAGTGAAGAGGCCTACACGTTTCTGAGCATGACAGATAGTGAAGAAGAAGTCACTCATCTGACAGATTCAGGCTCAGAATACGAACCTGTAGACAGCAGCGGCTCCATGACAGATAGCTCTGACGATGGAGTTGTGGTCCCTGCCAAGGTCAGGCGTACCAGACCCCAATCTTCTTCTTTTGCTGTTGAGGTGCAAGAACCGCAGGGCTCTCGCCTGGAGCAGAGAAGTACTAGCGCCGCTATTCCTTCTGGTGAACTGGCAAGCACCAGCGGCCTAGTACACCCTGGTCATACATCCAGCACTGCAGTAACATGTGGTGATGTGGCGAGTCCCATAAGTGCAGTTCAAGCTGGTGAGGTGGCAAGCACAAGTAGTGTCCCGCTGCCACCAAGAAGACAAAGACAGGCCCGTCGTGCCCATAGTGTCCTTCCTGCATAATTCGCCAATCCTAATTGGGAACCCACCACTTCTGCAGCACCTGTACTTCCCCCATTCACTGGCCAACCCGGCATTCAGGTGGAAACAGTTGATTTTACGTCACTTTTTTTTTTTTTGCTGTTTTTCACTGAAGATCTCTATAGATCTATTGTGGACCAAAGCAATTTGTACGCTGGTCAACACATCACCGCTATTCCCCAGTCCTCCCTTGCCAGAGATTCGAGACCAATTACGGTCTCCGAATTTAAGACCTTTCTGGGCCTTTCCCTCAACATGGGCATAGTTAAAATGAGTACGTTGCTGTCATATTGGTCCACTGACCCAATGTACCATATGCACGTGTTCTCTGCTTCCATGGCCAGGGCATGATATGAGCAGATTTTGCGGTTCATGAACTTCAATAACAATGAACTCTGTCGTCCTCGTGGAGACCCCGGATACGATCGGCTCTACAAAATTCGGCCCCTCGTAAACCACTTCAACCGTTTTGCAGACTTGTTTACTCCCCATCAAGTTGTCTGCGTTGATGAGTCCCTGATTAAGTTTTCTGGCCGCTTGTCATTCAAACAGTACCTTCCCAGCAAGCGTGCCAGATACGGGGTCAAGATGTATAAGCTCTGTGATAGGGCCACAGGCTATACATGTAGTTTTATGGTTTACGAGGGAAGAGATAGCCACGTAGAGCCGACAAACTGCCCTGACTACATAGGAAGCGCTGGCAAGATTGTGTGGGACTTGGTGTCACCCTTATTCGGAAAGGGGTACCATTTGTATGTGGACAATTATTACACGAGCGTGCCACTTTTTAGTCTCCTTTTTGATCATCAGATTGGAGCATGTGGCACCGTGCGATCTAATTGCCAGGGCTTTCCGCAGCAGCTGGTAGATTCCCGTCTTAGGCTGGGGGAGAGAGCCTGCTTGAAGTGTAATAACTTGCTCGCTATGAAGTGGAGGGATAATAAGAATGTTTTCATTCTTACCTCCCACCTCACCATACCCAACCAAATGCAGTAAGCCAGCTGCATGAGAGGCATTTTCCTTATGTCCTACCGTGTACCCCTCCCCAACGAGCCCCCCAAAGAAAATGTTGTGTCTGCAGAAAGCGTATATAGGTGTGACACTCGCTATTATTGTCCCTCCTGTCCTGACAATCCTGGTCTTTGCATTGGTAAATGTTTTGAACGCTACCATACACTAGTTGAGTATTAGCATAGGGTACAGCATTGCACAGACTAGGCACACTTTCACAGGGTCTCCCAAGATGCCATCGCATTTTGAGAGACCCGAACCTGGAACCGGGTACAGTTACAAAACTTAGTTACAAAAAAGTGTAAAAAAAAAAAAAAGTAAAAAATAAAAAAAACAAAAAAAATATAAAATAAAAAAACAAAAATAGTTGTCGTTTTTTTGTTCTCTCTCTCTCTATGCTCTCTATTGTTCTGCTCTTTTTTACTGTATTCTATTCTGCAATGTTTTATTGTTATCATGTTTTATCCTGTTTGCTTTTCAGGTATGTCATTTTTTATACTTTACTGTTTACTGTGTTTGTTTTTTTTCCTCAATAGATTTTTATTAAAAGATTTCAAGTGATACAGAATTAAAGAAACATATGCAGTGTTATTTTTTTATAAGATACGGATAACATTATGAGACAGTGTTATATCTTGCCTAGTATTAAGTAAGGAGAAGTTGTGCGGCAAGCACAGGGAGATAGGTAGTGATACTAACATGTATACAAAGTCATACAACTGCAAGGAACATTGGTAGTCAATTGATCTTTATCTTGACCCAGGGGGTCTTGGGACAACAGCGTAAAGCCCCCCCCCCCACGATTTAACCTCCGGACCGGAGTCTCAGGATACTTAACCAACGATGGTAAACTTTCAAACAGTGAACAAAAAATACTTGCTAAGGAAGACATCAGGAGGATTGTACAGATAAAGTTTAATAGAACCATGAAGAGTCTTTTTGTCAGTTTTAAGGGATGAATACCTTGACTATTTCTGGTGATTTCACCCAGTCAGTCCATGGTTGCCACATGTGGAGAGTGTGCGTTTTGTTATGGCTTAGTGCTAGAGTTGTTTCACAGGTGAAGTGGACGTGAGTGGTGTGAACTACGTCCTGTAATGTAGGGGGTTCTGGGTCTTTCCACTTCCTAGCTATACTGAGTCTTGCTGCTAGGAGTATATGTGCTATTATATTCCTTATCGGATTGGTGTATTGCTCTATATCTAGAGATAATAATGCTAGGGAGGGCTTTTATGTTATAGTCAAGTTTGTAATTTCCGAGATTAGATGAGAAATGGAGCGCCAGTAATGTGTAAGTTTGGGGCAGTTCCAAAATGTATGTAACAGGTCACCTTTTTTTCCTCAATTCCTCCAACAAGTGTTGTCAATAGTCTTGTCGAATTTAGACAATCTGTCAGGAGTCATATACCAACGGTAAGTCAGCTTGAATGCTAGTTACCATAGAGTAGAGTAACAAACGGCCTTATAGATGGATTTACATGCTTTCTCCCAGTTGTCAGTTGGGAATGTTTGACCTAGATCTCTTTTCCAGCTAAGTATCGATGTTGAGCTAGTGAATGTGGTCTTATGGTGAAGTAGGTTGTAAAATAAAGATATTCCTTTACGGTGTATTACAGGGGACCTAAAGTAGATCCATGCTTCCTGGGGGAGTATACATTTCCATGATTTGAGTGAAGTAAGGCAGTGACAGGTGCGAATGTATAAGAATATGTCAGAGTTTGGAAGTTGGTACTCTTTCTGTAGTGAGGGGAATGATTTAATTTTTTCCTTGTCTATCAAGTCAGAGAGGTAGGTAATACCCTTGTTTTTCCATCGTAAATAAGATGTCGATATCATTGGGTGATGTAGAGATTCTATAGGAATGTGTACTGTTGAGTGTATGGATTGAGTTAAAGCCGCCTGCTGGAGTTTGAACCACGCCCTAATTGTCGCCATTATCGTTGGTGAAAGGTGGGGGGGTTTGCCCCTAATGTAATGGCGAATAGCCAAGACGATAGATTGGGATCGAGGATGATTCTATTTTTCCCCATAGCGTGGGGGGGGGGAAGGGTTGAAAGCATTCCTTAGATTAGGTGAGAACGGATGCTGTGTAGTAGTCTAAGAAATCTACATAACCTGTTCCTCCTGCTAGTCTATGTTTAACCAATTGAGAATGTCCGCATCTGGGTTTCTTACCCTGCCAAATATATTTTGATAAGATCGTTTGTAGCGATTTGAAATAGCTAAGGGGTATAGGAATGGGTAAAGTTCGGAATAGATAAAGTACTTGAGGGAGGTGGAACTGACGCCAGCCTGGTAAGATCGTTTCGTAGTTTGGTTTGGAGCGGTAAGTAGTTCAATGCAAACAATGTTTTAGTTGAGTTGGTCAGTTTTATTCCCAGGTATGTTATACTATTTTCCGCCCATGTGTACGAGAATTGTGTTTTAAGTTGCTTGCTAGTAGGCACATTTAGGCCAAGATCCAGTATATATGATTTAGTCTCATTGACTTTGTAATATGAGATATCGCTGAACCAGGTGAGCATCTTTTGGACCTCGGGCAGGGATCGGTCAGGGTCAGTTATCATTAGGATCACATCATCTGCGAACAGGCTGATTTTGTGTTCCATGCCAGCTAAAGAAATTCCAGAAATTTTGTTGTTGGATCTAATACGTTCGGCTAGGGGTTCCATGATAAGGTTAAATAATAGTGGCAATAATGGGCACCCTTGTCTTGTGCCGTTCGATATTAGGAAAGGCACAGATAGGGTGTCTGCAGAGAACACTCGGACTGAGGTTGGAGTACAGGGCCATTATTGCTTTATGTATTTGTCCTGTGAAGTACTGCTGAAATGTATCCCCAGTGAACCCTATCAAATGCCTTTTCGGCGTCTAGGGATAGGAGTAGGGAAGGTATTTTGTTGGATTCACATGGTGAATTATGTTTATCAAGCGTCTAGTGGCGTCTGATGCTTGGCGACCTTTGGTGAAGTTGGATTGGTCTTGGTAAATAAGGGAGGGGAGTATGTCTTCAATTCTATTGGCGATGATTTTTGCATATATTTTTACATCCAAATTAAGTAGTGAGATAGGGCGGGAATTTTTTTGGTGATGTAGGTTCTTTGCCAGGTTTAGGTAAAGTTACTACCATGGCACTAAGCATTCCGGTAGGGAATGCGGCAGAATCAACAGTTGAATTAAAAATGTGACATAGAGTGGAAGGTAGTATATAGAAAGGGGGTTTTGGGACTTTAAATGAAGCACCCTCAGGTGCCTCCATCCCGAAATCGAATCAAAATAAATAGGGAGTTGGGACTTTAAATGAAGCAGATGGATAGTGGAGGTAAAAAAGCAGTATAAAGATTTTATTTAGACAACGTTAAAACACATAATTCGTCATATATAATGTACTGTGAGCGTGCACAGGGCCTGAACATATTGTGTAGAAAAGTACATGCATAGCAACAAATCAAAGTAGTAACCATAATAGTGTCATTGGCAATAATCCTGGTGCTGGTGCATGCATCCACATGGTATGTCTGCATTCATCAAAAAGTATACAAACAAATCATAGAGTAGGATGGTTGTAAGTAAATCAGTAGCAGTCCATATAGAGTATGACTGTAGCATCAAATAGCTCGACGCGTTTCGTGGGTTGTCCCACTTGTCAGGAGCGGATGCGGTAAATATACCTATAAAGTATATATAAAAAAACATATAGTGAACCATACTCTCGACAAAAGCTGGCATATTACATTGTAGATGTAAAAAGGTGGTTAGCCAACCGCACTCACCCAACCAGACAGTAAAAGCAATGCGGGGCAGCCGATGCAGAGTCAGCCGGGGACACAACTCCCCCACGGGAGCTGAGGCGGCATAGTACAGAGGTGCAGCGTCAGATGGTATGGGGACATAAAGGGTATAGCTGATGTAACCATATACCAAAAAGTATGTATATTCCAAAGATTGAGTATATCTGGGAAGACAATATTAATTGTATATAAAGTTGTAGCAATGATATATTTGTAGATAATAATAATATTAATAATAGTGAACCCAGTGTAGTTGAGGGGAGTGATGGTAGAGTAACATAGTGCCAGGATTTATTAGAGGGCCTATGATGAGTGGTGAATGAATAATATAACTCTAAAAAGATGTAAAGGGCTAAAAGATATAGATATCTAGTGGGAAGCATAGGCCGAATATAGAGGTGAAAAGCTGCACCAAGGAGGAAATAAAAGAGTATGAATCAGGGACAAACAAAGGAGGAAAAAGAAAAGAGAACTAACCCCATCGCTGCATCACAGCACCACCAGCAAACACCGTGGCTGGTGTGCAATGGCCCAAGAGGGAGACTGGTCAACCAGAGCAGCTCACTACAAAGGGGTGTTGACTAATATGCCGCCAACGCCACGCAGCGAGCCAATAGGAGGGGGAGGAAAGGAAAATACCGCACCTGAACCGAGTAGGTACTCGGCAACAGGTGCGGGAACTCCCCCATGTAGATACTCGAGATGTTATGGCTGGGCGCAGGTGCAATGACGTCATGACTGACGTCACACGCACAACGCCTCAGCCGTCACACACACAACGTGACAAGCGTGGCGCTGATGCGCTGAGGGGCACCCGCCCGATCCTCCTAGACACCAGGGGAGGAGGGGGAGGGGCCGCTGAGCGCATCGCAGCTCCCGCAGTGAAGACAGGCCACAGCAACAACTGAACACCAAACCATCCACACAAGCATAGAACTGGCTAGATGGGGGGAATGCATCGGATATCTGAAAAATGACAAGTACACTTCACGTGGAAACATCTAACCAGCACAGGGAAATACTGCATGTACAGGGACACCAAATGCAGAGCTCAAAGGCATAAACATAGAGAAACAGTGTAAATAAATGTTTATAATGTTAATATGTAAACCTTAACATAAGGTACCCTATAAATGAGGGCAAACCTCGCACAGGGATGGCAGGGGAACACTGCCAATCCCATATATCCACCTGCTTTCATCCCGGTATATGTGTATATAGAAAGGGGGTTTTGGGACTTTAAATGAAGCACCCTCAGGTGCCTCCATCCCGAAATCGAATCAAAATAAATAGGGAGTTGGGACTTTAAATGAAGCAGATGGATAGTGGAGGTAAAAAAGCAGTATAAAGATTTTATTTAGACAACATTAAAACACATAATTCGTCATATATAATGTACAGTGAGCGTGCACAGGGCCTGAACATATTGTGTAGAAAAGTACATGCATAGCAACAAATCAAAGTAGTAACCATAATAGTGTCATTGGCAATAATCCTGGTGCTGGTGCATGCATCCACATGATATGTCTGCATTCATCAAAAAGTATACAAACAAATCATAGAGTAGGATGGTTGTAAGTAAATCAGTAGCAGTCCATATAGAGTATGACTGTAGCATTAAATAGCTTGACGCGTTTCGTGGGTTGTCCCACTCGTCAGGAGCGGATGCGGTAAATATACCTATAAAGTATATATAAAAAAACATATAGTGAACCATACTCTCGACAAAAGCTAGAGTGTAAGGTAGAATATGTTGAAATTGCTTATAGTATTCCCCAGTAAAGCCATCTGGTCCCAGGGACTTGGATTTAGGGAGTTTGTTAATTACCTTCAAAATATCCGCAGTCGTGAAGAGGTCGTTCAGTGAAGAGAGCTGTTGTGGGGTTAAGGATGGAAGATTGGCACCCTCTAGGAAGGCCTGGATTGATTCGGGGGAGGGTTGATTGGTAGCTGGGTCTTTTTTGAGATTGTATAGGTCTTCGTAGTACGTACTAAAGGCGTTTGCTATTGAGTGTGGTCTAAGGAGTTTTTCGTTGGAGTGCGGATGATGCAGGAATGGGATTTTTGTTTTGTTTCTGTGCCCTTTGATTCGTAAGGACATTGTCTTACCTGCCTTATTTCCTGTGGTGTATGAATTAGCCTTCAGGATTTTGTATGATTTTTCATACTTCTCAAGGAGCAGGGACCTCAACTCGTGACGGAGGTTGAAGATTTTGGAACGAAGGATAGGAGATGGGTTTGTTTTGTTTAGGGATTCAGTCTTGGAAATGTCAGCTGTCAGTTCATCTAGTTTCTGAGTCATTTTTTTCTTAGCCCTAGCACCCATTTGGAGGAATACACCTCATATCACAGCCTTATGAGTATTCCACACCACCAGCGGGTCAGACACTGAATTTTGCATAAGCGAGAAGAATTCTTCTAGGTGGTGTTTAATGGGTGCGGAATAGCATGGAGTGTTGAGGAGGAAGTATTTGACTCTCCAGATGTATGAATTGGGTTGAGGTGAATTGTCGGAAATGGTGATACTAATAGGGGCGTGGTCTGACCAGGTGGTGGTGTGGATAACAAAGCTAGACACTTTTTGTAGTAACCATTTGTCAGCTAGAAAAAGATCAATTCGTGAATAGGTGTTGTGACGCGACGAGAGGAAGGTGAAGTCCCTCTCACTCGCATGACAACACCTCCATACATCATATAGATCATTAGTAGTAATAAGGTTATCTAAAGGGGAAACGTGCAGTTTGAGTCCTGCTGTGGAGACCATTATGTTATTCAGGACCATGTTGAAGTCACCACATATCAGCAAATGACCTTGTTTGAATTTCCGTGCTGATCGCAGTGTTTTCCTAAGAAAGATCATTTGGCCCTGGTTAGGAGCATAGATAGAAATTAGGGTGTATGGAACATTATTGATCGTACAGGATAGAAAAATGTATGGACCTTCCAGATCCATCACACATTGTTGTAGTTGGAAAGTCACAGTGTTCCTGATAGCAATTAATACCCCGCATTGCTTTTTGGGATATGAGGTTTGGAATACATGTGGGAATTGGCGGTGTTGACATTTGGGAGAAAGTCAAGAACCCTTTAGCATTGAGGGAAAGGATGGTGATTTCCATGTTAGGTATTGGTACGGTGTATCAGAGAAGCTAGTAACTTACAGTTTGTTGGAAGTTGGTTTTGATTGTAGAGGTCCTGTCGATGTGGGATGAGAAGGCTGTTGTCGAGGTTCATCAGTTCGTTGAGAAACGTCGCAAGCGAGGTTCTATAGAGGTATAGGACTGGTCAGATGTGGCAGTTGATGATAGGTACAAGCGGTTGTTTCGTGTGTGCCTGAGGGTTCTGGGCATGGCAAGCATATGGAGAGAAACACAAAAAAAAGAAGAATACCTGAAACGAAACTACAAAACAAACACACCCTGTGGTAAAACTCACGGGTGAATCAGCAATAGGTAGCTCAGGTGAGCTGCTGACCAACTTTGGGGGAGAGTTCAGCAAGCAGATATTAGAGCGCATTACCAGACCGGACTTGGAGAGTTGCTCAAAATAGTATCTGGGCTAGATAATTAATGACGTTTGTCTTTGAACTTCTCCCGGCCCGTGCCGAATGTGAAAGCGTTTGGTTTTCCGTGAGGATCCGGCTGATTGTGGGGGTGTTCTGCCACGATCCCCAAGGCATGTAGAAGCTTCATGCCACCTTCTATGGTGCAGAGGGTGTGGGGTATGCCATTATACGTGGCCAAAATTGTGGCTGGATGTCGCCATTTGTATGTGATTTTATGATTGTTCATGGCCTTTGTGACGGTTTTTAGCTGCCTCCGCATTTGGAGTGTGCATTGTGATAAGTCAGCGTACAACTGGATATCTGAGTATGGTGCTGGAAGTGGTGACAACTCCCTTGCTTTCAAAAGAATTTGTTCTTTTGCCTGGAAAAAGTGGATTCTTAGAAGTACATCCCTGATACATCCGCTTCAAGGTGGCGGGGTTTATGCAGTCTATGAATGAGATCGATAGTGAGCTCAATAGGGGATAACTCAGGAAGCATGCTGGAAAACACGGTGCTGGCGAAGTTGTGGAGATCTTTGGGCTGGACGGACTCAGGGATCCCGCGCATTTTAATGTTATTACGCCTGGAGCAGTCCTCAAGGTCTGCGAGCTTTGCTTTGATCCAGAGGGAGTCGTCCTTCTGTTCAGTATAAGCATCCACCAGATCATTAACAGTATCAGTGCATTCCTCCATTTTGTTTTCTATAAATTGCATCCTATTATCCATGTGTTTCATTTCTAATGAAAACTGGTTGCTCAGGGATGACAGGTTAGACATAAGAGAGGATTGCAAAGGTGGAAGCATATCTTTCATAGTAGTGTCCAGCACTGGTTGCCCTGTAGTTGGAAACTGTGCTATAGAGGACTGAAGTGAGGACATTGCAGAAGCATTATGTAGGCCTGTACTCACTTCGTCTGAGGCCTGGTTAAGGGGATCCATCCACATCTGCCATTTTTCCAGGCTCTGTGATGCCAGAGATGCAGGAGAGGAGTCATCTGGGAAGGTAGGCATCAGCTCCGGGTGTGTGTCCTGTGCAGAAGCCCCAGGATGGCCTGTGAAGTTTAGGGAATGCCGCGCTGGACCTCCGGCGGCGCCATCTTGGCTTCTGTGCTGCAGGCGGTGGAGCTGGATGGAGAAAGATTCCAGCCGCTTTGGTCTCTTTTCCTGGTTTCATTTGCGGGACATTGTGGCTGCGGGCTCGGGAAAGGCGATCGTGTCATTTTGGAGCTGGATGGCGTGGTATTGGGGCCCGATCGTCGCTTCTTATCTGGTCTGTAAAGCAGAACTCACAGCTCAGGCGTCCATTACAGTGCGCGCGCATGCCACGCCCCCGTTTACTGTGTTTTCTTGTTAACCGTTTTTTGTTTTCAGGTACGCCATTCAGCTGCAGCGCGGATTTATTTATCTTGACAGCAACAGCGTTTGCTCCCACGATACATAAAGCCTTGATTCCAGCGCTGTCGGAGGCGATTTCACCACCACAGTTACATACTTCAGCATATATGCCGAAGCATGGGGGCAGCAGGGGTGGAGGAGCGATTTGCTCCTAACTTTTGCAGGTGGATGCCCCCATGCTTCGGCATATAACGGAAAATTCCTATCAAAATACTTACCGTAATTTTCCTTTCCTGATGGACTCCATGGCAGCCAACGTGTGGGTTTAGTCCCGCCTCTACTACCCTATAGGACACTACTCCCATAAATCTTTGCTTCTCACCAGCAGCCGTGTTCGATAACTAGCCTACTCCAGCCATTTGGGAGGGAACTCCTGCTGCCATGGAGTCCATCAGGAAAGGAAAATTACGGTAAGTATTTTGATAGGAATTTTCCGTTTTCCTGACAGACTCCATGGCAGCCAACGTGTGGGAAATAACTCGCCATACACACCCGGGTGGGCAAAAAATGCTGAAGAAAACAAAGATTTATTTAACACCGTCCACCGACAGTACTTTAACACCAAAATCAACTGAGGATAGAGCAGCTGGCTCAACACAGTAATGGGACATAAAGGTATGGATCGATGACCAAGAAGCCGCCCTGCAAATCACTTCAGGAGCGACGTGACGAGAAGCTGCCCACGAGGTCGAAAGACTTCTAGTCGAGTGTGCTGTCACCACCTCTGGAGGAGCCAAGCCCTTCTCTCTATATGCCCATTGAATTGCCTGTACAATCCATGCAGCAATGGATCTGACTGAGGCTCGGAGCCCCTTGTTTTTCCCGTAGAACGACACAAAAAGATAATCCGAATGACGGAAGGAAGCCGTTACTTCTAGATATTGTTTCAAGGAGACACCAACATCGAGTGGATGTATTTCCAGATTACCAGCGGATCTAAAGGTAGGAAGTGAGATCTCTTGGTTCTCATGAAAGATTGAGGTGACCTTAGGGTTTGACCCTAGCATTGGAATTAGAGTCACTCTGTCCGGAAAGAAGGTTAAGAAAGGTTCCTTTGACCCCAAAGCCTGGATTTCGGACACCCTCTTGGCCGAAGTGATGGCGGTCAAGAAGGCAGTCTTGATAGTAAGTTCCCTAACAGACAGTGGTTTATCGAGTTGTGAGAAGAACTCAAGAACTAGAGGAAGATCCCATTTGGGGAATCTGGGCTTCCTTTGGGGCCTCATTCTGATTGCTCCTTTGAAGAATTGTTGAATAAGGGCATGTCTGGCCCATGACACCCCAGTAAAGGCGGAGATCGCTGAAACTTGTACACGCAGTGAACTGACAGACAAGGGTAAATCCAGGCCTGATTGGAGGAAACTCAAGATGTCCTGGACCGCAGGTGTGTCACATGACTTGGCCCTAGACGACATATGAGTCGAGAATTTTGTCCAAATACGCTCATACACTTTGTTAGTGCTTTGTCTTCTTGCATTCAGAAGTGTAGGAATAGCCTCCATAGGGCAACCTAATGCTTCCAACCTACTCCTCTCAAGAACCAAGCCCTCAACTGTAGGTGAGCTGGGCACGGGTGGAGAATCGCGCCTTGGGAGAGTAGATCCGTTCTGGTCGGTAGAAGAACTGGCTCTCGGAAGCTGAGGAGTGATAGGAGAGGAAACCAAGGCCTGTTGGGCCAGTAAGGAATGATGGCTACTATCTCCACCTCCTCCCACCTGAGCCTCCGCAGGAACTGGAAGATAATAGGTGTCGGAGGGAAGGCATATGCTCTGTGGAACCACCAACGTTCTGTCAGTGCATCTATCCCGTAGGCTTGTGGATCCCGAAACCTTGTGTAATATCTCGCTAGCTTTTTGTTGTACGGGGAAGCGAAGAGGTCGACCTCTGGAGAGATCCCTAGTGTCAGGATCCATTTGAACACATCCTCGTGGAGAGACCACTCGTTGTTGTCCAGGTGGACTCGTGAAAGAAAATCCGCTTGGACATTGAGAATCCCTGGAACATAAGTTGCCGTTAGGTTGATCAGATTCTTCTGGGCCCAGACCATTATTGGTTCCACCTCCTGTAGAAGAGACAGGCTTTTGGTACCCCCTTGTTTCCTTACATAGGCTACTGCCGTCGTATTGTCCAGCCTGAGTTACACAGATGTCCCTGCTATCAGATGACGAAATGCCAGCAGTGCCTGGAAGGCTGCACGTAACTCTAGAATATTCGACACCAATCTCCGCACTGGGAAATCCCAGGAGCCTTGAGCCACTTCCGCTAGGCAATGAGCACCCCAGCCTCTCTCGCTGGCATCTGACGTCACAGTGATCCAAGTGATGGGAAGGATGGAATGACACCTGCGTAGATTTTCCTTTTGAAGCCACCAGAGGAGGGAACCTCTCATGGTCTGAGAGATGCAAATGCGCTGACTCTTGTCTCCCGACCACTGAAGAAGAAATCCCTTCTGAAAAGGACGCATCCTCCACTGAGCCCATTTTACCATAGGTATTGTGGACACCATGGTGCCTAGGACCCTCAGACACTGGAGGGCCCGGAGATGAGAAGAGGAGAGAGCCAGGCGAATCCTGTCCCGAACTATCGTGATCTTCTCCTCGGGTAAGGAAATTGTGCCTCTCGCTGTATTGAATAGGGCCCCGAGGAATACGAGAGACTGAGAAGGCTCCAGTTGGCTCTTCTCCCGGTTCAGGAGCCATCCAAATTCTTGGAGAGTTGAGATGACCATATCTCTGTGTTTCAGGAGGCAATCTCTGTCTTGGGCCAGTAGGAGGAGATCGTCCAGATAGTGATAAAGACGGATCCCTCTGGTTCTCAGTAAGGCCACAATGGCCAACAGGACCTTCGAGAAGACTCTTGGAGAGGTGGACAGACCGAAGAGAAGGCATGTGAATTGTAAGTGTAGTTGGCCTATGGAAAAACGGAGAAAGCGTTGAAAATCTGCTGCCACTGGAACGTGGAAATAAGCGTCCTTGAGGTCTATAGAAATGAGCCAGTCTCCTGGTTGGAGTGACTGTCGAATTGTGGACAGGGTTTCCATTTTGAACCTCTCCTTTTTGATGAAGCTGTTTAGGTGCGTCAAATCTATAACAGGCCGCCATGCACCATTCTTTTTCTGGACCATGAAAAGAGGAGAATACATCCCCATGCCACGTTGGTCGTCTGGGACAGGAATGGCCGTGCCTTGATCTAACAAAGATCTCACGTAAGCTACAAGAATTCTTCTTTTTTCTTCTGTGGCTGGAAGAGATGTGGGGATGCACCTGAGCCTGGGAGCACTGCTGAAAACCCAGGTGTGGCCTGAGGAAATCGTTCTTACGGTCCAAGAGTCCTGGATCGAGGCCGCCCAAACATGCCGGAAGCGAAGGAGGCGAGCCCCCACTTGGCCTGCCTGGGCGGGCCCCATCTCAAAAAGACTTGGTCGGTTCCTTCTCACCCGACACACTACTCTTAGCAGACTTCTTAAAAGATGATTGTCTGGCCTTCCAAGATCTGGAGAACTCACGGCCCGGCCTGTATCCACGTGCTTCCCTGGCACGATCCTGATTCTGTTTCCTTGGAAACGGTCTTCTCTGGCCTTGTAATCGCCTGTCCTGAGGGAGGAACCCCGACTTACCCCCGGTGGCACGGGTTATGGCGCTGTCTAATTTATTTCCGAAAAGAGAGGATCCATCGAAGGGAATACGGCACCAAACCTGCTTTGATGCTGGATCTGCCAGCCAAGGGCGAAGCCAAAGGGCACGCTTGGCGGTAACTGCAGACAACATAACTCTAGCCACCAAACGGATAATGTCGATTGAGGCCTCCCCCAGAAAGGCTGAGGCTAATCTTAATTCCTGGACGGGCGAACTCCTGGCCACTTCCTCTGAGACACCTCTAAGTGTCTCGTCCACGCTGTCTGACCATGTCTCCATAGCCTTGGACATGGCGGCCAGAGCCAAGGCTGGTTTACAAGCCATACCAGCTGTGAGATAGACTCGCTTCAA
Organism: Aquarana catesbeiana; assembly: GCF_042186555.1. Classification (NCBI taxonomy): domain Eukaryota; kingdom Metazoa; phylum Chordata; class Amphibia; order Anura; family Ranidae; genus Aquarana; species Aquarana catesbeiana. Next base: position 262,295,131 of record NC_133325.1, on the reverse strand, counting down.
ATCCGAGTCTATCCGTCTGTCCAAGGCGTCTCTGAACGAGACCGTGTCTTCCAGAGGGAGAGTCACATGCCTGACCAGTCTCATCACAGCTGCATCTACTAGAGGAGCCGACTCCAAATGCTTAACCTCTTCTCCCTTGAAGGGATAAAGCCTCTGAATTTTAGAGAGAAGGGAGTTCTTCTTCTCTACCTTTCCCCACTCATCCGTGATAACTTCCCCTAATTCAGCGAAAAAGGGGAAGCTGACACGTTCCTTCTTCAGCTGCTTGAAGAACTTCCTCTGTTTTGCAGGGGCCGTCACTGGCTCTTCCCAGTTTAAAGTTTCCTTTATGGCTTTAATCAGCGGAGGAAGTAAGTCAAAACTAAATCCAGTATAAGGGTCTTCTCCCTCAGAATCACTATCTGAGGAGACAGCAGACAGATGACTGGGTAAAGAGGACTCACAAGTGTCCTGAGCCTGGGTATCCCTCATTGGTGGGTCTGGAGGCTCTGCAGGAGAAACATGGGAATGGCTAGACCCCAATTCCTTTAGATTCTCTTTCACGATCTTCTCCACTAGAGACCTGAGTTGCTGATACGATCCACCTCTTTCACCTGTTGCTTTTGTATAGCAGGTATCACAGAGGGATTTGCCTATAGGAACTTTTGCCCTACACCCCCAGCAGGATCCTTCGGCTGCATGACTGGAGTGAGACTTGGAAGGGCGAGATGGTTCCCGGCTACGGTGTCTCGATTTTGAGGAGGAACCGTGATGTCCAGATTTGGAAGAGGAATGCCGGTGCTGTGATCTAGATGAACCACTTCTGTGCGAGCTAGGTTGCTGAGTAGACCTAGAAGGGCTGACAAGAAAAACAAAGCCTTCTGTGTTAATGGAGACAAACAGATCACTGATGCTCCATAACCCCCCCCCCCCGCAACACCCAGGAAGGAACCCCCTACCAAGTACCTGTTGCGAGAGGGCTGGCCAGAGGCAGGCGGTGAAGCGTTCGTGCTCCCGGAGGGATCCATCAGGGCTGAAAATACAAGCAACCAGTTAGGAACTAGAGAAGCAGTAAGGGCAGGCCACAAAATTTGTCCTCAGAAGCCCTCTCACCTGACACAGCAGAATCAGAGCCAGGGGAGATACTGCTAATAGACTGCAAGCATTCCCAAGCCTGCAAACTATTTCCTCGAATTTAAACTGGCGCCCCTGTGACGTCACCGCCGTGGCCCTAGTGCGCACGCGCAGTTACCGCTATGCGCGTGCGCGAACCAAGCCTCGATCTCGCGCCGGCTCCGTGCATGCGCAGAGCGGCCGCGAAAACGAAACCAGGAAGTGAACGACGGCTGGAACGCAGAGGGAACCAGCCGCCATATCAGCCAATTACACTGTACCCGACAGTGCGGGGGAGGCACAGAATACAAGCAGACAAAACAGAGGGAAGGATTAACACAAACTGCTGCCATGAAAAGAAAATGGAACGGACTCACCACTCCTACTGCGATCGAGACCTGGGTCAGGTAAGACCGCACAGACCGGACTTATTCCTGGGCAACAAGGGTCACCTGCTAGTAGCTAGGCTGTATGACCAGTATGGGGTTTGCCTGCCAGTGGCTAGGATTACACCGTCTTCAGCGCCTCTTCCATATGCCCTTTCCATACCCTGCTAGTAGCTAGGGCTTATTGGAATACTGCGACCCTTGCATAGGAATCGCTCGCCAGATCTGACCGCAGGGAGAAATAAACTTCAGGTAGAAAGACCATCTTAGCTAGGTCCTTGGAGGAGGACAAAAAAAGAACACGGCTGCTGGTGAGGAGCAAAGATTTATGGGAGTAGTGTCCTATAGGGTAGTAGAGGCGGGACTAAACCCACACGTTGGCTGCCATGGAGTCTGTCAGGAAATATATTTTAGACACAGGTTGCGTTAAAAAATGTTTTATTTTTTACTATGTTTTTTTGTATTTGCTTTGCAGGTTTGGTAAGTCTTACTGTTATACTGTAATGTTACTTTGTGTTATTGTTAACCATCATTTGCTTAGCAGGTACGCCATTCAGCTGCAGCGCAGATTTATTCATCTTGACAGCAACAGCGTTTGCTCCCACGATACATAAAGCCGTGACTCCAGCGCTGTAGGAGGTGATTTCACCACCACAGTTAAAAAAAAGAGCATATATGCCGAAGCATGGGGGCAGCAGGAGCAGAGGAGCGATTTGCTCCTACCTTTTGGGGCGGATGCCCCCATGCTTTGGCATATATAAACTGTGCATGTATGCCCATCATTAGAAGTGGGTGGATGAAGGGAGGTATTCTAATGGTGGGCATACCCACTGATCAATCTCTTTTTTTCGTTCAGCCCACAGGCTGCATGAAAAAAAAGATTACAATATATGCCCAACAAGGACCAGCAACGTACTGGTATGTTGCTGGACTTTGAGTGGTTATACCAGAATGATGCCTGCGGGTTTAGGTATCATCTTTGTATCATTCTTTTCAGCCAGTGGTCGGCTAATTAGCCTCTAGACTGCTTTTACAAGCAGTGGGAGGGAATGTCCCCCCCCCATCATCTTCCATGGTTTTCTCTGGCTCTCCTGTCCCAACAAGGAACCTGAGCATGCAGCTGGTGGTTCTGCCAGCTGATCATAGAGATGATCAGAGACCAGAATGGCTCCAATCATCTCTATGGCCTAAGAAACTGGAAGCTACGAGCATTTCATGACTTAGATTTCACCGGATATATTTAGCGCCATTGGAAAATTGGGAAAGCATTTTATCACACCGATCTTGGTGTGGTCAGATGCTTTGAGGGCAGAGGAGAGATCTAGGGTCTAATAGACCCCAATTTTTTTCAAAAAAGAATACCTGTCACTACCTATTGCTATCATAGGGGATATTTACATTCCCTTAGATAACAGTTTAAAAATAAAATAAAAAAGCAAAATAAATAATTAAAGAAGAAAAAACAAAAAAAAACACCCCTGTGCCCCCCTGCTCTCACGCAAAGGCGAACACAAGCATCGGTCTGGCGTCATATGTAAACAGCAATTGCACCATGCATGTGAGAGGGTCAGATCGAGGGCAGGAATTTTAGCAGTAGACCTCCTCCGTAAATCTAAAGTGGTAACCTGTAAAGGCGTTTAAAGGCTTTTAAAAATGTTTGTAGTTTTTTCGCTGCTGTACGTTTGTGCACAATTTTAAAGCATGTCGTGTTTAGTATACATGTACTTGGCCTAAGAACATCTTTTTTATTACATCAAACATTTGGGCAATATAGTGTTTTTTAGTGCATTAAAATTTTAAAAAAAGTGTGTTTTTTCCCAAAAAAAATGCGTTTGAAAAATCCCTGCGCAAATACTGTGTGAAAAAAAAGATTAAACATCCACCATTTTAATCTGTAGGTCCTTTGCTTTAAAAATATATAATGTTTGGGAGTTCAAAGTAATTTTCTTGCAAAAAAAAATATTTTTTCATGTAAACAAAAAGTGTCAGAAAGGGTTTTGTCTTCAAGTGGTTAGAAGAGTGGGTGATGTGTGACATAAGCTTCTAAATGTCAGCATAAAATGTGCATAAAATGCCAGGACAGTTTAAACCCCCCCCCATGACCCCATTTTGGAAAGTAGACACCCCAAGCTATTTTCTGAGAGGCATGTCGAGTCCATGGAATATTTTATATTTTGACACAAGTTTTTTTGCACAAAGTTGTCACTAAATGATATATTGCTCAAACATGCCAAGGGCATATGTGAAATTGCACCCCAAAATACATTCTGTTGCTTTTCCTGAGTACGGGGATATCACATGTGTGAGACTTTTTGGGAGCCTAGCCGCATACGGGACCCCGAAAACCAATCACCGCCTTCAGGCTTTCTAAGGGTGTAAATTTTTGATTTCACTCCTCACTGCCTATTACAGTTTCGGAGGCCATGGAAAAAAAATACATTTTTCTTTTCTTTCTTCATTTTCAAAAACAAATGAGAGTTGCAAAATACTCACCATGCCTCTCAGCAAATAGCTTGGGGTGTCTACTTTCCAAAATGGGGTCATTTGGGGGGGTTTTGTGCTATCTTGGCATTTTCTGGCCTTAAAAACTGTGATAGGTAGTGAGGAGTGAAATCAAAAATTTACGCCCTTAGAAATCCTAAAGGTGGTGCTTGGTTTTCGGGGCCCCGTAATGTGGCTAGGCTCCCAAAAAGTCCCACACATGTGGTATCCCCGTACTCAGGAGAAGCAGCAGAATGTATTTTGGGGTGTAATTCCACATATGCCCATGGCATGTTTGAGCAATATATCATTTAGTGACAACTTTGTGCAAAAAAAAAAAAGTTTGTCATTTTCCTGCAACTTGTGGCAAAATATAAAATATTCCATGGACTCAACATGCCTCTCAGCAAATAGCTTGGGGTGTGTACTTTCCAAATGTGGTCATTTGGGGGGGGGGGTTGTGCCATCTTCGCATTTTATGGCCTTCAAAACAGTGATAGGTAGTGAGGAGTGAAATCAAAAATGTATGCCCTTAGAAATCCTGAAGGCGGTGATTGGATTTTGGGGCCCCATACGTGGCTAGGCTCCCGTACTCGGGAGAAGCAGCAGAATGTATTTTGGGGTGTAATGCCACATATGCCCATGGAATGTTTGAGCAATTTATCATTTAGTGACAACTTTGTGCAAAAAAAAAAAAGTTTGTCATATTGCCGCAACTTGTGGCAAAATATAAAATATTTCATGGACTCAACATGCCTCTCAGCAAATAGCTTGAGGTGTCTACTTTCCAAAATGGGGTCATTTGGGGGGGTTTTGTGCCATCTTGGTATTTTATGGCCTTCAAAACTGTGATAGGTAGTGAGGAGTGAAATAAAAAATCTATGCCCTTAGAAATCCTGAAGGCGGTGATTGATTTTCGGGGCCCCGTATGTGGCTAGGTTCCCAAAAAGTCCCACACGTGGTATCCCCATACTCAGGAGAAGCAGCAAGATGTATTTTGGGGTGCAATTCCACATATAACCATGGCATATGTGAGCAATATATCATTTAGTGACAACTTTTTGTAAACATTTTTTTTTTTGTCATTATTCAATCACCTGGGACAAAAAAATAAAATATTCAATGGGCTCAACATGCCTCTTAGCAATTTCCTTAGGGTGTCTACTTTCCAAAATGGGGTCATTTGGGGTGGGGGGGGGTTGTTCTGCCCTGCCATTTTAGCATCTCAGGAAATGAAATGAGGCTGTCATAAACTAAAAGCTGTGTAAATTCCAGAAAATGTACCCTAGTTTGTAGACGCTATAACTTTTGCGCAAACCAATAAATATACGCTTATTGAGATTTTTTACCAAATACATGTGGCTGAATACATTTTGGCCTAAATGTATGACTAAAATTGAGTTTATTGGATTTTTCTTATAACAAAAAGTAGAAAATATTATTTTTTTTTTTAATTTTCAGTCTTTTTCCATTTATATTGCAAAAAATAAAAATCGCAGAAGAAATCAAATACCATCAAAAGAAAGCTCTATTTTTGGGAAGAAAAGGACGCAAATTTTGTTTGGGTACAACATTGCATGACCGCACAATTACCAGTTAAAGCAGCGCAGTGCCAAATTGTAAAAAGTCCTCTGGTCTTTGGCCAGCCAAATGGTCCGGGGCTGAAGTGGTTAAAAGCAGTTTACCAGGGAGGGGGTAACCAACTATTTGCCGCTCATGGGGGGGGCAGATAGGAGGTACATAAGGGGGTCAAAGAGCTTGGTGACTGTCAACATCAGGCTATGGTGCTTTGGGGGCATGTTTGAGGAGAAGAGCAAGTTTTCTTTTTATATTATATTATTTTAGACCATATTTTTATTTTTAAAAAATTACATTTAACTCCCTGGCCATGTTATCGCTTCATGGTACTGAAATTGTGTTTATGGAGAGCTACTGCTAGCTAGGGATGGGCCGAACGGACCACTGTTTGGTTCACACCAGAACTTTCGAACACTGCGAAAGTCCGGGCCCGAATAACAAACCCCATTAAAGTCAATGGGACCTGAACATCAAAAAATCAAAAGTGCCCATTTTGAAGGCTTATATACAAGTAATTGGGCATACAATGGTTATAGTAAAAACGTTTGTGAAAAACGTTATTTTTAAATGAGCAGTGATTTTTTGATTTTTAAAGTGAAAGCATAAAAACGAAAAAATTCCTTCCAATATAGTGCCTGGGGGGTCCCCTTAGTCTACCTGTAAAGCGGAAGATCTGTGCCATGTCTAGAATCTGCTGCAGCAATAAATGCATTTATAAAGCCAAAAAAATTAAATTTTCCCTGCAAGCTGCCTTTATTTTGCTCAGCAACAGCTGAGGAGCCAGTGTGTATGATGAGGCCACAAAGCAGTGCACTGGGAACAATATTAGAGATTTTTTGGATACATTTTGGTGTCACTTTGACTTTGGATAGGAGTAACGGGTGCAAAAATTGGTCTTTGGGTGCCGGTGGCGCCTTCCCACCGTAACCCTATAGAGGTACTCTTGATGAAAGCAAGAATTGGCCGTGCTGTAAAAAATTGCAATGATATGCACCTGTCAAACAGTTGCAGAAAAATTACTCTTTGGGTGTGGGGGATGCCTTCCCACCATAACCCTATAGAGGTACTCTTGATAAAAGCAAGAATTGGCCTTGCTGTAAAAAAGTGCAATGATATGCACCTGTCAAACAAGTGCAGAAAAAAAATACTCGTTGGGTGTTAATTGTGCCCATGAAACCTATACCAAAAACATTCTTCCAGATGAAATGATTGAACACCCTCAAAGCTAGGCAGCCTCGAAGTACCACATCCTAAAAAGTCTTAATCAGGGGCTTCATAGCTGGTAATCCAGGATTGATTCATTTTTATAAAAGTCAAACTGTACACGGAGTCTGTGGACAGACGCGTTCTATGATCAGTAACGAAACTTCCTGCAGCACTGAATGCCCGTTCTGAAAGCACACTTGATGCAGGGCAGCTCAACAACTCAATAGCATACTGGGCAAGTTCTGGGCAGTGGTTTATTCTCATGACCCAGTATGTCAGTGGATCATCAGCTGGAAAGCTCTGTTTTTGCCCTGAGGTAATCGTACACCATGTGATGCAGACTCTGCCGATGGGATGTGGAAGCTGACAGTCCTGAGCGGTGAGGACTAAAAAAATTCCAAAATGCCTTACTTAGGCTGATGCCTTCTCCAACGCTCCTTTCTTGACCAACAGAAGACCCAAAACGACGTTTTCCACCACACTGTAACATACTGGAATCAGGAAAAATGTTCAATAAAATCCTCTTTAACGTGTCCTCAAGAGATTTTATCTTCTGCACTCTCTGTGGGGACGGGATGAGTTCTGAGACCTTCCCCTTACAACGGTGGTCAAGGAGGGTTGCCAGCCAGTAATCATCCTTCTCCTTTATGCCACGTATTCTTGGGTCCATTTGCAGGCTTTGAAACATGAGGTTGCCCATGTACCTCAAATTTGCTGGGGCTTGAGAAGCAGACTCCTCGGGGTCACTCAGGATGACAGCATCTGGAACTTTCTTCTCCCAGCCACGTACTACTCCCGGTGGTTGGAAAGCTATCGCTTACAGATTGACGCATGTCTTCCTCTTCTTCGAAGCCTATGAAAGTGCCAGAATCCTCTTCCTCATCCTCCTCCCATCTCTCCTCTGTGTGTTCTGTGACATAGGAATGATGGTGTCTGGATAAAGTGGGCCTTGAGAGGAAAGGAAGTCCTCCTTTTCCTCCTGCTGCTCTGCCTCCAGTGCTCTGTCCATAATGCCACGCAGAGTCTGCTCCAGCAGGAACACAACAGGGATTGTGTCACTGATGCATGCACTGTCACTGCTCACCATCCTTGTGGCCTCCTCAAATGGTGACAATACAGTGCATGCATCCTTAATGACCAGCCATTGGCGTGGGGAAAAAAAGCAGAGGCGGCCTGAGCCTGTTGTCATTCCGTACTGGCACAGATACTCGTTGACGGCCCTCTGCTGCATGTATAACCACTGCAGCATTCCCAAAGTTCAGTTCCACCTGGTAGGCATGTCACAAATCAGGCTGTTTCAGGCAGGTGGAATTCCCGCTGAATTTCAGCCAACCGAGCACTGGCTGTGTATGACCACCTGAAATGGCTACAGACTCTTCTGGCCTGTTTTAGTACATCTTGCAACTCTGGGAAACTCTGCACCACCAAATTGAGGACATGTGCCAGGCATGGCACATGTGTCAACTTTCTCTGTCTGAGGGCAGACAGGAGGTTTGAGCCATTATCGGACACCACCATTCCTGTCTCCAGCTGGCGTGGTGTGAACTACCTCTGGGCCTGTCCCTGCAGAGCTGCAAGAATCTCTGCTCCGGTGTGGTTCCTGTCCCCTAAACACAACAGCTGAAGCACTGCATGGCACTTTTTAGCCTGGCTCAGGGAATAGCCCTTTGCACGCTTAGGGGGTACCTGATGTTCATAGGACAATTGTGCAGAGGAGGGCATGGAGGTGGAGGAGGAGGATGAGGGAGTAGAGCTTACAGGTCTGGCATCATCACCACCAGCTATATGGAGACGTGGGGGCACAACAAGCTTTAGCACCAAGCCTGTCCTGCATCCTTTTGAGTTGCAAGCAGCGTTACCCAGTGTCCTGTGAACAAAATATATCGTCCCGTATATCGTCCCTGCCCATGCTTGCCGGACCACGTGTCAGCAGTAAGTTGGATTTTATGGCTGATTGCCTTGCCCAATGATGCCAGAACATTCCGTTCCATGTGATGGTAGAAAGATTGAATGACCTTACGTGAAAAGTAGTAGCGACTGGGAACCTGCCATTGTGGTACAGCACATTGTGTGAATTTACGGAAGGGGGCAGAATCCATCAGGCTGAAAGGCAGAAGTTGGAGAGCCAACAGCTTTGGCAAGCTTGCATTCAGATGCTGGGCATGTGGGTGGCAGGGACTGTATTTTTTTCCCTGATTCGGTGCTGGGTTGTTGGATGTTAAATGCCTTGTGGCACCCAAATCATTGGTGTTTTTGCCACGTTTCATGTGTCTGAGAAACATTTTGCAGATAGCAACAGTGCTATCTGCTTCAGATGTGCTGAAAAATGCCCAGACAGCTGAGCTTTGGGGAGTGGGCCAGTAGATAACCGTTGCAGAATGTGATGGAATAGGGTGGTTGCTCTCTACTCTTTCTTGATGTCGGCCTCCTTGGGGTTGTGTCGCCTCACCTTCAGTTTCCTCCTCTGCTCTATCTGGCACCCAAGTCACATCAGTGACCTCATCAGTATCATCTCCATCTCCTCCATCTTCATCATTACCACTGGAGACAACTTGGCAATATGCTGCGGCTTGGGGAACATGAATACCAAGTTGTCTACCAGTGTTCCTCCTTCTCTCTAGGCTCATGTTCCTGTAATCCTCAACCTCAGAACCAATATCTGAATCCAGTAATGGCTGGGCATCATCAAGGAGCAAGTGGCTGATGCTGTGGTCAAATAACTCAGCTGACTCCTCAATGGCTGATGTTGGGGCTAAGGCAGGAATAGATGTGGACAAGGAGACAGGTTTATCCACTCTGGCAACTGCAGGGGACTGCACACTTGCCTCTACTTGCATGACAGAGGATGAGGAAGATGAGGAGGATGAGGAAGGTTTAGTAAGCTAGTCCACCACCTCCTCTGCATGCTGTGGCTGAATAGCACTGGCAAATTCACTAAACAGAGGAAATGATGCCCTGCCTGAGAACTGACCACCACGTCCACCTTTGCCTGTGGACACATTTGTTGCTGGCCCCCTTACAGTGCTAAGGGAACGTCTGCCTCTCCTTGTTGTCCTCTCAGACATTATTGGGAGGGAGGGGGCGGTGCTTAAAAGCAAATGTAAAGAAGAAGTTGAAATCTGTACGTAGATGCACTTTAATCAATGTAAAGAGGTGTTTGGTGCACTTTCATTTGAGTACTCACACTACACAGACACACTCCACGGATACACTATAATATACTGCAATATAATGCGCATAACGTACAGTGACGCACAGAACTATATGGTGTTAAACTGGCAGTAACGCACGCAAAATGATATGACGTTAAATTGGCAGTAGCGCACGCAAAACGATCTGGCGTTAAACTGGCAGTAACGCACAACACTATATGGCATTAAACTGGCAGTAATGCACGCAAAATGATCTGGCGTTAAACTGGCAGTAACGCACAACACTATATGGCGTTAAACTGGCAGTAATGCACGCAAAACAATATGGTGTTAAACTGGCAGTAACACACACAGAAGTAAATGGCGTTAAACTGTCAGTAACACACACAGAAGTGAATGGCGTTAAACTAGCAGTAACGCAATCAAATAAACAGTGTTCAACCATCACTACATTGATGCTATCTGAACTGTCCCTACTGTAGCTATACACTAATGTCAAGATTTCTGACACGGTTTCACTACACTACACTGAAACTTAATGAGCTGTCCCTACTCCACACTAATGTATGTATGAATAGTGTGGTCTCACTACACTACAGTGAAACTATCTGAGCTGTCCCTACTCTAGCTGCACACTATTCAATGCTGAATGATGGTCCTCCTCACTACACTCACACTATCCCTACATTCACACTAAACTAATATTCTACACTGACAATTGAAGCAAAATAGCACAGTATAGCACACTAACTAACTGATAGCACTGAACAGATCCCTGTTCTATCTCTCTCTACGCCAAAATCACACTGAAAATGGCTGCCATTGAAAGAATACTTTTATACTGTGGGACGGGAATGAGCCATGATTGGATAAAGTCATGATGATAGTGTCCAATCATGACTCTGACCAGTGCTCTGAAAGGAGGGAGGTGTCATCCCAGTAGGCACTGTATATTTTTCTAGAGGTAAGCCCCCATCCCAATTTTTGCCAAACCTAAGCACCCCCTGAAGGAGTGCGATTCCTCTAGCGGGACTTTTTTCACGGGGTTACCTCTAATAAAGTAGAAAGTAGTAGAAGTTTATAGTTTTTGTATAAAAGTATTGTAGTTTATTAATTTAGCATCTAAAAATCATTACACATGACCTAACCATATAGACAATAAAATGGATGCATGTAAATGGGAAAAAGTAATTCTACAAATAAATGACCAAATGCAATGATACAGGTAGTAAAGAACCAATGATCATAGAACCCGACGTTTCGAGGTAAGCAAAAGGGGTTGCCCTCTTCTTCAGGGGTAACGACAATTGGTCAAAATGGATATTTCATCTAGAAAATTAACAAAAAAAAGAGCAAACATAAATGGATGAATATCTCAGGCATTCACAGCAGGAGGCAGTAGAGAGCATCTAGTTTACATTATAAAGGTCAATAGACATTAACATATGTTACATCTTTAGTAAGTTCCAGGCATATACATGCAGAGATTTCATACTGACCCCTTAAGATTCATATAAACACTCCCAGGGACATTATCAGCATCCAATGCGAATCAAGAATTTGCCGCCCGTCAAGGCCACACAGGGATCACAGAACCGAGGCTCAAGAAGATAGGGAAGATACCAGGTGAATCACAGGAAAAAGAACCAGGGTGGATTGAGGTTGCTTCACAAAGGATATCCCCAATATAAGAACAGACACAGTCCTCCCCTCACTGCGAAGGCTTGAGACAGCCTGTTTGATGGAGTTAGAGGGTGGGGGGTACAATCCTGCTGCAATGAAAATATTTCAATGAGAGTCTTAAAAAGAGAGCCTAGTATAAATACAATACTATTCTCAGAATTGTAAGGAGTATTGGGGTTAGCAGATTCACCCGAGATTGTCAATATAGAACATATATAACACGTACCTAAAAACTGAGGATAAAAGGAACCAGATCATGGGTCCCAATTTCAGCAGCAGGAAGTATTTGAATAATACCCCAGAATCAAAATGGGCAGGAGTCCAAGGAAATATGCAGGTTCCCTGGTTGGGTGTGAGTACGCATAAGTCTGCAGATTATAAAACACATCAGGGAAATATTATAGGTAAGTAAACGGTTAACCGTCTGTAAAATTTCCAAACATCCCAACCAGAGGGGGTCCATGCATTTACCTGCCTGTCTCAGCTTCCTCCAAGCATGTCTGTGTGGTGTCAGTAGCAGCTGATTAATGCAGTGCTGGAGGAGTTTAAATGTGTGTTTAATTGCAGTGGGTGGGGATGTCCAATCAGCAGCCTGATTGGCTGAACCAAGTCACAAGTTTGTTTTTTTTTCTCTCTCTTTTAGGGAGGATGTGAGATGTCTGTCTAGGATATCCCCTGGGCAGAGCGACGCATAGCGTCATCCCCACGAAACACTCCCTGGAGTGAAAGCATCCACAGCAGGGAGGGGATGGACATGTATAACAGCGCTGTGCTCGGCGGGGGGGCGGAGCCAGCACGACGTGAAGGATTCCCCCATGCGTCTAGAAGTCCCGCAGCGCAGAGCTGGCGTGCCCGTTGTCGTGGAGATCCATGACACAGACTGCCAGAGAGAGGGGGGGGTCTGGGAGTGCTCTGAAGGGAGCGCTCCTCGGTCTCCCCCGGGTGCGCTGAGTGAGCTAACAACACAGCCCAGGCCTGGATGGATGGAAGGGAAATGAGTGAAAGTAATTGGATAAATGGTAAGAAAAAAACAAAAAAAAAAAAAAACAACAGAAATAGGGGACACAGACATGCAGAAAAGGGTGTAAAGAAGGAAGTAACAGTGAATGGAGAAGTGACAGCAGAAAGTAAACAGGGGAGGAAAGAAGAGAAAATGCAGTCATATAGGAGGAGAAGGAGGGAGAATCCTCCTAGGAAAGGGAGGAGGGGAAAAGCAAAGAAGGAGGAGGTAAAAAGAGAATGAATATAAGAACACCGATACTTGATGGATCTCCGTGTGGTCGGGAGGGACGGTCCCACTGGATCAGAAAAAGTCCTGAAATGACAGGAAGGAGTTGTTCCATTATATATTTTAAACAGTATATTAAATCACAGGCTAAACAGGAATAACATGTTCAAACTATGAATATATCTATAATCTTATTAGTTTATGTGTCCTATCAATTCCAAAGACCATCCCTGGCCAGGGGCATATTCCCAGAGTGTATGTATTTATCCAGTCACGTGAGAGTACGAGATTACTATAGTGGGTAAAAAATAATAATCAATAAACAAGGAATACAGATAGTCCAGGTAGACAAAGGACTACCTCAATTTAAATAAAAGGGGGGCGATCCTATTGTTGAGGTTCCCATTCAGATCCTCCTGAGGAGAAACCCTCCAGGAAGGGTCTGAAGGAGGTGGTTGCATTGAGGCCAGGTGGCATAGTCGCATTCAAGCGAAAAATCCACCTTTGTTCGGCCTGCATTAATATTTTGTTGGTGTCGCCTCCTCTAATACCAGGGTGTATTCTGTCTAGAATCAGGAAGGAAATCTTCGGAGTGATTCCTTCATGCAGGTCTCTCACATGTCTTCCCAGGGGGAGGCTTGGATTACTGGTCTGCATGGATAGGATGTGTCGATAGGCGCGTCGCCAAAAGGGCTGAATAGTTTTGCCCACATAGAAACAAAAGCAGTTACATAAAAGTAGGTAGACTACATTAGCTGTTTGGCAATTCGCATAGTGTTTAGGGCGGTAACGTTCACAATTTGGGAGTGTTATATTGCGCGTGGTGTTCATAAAGCGGCAGTAGTTGCACCCCCCACAAGTAAATGTACCTGGGTATTTGCACGGATCCTGGTGTCCGGAATCGTGGTATTCACTGGACACCAGGTAATCCTTGAGAGATCTGGCTCTTTTGAATGTAAAGACCGGGTGTTTGCTCACATATGGGCCTATAGTGGGGTCCATTGAAAGAAGATGCCAATACTTATTAGCGATTTTTTTTGAAGGTTTCATGCTGGTTGCAGTATTTGGTTATAATCGAAATTGGATTCTTCTTGATATTTTTAGAGGATGGATTGTAAAGCAATTCTTTCCTGGGTTTCACTACTGCCCGATTGTAGGCCTTTTTGAGGCATGATTTAGAGTAACCCCGCAGTAATAGTCTCTCCCTCAGGAGATCAGCCTCTCTTCTAAAGATTGTGTCATCTGTGCAATTTCTGCGTGTCCTCAAGTACTGACTGAAAGGGATGGATGCAATTAGGGGTGTTGGATGAAAGCTTCTAGCATGTAATATAGTATTGCCCGCTGTTGGCTTCCTGTATAAACTACTGATGATACGTCCCCTGTCATCTTTATGGATGGTTACATCCAAGAAAGTTATGGAAGAATTGTCAAAGGTCATTGTAAAACTCAAATTGAAATTATTTGTGTTCAAACATTCTAGGGAAGGTTCCAGTTGATCTTGTGGGCCGTCCCAAACAAGGAAGACATCATCGATGAATGTGAGCCATAGGCTCACATTCATCATGAAAGGAGCCAGTTCCTCGGATTGGTTAATCATGCGCTCCCACTCCCCCAGGTACAGGTTGGCATACGATGGGGCACACGAGGTCCCCATCGCTACCCCCTGCACCTGGAGGAAGTGGGAGCCATTGAAAGTAAAGTGGTTATGTTGTAGGATACAGTCCAAGGAATCCAGCAAAAAATCACCCATTTTTGGATTAAGTCTATTATCTTGTAAGATGACCTGTCGAATACAGCTTAAGCCCTTGCTGTGGGGAATCGAGCTGTATAAGGCCTCCACGTCGATTGCCACCAAAATCGACGTGGGGGGAATGGTCATTCCATCCAAGATCTGGAGTAAGTGGGGAGTGTCGCGTAAGTAACTGGGAAGATTGGTCACAAATGGGCGAAGATGCCCATCGATGAAGGAACTGAGGTTCTCTGTTATTGAGCCGTTCCCCGACAATATAGGTCTGCCTGTTGGTCGTTTTACACATTTATGCAATTTCGGTAGAGCTATCCCTACATTCACACTAAACTAATATTCTACACTGACAATTGAAGCAAAATAGCACAGTATAGCACACTAACTAACTGATAGCACTGAACAGATCCCTGTTCTATCTCTCTCCACGCCAAAATCACACTGAAAATGGCTGCCATTGAAAGAATACTTTTATACTGTGGGAAGGGAATGAGCCATGATTGGATAAAGTCATGATGATAGTGTCCAATCATGACTCTGACCAGTGCTCTGTGCCCTGATTGGCTGAAGTTTTCACTGCTTCAGCCAATCAGGGCTTGCAATGTACTGTTCAGCGCCACAATGGATTGTGGTTTGTTTGGGGGGGGGGGCGAACAAACGGTCGAGCGACCCGTTTGTTCGGCTGTTCACCAAACAACCGAACAAAGAAAGTTTGCCCCAAACTTACGCTTGGGCCGAACCATTCGCCCGTCCCTACTGCTAGCATATTTGCCTGCAGACTATTTAAATCCTCACTAATACTGTATATGCAAGATTGAATACACATTTGATTGTAAATTTGGTGAAGTTGACTGTGGAATGCAGTGTAAATGCCACTGAACCTCACTTGGGCAAATAAAATATTTATTAAAGTATTAAAGCTTCCTTTTTTTAATGTCATACTTACCTGCCTTACTCTACCGATGTTTTTGGACAGAGCATACCCAATCCTCTTCTTCTCGAGTTCCCTGCCATCTCTCCTGGCTCCTTCCCCTGAGTTCCCCCATAGAAAGCCACTTTCCATGGGGGCATTCGTGCTGGCTCGTTCCTGAGCCTCACTGTCTGCATCTATAGACACAGACAGCAGGGCTCGGTCCCTCCCCCACTACCTTATCATAGGATTTAATTACCAGGAGCTGGAGCCAATGGCTCCCGCTGCTATCAATCTGCCCAGGGAGGAGAGACAGAGCCTGGCGAGTCACTGCTCTTGTGCACAGCTCTGGATTGAAATCAAGCTCAGGTAAATATAAAGGGAGTGAGAGGGGACCCTCTGCAACAGAAGGTTTTCTCCCTAATGCATAGAATGCATTTAGGTAAAAAAACGTAAGGCTTTAGAACCACTTTAATCATTCACAAGACAAATTGCCCAGTGAATGATTGATAAATATATCCCTAGGTGTTCATTGCTGTCATTGTGCTAGTGCCACACTTCTAGAATACCATCATACTGTGCTGTGTATCTACTATATCTCATTAAAACATTCTTTTTCTTCATCATCAGCCTTCCTAGCTCATGAAAGATGCTGGAGGAGTTGATCCTCCAAATTTTTAATTTACTTTAAAGCCCTCAGCCAAGCACAGTTTTCCACCATATTTTAATCTGGACTCCCATATGTCTTCAAGCCAAAACTGGTGTTCAACATGTGGGAATTTATGTATAACATATTTGTTATGTTCTACTTATAAAAAAAAAAATAAAAACCTTATAAGCTCATAGTGAGAACATTTAAAACAAATCTTCACAGCAGAAAATAGACAAAGGTGTGCATCAGGCAGCTCACTGGTTAAGGAAATTTTAACATATTTGCTCATATCTAATTACTATGTTTATCATATGTGAATGTTAACTTTATTATAGCATTTTCAAATATCCCCTCCATGTTCTGGAAAAGTTGTTACCTAAATTTTGTCCTGTTTCAGAAAAAACAAATACAAATGTTAAGTTGTTTTAAGTAGCTGACAAATATTAATTTCATCAAAACACATAGTATTTTGTAAGTTAAAAAAATGCATTGTGTCAATAGTTTTCCAAATGTTAACAAAGTTGTTAAACAATTTTAAAAAGTTGCAGAAGCTATTTACTGTTAATATCACTGTAACAATGTATACACAGGAGTTGTGATATTTTTCAAGTAATAATTTATATCATTATTTATTATAAATTACAATTGTCCTGATTGACTTTATCATGTGGAATGCCTATAAACTGAATTTTTTAAGTCTTGTTCTTGAGCTTAAATGTATGTACACCCTAACAATGAACTTCTCTTATTAAAAAGGGGGGGAGGGGTTTGGGACTTTAAATGAGGCACAAGCCAGGTGTAGCTATATGCCTCCATCTCTATACCTAATGCATTAAAACAAAGGGAAATGGGACTTTGAATGAGGCACATGAGCAGTGGCTGGTTAAATGATCAAGAGTAAAACCATTTATTAATCCATATGTATACAAGTTACATGGTAAACACAGATTGCAGTATATGCCCAAGAGTTATCAAGTAATTGAGTACTCCTGTACCGTTGATATACAAATAATACTTGATTGCAAAAAATTACATATGTAAGAACAGACACACAAACACATAAATAAAGTAAAAATGCATCCAAAGAGCTTGACGCATTTTGTGGAGTATGCTCCACTTCCTCAGGAGCAGGTGCATAAACAAGTATCTATAAAAAAAACATATATATATATATATATATATATATATATATATACACACACACACACACATACACACACACACGGTATTTAACAAAAGTGAGTACATCCCTCACATTTTTGTAAATATTTTATTATATCTTTTCATGTGACAACACTGAAGAAATGATACTTTGCTACAATGTAAAGTAGTGAGTGTACAGCTTGTATAACAGTATACACACTGACATTAATGTCTACACCGCTGGCAACAAGAGTGAGCACACCCCTAACTGAAAATGTCCAAATTGGGCCCAAAGTGTCAACATTTTGTGTGGCCATCATTATTTTACAGCACTGCCTTAACCCTCTTGGACATGGAGTTCACCAGAGCTTCACAGTTTGCCACTGGAGTCCTCTTCCACTCCTCCATGACAACATCACAGAGATGGTGGATGTTAGAGACTTTGCACTTCTCCACCTTCTGTTTCAGGATGCCCCACAGATGCTCAAAAGGGAATTAGGTCTGGAGACATGCTGGGCCAGTTTATGACCCTTACCCTCAGCTTCTTTAGCAAGGCGGTGGTTGTCTTGGAGTTGTGTTTGGGATCATTATGTTGGAATACTGCCCTGCTGCCCAGTCTCTGAAGGGAGGGGATCATGCTCTGCTTCAGTATGTCACAATACATGGTTCCCTCAATGAACTGTAGCTTCCCAGTGCCAGCACCACTCATGCAGCCCCAGACCATAACACTCCCACCACCATACTTGACTGTAAGCAAGACACACTTGTCTTCATACTCCTCACCTGGTTGCTGTCACACACGCTTGACAGCATCTGAACCAAATACGTTTACCTTGGTCTCATCAGGCCACAAGACCTGGTTCCAGTAATACATGCAGACCAATATGATGCAGTGTGTGGTGTATGGTCTGAGCACTGACAGGCTGACCTCCCACCCCTTCAACCTCTGCAGCAATGCTGGCAGCACTCATAAGTCTATTTCCAAAAGACAACCTCTGGATATGACGCTGAGCATGTGCACTCTTTGGTCGACCATGGCAAGGCCTGTTCTGAGTGGAACCTGTCCAGTGAAATGGCTGTATGGTTTTGGCCACCATGCTGCTACTCAGTTTCAGGGTCTTAGCAATCTTCTTATAGCCTAAGCCAATTCTTTTTTCAGATCCTCAGAGAGTTCTTTGCCATGAGGTGCCATGTTGAACTTCCAGTGACCAGTATGAGAGAGTGAGAGCGATAACACCAAATTTAACACACCTGTTCCCCATTCACACCTGAGACCTTGTAACACTAATGAGT
Source organism: Aquarana catesbeiana (assembly GCF_042186555.1). Lineage (NCBI taxonomy): Eukaryota > Metazoa > Chordata > Amphibia > Anura > Ranidae > Aquarana > Aquarana catesbeiana. The sequence continues at coordinate 262,276,583 of NC_133325.1, read as the reverse complement.
CACATGACACCAGGGAGGGAAAATGACTAATTGGGCCCAATTTGGACATTTTCACTTAGGGGTATATTCACTTTTGTTGCCAGTGGTTTAGACATTAATGGCTGTGTGTTGAGTTATTTTGAGGAGACAGCAAATGTGCACCATTATACAAGCTGTACACTCACTACTTTACATTGTAGAAAAGTGTCATTTCTTCAGCGTTGTCACATGAAAAGATATAATAAAATATTTACAAAAATGTGAGGGATGTACTCACTTTTGTGAGATACTGTATATATATGCATACAAATCAGTGATATGATGGTTCACCAAAAAATGAGGGGAGAGAGGGGAAATCCCCATAGAAAATTCCCTCCCCATTGTACTCACAGGTCAGCTTACGATTCAACATGTGATGCTATGGATTAGGCTGAGCTGGGGACATCTGTGCCGAGAGCTGTGGCAGTATTGTCCGTGAACAGCGAAGCACAAATAGGTGAACTTCAGAAGAAGAAATGTGGACTTCCAAGTCATAATTGGAGTTGATGCAACTAGCAATTCCAAGGATTGTCTATAGGAAATATATAAATATACAGAAGGATTGTGGTAAATATTAAGTTTAAAGCAGTATAATCAGTGACTGCTAGTTGGATCCAAGAAAAAAGAAACAATAGTGAAATTAAAGACAACAGAGCTTGTCTCAAATGGAAGGGAAATAAGGTGAAACAGGTGTGACTGTAGTGAAAAAAAGAAGGTGAAATGGGATTGCAGCAGTGGAACTGCCACAGAAGTGAAAAAAAAAGAGCATAAACAAGTATTGGAATAGGCACATAGTGGATATACCCACAGGGGACTTCTGCCAATGTGAATATAACCCAGTAAACAGAAAAAGCAAAAAAAAAAATCACCAAAGAGTACCTTGTTCCATATGCGAAAGCCGTGGTGCAAAGTAATGTGCGTGGTATCCCCATAGGAGGGAACTAAGGAGAGGATCCCCCATACTGAATGAGGTACAATTTGCTCTAAACGCATGGCCAAAGACACCTCCCAGCGTCACATAGGCGTTGTCAATAAGAGAGGGCACCACCGGCTCGCGGCAGATGCCGCCCAGGCAGCTGGTGCCAAAACTCCCTCGTGAAACAAACGCCGGATGTCAAAGACACAGCCAGCATCATGTAAGTAATGTCACATGTGCGGCGTGGGCATGGGACCGCCCGTTTCCTGCATCCAGATAGGTGAGGTGGAAGGGGAGGGATGCCAATACTCATCATAGCTCCCGGAACCAAATGAAAAACCAACGCACCCAGGATTTCAAGCCACATGTAACTGTGAGAAACCTGGTGGTACAAATCATAAGCTAGAGACTTCCCTTATGCCCCTTTCACATGGGCGTTCTGTCTTCTTCTGTCTTCTTCATCCGTTCTGGCCGTTGTGTACATTAGTTTTTACATTCATTTTCTAATGAATTTCTAATTTTTGAAATTATTAGAATTTGAATCAAAAATTGATTCACTGATCCAAATTCTATTTGAAGAATAACTGGTTGCTAAGGAGTGGGCCAGCAACCGATGCGTCATCACTGTCAGCAGGTTTCCCGCTCACAGCTGAATGTAAAAAAAACAGTGCTGGCAATAAACAAATTGTGAAAAAATGGTAAGGGGGCATGGCTTGAGAGCGCTGGAGATGGCAGCCTAAGCCGAGAGCTGACCGGAGAGTGCCAGTATCCAGACAGGAACCCTATGACTATAAGGCTCCAAACTGCCCACACCTGCCCAGGGACACTCTGCCAACAATGTCCCACCAAACGCAAGGAAGATCGGTGCCCAAAGAAGCTCACAGCATTCTTTCTTCCTCCAACCAGCTCCAAGGAGACAGAAAATCCAAGATGGCACCGCTGCCCGGGCCTGGTGAAGTTTGAGGATGGGGGCACCAGACCCTGCCCTTTTTTCACCCCTCCCACTTTTCATAAGCCCCACCCCTTATAGAATCCACCCACTCCATCCCCTGTATTCCACTTGCTTCCACCCATAGTGTCAGGAGTATTTAGCCCCAGCATCACAGGACAGAGTTCACAGCCCCAGAATCACAGGACAGGGTATACAGCTCAGCATCACAGCACAGAGTATATAGCTCAGCCTCACAGATCAGGGTATACAGCTCAGCATTACAGATCAGGGTATATAGCTCAGCCTCACAGATCAGGGTATACAGCTCAGCCTTACAGATCAGGGTATACAGCACAGTCTCACAGATCAGGGTATACAGCTCAGCCTTACAGATCAGGGTATACAGCACAGCCTCACAGATCAGGGTATACAGCTTAGCCTCACAGATCAGGGTATATAGCTCAGCCTCACAGATCAGGTTATATAACTCAGCATGACACAGATCAGGGTATATATCTCAGCATGATACAGATCAGGGTATATAGTTCAGCATGACACAGATCAGAGTATATACAGTAGCTCAGCATGACGCAGATCAGGGTATATAGTTCAGCATGACACAGTTCAGGGTATATAGTTCAGCATGACACAGATCAGGGTATATAGTTCAGCATGACACAGATCAGGGTATATAGCTCAGCATGACACAGATCAGGGTATACAGCTCAGCATGACACAGATGAAGGAATATAGTTCAGCATGACGCAGATCAGGGTATATTGCTCAGCATGACACAGATCAGGGTATATAGTTCAGCAGGTCAGCAGGGGGCGGCCGGTGGCTCGCGGCACTGACAGAATGCCCTCACCACCCCTGGAGTGGGGCTCACAGCACTCTGAGGGCACCCCCCTGCACTTACCAGGCTGTGGTGTCCTCTCCTCTGAGACCTGTGTCTCCTCCAGAGTGCGGGCAGCAGGCAGCAGCAGTCGCGGCGGTGTCTATTCCTCCAGTGCATGTCTTCTCTGCTCCTCTGGCGGGGAGGAACTTTAGTGTGAAAATAGCAAAATTTCATTCGCTATTGTCACACAATTGGGTGGGATTGGGGTGCACTCACTGGCTCTAATCGGGTGCTTAAAAAAAACCCTGCCCACCCCCGCCATAGGAATTCATGAGTCCGGTGTCCTGAATGGGGCAGGGCACATGGATAAGGGGGCGGCAGCAGGGATGGGGGGGCCGCGCCCGTTCGCCCTCAATGCAAGGGCCACCACTGCAGACCTCACTGATGCAGATCCAGATGATCAAAATACTGAATTTGGCACCCATCTCCCCTCACCACTCTCTTCCGACCAGTCCAGTGTCCCACAACCCAGCCAAAGTCAGGATGCGGATGGAGTCTCCCCACCAGGTGGAGCCACAGTGAGTACAGAGTTCTATTCAGGGCATACTTCACTACAACTACAATCATCCATAGCAGCCTTCCCTACCTCAGTACAGCTTGTCCTGGATAAAACTATGAAGGACATGCTACTAGCTCTACAATCCTCCCTTATGGCTAACTTTGCTTCCCTTATTAACAATTTTTCATCTGATATGCAGCAAATGGGAGACAGAGTACAATAGATAGAAAGCAAAATGAAGGAATGTACTGATACAGTAAATGACTTAGTGAATGCATATGTAGAACAGAAAAATTTCTCACGTCGCAAAAACATCAAAATGAGGGGTGTCCCTGAAACCGTCCCACCTTCAGAGCTGCAAGCATACGCCATAAATCTGTTCTCCACTCTGATACCTGAATTAACACAGATAGAGCTCACTATCAATCGCATACATAGGATCCCTAAGCCTCAGCACCTTGAGGACTCGATCCCCAGAGATGTCCTTATGAGGATCCACTACTATCTGGTCAATGAGCAAATTCTATCCAAAGCAAGGGCAATCACCACCCTACCAGCACCATACACACAAATCCAAATCTATGCAGGTCTCTCACAACACACCTTGCAAATGAGAAGAGAACTAAAAGCAGTGACCAAGGCCCTTAATAATCATAAACTTGTCTACAAGTGGCGACACCAGGACACCTTACCGGTCACCAGCAATTGGGCATCCTACACCATCTCTACCATTGAAAGCGGAATGAAACTCCTTCATTGCGGTGCTCCATTGACACACAATATCCGCTAATATCCCTCTACGCTCCTAACTATCACCAAATTACATTCCTAAAAAAAGTCATCAAAAAGGCAAAAGGCCTTCAACAAGACCACCTCCTATTATGTGGAGACTTTAATCTAGTACCTAATAATAGGATGGATATAACCTCCGGTCCTAAGAGACACAAATCTCCTTTGAGTAAGTTCATGGTTTCCAATGATTTGTATATGACGTATGGAGGTGTTGTCATGCTGATGAATGGGTTTACACGTATCTATCACCACATCACAATGCCTACTCACCTATAGATCTCTTTATAACTGATAAGTGACTATTACAGAAGATATCAGCTTCAACCATCCACACTGTCATTTGGTCAGAATGAACGGGAGACAGTTGTCATCTAACCAATGCTGGCTCTCTCACTTTCAATAAAACAATAAGGTTGACAATCTTCCTCATTGTCATTTTTGAAGAAATATAACTACTTACTGTATCTGAATTTGCGCTCATGCAAATTGAAGAAAAAAACCTGATGCTACTAGCACTCTTTCTCTTTAGTGTACTACACATTATGATAATTGCATTGTATACCTGAAATTTTCTGTACAATTGTTAATGTTGTTGCTTTTTTTCTTGTCAAACTTAAAATCTAATAAACATCTTTTGAAACAAAAATTAAGAAAAAAACAGCATGGGCACCCCCCCAATCCATTCCATTCCCTTCAGGTCTGGTATGGATTTTAGGGGAACCCCACACCACAATTAAAAAACAAACAGAGTGGGGTCCCCCCAAAAATCCATACCAGATCCTTATCTGAGCATGCAGCCCGGCAAGCTAGTAAACGGGGGGGGGGGGTGAGTGAGCGCCCCCTCTTCAGAACCATACCACTCCACATGCCCTCAACATGGGGGGGTGCTTTGGGGCAGGGGGGGAATGTAGTGTGATATATGTCTGGTGTTGAATCAATCTTAGAGAAAAGTACTCGACTTCCTGGATTTCCTTTACACTAATTTTGAGAACCGTATTTCCTAGTGTGGAAGATAAAAAGGAGGGTTTTCCTCATCCTTGATGACCATATTTGGTTAAATGAGAACTTAGAAAAGTATAGTGCTCTGCAATTCACTCTAAAATTCCAATGTAGTTGTCATTCTGTTGAGAACCAAGGAGTTCTGTAGTTCATATTGTAAACACAAGTGATGCATACAAAAGTAAATCACTAAAGGTAAGCAATCAATAGTGCCAATAGATCCAAAAATGATGGGGTTTATTGAAGTAAAAAGTTCAACATCCAGACAGATGAGTACTATATATTTTATTCCTTTAGTTATATATATTATATATATTATATGAACTCCTCCTCACGAGGGATACATCACTGTACCCACAGATCATGAGGTCTTCAGACCAATACTTTGGTCGGGTGTCCACGATCAAGACATATCCTTTGCGCTACACATTTACTTTACATATCGTTTCACAATTGGTCTTATTGTTGTGTTGGCTGCTCACAGTTGAGGTTGGCGCAGTATTTTTTCCCTTTTTTCATCTAATGTCCAGATTTATATTTGGTTACAATTAGTCATAGACTGGGAAGCACAAAACCCAAGGATCCCAACGTGGTATAAAAGTACCCAAAGTGTTGGAGCAGGCAGCAAAATGTTTTGAACTGAATATTCAAAGAGCTGTCAATTCGACCATGTGTGCGTCGTCCACTGATCAGTGTCTGTACACCTGCCCGATGGGTTGCACTGTCTTTGTACATTTTAATTCACTGTGAGGGATTCTTCCAACCTGAAAATTCATAAAGTTCAGCCTTTATGTTTTTCGCTAAATAGGACCCATGGGAAACAGTACACATTTCCTGTTGATGGAGAGTACATGAGCCATTCTTTTTTAATTTGTTCACATGTTTTCGAAAGACCATGGAACTGGAAAGATTTTTTTTTTATGATCTTCATATTGCCTGCTTGAAGCCAAAAACTCACCATTAAAGTTTTGACATTCCACAGGCTCCCTATTACATCAAAAATCCTGCAATTCATTGGTAATATTTAGCCATAACACAATGTCAATTTGATATTCTGGTCCTAGGTTAACTCTGTTTTGATGATGCAGATGAACTTCTGGAAATACAAGAAGGAGAGATGGAAACCAACTAGGAATAGGGGAACCCTACACTCTGTGTCACATCCCAAAATATAAATGGAGAAAAACAGATAA